>NC_086176.1:29670535-30295535 GCF_023053635.1 Elgaria multicarinata webbii
ACCTGAAACAAATTTCTCATACATCCATATTTTTTATAGAGATTGCTTTTGGGTAAATTAATGAATGCTGCTTCTGGTTTGTTTGAGTATTTAATTTTATGGCTGTTTAATGGGACCAAATTTTTATGGGTATTTAACGTAATGCTAACAGTACTTTGTGCTGATGTTTTTTCTCACTAGAAAACAGCTCCCTCCCTCTGTTTTTCTGCAAATGTTTGCAGCTATGTTCCTTGTTTCAAGGCACATACCATTAACACTAATGGAGATATCTGGGTTAACAAAGAAGGAAGGGTTGCTTAGTAGTTAGATTGTGGGATCTGGATGAGGGAAACACAGATTCAAATGCCTTTTGATCCAGAACATTGTTTGGTGACCTTACTTGTTATTTAGATTTATTAGATACTGAATAATCTAGGGTCTGTGGGTAATGTAAAATTTAATGATTTAAACAGAAATATATATATAATCCATAAAATAAAATTAAAATATGCAGTCCAGATCCTGTAAAACAGAAACTAGGCATATCATAAGATGGGGACAAATTGTGTTTCCCTTCTATTACTTTGCCTCCTGCTTCTGCCCCACAATGACCAACTTCCTTGTTCTTCACATGAGAAAGAAACAGGAAGCATTGAGCAGGGTGTTGGACTCGATGGCCTCATAGGCCCCTTCCAAATCTACTATTCTATGTTTCTATGACCAGGTGGCCCATTCAGTGGGCATTTTTATTGCACTGTTACTCCTACACACAGCAGGAAATGGTGGCAAGTTTCATCATAGCCCCCCCACCCAAAAAAAAATCAGATTTGATGAGGCACATTTTGTGATGGAAAAAAGAGCAGAAGGAGCAGGAGTTGCATGGGAGGAACGCTACATCACCAAAATGCCCCACGAAGGTCTGTGAGTGGCCAATCGCGAGTGTGTGATAAAATGCTTGTCTGAAGAAGCTCTAGAACAAAAATAGGGTAAACACAAATGCAATCATATCACATAATGTTCGAGAACTAAAATAACCATAAAGGGCAAACAGCGCACAATATTTACAAAAGCAGGGATAAAAATAAATGAGCAATAAAAAATGAAAGTAGTGATAGGGAGAACAAAAAAGGCTTTGTTTGTTTTTGAAAAGACATTAACGGAAGTGTCAGGTGAGCTTTCCTACTTAGGGGATTCCATAACTCAGGGGCAACTCCAAAAGGGCCCTCTCTCTCATTGCTACCCAATGAATTTCATATGAGGGGGCACATAAAGAAGGGCCTCATGAATAAATTAGGGCAGGTAGTTAGAAACATATGAGAAGAGGTGATCCTTTAGATACCGAGGTCCCAAGCCATGCACTATTTTTATAGGTCAAACGTAGCATTTTGCATTGAGTCCAGAAATAGCTTAAGAGCCAATGAAGATGTAACAACACGTTGTAGTAATGCCTGATTCCAATTCAATTCTTGCTGTCATATTGTGCACTAAGGATGGAGAACCTGTCACTCCAGCTGATACTATTGGTGTTGCACTAGTGTCCATTTGGATACTGCCCAAGGTGCTTTATTGGGTCCTGGTTTGTTTTCAAGCACAGTTCTGACCTTAATTTGTCTGGGACCAGGGTACCTCAAGGACCACCGTCATCTGCATTACCCTGCCCTGCAGCTAAGATCATCATCAGAGGCCCTTGACTGTAGAAAGGGTTAGATTGTGGAACTCACTCTCATTGCAGAACTAGCTAGATTATCCTGTAGGCTGCCGGTGAAACCTGTACTCAGGCCTTTGATGGATAATATGATTTTTAGGCATGTCATGGGAGTCTCAGAAGGGGGTAGATTCTTGTGGATTCTCTCCCACCATTTGGCCTCCTGGACCCCACTTGCCAAGCCACCGTGCTTGCCAGACCACTGCTGGCTGAGTGCAGCATGGTCTGTGAGCACCCGCTGACTGCCCACTTCTTCCAAGAGCTGCCATTTTGTGTAAAAATGGTGGCTCCTGCTTTTCCAAAAATTTAATGTTGCATGGGTAATTTCACCTATCCCTATTGATTGTCTGTATCTGTTGGGGTTTGTTTTTCCTTTTTCTGTTATCTGCTATTCACTGTCTATCAAACTGCTGCTTTCAGTTTTATCTGTTAAATATCTTGTAATATTAGTATTATTCAGATATGTTTATGAAAATGTGTTAATCTACTTTGAATACCAACTATTGCATCAAGGCAGCACACATATCAAATAAATATTGCCTGGTCTAGGTTCCTTAGAAGGTAGATGGGCTAAAAAAATGTCACCAATATTATTTGTAATGTACAAAGAACAGGCCTATGCTAGATACAGTGACCTATTATCTAGTTCTCTTTAAGAGGATGCAATCTTTTGAGCTATGGGTAGTATCCTACAGGCCTGTGCACTTGCTGTATTGTCTGCCTGAGCAGCAGGGCTTTTGCAGTTCCAAATATAACACGAAACAAGTGGTAATATAATGGCCATTTCTCACAGAAGGGAGCTTCATTGACCTGTCCCAATGAGTAAACAAGCATTTCTGCTAGCTTCTGGGTTAATTTTCATAAGTCCAAAAGCCCCATTACACAAGTGGTGGATCACTGAAGTGCAACGGAATCAACAAGGTGGAGCAGTCCTTTTGGATACTGCCCTATATCTACATGATTACATTATTAATGTAGTAGATTGTAGGGGTGTTCACTCTGCCCCACAATTATTTGGTAACTGTGAACATCCACAGAGCATTCGATCTTCCAGAGCAGAGATTGGCCATTTGCTCAATTGGAAATTCTAAACTCTCTCTCTCTCTCTCTCTCTCTCTCTCTCTCTCTCTCTCTCTCTCTCTCTCTGTCTCTGTCTTCTCTGTGTGTCTAAACTTAATATCTCCATATTTGGAAGATGGTGAATGAAGTGAGGGAGAGCTTTAATATTGACTTCTGTAGCTAAAGCACTGTCCCTGACCATGTTCTCCCCCAATCACAGTGTTTGGGGGAGTGGGATACACTGACTGGCTGCTGATTCTGGTCTTGTGGGGGAGGGAAGGGAGAGAGGGAGTGTGTTTCTGCTCAGACTCATAGAAATCAATCATACACATTTCCACAGAGTGAAAGTGCTGCTGGGCTGGCTGGCTGGCATGGTCTAGAAAGCTTCTACAACTAAGTCAGGCACAGGCAGGCTCTTTATTTCAGTGGCTGGGTGCAGGGGGCTCCATCCAATAGATTTGGAGGGCACCAGGTTGGAGAAGGCTGGAGTAGGGAATTTTTTAAAAAAAAAAATCCTAAAAAATCAAGACATTAATGGATCTGATTCAAATGTGATATGGCTAAAGCCCTCCTTAAGAGCAATCACATTACTGTGTTTAATCTATCTATAAAAAAATCACACAGATATAAGCATTTTTGTCAATTTCCATTTAAAAATTCCTAAAACATCAAAGCATGAACTGATCTGATTCAAGCTTTGGGTGGCTAAAACCCTCTTTAAGAGCTATCACTGTGCCAAGTTTTATCTCTTTATCCTTTAAATTGAGGGAGCTGTAATCATTTCTATTCATACCAGTTACCCAAATACTGAATGGTTTTTAACAGGTAATTTGATGAGGGGGAGAGAGGGGGAGAGAGATGTGGCACTCCAAAATTGAGGCAGAGAATCACCTCTATGGAGCTCCAGATCAAATTCTGAGTTAGAGAGGACCCACCTTGCACACCCCTAGTAGATTATATACACATGGCACTCAAGATCTCTCAAAACAAAATAGAAAACATTATTTTACTGGAAGATAACTTTTAATTTTTTATGACTGTGCATTGAGATCAATATCAGAAGGGTTTATCTCCCTTGATTTTACATGTTGAAACAGAACAAAGAAAGAGATAAACTGCTCCTCTGAAATTGCTTCTGTGTCGGCAGTCTGTTTTATATGTTTCTGTAATTTTATTACATCCACATATACATCCACCCTGATTCCATACAAAGAGTCAGTCAAATGAAAAATTTAAGAAGCAGCTTTTTGAGGTCTAGACTGATTTATCAGATCTAAATTGCCAGTCGGTATGTACTTTGGGGGGGGGGGAGTTTGAAAAATGCATGTTTCTTCCTTTTAAGCCAAGATTTCTTTTCATATTTAAATAGTCACAGTTTTTGCATTGGTGAAATTCTGCCATGCCTGGCACAGCCTGGGAGCGGGGAGGCCTTTTGCGGGCAGGGGAGAGGAATGAGACGTGCCCGCCAGCCATTGGCTGGTCATGGTATGGCGCCACTGGGGCTGGGAGGGGACCATGGGGTGTATAAAAGAGAGCTCACCCCTACCAGCTGTCATGTCTAACCCTACTGCCCCTGTTTTGGGAGAAGATGTTTCAGGTAATCAATCAGAATCAGATTCAGAACTAGAAGATGCAGCGCCAGACACCAGCCAGCCTGTACCAGTGGGGGAGGAAGCTGTCATGGGTGATTCCCCAGCTGGGAGTCAGCCCTCTCCAGAGCTTATCTCCTCAAGGCCAAATCCTACACACTTGGTGGGAAGTGAGCTTTCTTCTAGAGGTGAGAGTCCTGAAAAGCTAGCTAATGCTAGGGTCCGCCGGAAGCTCAAATGCACGGGATGGAAGGAAGGCGTGAGAAAGTCAGTTCAATTATGCCAGAACCTGCCTCCACACCAGGCTTTCTGAAGTTAAGGGCATTTGGGAAGTGGCTTCCTATTCTTCTTGAGTGGACAATTGTCTTGATTAGTTTGCATAGTTTTTTCCTAGGGGGATGTTTCCAAGAAGTTAGATTTTCTTCAGGTGGAAGAGATGTTTGTTGTTTAATAAAAGCTTTGTGGATTACTTAGCAAGCCTTGTCTTTTGTATCCCATCAAAAGCAGGAGTTTTCTGAGAAACACAACACCATCCTCTTCTCTGTTTGTGCGGCTCCCTCCCTCCCTCCCTGTAGGCAGTGTGAGCTTGCTGGGCAGTGTGAGCTTGCTGGTTGCCATTAGAGGGCCGAGTAGGAATTTTTTACTCATGTTCTGCATTGTCCATGAGGTGTTTTTTTTTTTTTTGCCTGCTGCACACTACAAGACAGCTAGGGAATATTAAATAGGTTGATTTGTCTGATTCTTAATTTGGTCACATTTGCTAATAGGCGGCTAGGTACAGGCATCCAGAGTGGGATTTGGGAATGGTGAGCATTCATAGGCACTGTTAGGGTGACTGGTAAGATCTGAGGGTCTCAGCTTTGAGCCCCACTGCCTGGCTGGGAGATAACCTTTACCTCAGAGGCTTACCTTTGAGGCCAACCCTCCTCACTCACTCAGAGCCCTGTGGCCTGGGCTGGAGTGATACCGGAAGGTCTCCCTAACCCACAAGGGGAAGGCCCGTGGGGAAGGCGAAGGGCTCAGCAACAACCCACAAGCCATGAATGGCTCACCCAACTTAGAAGGGCCTGTAAACAGGCCATACTGGATGCCCTATAGGATTTACCCCTTTGCAGATCTTAAATAAATGTGGCTCTATTTAAACCCAACTGTACATGTCTTGGCTCGTTATTTATTGACCTTCACGCCACAATTATGCCATGTTCAGATCAGGCTATAAAATCATACCTGCTACTACAGGGTGAAAAACAAATTTGTGCCAGTTATTTATTTCAGTCCATTGCACAGACAAACAACAGCAACAACAACTCAATGTTGAAGTGTTGAGTAAGCTTCTTCCTCCATTCAAACAAACTTTAAATGTCTTTAAAAAATGATCAGCAGCTATTGGAAGGAGAAAGGACACCAGAATCATGGGAACATTCATTAATAATTTTAATACCAAAACCAGATAAAGATTTGACTGTCCCTGATTCATATAGACCTATTTCATTAATAAATCAAGATGCTAAAAAATTTTCAACTATTTTAGCAAGGCGGTTGAATAAATTTATAGGTGAATATATAGGGGAAGATCAATGTGGATTTGTAGCAGGTAGACAAATGCACAATTTAGTGGGAAGAGTTTTAAATGCAATACAGGTGATAAAAAAGTCTAAGATTAAAGCGGGAATTCTGGCATTGGATATCTTCAAGGCTTTTGATTGTGTGAGCTGGCAAGCTCTAAAGATGGTTTTAAATAAAATGGGATTTGGAAATAAATGTAAAGCTATAATAGAACAGTTGTATTCTCAAAATACAGCCGTAGTGGTAGTGAATGATGGAGTTACGGATAAGGATGTCCACTCTCGCCGGTCCTGTTTGTAATGGTAATGGAATTATTGGCGAATGCAATAAGAGATGATGAGGAGATAGAAGGAATAGGTAGTATGAAAAAAATAAAATTGAATATGTTTGCAGATGATACCTTGCTAACCATTAAAAATCCAATAGGAAAGATGGGAAAAATTAAACAGCAATTGAGAGAATTTGAGGATATTACTGGGTTAAGAATAAATTGGTCCAAATCAGAGATGATGTTATTTAATTATACTAAAAAGGAAGAGAAGGATTGGGAAGAAAAGGGAAGAGAAATGAGAGTTAAGGAACAGATTAGATATTTGGGAATTAAAATTACAAAGAATTTAGAGAGTTTAGAGAAAGAGAATTTAAATACTTTAAAAAAAGAGATTTTAGTAAAATTGGAAAAATATAAAAGATTAAATTTATCCTGGTTTGGAAGAATAGCATTAATAAAAATGAAGATTTTAGCAAAGATCAATTTTGTGTTTAGGATGCTACCAATATTCAGAATTAGAGATAAAAAGTTGGCAAAATATTATAAATAATTATTGTAATAG
Source organism: Elgaria multicarinata webbii (assembly GCF_023053635.1). Lineage (NCBI taxonomy): Eukaryota > Metazoa > Chordata > Lepidosauria > Squamata > Anguidae > Elgaria > Elgaria multicarinata. Next base: position 29,677,267 of record NC_086176.1, read on the forward strand.
AGATAAGAAAGCGAGGGTAAATAAGAGTAAATGGTATTTAAGTCAAAAAAGGGAGGATTGGGTCTCCCAAATATTAAACTATATTATGTAGCTAATAGGCTAAGACATATTGTGGAGGCAATTATAGGAATAGGAGAATTAGATTGGATGGAGGATAAAACTACAAGTAATATAGAGATCAATCTGGAAAATGTATTTTTCAGGGAAGGAAAAAAAATGGGTAGAAAGCATAGGTAACCTGCTCTTAAGGTTTCACTGGGAAATTTGGAGCAAATATAAAGGGGAGCTGCTTCCGAGCAGCTCCCCTTTGTCACCGGTAATAATGTTAAAAAATTTCCCGGAGGAATTAAAGAGTAGATTAAGTAAAGTTTTAATAGAAAAAAATAAAATGAAATTAAGGGAATGGTTAAGAGAAATGAATACAAGAGAGGATATGGAAGAGGTTCTAAAAGATAAAAAATTAACTTGGTTAAATTATTGGCAATTAGAACAGTGGACTAAAAAGTGGGTAAGAGAAAATGGAGATTGTAGAGAACTGACAAAGTTTGAGGAATTAATAGTTAAGAAAGAAAGTGATAGGGGGAAAGAATAGCGTCAAAATGGTTAATGAGTGAAATATATTAGGGGTGTGCACGGACCCCCCGCTCCGCTTCACTTGCAGATCCGCCATTTTCCGGATCGGGCCGCTCCGCCCCACCCCCGCTCCGCCCACTTCCGCTCCGCTCCGCCCGGAGCTCCGGATCCGGATCCGGAGCTCCGTTTCCCCCCCCCATAGGCTTGCATTGAAAGCTAAAAAATTATACAACTTTTTTTCTGTTCAAGTTAGAAACCTCATGTTTGGCACCATGACACCTCATGGGGATATACACACGCACGCCAAGTTTCAAAGCAATCCCATCATCCCCTGATTTTTGGCGAATTTTTGAAAATCGGGCACCCCACACACAACATCCCTGCGAGGTGGGCAGGGGAGGAGGGAGGGAAGGCAGGCAGGCATGCAGCTGGCATTTCTGGGGGCATAAGGAAGTGAGCCAAGGATAAGCCAGTAATGCATATAAAATGGAATAAATCAATCAATAAACAAAGGAGGGGTGGAATTAAAAGCAGCAGTGTTGCTCAATAAACAACAAGAAGAACTTTTTTTAAAAGGCTATATCTGTCTTTTACCAGCAATAGGGGGACGTGCCCGGGGGAGGGGGAAGTAGCTGCCAGTTCAAGACACTGACAGCCACAGCTCCGAGAAGAAGTAAAACGCTCACTTCGACTCAGAACAGGCATTGCTCCACCACTGAAAAGTGACCATTCACTTCAACTCATGAGAGGCATTGCTCCACCGTTTTACTCTCTTTGGAAGGCTCTATGGCCTTCCAGTGCAGGAGAGAGTGGGGGCACGTCCACGATGAGATGCCCTAGGGGAGCTCATCCCCTTGCACCACATCGATTCAGTTGTTCACCAAGGTTAGGGTGGGGAGCAGTGCTGTGTTTCTATCTCTTATTCTTGGCTTAGTATATGATTTCAGGTTGTGTTTGTGCATTTGGTGGGGCTACTGTGTTAAAAAACACGGGGAAAAGCCCGTTCAGATGAAGAAAGAGAAGTTTCCCAGAATCCCAAGTTACCTGTTTTGCCTATGCCCTCCTCCAACTTTGGGATCATCATGACCGGGAGCTGACTCTGCCCCTCAGCCCTTTGAAAAAGGTATTTTTCCCGCCAATTTTTTAAAAACTTCTGGCCCGCGACCCGTACGATGCAGAAAGTTGAGAGTGGTCTCAAAATGACCCCCATCCACGACTCTCTGTGCACAAGAATTTTCAGAACGATAGCTTAAACCCCCCCCCAGTTATCCCCGATTCTTTCCCTCAATGCAATCCTATGGGCGAAAAGCCGAAAACGCAGTTTGAGCCGCGCGGTTGACCCGATTTTCACAAAAACATTGCACGTGAACCACAGCACGCAGAAAGTTGAGAGTAGTCTCAAAATGACCCCCATCCACGACTCTCTGTGCACAAGAATTTTCAGAACGATAGCTTAACCCCCCCCAAGTTATCCCCGATTCTTTCCCTCAATGCAATCCTATGGGCGAAAAGCCGAAACGCAGTTTGAGCCGCGCGGTTGACCCGATTTTCAAAAAAATATAGCACGCGACACGGACAACGCAGAGAGGTGAGAGTGGTCTCAAAATGACCCCCATCCACGACTCTCTGAGCACAAGAATTTTCAGAGCGATAGCTTCAAAAACAACGTAGTTATGCACGATTATTTGCCGCAATGCAATCCTATGGCGAAATGTTTTCAAGATGGCGACCGGAGCGCTCCGCCTGAACTCGGAGCTCCGAAAAATGGTCGCTTCTCTTCGCCTTGCTTCTAGGGGGTCCACGGTCCGCTCCTACTCCGCCTCTGGGTAAGGCGGAGCAGGCCAATCCGCTACTGCTTCTACGCTCCTAATCGGAGCGGAGCACATCCCTAAAATATATAGAATATTGGTGGAGAAAGGGTTGATGGATATTTCAGGTAAAATGGTTTGGGAGACAGCTTTGAAAGTACAAATAAGACAACAGAGCTGGGAGGGACTATGGAAACAAAGAGCATTGAGAAATATGTCAGTAAGAATAAAAGAGAATTATTTTAAAATTATATGGAGGTGGTACCTAACCCCGGTTAGATTAAACAAGATAAATAATCAGCATTCAGCAAATTGTTGGAGAGGATGTGGGGGAAAAGGAACGTATTTAGACATGTGGTGGGAATGCAACTATGTACAAAAATTTTGGAAGATGGTGTTTTTGGAGATTGAAGAAATTGTGGGAATGAAGATAGAACGAACAGCAAAAGTTGCATTACTGTCACTATTTGAAGATTTAAAATGTAAAAAAGAAATTAAGGAATTGATAACAAATTTGCTGACTGCAGCAAGATTGATTGTAGCTAGGAACTGGAAGATTCAAGGGGAATATTCTATTGAAGAATGGTATAAAGAAGTATGGGATATAGCTATTAATGATAAATTGACTTGTAATATTAAATGGAGAAGAGGTATAGCTAAAACAAATGATTTTGAAGGAATTTGGAAACAGTTCCTAATATTTGTGTTTTCTAAGGGAAGTGGGAAACCGCCAGCAGAAGAAAGTATGAGATTTTGGAATCAGGAATGAGATCCCGAGGTGGGGGGGTGCACTTATATGTTAAGTTTGATTATGTTGTTTAGATATGATATTATGTATTCAACATTTATTCAACATTCATGTAGTATGTTATTTTCTTTAATTGTAATGTTGTATGTTCAAGTATTGTAGAAAAGGAAAAAAAAAAGGAAAAAGTGATCAGCAGCCCTATCAATTCTTCCTGCTATAAGCTCTATTACTTCAGAGAACACATAGGGGATCAAATGTATGGACAGTAATAGAGGTAGGGAATTTTAATTATTTAATTATTTAATCATAAAATGGTTTAATGGTATTTTTAAACTTTTTTATACTTCTTTTTATATGTCTTAATTGTATGTTTCAATTTTGTAAAGTTTCCTTGAGTCCCAATATTGGGAATAAGGCAGGATACTACTACTACTACCCCACTCAACCTAACACTACAAAAGTGAAGACCAAACATGACCACTCACACTCGCAGAGAAAAAAAGAAAAATCGGCACAAAAAGCACTCCACGGGAAGCACTACAGCATAATACAGAACCCACAAATAAACAAAGAACAATTGTATAAATTGCTCAGGAAGGGTGAGCTATTTCCAGAACAGAAGAATTCCTAATAGCTATATAGGATCAAGTTATAGCAACCAAAAACTACTAAAAATACATCATAAAAGGTAACAGTGTAACAACAGATATATGTCATCAATTCCAAGAAACAATAGACCATGTAACAGGAGGATGTAAAATTCTGGCAGAAAGGGACCGTATGGACAGACACAATACAGCTGGGGGAAAAATTCACCAACCACTGGCCATCAAAATCAACCACATCAAACAGCCTACACCATACTATACATACTCACTCAAAACAATTTTGGAAAATGAAGATCATAAATAAATACTGGAACAGAACAATTCATATGGACCAGACAATAACTTGCAAATGACCGGATTGTAAGCCTATGCGGCAGGGTCTTGCTATTTACTGTTTTACTCTGTACAGCACCATGTACATTGATGGTGCTATATAAATAATAATAATAATAATAATAATAATAATAATAATAATGTAACAGTTATAGACAAAAAAAGAAAAGCACATGTACCTCATCGACATAGCACTAGCTAATGACAAAAATGTAGAAAAGGAAGAGGAAAAAGAGAGAAAAATATACACCACTGGCCCTGGAAGATAATGAACTATGGCAATAGGAAAATGTCACCTTCAGAAACTAGGCAACAGAAGCAGGAGAGTGCTATTTAGTGTTGATTTGATTAGAAGTCGATCCAATACACGGATTTCAGATTTTATTTTTTTAATAGCAGCAGCAGTTTGTACAAGTGGGATGATGATGATGATGATGATGATGATGATTAAAAAATTGGGGTGTCTTTAAATTTGCACAAATGTGATCATGGTTGCACAAATCATGGGAGCAGGAAAATGTGTTTACTTATTTAACATATGCAAAAAATACAAGCATTTCTGGATTCAGGGAAAAATCTATTGTGATCCGCCACTGCTTATTGGAACAGAAACACTGAAATGCCATTGGTCTTAAAAAGAATAGAATTGCCAGCATCACACATCCCTAGTGGCATAGTGTTTGTTTGTTTATTACATTTTTTTTAATACTGCCCATCAGCTGAAGCTCTCTGGGCAGTGCACAATTAAAAACTATAAAATGCAAGTATAAATTTAAAACATTACAAGTTTAAAAGGCAATTGTGTTCATGTCATTCTTGTGGCCTTTCCACAGACAGCTGGTTGGCCACCATGGGAACAGAATACTGGGCTAGAATGGACTGGGGTCTGAGCTGATACTACATGTGTTCTTAATATACTTCAATTTTTCCTAAACCCCAGGATTTGGTGTGTGTGTGTGTGTGTGTGTGTGTGTGAGAGAGAGAGAGAGAGAGAGAGAGAGAGAGGTCCCATGCAGAAGACACCTTAAACCACAGCTTTAACCACGTTGAATAAGGCTTTTTGCTTTATTCACGGTGGTTAAAGCTGTGGTTTAAGATGTCTTCTGAACACGGCCAGAGACTCTTAAGAGCATTTGTAGGCTAGGGAATGAATATTGTCATCCATTACATCTATTACCTGACCTTGGACAAGCCACTTACTGGTAGCCTCCTATACTCCTTCTTTCTTCCATGCAGGTAAGAAAGGAACATACGGGTAGCACACATTACTGTGCAAGCATTTCTAATTCTAAGGTTACCGATTTGAAGGTGAAACACCCCTCCCGCACCAGCCCATTGCGCTTCTTTATAATTTTTGCATATAGCTGCTTTTAAAAAGGCCTATGTTTAGTTCTGCTCTGGAGGAAGAGTCCTTGGAAACTCCCCAAACCAGATGTCAGCTCAGCAGGTCTCCAAGGGAACAATTACAGGAATCACACAGAGAGCTGGTCTAGTAGGGGAATACATGAAAGATTAGCTCTCTGCCGTGAATTGGCAGCCAGCATTTTGCGAACTGTGGTAGGGCTCTGATCTTAATCTCTAAAAATAATGAACACTCCTAATTTTATGGCAGTCTTGTGCAGTGTGTTGTGTGCGTGTTTGCAATCCCTTCTCTCCTATTGTGTTACAGCACTTTTTAAAACGTTTTTTGCATATTTCACCTGTCCGCTGTGTGCTTTCTGTTCAAAACACATATGGCCACCGTTTGGGCACTAAATGTCAGATGCAAACAACCGTGTTCAAGAATAACTTTAGGAAGAAACAGAAGATGGCACCCAGCACGCAGTAGCCTATTTGGAAAGCTTGCTCACTTCAAATTATTCCTTGGGCGTTAACAGCTTTATTTTGCAGTATTAAATTTTTTTAGTTGGCTTTCCCAGGATAAAAACGGCAGCTCCAATCAAAGTGATGCGCTGTTATATGTAATTGATGCTAATGCGCTAAAATGGTTATGGGAACAGCAGGAAATTTCAGCACTGATGGAAGGCAAAGAACATCTGCTGCAAAATTGCAGCAAGTGAGCATTTCAGAAACAAATGCCAGCAAAATAAGGAGTATTATTATTTAAAGAATACAAAAGTGCTGTCCAGCATCTGACTTCTTCAGATTTTTCTTTTGTTTTTCAGATTGGATTACTCAGCTCAGCAGTAGGGGTATAACAGAATTTTGTTTCTGTTTGCAAATCATCCAAACATTACCCATTTTTAATCCAGAATGTCAATGCCAGTAGAAGCCTATTATAGTTGTTGTTGTTGTTATTTCTTTCTCACTCATGGCGGTTTTTCTAGATGGACTTGACGGGCATTGCCAAGTCATGCTGTCATTTACAGATTCAGGAATTTCCTGACAATTGAGCATGTTTTAAGTATGACTGCTTTCTGGATGTGGGTGTGGATGTATTTTTGTAGGCCCAGTTTCTGAAGGTTTTCTGTATAGTTTTTTGATGTGATGCCGGTGACTGATGTGACTAATGGAATAATTGTGACCTTTTACTGTTGCCGTAGTTCTTTGACTTCCATGGCCAGTGGTGTATATTTTTCTCTCTTTTCCTCTTCCTTTTCAACAACATTTTTTGTCATTAGGTAATGCTATGTCGATGAGGTATGTGTGTTTTCCTTTTTAGTCTATGACTGTTAAGTCTGGTTGGTTGCAAGGTATTGTTTTGTCAGTATGAATTGTTCTGTCCCAGTATATTTCCAAGATTGTCTCAGGTGAGTATGTATAGTATGTTGTAGGTTGTTTGATAAGGTTGAATTTGATGGCCAGTTGTTAGTGAATAATTTTTGCAGGTGTATTGTGTCTGTTCATATAGTCCATTCCTGCCAGAATTTTACATCCTTCTGTTACATGGTTTATTGTTTCTTGGAACTGATGGGATTTCCTGCAAAGGTCTGTTGTTGTTGTAGTAGTAGTTGTTGTTGTTATTTCCAATTCCCAAATTTATTACTACCCTTGAAAAAAAATGCATATTTATTTGGAAACATGCATTCACCCCACCCCACCCCACCCCACCCCAAATATGCATTTTCATACTTCACTCAATGGGGGGGGGGATGCACACTTTATGCATAGAAATGTGTGCATTACTCATTCAAACAAGCTGACAAACATTTCAGAGGGGAAATGGGAGCAAACCGAAATGAGCATCAAAGTATTTTTTGTATAATTTGTATAAATCATTGATTTTCCTAATTCCTCAGCACATATAGTAACCCAAAGTCTCCCAATATATATATATCGGGTGGTGGTGGTGGTGATATACAGCACAATTGAACTGGAGTTAAGTACTTCTGCATTTCACTGATTCCAATTGGAATTCAGCATCTGCTTAGCGCTCTCTCTCTCCCCCTCTCTCTCTCTCTCTCTCTCTCTCTCTCATTGAAATCAGCTTCACATCTCATGTTACATTTGCATCAGGAGGGAATTGCTGCAGTGCAGCTCTTTCTGCATGGAGTCCAGGCTGTATAGGGGGAGCCTATGCTGCGACTCTTCTCCACGTGGGCATCACCCCTTCCAGAAACTCTGTGAAGACTCTAGTGGGGAAGGATATAGCCCAGGGCTTCTCCCATAACATTTGTAGCACAGGGAGCAGCTGGACTACAATGGCTCACATGAAAAGGAGTCCTTAGTAACTTTGGCTGGAATTTGACCATAATTCCAGCCAAAGTACTTGGAGTACTTGGTAGCACATCAAAGTACTTGGAGTACTTGGTAGCACATCATCTGGTGCCTTGAGCTACAGTTGGTTGGTGCATCCTGGATTACAGCTCTCTTGGTACTCAGGTTTGTTTTTTTTAAAGTCCATACTGATACATTCTATAGTATCCTGTTCTTTTGGATAGTGCGCCCATTCTCCAATCCCGCCCCTGCCTCTGTTTTGTTTGCATACATCTGAACTGTATGAGGCCTTATATGGAACAATTGCACTGATGTACTTCAATCTTGCCCAGGAATTGATTCACAGATGTCTGAAGGAGCTGCAGTAACTGGAGCTGAGCTAAACATTTCAGAGGAGCTTCTTTTAATTTATTTGAGGGAGGGGAAGGATGACCACCTCCAAATTGCAGCTTCCAAACCATCTTCAAAGGCAGCCCCACGTAGAGTGCATTGCAGTAATCTAACTTAGAGGTTACCAGGGTGAAGGCAACAGAAGCCAGGTTATCCCTGTCCAGATAGGGGTGTAGCTGCATTCCGTGCCACCGGGGCCATATGAGCCTCAAGTGACAGAGATAGGAGAACCCCCAAGCTACAAACCAGTTCCTTCAGGGGGAGTGCAACCCCATCCAGAACAGTTTGAACATCCAGTTTGAACATCCGGTAGCCACCATGTTTAGGAATGTTCACACAACAAGCTAAGCCATGGTTCACACGCCACACTAAGCCATCATGTTTAGCCCCAAATGCTTGGCTTAGTGTGCATGTGGGATACTACCTTCAGGCTCTGAAGGCAGCCCTACTGCAAGCTCATGATCAGGTGTTGAACTGGGATGGGGAGAAGGCTTTCCAGTCTTAACTACTCAGCCATATTCCTCCCTCCCTTCCCCTTCCACTGGCCAGTCCACATGATGCTTTTGTAGCTAGCTCACTGTCTTGCTCCTCCCCACAAGCAGGGTGGGTGTAAAGCTGCCCCCGGAACCACAACATTTAGGGGAGGGCAGGAATAGAAATACTGATATGCCTGTGGGACACTTCAAAGCTTCTGAGAAGAGGTCCTCAGAAATTGCAGCTGTTGCCATATTTCACCAAAGCCACATTTGAAGTGAATTTGGATATCTCACTCAAGGAATTCCATGGAAAGCTAAAGTTGTTTTTATAAGACCAGCAAACCTTCTGAGAAGGGATTTGCAGATGCCTTAAGTTGCCTCCAGATTTTGCCTAAAGTGAAATTTAAGGCTGATTTGGAGGTTCCAGCTGAGTCAAAACATCTGAGGGCTTTTGAGGGAAATGTTTGATATGACAAGCAACTCTTTACTATGCTCTGGGTGCTCACACATCCCTATCTCAAACAAATGTGGCCTTTGGATTAATTGTATATCCCTATCAAAGGATATATCCACAGCCTTTTTGTAGTACATTTTACAAAGTCATATGGCTTATTAAACACAAATCTGGATGTATAAAAGAAAGAAATGGAATGCTTGGCATGGTTTTTCTCTCTCCTGGCAAGCACTGTAGATAAGAGAGAGATTAAAGCACATTATAACTAGTGCACACTGAACTGTATAAAACATTGATTTCCTGGCAATTGCAAACAACTTTATTAAGAGCTATGGAGAGAGAAGTATGGAATTAGGCATAAAGCTATTGATATTCAAGCTTAACAAATATACTTATGTGACTGAACAACTCACAGGTAAGCTTTTCTTGTGTTTCCTGTCTAGGTGATTTTATCTAAACAAGGGCAGGGCAAAATCCTACCACAATTGAGTGTAAGCAAAATTAAGTGTATCTTTATCCTGAAGTCTTTATAGCATTTAGGAAAAGTCTTATTATACGGTCAAAGCCAGACATTGGGACAACTATTTTCCAAACCTGAGAGGCCTTTGGGCTCTTTTCTCTCAAACAGCAGCAGCTACATGGCAAACTACTTTTGAAATGGAGGGGAATTTCAAAAGCAGCTTATAATTACACTAGTGATGCCTGTCTGTGGGAAATCCAGTTCTTTTTTGGCTCCATGGAGTTCCATAGCTGCAGGCTGTACCCCAAACTCCAGGAACGTTTTTGCACATTTTTGGAAGTTTCTGCCATTTGTGCACATTTGTGAGCAATTTCAGCCAGTTATGGCTGGATGTGTGCAAATTGCAGCCAAATTTGTGCAGATTACACAAATTCAGCTGTAACAAATTCATGTGTTGTGTAAATTTGGCCATAATTTGCACAAATCACCCAGAGATTTGTGCAAATTACAGAAACACCCCCGATGCTCAAACATCCCAGAAAATCCATGAACAGCCTTGACTCTTTGCAGATCAAGTTGGGCACCACAGCAGCAACCAAAATAATGTCGGTGGGTGGGGGTCAAGTCTAGGAAAACCCATTGAATCCCACCCCCAAACAGATTTCATCGACATCCCTATTTGACACAGGAGCTTGCTCACCAAAGATAAAAAGTAAATACACACTCATGTGCAGTTGGCATGTAAAACACTGTCTCCCCCAACCAATGTAACAGGTGCCACAGCAGTGGCATTAAGAATGCCCATTCTAGGATGAATTCAAGTCCAAGTCAGAGGACTCACCTACACCTGCAGCCCTTTGGGGAGTGGGGAGGGACAATCACAGAGTTTTCCCCTTCTAGGATCATCCCTCGGCGCCACATGCCAGCGAGTTGTCCAGGAAGTAAAGAGGGATGTCCTGGGGTACCATTTTTTTTAAAAAAAGAGGAGACATTTGTGCAATTGCACAATTGTGCAGGTGCAATCCTGTGTGAAGGTGAGGTGTTTTTTTTAAAAAAAGCAAACAACAAACTCCGTGCTCAAAGACGCCAAGCACCACCCAAAAGATGGTGAAAATGCTCTCCCCCTTACACCTGATGCCCACCGACTCCCTCTGCACAGCTCTGTGCTGATTTCCTGAGCCCTGCTACTGGTGGGAAAGAGGGAGGACCCTGGGAGGGAGAGACACAACGGCCGTGGAGCTCAGGATGGTCCTGAGACTGTGGGGAAATCTGGGGAAAAAGCAGTGTCAGCTATTCTGGGAGAACTGAGTGCTCGTCCCCAGTTCACCGCAGAACCAGCTGTGCATCATTTGGATGTACAGGAACGACCTCATGACCACCCCAGGATAAATGGCAGCTGTAGATTAGGCCAGAGTCTGTCTGTCTATCTGTCTGTCTGTCTGTCTCTCTCTGTGTGTATGTATGTGTGTTTGCTAGTTTCATCTTGAAGGGGATGAGATTTGTATTTTGATCCAAGGAATTATAATTTTGAGTGAATCACAAGATGGTGCAGACCAGACTTTCCCAACATGGTACCTTTAAGTTGTGTATTTCAGTTCCCATCAGCCCCAGACAGCCTAGCCAGCGGTGAGGAATCTTGGCAGTTATAGTTCAAAAACCTTTAGAAGGCACCAGGTTGGGCAAGGCTAGAAAAGAGAAATACCCAGATCAAACTAAAAACGTCCATGAGCATAAAGAATCTTAGGCCATAGCTAGACCTAAGGTTTATCCCTGGATCATGCAGGGGTCAAACCTGCTCATCTAGGTGACACCCAGGGGATCCAGTGCTCAGGCTGATGCCAGGATAAACCTTAGGTCTAGCTGTGGCCTTAGACTCTATGGCTACCCAAGGCTCCGGAACTGCTGCTGAGGAATGCTAGGTTGGTTCACTCTCTAGACAAAGCAGTTTTTATTCAGGCCAGCCTCTGGCATGTAAGCTGGTCTGCTGGTGAAGGGGTTTTTAATAGGGGTGTGCACGGACCCCCCGCTCCGCTTCACTTGCAGATCCGCCATTTTCCGGATCGGGCCGCTCCGCCCTGCCCCCGCTCCGCCCACTTCCGCTCTGCTCCGCCCGGAGCTCCGGATCCGGATCCGGAGCTCCGTTTTCCCCCCCCCCCATAGGCTTGCATTGAAAGCTAAAAAATTATACAACTTTTTTTCTGTTCAAGTTAGAAACCTCATGTTTGGCACCATGACACCTCATGGGGATATACACACGCACGCCAAGTTTCAAAGCAATCCCATCATCCCCTGATTTTTGGCGAATTTTTGAAAATTGGGCACCCCACACACAACATCCCTGCGAGGTGGGCAGGGGAGGAGGGAGGGAAGGCAGGCAGGCATGCAGCTGGCATTTCTGGGGGCATAAGGAAGTGAGCCAAGGATAAGCCTTGGTTATTTGCCGCAATGCAATCCTATGGCGAAATGTTTTCAAGATGGCGACCGGAGCGCTCCGCCTGAACTAGGAGCTCCGAAAAATGGCCGCTTCTCTTCGCCTTGCTTCTAGGGGGTCCGCGGTCCGCTCCTACTCCGCCTCTGGGTAAGGCGGAGCAGGCCAATCCGCTACTGCTTCTACGCTCCTAATCGGAGCGGATCACACCCCTAGTTTTTAATGGGTTGGATGCTGTTTATTTAATGGTGTCTATTTATCTGTTTTCATTAAGTATTTTTTTTTAATTCTGAGTGTATTCTCGTATGCTAACTACTTTGAGCATCATTTTTGGTGGAAAGGTGGGGTATAAGTGTAATGAACAAATAAATAAGCAAGCAAGCAGACCTATAACTTGCTTGAAAACCCGCTGCCTTTTACGCCTCTTTCAAGCCCTACAGCGCGTCAACTTTTCATGGGAGTTGAGAGCTTAGCTGCCATCTGTTCCCCTGCAATCATTTTTTGCAAGAGGGTTTCCTTCTAATAAGCATATTTCCTTATTATGACATGAAAGATGTTTTCCATAGCAAATGTGGCATGGAACAGATTTGTTAATTTTTAGAACATTATGTTCACAATGAGTATGTATTGCAGCAAGCGTGCAATTACACTGCCAAAACGTCCCTTCCACCTCATTCTGCAGTGTGATCATTGTGCGTGTAGTGTTGTCATGTTATTACCCTGCCCATATTTTAGAGTTTTGGTTTTCTATTTTTACAGGCTTCATGGTTTTCTGGAAGAGAAAATGGTGGTGGTGGTGGAGTTCCCAAGCTAGAAGGACTGGTTTTCTCAAAGCCACACTCTTCACAGCCCAGGGCTATGTTGTGTCACTCAACAATACGGATGGGTGTGAAATTTGTTTGGTCCACACTTTAATATGAACTGAACTAATTCACACTTTGTAATCTTGAAAACCAGTGATGGACTGGGACTGGGGAGTGATGCACTGGGACTGGAGAGACTCAAGTTCAGTTTGTGGCTTAGCCATGCATCTCACTGGGTGACTTGGGCCAGTCACTGTCTCTCAGCCGAACCAACCTCACAGGGTTGTTGTGTGGATAAAATAGAGAGGAAGAGGAGGGCCATATGTGCTGTTTTGGACTCCTTGGAGCAAAAGGAAAAATATAAATAGAAACAATAAGTAAATAATGAATAAACTAATATCTGAACTGGAACTCAAGTATGCTTCTGTTTTCACACTTCTCCAAATTTTGCAATGCAGTTCTCCAAGCCAAAAATAAATAAAAGTAAAATGCATACCCAAAAAATTGCAAACATTAGGGGGAAATTCATACATAAAGGCATGTGTATGGGGGAAAGTGCTTGATCCACACATTAGGGCCACTGTATACAAAAAAAAAAGTGCACTTTTTTGGTGCCAACTTTAAAAGAAATCATGCACAAACTAATGCGAAAATAGGACAGAATGACCTTATGTGCTTGAACAATGCAAATAATATTATAGAAAGCAAAACAGACTGATTCATCCATCTCTGTTCAAATGCAGCACTTCAGTCTTACGGGAGATGAGTGTACAGTAAAACATTTGGGGTCATGGTTGGAATGGGATAGATTGTGGCCCTTGCAGCAAATTTTACCCTGGCGTCAAATTTTGTCCTCATTTCAATGTGTTGCAGATTACAGCCTGCTTGCTTTGGTGGTGGTGGTGGTGGTGGAGTTAACACGACGTCACTTAGATATTCTCAAATAAATGTGTGGGTTTGAGAAGTTTGTTCCGATTTGAGTCTCTATCCAATTGCAAGCTTGGTTTCTTTCTTCTTTTTGCATGAAAATCCGTGCAATCATTTGTATTTTTCCAAATGTATGCCTCAATTGTGCACATTATTCAAATGTATATACATTCTTCTCCCATTGATTAAAATGCATTTGTGTGCAGCTCCTTCCTGCGCCCCTGCTCGGCTCCAGCCTGCGGACTCAGGGTCACCCTCCTTTGTGCTAGAATATGACAAAGAGCCGGGCTACACAAACTACCACCCTATTTCCCTCCCCTGAATTCTTCACCCTCCCCTGCCCCCCCGCCCCACACACAGGGGGAGAATTTGGGAGGGAAATGGCACAGGGAAGGAATAATCCTTTCCTCACAGAATGCAGTCTTACACTAGAGTAAAAAGGAAAAAGGAAAAGAAATCCCCACATGAAGGATGGGCAAACTCACCTGTGCCTGCCCTAGCAGGAGCTTGCCCTGTTATTGCTGCCCCTGGCGGCTGAGTTATGTGTGATCCTCTTCTGAGGCTTGGCTTGGCCTAGCAAGAACTTGCACACTTCCGACACTACCCCAGGAGTTGCCATTGACACAACCGGGGGAAGTGTGCAATTTCCAGAGCTGCCATTGAAATGGGGAGATACATAATTTCAGTGTGAGGGTGGACAGGTGCTGACCACTCTAGGGATTTCGTGGGTGCTCAAGCATGGTCTGTGCTCACACCAGGAGCACCCAACTGGATTGGGGGGGGCAGACACAGGAGTTCTGCCAGCCTCCCAGACCCAGGCTATAGCTAGATGGGCGAAATCCTGGGGCGACCCCAGGATTGTCCCTGTGCGTCCACATGATGCACAGGGGATACTGGGATCAGGGAGGGATGATCCCTCCCTTACCTGGGATCTATCCCTGCCCTTTAGGCCCAGTTTTTCCATGGTCTTGGGCTGAGCCTGAGACCGCGGAATATGTGGCCGGCACTGTAGTTTGTTCCAACTCCTCGCGGTTCCTTGTGAGGAGCCAGGACCCACACATGGGGTGCAGAGCTCCTCAGGAGCTCTACACCCATAGGGGGTGGGGTGGGGGGAGCGGAAAAAATAATATATATATTTTTAAAAACACCTTCCTTCTGCGCACGAGCGCTCATGCACTGCTTCCTCTTTAAAAATTAAAAAAATGGTGGGTGCAATGCCTCTCCCTCTGAGGTCGTCACATGCTGCGTGTAAACAGAGGGGGGCTCTCACGATAAAAACATTACGAGATCTTTCCGCCTCCATCACACAATAACAGGTAGGTCTAGCTAAGGCCCCAGTCAGGTGTTTGCAACATCCCTACCTCAGATACACCCTCCACAATTAATGTAATGTGCAGTTTGGCTCAAAGACATGGAACCCAGGAGAGTATGGGAGCGTACAACACTTTGTGATTTCTCTGTTAGTTTTGCTTAGCTTTCAGTGCTGCATTTCTATTCTTTTTTTCCTGCCTCCAGTTGCAAAGATCTGGCTATTTAATTGATTGTTTCACTGCTTTGTAGTTTAAAATGTAATCATGGGAGTGCATGCATGAGTCATTTTTGAATATCTGGGGCCCACAGCATTTAATCAGGCTACTTTGGTTCATAACATTCTTCACTAAATTATCTGAAGGCTGAGGACTATTTTGAAGGTTGTATTTTTCCTTCATGTCCTGTTTGCATTTTGATTTGCAGCTGACATGCTTCCTGCATTCTTCTGTGTTGCTTCAGCCTGCAAAGCCAGAGAGTCCAGGAGAATCAACCCAATAAAATGAAGAAATCAATCTTTGCATCATCAGCAGAATACATTAAGAATGATATCATGAGGCCTCTTCTCGTGATCTTTGCTGCCTGGTGGAAGTGACCATGAATATATGTGCTTGTTAGTGATGGGATGAATTACTTCTCGGCATTCTTGATTGTGAGCAGCTAAGGGACAGAATATCTGATGAGCATCTCCAAAGAATTCCAATATCTTGTTTAGGCACCTTGTGGGGAGATTGGCTCCTCAGGATATTTCTGAGGAAGTAATGGATCTGGAAGTATTTTTATTTGCCATTTCTTGGGAGTATCCTTGTGATTATCAATATTTTCTGCTTCCCTCCCTGCCATTAATATAGTGGTTAGCAGTGTTACCTCCTTCCATGATACCTTATGCTTCAAATGATGTATATATTAGCAGCATTTAACAGTATATGCTGATTTTAAAACTGACCAGAGAATAGTTGTTTTAAATGGATGTTGTTGTTTTTATATTTTTAGTTGTTTTAAATTTTTATATCTGTTTTAATGTTCATTGTTTTTAACTTTTGTAAACTTCCCAGAGAGCTTCAGCTATGGGGCGGTATATACGTAAATGTAATTAAATAAATAAATAAATAAATAAAGTATTCATGGAGTTTGCATTTATCTGTCAGAATGTCCAATGACAGAGAACCTTTTGTAAAAGAGCAAAGCAAATAATTTTTTTAAAATTAAAAATGTTCCTTATCTGGGTCCTGTACACCAATGAGAGGGTGCTTAGAACTTCTACTGGCTGATTTTAAGGCTCCAAGGAGCCCAACAGACCTCCTTTCTTTGGAAGCAAGGGAGCTGTTTCGGACAAAGCTCAGAAAAGCTCCCTTGTCTGACTGAGCCAAAGGTTAAGCAAGGGAAATTAATATACTGTGTAAGCAAGGGGTAGGGATGTATGAGTTTTGTTAAATACATTTTCTCTGTGTTTCACTGATTGTCAGGCGCACCGCACCTTTCATTCTATTGTCCTCTCACTTATGAAATTTGATTTTTTTTATGCAATGTATGACAATTTTGTTGCATTGTGCAGATTTGTGAAAAAGTAAATCAATCAATAAATCTGTAAGTCCATGGAATCCATACAACATGAAAACACAACAACAACCAGTCTGATGCAGAGTCCTAGAAATTCAAACCGGTTTGAATCTGGTGTTGATTTCACTGGCATCCCCAGCCAGTTTTCAGAACCTCAGGCACAGGACCCAAATCTGGCACTTCTGGAGTCTTAGCCAGGCCCTATACAGTTCCCCAGATAGCTTTTCCCCACTTTCCCCTGACCACGGATCATTGGTTGGGTTCCTGGCCTTTGTACAGTTTTCTCCCATTCTAAAAGGTTAAAATGCCTTTCTCAAGGCTTAGGGGGTGTCTATACGAGGTCACATTTATGCCTCAAGCCCCCACTATCCCTGCCGGTTGTTTCCATGGCAAGGAGCACAAGTGTGGGGTTTGAAGCCAAAGGAGCTGCTGCTGCTGCCACCGGGCCTGTGCCACAGCAGCCGTGCACTGCTGCACAACTGTGCGTCATTGCACGAGCACCACGCCGCATCTGCGCATCCCCACTTTCTTTTAAAAAAAACTTTTAAAAACCTTTTTACATTTATGTGCTTCTCCAGCACGCTCATCCTGGCGCGGAGGCATCATTGCATGGGCGCCATGGTGCATCCATGTGTCCCACAGGTGTTTTTTTTTTTTAAAAAAAAATCGTAGTTTAACCTTTTTCTTTCTTTCTTTTTTTTTACATTCATGCACTTCTGGTGAGTGCATCCTTCTGCCATGCTGGAGAAGTGCAGAACATTCCAATGGCCATTCAGCTTGCTGGTCTGCCCGTCCTTCCTGCTTCTCTTGTCTGGTGATGGCAACCAATCAGCAGTCGCTATTGGCCGGGACATGCCTCCAGTGCAAGACCAGAGTGAGGTGGCAGATGGCAAATGGACATCTGCGTCTTGCTCACAGGAAAAAGTCATGGTAAGTCCCCGACCTTTTTAAATCCCTGACCTTTTAGCGAGTGTGGTGCAGTGGCTAAGATGTTGGACTGGGAGTCGGGAGATCTGGGTTCTAGTCCCCACTCGGTAATGGAAACCCATTGGGTGACTTTGGGCCAGTCACAGATTCTCACCCCAACCTACCTCACAGGGTTGTTGTTGTGAGGATAACATGGAGAGGACGATGAGGATGTATGCCATCTTGGGTTCCTTGGAGGAAAAAAAGGCAGGATATAAATGTAATAAAATAAATAAATAAATAAACAAACAAACTAGAGCTTCAGGGAAAAGCCCTGGGATGGCTCTGCAATGGCTGCTGTATCATATAAATGTCCTAGAACCATAACAGATCCATCCCAGGGCTTTTCCCTTGTCAAGACAAGCCCTGAGTTACTGGCCATAAAGAGGGATGTAAGATGATTTTTGTTTGATTCATTTTCATTCAAACTTGCTCCATTTGCACCTCTGAATGTGAATATGAACACGAGTGCCATTTTTCTGGAAAAGCTCACATATTTCCAAATTTGCACTGTTTTTTTTTTTTTTAAAAGTGCACTTTAGCTGCATTTCAAATAATAGAAACGTTTTCACACTTTACTGTATGGGGAGAATGTATGCATTTGGGTGTGGACTTAAACGAAGCAGCAGCAAAATGCACACTTTTCATGTTCTAATGAAAAGGAAAGGATTGCAATTGAAAACAGGAGCAAGGCGATCTGAGCTTCCCAGTCGACTTTTAAGAAACCTGACCATCTCAGGCCCTGCTGATTTCCCCCATCCCTAGTATTAAGAGCTTTAAGCTAAAATATGCTGATATTTTTGTTATTTTTAGCCTTGTCCCTTTTTGTCTTTCATCCTGCCCGCCACTGGAATGCAGCCCCAGAGAGACTGCCTGAAAAGAATTCAGTTCTTGGGCTGAAAGAGGGTTTGCATCCCTGGTATAAGCCCTGTCCACGAGCACATGAGAGTATCGCCTGGACTTGGATGTGGGAGTAGTATAGGTTTATTAACAGTCACATGGATGTAGAACTATAAGCTATGGTTGTGGAATTTCCTCCAGTTTGGACGTCTCTTCCTCTCTGCTCTGCCTACCCCCCGTCTCCCTTTGCTTTTCTTAGTAGTAAGTCTGTAAATAAAAATAGCATTAAAAATGAAACGTTCTATGAAATGTTCTTCTAAAGAATTGGCAAACGTTTTATGCAAACAAGATGTTGATCATTTCATTAACGATTTGCCGAGAATCATATATGAATTAATTTAATGTCATTTCAAGGGTTTCTGACTGGTTTGTGCACACACACACACACACACCTGTCACTGTGGAGGTCAACATGGAGAAAGGAAGCAGCAATCAGGCATCCCTCCATTGTGCCTGGATCCAGATCCCATTGAGAGCCCCCTTCCCTCTTGCTATCAGCTATCAACAAGGGAGAGGAAGCAGCAGTCAGGCATCCCTCCATCATGCCTGGATCCTGCTCCAGCTGGGAGCCCCCTTCCCTCTTGCTACCAGCTGTCACTGCTAAGGCCAACAAGGGAGAGGAAGCAGCAGTCAGGCATCCCTCCATCATGCCTGGATCTGTATGAGGCTATTAGAGGGAGAGGGACAGGAAAAGGCAGCCCTTTTACTGTGTCTATGACCTGCTGAACTTCTCAACTAAGAATCTAGTGTGCCTACATTTGCTTTATTTCCCCCCTCCTTCCTCCCAATCCCCTTTCCTTTTGTGTCTTATCTTTTGGATTGCAAGCCTGTGGCCAGGGATTGTCTTAAGAAATAACAGTGTAAGCTGCCTTGGGAGCCTTCTTGGCTAAAAGGCGGGATTAAAATGCTATAATAAAATAAATGAGTAAAGAAATAAATATTTCCTACAGCAGAACCTAGCCATGGTTGCACAGTTAGTTCTCTCTCTTTCAGCAGGCAGCTTGGAAAAATATATCACAGGAAAGGCTTCCAACTCTTTCCAGCTCTTTGTGCAGGGCCTGCAGGCTGCTCAACCTTCCTTCTCTGACCTTCTAATCTTAGGCATGTGCAAACTCTCCTGTGCCCTGCTCGACTTCCATGAGTTGGGCTCTTGCCACTTGCTCTATCCTGGTGAGTGTGTGAGTCAAGCGGCCCGACAGACCGTGGGAGTCCAGGGAGAGCTCGTGGTTTCCTGGTTCTGCTTGTTTTGCGGAAATATTTCCTTGTCCTTTCAGACACTTAAGTAAAACAACTGAGGCCTGTCCTCACCTGCCTCACTGTGGTATGTGGGAGGGGAAGGAGAGAAGCACCTCCTTTCCCTCTCTCTTGCTTCCCTGAGGAAGTTTTATGTAAATATCTGACACTTTTGTAAAACAACCAGGGCCCATCCTCACCACTTCCACCACCAGTGTATCAGAGGTGGCGGGGGGGGGGGGGGAGAGGGAGGCACCACTTCTCCCCCCTCCAATTCCTGTTGCAGCCATGACAGGGGCAGGCTGCTCATTTTAGATGAGGGCGAGACACTTATGTAATATGATTGGGGCCTGTCCCCATTCCTGTGGCTGCCGCCACTGCCGCCACCACCACAGTTGTGGGGATGGAGAAGGAGAGGGAGGTTCCTCCCTCTCCTCATCACATCCCTGCTGTGGCAGATGTAGTTCAACGGCAGAGCACATTTTGTATGTAGAAGGTCACAAGTTCCATTTCTGGCATCCCGCGTCAAAGAAAGATTGTTATGGTCTGACTCAGTACAAGGCAATTTCGTGTGTCCATCTAAGTAAGGCTTTTCCAATCTGGTGCCCTCCAGATATGTTCCACTACGTCCCAGAATCCCCACCCAACTTTGCTTTCTCCCAAGTTACAGAAGACCACGCGATGTTCACCACTACTGACATGGGTGAAGGCTGAAAATCCAATAGTCCAGTACCTGTCCAAATGAAACCACTCCCTAAATATACAGCACATTCATATGTTGTTTACTGTGTATAGAGGCCAAAGATTTGCCTTTAATCTTGTTGTAGCCTGACAGCAGATTTATCACTGGAAAAAATATTGGTCCTTGCCCTTTGCTGGGAAGTAATGTAAGTCGTACGGGTTTCTTCCTTTGTTGGTCCCGAAAGGCAATTCTGGAATATTGCCTGTCATGTAATAAAGCATTGTTTCATGTTTTCCAGTTCCCTGCGTGGTGGAAGATCCAGGGGGAGCCTTTTACAGGATCAATTGCCTTGAGAGGAGAGGGTATTGGAGACTGGTGAAGTTTCTTGTGTAATATCTGTTTATTTACAAATACAAAACTGGAGGCTGTGAGAACAAACAGTGCTAGGCCACTACTGCCCCATAAGCAAACTGCACGACCCTGGAGCCGCTCCCAAATTCCAGCCAATTGCAATAGTCAAGATATCTATCTTTGCTAGGGATAGGCAAATCTGGGCATTTTGGTTGTTCAGTTTCTCATTGTCCCAACCTTAAGTTCGTCTCAACCACATACACATCAGCCGCATGAAAATGTGTACGCGTTGCATGCACACATCTCCTAATATATCCATTTTTGCGTGCAGTTTTTCCTGGTGTAAGCATTTTTATGCACATGGTCCACTAATGGATGCAGGTTTAGAAGCTGTTTTCCTAAATTAGGGCAGATAATATCCTGTGCATTTTTGTCAACACTTACCCAAATGCATGATTTTTTTCTGTGCCCTTCCCCCATGTGTGGGATGGGTGGGGGTTAGGGGAGCAGTATAAAATACATTTTGGGGAAATCTGAATTTCAGTGCAGAACTGTGTTCTGACTCATGTATTGGTTTGGAGGTACACATTTGGTAAATTAGCATTGCAGTCCAATGACAAAGCATTGCTGTGATCCCCTCCCTCTCCAAATCTAGGGGATGGAATATATCTTATATATCTGCTTTATACTGAGCCAACCCATTGGTGCAATCCATTGTTTCATCAGACATCACGCTAAACCATGCTGCTTAACCACAAAATGGTTAATGGAATGCATGCATTCCATTAACCATTTTGTGGTTAAGCAGCATGGTTTAGCATGTTGTCTGAACCAGGCCAGTATTGTCCATACCAGGGGTGGAAGAAGGTAGATCTCCAAATGTTTTGGATTTCAATTCTCCACCACCACCACCACCAAACACACACACACACACACACACAAATCTTGCCAAAATGACCAAGCATCAGGAATACTGGGAATTTAATTTTTTAAAAAATCTGGAGATCTTCTTTCTGCCCCGTCTTGATACATTGACCGGCAGCTGTTCTCTGCAGGGTCTCAGAGAGGAGCCTCTTCCAGCCTTACCTGGAGATGTTGGGGACTGGAAATGGGAACAGTCATATACAAATCATGTTTGCTATGACTGAATTTCAGCTATTGCTCTTGACAAAACCCAGCTATTTATTTATTTATTACATTTATATACCGCCCCACAGCTGAAGCTCTCTGGGCGGTTTACAACAGCTAACTTTGTATTATTTCTCAGAAACAGAAATAATCTAGCCCTGAGACTAGGGAAGTGGACTGGGCACTACTGTTTCTATAGGCAAAGACCTTCAGCTGGCTTGATCAGTGACTGTGGGAGATTAACTTCCCTTCTCAGATGCTCCCTTTGCCTTTTTCACCCATTCTGCTTTTGGCACCAGCGTTTGCCTGATGGGCTCTAAGAGCTCCGGTGTGACGTAACTAATAAACAGATGTAGAGTAGAACAGAATCCCATTCTTAATGAATCCATCAACCCGTTAAGCACGTCCTGAAAATATGTGGGAAATAGTGCTTTTCTCATATTGCCAACCCTTTGAATTAGTGATATCTTTTATTTATTATGGACAGACATATAGTGTGGATTCAGGGGGAAAAAAATCTTTCTTGATAACTAGCTATGGATCGATATAGGTGCCACTCTGTATGGAAGGCAGCTCTGTCCCTCTGGCAGTTGCTATGAATGAAAGGAGCTTCTCTGTGTTAAATTTTTTAAAAGACTTCCTCTCTACCCCTATTGGGAAAACTGAACCCGATCCATCTGGATTCACCATCCAAATGTAATAAAATGTAGGTAGCAGCCTCAACCTGAGTTGCAAAAAGCAAAGTATGAGTTTTAAATGCATATGGTATAGCAGCACATATGTCTCTGTTCAGTAACCAATGATTATCTCAATATTTTCATTCACTGCAAACACCATTATATCCTGAGATGAGGGGGAAATTGTTCAGTAAGCATTTTAATGTGAATTTACCTAAATTCACGCTGTCAAACTGCTGTGTGAACCAAAACTGAGTTATCCTTAGAAATCTGCACTTCTCCAAATTTTGCAGTGCAGTTTTCCAATAAAAATAATTAAAAGTATATAAAAATAATATAATAGGGGAAAATAATTAGGAAAATTGCTTGCAAAAAGTATATATATTAGGCCAAAATGTATTAAAATGCATGAATTAGGGGAAATGTACACAAAAACGCTCGTAAATATTTATGCAAAAATAGAAAAAATCTGAAAGTTGGAGACAAACTGAACTGAAAGTTGGGAAAAAAATGGAAAAAAAGAAAACAAACAAAAAAATCCTACAACTGAGAGAAGCCAAAACTGGCAAATTTGTCTATCCCTATCTATAGCTCATGTAGACCTCATATAGGAATAACACTGAGATATATATGTACATATTTAAAATATTTATATCCTTCCTGTCCTCAAAAAGCGCTCAAGGATGTCAAGAACAGTAAGTTAAAACAAATATAATGAAACAAGCTTGTTAACTGTCCTGAACAACACAACAACAAATCATGAGTTTTCAAGGTGACTTGTTTGAGAAACCTGCAAGGTTAACAAGCTACCCTGCGAAGAATGTCCTGGATTCAGACAACACACTAACCCATGGTTCAACAATAATCCACAATCAAGACTGTGTGTGGGTTATCACATTGTGTGAACCCAATCATTCTGACTGGTTCATGGTCAGACAGAAAGTTATGCATTTTAAATGGGGTCTTCTTGATCCAGTCTCCCCCAACCTGGTATCTTGCAGGTCTTTTGGGCTACAAATGCCAGGATTCCTGACTATTATCCATGTTAAATGGAGCTGATGGGAGTTGAAGTCCAAAACATCTGGAGAGCACCATCTTGGGGAAGGCTTCTCTAATCAAGTCAAACACTGTATTAACTGAGAACATAAGAAGTGCCTTACTGGATCAAAGTAAAGTTCCATCTAGACTTTAGTCCACCATCTGTTTCTCAAATTGACTGATCTGATGCTTCTAGGAAGCTCACAACCAGGGCATGAAGACAACAGCCTTTCCCTTCTGTTGCTTCCTAGCAGATGGTTTGGCTCACAGCCTGATCGGAGGGTTCAGATGTACACAATGCATTCTAAATATGCATCACAAGTACTGTACATGCAAGGCTATTTGTGAGTTTGGTTGCAGGGTAATGAAACTGAATCCTCAATAGAGGTTGAGAGACAGTGCCTTATATGGAAAAGTGAAACTAAAAGCAGGACTGCAGCAAAAGAAAGAAGCAACTGCAGTAGTGGGCTTCTTAAAACTGTTCTCTAATTAGTAGTTAATAAATACTACAGTCTCTGGCATTCATTAAATACAGAAACAGAGGTTAGTATGGGGACACTTTAACAGCAAGAATAGAATGGAGCAGCCCAGAATGCCCACTTTATTTAAAACAAACAAACAACCATGCCAAACACTATGGCATGTGTTAGAGACACCTGAGAATCAGGCCTGTGCAAAGATTCGGATGTCCAAATCAAGGCAGCCATTTTGTGGCCATGGTGGCCATTTTAGAAGACCCGAAGATTTCCCCAGGCCTAGTCAATGCTCATTGTTCATAGTGTTGTATTGGTGGTGTTGTGTCTTTTTTCCAGTAGCGGGCAGTAGTTGTCACATGTTCAGGTTACCTCAGCATTTTTTAATACACCCCTATCCATCCTGCCCCTTTTTATGCAAATTGAAAAGTAGGCAGGAAAGATGGGGCGAGTAGGGGGGTGCTGCAATGAGATATATATGGGCCCATATATAACCTGAACATGTGACCACTACTGCCCCCTACTGGAACAAAGACACAACACCACCAGTACAACACTATGAACAATGACCATTGACTAGGCCTGGGGAAATCTTTGATTCTCCAAAGATGGCTGCCATGGCCACAAAATGGCCACCATGATTCAGACATCTGATTCCGAATCTTCCCACAGGCCTATTGAGAACAATATTTTAGGTCAAAAACCTTTTTTGGGGGGATATTAACCCCATAATGCCCAGAACAGAACAGAATGGCCCATAACTATTGCTTATTAAAAAGAGCACAGAAGAACCTTTCATTTAAAGGAATCTCAGGTAACAAGGCTAGAGGTGGCAGATGGGATGGAGAAGACCTACAGCCAGTTTGAGGGCTACTGAAACATGATTACTCTGGATGTTTTCTGGGTAATTACATCCCTCCCATGTAGTTATGTGTAACTTGTAAATTTGGTTGATATGGCTTGCTTGGAAGGTGTTGTTCCAGGCCATTTTGCAGAATATGGATTATTGCTGGAATGGCTACTGATAGGTGGTTTCTTTTAAGGTTTTGTAGCATATGATATCATTCCCATTTTTTCATGTGTGTCTCGTGAGCTTGTTTGACTTGGCTCACTTAGAAGTTGCCATTCCAGGCTAATATTATTGAATCCGGACTGTTGCCCAGAACAGGTATTGGCGCACAATTTCTGTGGGTGTTTTGTGGCTTAGTGCATCACTCCCTTGAAGTTATGTGTGACTGGTGAGTTAGGTTGATTTGACTCTCTTGGAAGTTGCTACTCCAGGGCACTTTTCTGGAATATGGACTCTTGCCCAGAACAGGTATTAGAACAGGTATTGGAATGTGATTTCTGTGGACATTTGGGGGCTTATTGCATCAGTCCATTGTAGTCAAGTGACTGATGGACTTGTTTGATTTAGCTCACTTGGAAGTGGCTGTTCCAAGCCATTCCATTCTATTCCGGATGTGTTCTGGGTATTATAGGGTTAATAATAATATAATATTGCAATGTTTTTAGTTCTGAAATACATCTCTCAAGTGTCTTTAACTAGGGTGACCATATGAAAAGGAGGACAGGGCTCCTGTATCTTTAACAGTTGCATAGAAAAGGGAATTTCAGCAAGTGTCATTTGTAGATATGGAGAACCTGGTGAAATTTCCTCTTCATCACAACAGTTATAGCCGCAGGAGCTATACTAGAGTGACCAGATTTAAAAGAGGGCAGGGCACCTGCACCTTTAACTGTTGTGATGAAGAGGGAATTTCACCAGGTTTCCCATATCTACAAATGACACCTGCTGAAATTCCCTTTTCTATGCAACTGTTAAAGGTACAGGAGCCCTGTCCTCCTTTTCATATGGTCACCCTACTTTAACACACACCACTTTTTTTGGCATGGTTTTCTTAGATAAAGGGGCCACTCCATTCTGTTCCATTCCAGCTTTTACACCATCCCTTTAGTGTGTCATCTAGAGAGTAAAAGCCCACGGAAAAGATGGAGTTTCTGATGATGAGCAGCAGGAGTGGATCTTTTCTTACCCTGAAATGCATCCAGTCTTCTATTTTGACAGTACAGCAAATTTATTTGTGCAGGTCAAGAGGTGTGCACTCATGGGAAATACCTGTCATTAGATGTGAGTGTGTGTGTGAGAGAGGAGTACTTTAAGGAGACACCATTCAGCAAAATGGCTTGAAGTTGAAACTTGCCTTTACTGGCAAGGATTTTAAAAAAGGGCATTCCGCCGGGGATCTCTGCTGAAAGGCTGTGGAGTCTTTTAGAAGTCCTGATGTAGTCATTGCACCTATTGCCCAAGTAGGGTTAATAAGCCAACAGGAAGCATTGAAAAGTCAGGTATGTTTTTTTTTTCCCCCTCTGCTACAGCACTTCTAAGCTACCACCCAGAAGGTGTGTGTGTGTGTGTGTGTATGTATGTATGGAGCTGCCTGATCAGTCATGGCTCCCATAAAGGTGGAAATAGAGATGTCGGGATTTTGTGAAATCTGCCCCATGTGTGTTTCATGGATTGTGCAGTGTTGTTAATTCCAGCATCCGTTCACAGATGGATTTGATTTCCCCTCCATTATGTGGAAAAGTATGCAAAATTATGTAAGAGGATTTGCAACAATGTCTGTAATTGACATTAGCACCTGACATTTAGTGTAGGGTCTCTCATTCCATTTAATCCCCCCCCCCCCATGTATATTTTCTCAGGATGTCATAAGTCTCAGGAGAAACGTGTGTATTTTCCTACAAATAAATATGTGTAATTATTTATTTATTTATTTATTTATTTATTTATTTATATAGCACCATCAATGTACATGGTGCTGTAAATTTTGGGAAAGTTAAAAGAAAAAAAAATCCGCAAGTCCATGGACTCCAAGCATACTGAGGAGGCCAGTCCACAGCAGATTCCACAATTTGGGTTTTAGAAATCCAAGGTCATTTTAGTCCATCTCAGATTTCTCCAGCATCTCAGGGTGGAAAGGAATCAACAAGAATGGAATCTTCCATATGCCTGTATTGGTAGAGTCCTATGTCATAGAACAGGAATGGGGCACTCCAGGGACTCAATGGATGGGATAACAGCCAGTCCCTCATCTGGTACCTGGCCAAAGTGCCAGCTGGAGCTCTGACACCAGAGCCCTCCATCCTACAGGTGTCTGTCCAGTTGGATTGTGGTCTTAAGCATGGCTGTATTTTGAAGAGGGTTGTGTGATCAATGGCCTATCATGCTGCCTTCTGTCCACTCAGTGTCAGCCATTTTATTTTCTGTTTTCATGTATTCTTTACTAAACACCCTTACTTGTAAAAAAATACCCATTCATTTTAAAGGGGCTTCCTTTCATGTAGATGTGTCTAGGCTTAGAGCATTAGATTTTTCTTTTCTTTTCTTGTTAAATCATGAATTCTGATTGATGTAATGGTTGTCCTTATCCTCAAAACCATTTCATCCTTACAGATATTTCACAGCTGAAACATAATCTTGCTTAGAAAACAGCAGTATCTACTTCTGAACAGAATTGATTAAGACCTGAGTCACTGCAAATAACAGCTTAGCTCTCCAGCTCGGAGCGGTTTAATGTCTGTGGCCCAATTTTCATCCTGTGGTTCATTTGAACTAGCACCCAACTCTGTGACTGGTGGCTCTGTAACGCTCATATGGTTGTGTGCATTCTAATAACTGTGAGAAAGTAGCTGCATCGTGCTCTATCTTAAGTTTGTTTTTGTAGCTACTCATATGTCAAGACTAAGGCCTCATTTGACAGCTGCCTTACATTCTTTTTTAATAGCATAATAGACATAGTAGTAAAGTCATAATGGGCTCATTATCAAGCCAATATAGCCTTGAATAATGAACAGGATCTCATACAAAAAGTGGAAGTCCTACTGAAACCAAGGAGAGTAAATACACTTGGGATTCAGATGAATATTTCAGTACTCTTGGAGGGAGGGCTGTTGTAGTGAAAGCATTCTGTCAATTTGGAAAAGGAAGGGACTGCCAGGTAGGGATGGGGGATGGATGTGTTCAGTGCACATTTTAATGTACACCTACCAAAGTTGCACTTCCTGAACCCAAATGTAAAGCAAAACATAGTTGGATGGAATGCACAGAGGGGGGAGCAGAAAGATGAGGACCTCACCCCACCTTTCTGAAAGTGGAAATGCAATACAAGGGCCCCAATCCTTGCTCTTATTTTCTGTGTGGTGAGGAAAGGACATGAAAGGGTAATCTCTCGCACTATATTCACACATTACACATCACACTCTATGTACACCGATTTCATTTCATGTGACCACACTTTTCCTTGGTCTACAAAGATGCCCCATATTGTCCTGGTCCTATATTGCTTTACGAAGCATCTAGTGTAGAGGGAGTAAATATGCAATGCAGCTCTTTGATTAAACAAAATGGATATGTTGATGAAAATATACAAAGAACTCCAGAAGGAATTATTATTATTTGGCAAATTGATGCAGAAATCGGATGGAACAACTTCAGACTGGGAAAAAATGGGAAATCTGAGAGAAACCAAAATGGAGGAATTCATCCACCCTAGTACCATTAGCGTAAGCTTTCTTGTGCCATCAGTAATGGTATTCCCTGACGAGAACTACCAATAACTCTGGAGGGTGCTTGAAGCAGGTGAAACCTCTTCCTTACCTATAGATAGATAAGTGGATGGATAATTTATTATGATCCCAGATCAGCACATGTAAAATATAAAATAATTTCATACAGTGTACATAAATAGACTGCAACAACAAAACTCAAAACGGACTGCCTTGACCCTGGAGTATTATCCAAATAGGGTATTACTGTTTTGTCAAAAGTTTATGGCAAACACTGGTCACTGCACAAAACCTGGCCTCCTTAATCAGTAATCAGAGTGTCCTGGACAGAGACTAGAACAAAAAGATAACATCTGTTTGACCTGCCTGGCATTTTTTGTAAAAGAGGTGTAATAAAAACACAACAAATATCTTAGTAAAAAGAACAGTATAATAGTACAATGCCCAATAGTTCACAATTTGCCTCAATCACACAGACATGCACATTTGTGGTAGTGCACCTTCCAATAACTTCTCTGAAAGTTAAAACATTGAATCTGCCTAATGTAATGCTTTCCTGTGTTGGGAAATTATTAAATTAGTCAGATAATTAGTTGGTGCAAGTACCTTAGTCTCAGAGAATAGATATTTAGTGACAGATCTTAGATAGGTCTGTAGTTCTGTATCCCATATTCAAGGCTTAATAGTTACTTTGGCTTCAGAATATCCAAGGGTTATTAAACTGCCTGGTAAAACAGTAATTTCTCTGTCAACACCCTTTTCCATGTTGGCTGAAAAGTATCTGTTAGGGTCAATGGAACCAACCCTATGGGAAGAAAAACAAGTTTGAGCCAAAAGTTTAGCACAGAAATCCATTCAAGGACTCCAAAGAAATTAAACTCACTTCCAATCTCAGGGCCACACTGGAGGCATAGGGGTGGAGGCAAGTAATGGTTTGATCAGTACTGTGCAAATGTTAAGCTGTTATTTGGTGAGAAACTTCAGCATGGGTGCAGATAAAGAGGAGCTTTGCTGTTCCTCTTAGAGTCCCCCCACAGTGGCTTCTGCTTTTGGGAACAACACCGTTTTTGCGTTGATGATTTCATGTTGCTCAACTTAATGAATAAGGATGTAAGAGAAATTTGTTCAGTTTCATTTTGATGCAAATTTACCTAATTTTGCACTTTGGAGCTGCAATGTGAACTGAAACTCAGGGCATTTCTACACCACAAGGGTGTAAGGGGAGGATCAAAGACTTAACGGCTTCCGCAATCCTCCCTGGGTGACTAGACGGCTGTGTGACATCCTGGAAGGAGGTCATGGTCACCATTTTCTTTAAAAACAACCACGAGCGGAGTGCACTTGCACTCCACTGCCAAAGATAAGAACTCCCCAACACCGGTCCCCACTCCCCACCCACGATGGGCACTGACTGTCACCGTGCAGCTCCATGCCCATTTTATGGCCCCCGCTACTCACTGAGAGTACAGGACAACCTGGGAGCAGCGGCCACATGGCCCACACTCCTCGGGATAGTCCTGAACTATGGAAAAGTTAGGTTTTCCACAGTTCCTGATATCCTGGGGTAAGTCCTTGCTAGTCCTGGGTTGCCCCCAGGATCCCCTGTGCATCATGTGGACACACAGGGACAATCCAAGGACTACTACAGGATATAGGCATTTGCACTTCTCCAAATTTTGCAGTAGAGCTCTTTATTTAATAAAAATGTGTACAAAATGCATACCTAAGAGGGGAAATGTTAAAAATATGTTATATTAGGAAACATGTTAGGGGAAAAAAGCATATTAGGCAAACATGCATTAAGAGAAATGTGCACAAAAATCCTTATATGTCTTCATGCAATCACCTTAAAAAAAATCTCAACACTGAGGATGAACCAAGACTGGAGAAAATTCTCAAAGCTCAAGATGAACTGAATTTAAGATGGGGTGGGGGAGGAAAGAGATGCTGTGAGAAACTGAAAATGACAGATTTCTCTATCCGTATTGATAAATCATTTTAGACTTGACAGTTGGACTTTATCCTTGTCTCGGTCCAGCCATTGCCATGTTCTGAGCACCTCTACTATGTGGGCATTCATCTTCTTTACTTGAGACCATTTATACTGGTGTATGGATCATTCTACCCCAAATTGTTTGAGTTCCTCCTCAAAGCTCATTCTGATACCAGATTGCAAGCTTTGTAATTTTCTTTTCACATGAAAATCCATGTTCATTTTTGTCCATGATTTTCCAAATGTACACATCAGTTGGGTGCATCTTTAAATTTGCATAGCAGTGTCCCTATAAATACGTTTGATAGAAGCTGCATTAAACTCAACATCTGTTGGTCCAGAAAGTTGCAACTTTCCTTATGTGGTTGCAGCATACATCTGAAAAAGCCCTTTCAAAACGAATTAAAAATGTCACAACATAATAAAACCACTCTTGGGCTAGATCTACACTACTGCTTTATAGCAGCATTGAAGTGCACTGATAACTGTTGGGGCACAATCCACATTCCATATACCACTTTCACAGTGCTATATCCTGTTTTTTATTCCCCATTCGTAATGATTTGACACAAAGTGTAGATCTGGCCTTGGTTGCAACATTGTTAATCTCCAGCATTCTATTTAACGTTCTATTACAAGCAACTATTCAACAACTAGTAACTTACCATGATGTCCATGCAACCACTTGGGATTCTCCAAATTATTCCAGAGTTTCAGCCTAGGTAACATACCTTCATTATTCTTAGTGCTACAATATCATCTTACTATCTTTTAACACAACATGGGACTTGCCACCCAGTCTGAGGCATATTCAATTGGAAGTAGATGCCACTGGCTTCAGTGGGACTTACTTCCTAGTAAGTGTGTTTAGGATTGCAGCCACTGTGCATAACAGACACTAGGTGGTATTGTGGTCCTTCTGTTTCCATCAGGCTCTAGTGATATATTGTACTCACCATATTTTATTCATCATGCGCATGTATTTCAAAAATAGATATGGAGCCTAAGAAGTTATTTAAATCTTTGCTTGCTGCAGATAGTTTACACAAAAGTGGGAAGTGAGGAGAAACTGTTTATCATTATTATCTTGCCACTTGGAAGACTGGCATAGTTGGTAAACAAATTTTCAATCTCCCTGCCACTGATCGCTAGGGTACAATAGTCCACTTGGGAGCATTGAAGTATTTGGGAACACAGCAAAGACTAAACATGACCAAGAAAATCCAGATAGTCTGCAGCAAATAGTTCCCAGGTCAGAAATGAGTAGGATTTCACATTGTTAGAAACATCCAAAGCAGTCTTCCACGTTATTTCAATAAGCAAAAATAGTCCCATGATAAGATGATGAAAGGAAAGGTTTGCCTAAGTTCATGTAGTGGCCAAGGTGAGACTTGAACCAGACATCTTGGTTCACAGCCACAATACTAAACCAACACACAGGAATCTATTTTGGGATTATGAGAAGTTCATTTGACTTCGTGTTTATTTTGAATCAGCCCTATTCACAACCCAAATATAAACAGGGGCACACTTTTCTGAAAAAAGCTCACAAATTTTGGAACTTGCAGTCATATGGGAAAAGTCTGCATTTGTGTTTTTTTAATACATGGTTTTCTCCACAGGGGAAAATGTGCATTTTAAAAAAAATATATGTGCACCACAATGTAGCCTTTTTTGGTTCAAAAAGGAAAGAAAAGCTCACATCTGGGAATGGAAATGAGTCAACTGAGCTCATATTTGAAAACAAGGGAATCTTGATGAGCTTCAACCTCAGTGATTCTCCCATCCTTAAGTCTATTCAATATGAAGCAATGAAACATGAAATTATTAAGATGCAGTGTGAAACATGTGTCATGTTTTTTCTTCTTACAGTCATATTATCAACACAGGCCGGACAGACACACACATCCAAACACTGTTTGAAACTTCTGGCACATAAGGCCATTTAAATACTTTACATATTTTGAATGGGTAGTATTCTATTGTTCCCATCCACCAGTGGAATCAAATGCCTTACACCATGTCCAGTGTAGCCTGCATGTGATGAGGCTGTTGTGGGTGGGCATGGGCTGACGAGGCATGGAGGCCAGCCATTGGCAGCCTCAAGTGGTGCCACCAAGGTTGGGAAGGGATCTAGAGCCTATTTATTTGGCTCTCACCCCTCCCCTCCTCTTCTTTGCAAGGCGGCTCCCTCCCTCCCTTCACTTTAGGCAGTCTGAGTTTGCTGGCTGTCCTTTCGGGGGTCAAGTAGGATTTTTTTGCTCATAACATTTCATTGGTTGTGAGGGTTTGTTTGTTTGTTTTTTGCCTACTTCATACTGCAAGACATGTTTGTTATAATTAATATGTTGATTGGCATATTTCTACTTTGGTCACATTTGTGTGCAGGTATGCACGGGCATCTTCACCTGGGCCGGATTTACACTACTGCTTTAAAGCGCTATAAAACTGTTATAAAGCGCTTTAAAGCAGTAGTGTAGATCCGGCCTTGGCTAGGGTTGGTGAGCATTCTGAGGCACCTAGCAGTGATTGGTAATGCCTGAGGCTCAACTGCTGAAATTCCCTTTTCTATGCAACTGTTAAAGATACAGGAGCCCTGTCCTCTTTTTCATATGGTCACCCTAATGGAGCTTCCCTTTCTCATGTTGGTCTACCACAAGGATGGGAGATATCTGACCCAGGGCTTCTTTTGCTGCTATCTCTGATTGAAGACAATTAACCTTTAAATACCTTGCAAATAATCAAGCAGTTGTAAAGCAGGAGACCTGCTTACTTGTGAGTAGACATGCAGAGGCTTGCTTTTTGGGATGCTGTTTGAACATGCTGTTGGGTAATTCAGTCATCTGCCATTTCTACACCTGCCTTTTGTACCCAGGAACATCCCGGGATCATCCCTGTGCATCCAAATGACACACAGGGGATCCTGGGAGAAGGCAGGGATGATCCCTCCATTTTCCTGGGATAATCCTTAGGTATAGAAAGGGCCCTGCTTACTTCTGAGAAGGCACGCAAAAGCCTTGCCCTGCTTACTCCCATGTAGCCTAAATGTAGGGTGACCATATGAAAAGGAGGACAGGGCTCCTGTACCTTTAACAGTTGTATTGAAAAGGGAATTTCAGCAGGTGTCATTTGTATATATGGAGAACCTGGGGAAATCCCCTCTTCATCACAACAGTTAAAGCTGCAGGAGCTATACTAGAGTGACCAGATTTAAAAGAGGGCAGGGCACCTGCAGCTTTAACTGTTGTAATGAAGAGGAAATTTCCCCAGGTTCTCCATATATACAAATGACACCTGCTGAAATTCCCTTTTCAATACAACTGTTAAAGGTACAGGAGCCCGGTCCTCCTTTTCATATGGTCACCCTAGTAAAGGTTCACCTCCTGCAACTTTTTCAATGGCCCAAAAGGATATGGACTTGGGTCAACGATTCTTGCTTGACTAGAGACGCCCCAGGTCTGGCATGCCTCAAGTTATATAGATGTTCGGCTATCCTCATCTTTAGTTGCCTGGAAGTTTTACCTACATAGATTTGTTGCATAGACATGTAATTGCATAGATATAGGGTGACCATATGAAAAGGAGGACAGGGCTCCTGCAGCTTTAACAGTTGTAGAGAAAAAGGATTTTCAGCAGGTGTCATTTGTATGCAGACAGCATCTGGTGAAATTCCCTTTTCATCGCAATAGTTAAAGGTGCAGGTGCCCTCCTCTCTTTTGTATCTGGTCAAGAGGGCAGGACTCCTGCAGCTTTAACTCTTATGATGAAGACAACATTTCACCAGCTGTTAGATGCATTCAAATGACACTTGCTGAAAATTCCCTTTTCTATACAACTTTAAAGATGCAGGAGCCCTGTCCTCCTTTTCATATGGTCACCCTACTAAATGGTAATAGCTTAAATGGCACCCCCCACAGATGGAATGTGGTCCCCAAGCCCTTTTGCATTTTGCAATCCATCCCACAGGATGAGAACGTTTCCCCACCCTTGAATACAAAAAACAAAATGAAAACAAAAACAAAACACACAGGGACATTTTGTGCAAATCTTCAGTGTCGAAAGCTTTCATATATTCATATATTCAGAGCTTTCATCATGCAGAGCCTTCTGAAACAAAGGTGCATTCAGTTTAACAACATGATAAAATGGTGGTTAAAGTGAGTGTCGTATAATTATCAGTTAGAGCACTAACAGTATTTATCTTGGCACTTTGTCTGCGAACTTTGTCTAGATATTAGCTGAGGCATGAATAATAAATTATGCTTTCATAATATAAGATACAGTAAACATGCCTGTGAAAAAGTCTTGATGGTCTGAAGTACAAGAACAGCAGCAGCAACACTGGTAAATGTGCATGTGGGATGTTAACAAGAATGATGTTTTTGATAATACCATGAGTAGGGTGACCATATGAAAAGGAGGACAGGGCTCCTGTATCTTTAACAGTTGTATTGAATAGGAACTTTCAGCAGGTGTCATTTATATATATGGGGAACCTGGTGAAATTTCCTCTTCATCACACCAGTTAAAGCTGCAGGTGCCCTGCCCTCTTTTAAATCTGGTCACTCTAGTATAGCTCCTGCAGCTTTAACTGTTGTGATGAAGAGGGAATTTCACCAGGTTCTCCATATATACAAATGACACCTGCTGAAATTCCCTTTTCTATGCAACTGTTAAAGATGCAGGAGCCCTGTCCTCCTTTTCATATGGTCACCCTAACCATGAGATGATGAGTATTAGGTAATTAATTGGGGAGGTATTAGGTGGAAAATTCTTAGGTACACTAGAAAATGCACAGCAAGTGAAGATTATCCAATATTTTCTGATACCTCTAATGATTTCATTTCCTGCCCTATTTTAGTGGTTCAGAAAAACTGCAATCGTATGATGGGTAGGGATGCTTAAGAAATTCAGTTTTTGCAAATTCTGATACAAACTGATCTGATGAAGGCCCTAGACCAGGGATGGGAAGACTTCTGTTTCGTGATATCTACCTCGGTCAGATCTACACTTTGTGTCAAATCATCATAAATGTGGAATAAAAAGCAGGATATAACACTATGGAAGTGGTATATGTAATGTGTAATGTGCCCCAACAGTTTTCAGTGTGCTTCAATACCTGCCTGAAGGCTTCATAGCACAAGGCGCACAGCATCAACTTCCCCCTTGCTGGCTCATTTGCATGCTTTCTGACTGCTCTCTTGAGTGTCACCAGGCTCAATGTCTGCCTCATTATAAGCCAGTCTTAAATTGCCCCAAGCAGGATTGTTATTCTTGCTTTGAATCCCATCTTCAAACTGTTCCAAGACATAACTAAAGTCATTCACTCCCCCAATGAATTAAGGAAAAACAAGGGAGCAGTTTATGAATAATATTTGCAAGCACCTTTCAACCAGCCAATGGAATGAAGACAGGAAAACAAGATATACTGAGGTCTCATTGTTCATGGAAAAGTAACAGGAAATAAGCAATAAAGGAGCACCGCCTTTAAAAAAATAAACATACTTTTCAACACAAAACAAGCAATCAGAGAGAGAGAGAGAGAGAGAGAGAGAGAGAGAGAGAGAGAATTATAGACTAGTAAAGTTGGAAGGCGCCTATAAGGCCATCAAGTCCAACCCCCTGCTCAATGCAGGAATCCACCTTAAAGCATCCCTGACAGATGGTTGTCCAGCTGCCTCTTAAATGCCTCCAGTGTGGGAGAGCTGCTTCCATTTTCATGCTGCTCTAACAGCCAGGAAGTTCTTCCTGATGTTCAGCCGGAATCTGGCTTCCTGTAACTTGAGCCCGTTATTCCGTGTCCTGCACTCTGGGATGATCGAGAAGTGATCCTGGCCCTCCTCTGTGTGACTACCTTTCAAGTACTTGAAGAGTGCTATCATGTCTCCCCTCAGTCTTCTCTTCTCCAGGCTAAACATGCCCAGTTCTTTCAGTCTCTCCTCATAGGGCTTTGTTTCCAGACCCCTGATTATCCTCGTTGCCCTCCTCTGAACACGCTCCAGCTTGTCTGCATCCTACTTGAAGTGTGGCGCCCAGAACTGGATGCAATACTCAGTATGAGGCCTAACCAGTGCTGAATAGAGGGGAACCAGTAGGTACCTCGTGCAATTTGGAAGCTATAGTTCTATTAATGCAGCTCCAGATGACATTTGCTTTTTTGCAGCCACATCATGCTGTTGGCTCATATTCAGCTTGTGATCTACAACTATTCCAAGATCCTTCTCGTTTGTAGTATTGCCAAGTCAAGTATCCCCCATCTTGTAACTGTGCATTTGGTTTCTTTTTCGTAGATGTAGAACTTGGCATTTATCCCTATTAAATTTCATTCTGTTGTTTTCAGCCCAGCACTCCAGCCTATCAAGATCACTCTGATGTTTGTTTCTGTCTTCTAGGGTATTAGCTATCCCGCCCAATTTTGTGTCATCTGCAAATTTGATAAGCGTTCCCTGCACCTCCTCATCCAAATGAGAGAGTTGGGCAGCTTTTTTATCTTAGTCTTTCCAAGAATACTGTTTTATCAAACTGAACATTGGATTCCTGAGGCTACTTATTCTTTATGCTTTTTGAATGGCTGTTTCCACAGATAAAATAAGATTTGAGAGCAGAGGTGTAACAGCGGTGATAGGATGCTGAAATGCCTTTCAAACTTTCTCAATAAAACTGAACAGAAAGTGTCTCCCTGCATTCACAACCCCATTTTCTTACCACGGAAGCAGGGAGGGAATTTCTGCTAGTTTTGGGAATGCAATGGTGAAAAGTTTTTTCCCCTGGGGTGTGTGGGGTGTGTGTGGGACTTACAACAACAGAGGCATCCCCTCCCCAACCCTGTCACCAGTTTTCACTCTTGAAGCAGTATTGCCATCATGGTCAGCGGCAGATAGGGATGGATGGACAATCCCACCCTGCCCTGCTCACTGCTTACCAAACCCCCACCACTTATCTGATCCCAACGAATGGTGCGGAGCAGACCACTGAGTAGACTGCAGGCATTTGTCTGGGGGCACAACTGCTCGCTTCCTCAGTGAACTGCCATAATGGTGGCTCATTCTTGTCTCTAAAGGTTCCATTTGAGTAAAAGGTGAGGTTAAAGGGGCGATATATGCAACATGAAAGGCATGAATGCTTATAATGTTGGGTACATCACCCCTTTGAATGTCCTATTAGCATAAATGGTGAGCTTAAAGGGATGATGTTGTCTACACTGCCCCTTTAAGCCCCTTTATGCAACTAGAACCTTTACAAATAAGAACAAGTCACCATTATGGCTGCTCACCAAGAGAGTAGGCATTTGCACCCTTGCCCAACTTGGTATGCACCAAGTTGGGCAAGTGGTGGGGTCCACAGATTGGCGTCTGGGGAGTGATGATGATTTCTCACTGGGCTTTGAGTCCCAACTGGATACCTGTGACATCACTAGTGGCAGTGGCACTCCTAGTACAATCTGGAGCCACTTCCCATTGTGATGCTTCTGTGTAAGGGTGAGGTCCCAAACACATCTTCAAAAAAGAGACAATGCGTTGACTATTAAAAGGACAAAAGAGGGCATACATTTGCATATGCTAATTTATATATATGGATGCACTTGAAAAATAATTATTATAATTTAAATAGAATGGGGATGGATGAAAAAAACAATGGTTGAAATCACAATGTTCAAGGGTTCTCTGGACGTCATCTCACTGTTCGTGTCATGCTTAATTTCCATTCATGATTGCAGTCACTGCTCACTTTGTGCAAACAGGAGATCTGCATAAATTGAGCAGTGACTGTATGGGGAATTTGTGCAAAACTCTCCAAATTTGTGCAAATCTCCTCCATAGACTAAAGCAGGGCTAAACCAGTGTAACGAGGAAATTTGTGCAAATGAGGAAGTTTATGCAAATTGAACTAGGAATTGATGCAGGATGGTCCATCCATCTTTCATTTCTGTCCCCACCTGCTCTCCCTAGCAACCTTATGGGAATAACCAGTTGCCCCCTTTGGAGGGAGGGGGGGGCTAAATAGGATTTCCCCTCTATCATTTAGTGATGCACAGGTTTTTGCCTACTCCATACTGGATTTAATCTTTAGAAGTGGAGGATATATAGGTCAATTGGTGAGTGACAGGTTTGTGCAGGAATTTTGGGAAGTCAGAGTAGGGATGGTGAGCAGACTGGCACCTTTATGGTGATAGGCAAGCCAGAGGTCCTGCTCCTCAGGGGATTTTCAGCTTTCGTGTCAGGATATGGTTTGCCTTTGTGGACCTTCTTCCAGCATGTTCACACACGGATCTATGGAGGAGAGAATTTCCCTGTTTAAATAAAGAGGACCTGGTTTATCCCAAGCTCTGGAGTCCTTGTTTTATTTCCAGGCTTCCTTCTTCACTTGCAATTGGGAATGAGATGAACACAAGGACACATTTGATAATTTGCAAATATTTTGGGGGGCACGAGTTCGTATTCACATTCTGGATTTGAATGGGTATTGCATATTTTATATGCAAAAACAAAATCATTGTACATCCCTAAAATTGAAGTACAATACGTCACATTATAAGACTGTGACTGGGTTACCTGTGTGCTTGCTCAGGCTGCTGTCCAGGTGCTAAGTCTTGATGGGCAACTTAGAGGCCCCTGAGGCTCACACTTCTGATGTTCTTTATCATTAAACCAGACTTGGACTGGATGGCCCTTCAAATAGAGGGTGGTCATTTGACAGCTCTTCAAATAAAGGGTGGTTGTGACAAAATTACAATGCTTGTGATGTTTGTATTAATGCTTATACGTGTTTGTTGTGTGAAATAGGACCCAGGTAAGTTAGTGTTAATTGGTAAAGAGTGAGTGAAAGGTGGCAGGGGCAAGTGTGTGTGTTTGTGTGTATGTGTGTGCGGCAACTGAGTTTATGAGCATCATCAGACGGGGGAAATTGTGTTTCCCTACCTTTGCTTCCACCACCCCACTTCTGTCGCACGATGCTTCCTCTTTCTTCACATGGGGAAGAAAGAGGAAGTAAACAGTGACCACGTGGCCCATTCGGTGGCCGTTTTTATTTTTATTTTTATTATTATTATTATTATTTATATAGCACCATCAATGTACATGGTGCTGTACAGAGTAAAACAGTAAATAGCGAAACCCTGCCGCATAGGCTTACATTCTAATAAAACCATAATAAAACAATAAGGAGGGGAAGAGAAAGCAAACAGGCACAGAGTAGGATAAACAGGCACTGGGTAGGGTAAAACTAACAGTATAAAGTCAGAACAAAATCAAGTTTTAAAAGCTTTAGGAAAAAGAAAAGTTTTTAGCTGAGCTTTAAAAGCTGCGGTTGAACTTGTAGTTCTCAAATGTTCTGGAAGAGCGTTCCAGGCATAAGAGGCAGCAGAAGAAAATGGACGAAGCCGAGCAAGGGAAGTAGAGACCCTTGGGCAGGTGAGAAACATGGCATCAGAGGAGCGAAGAGCACGAGTGGGGCAATAGTGTGAGATGAGAGAGGAGAGATAGGAAGGAGCTAGACAGTGAAAAGCTTTGTAGGTCAACAGGAGAAGTTTATATTGGATTCTGAAGTGAATTGGAAGCCAATGAAGAGATTTCAGAAGTGGAGTTACATGGTCAGAGCGGCGAGCCAAGAAGATGATCTTAGCAGCAGAGTGGTGAACAGAAACCAACGGACTGATGTGAGAAGAAGGAAGGCCAATGAGAAGAAGGTTGCAGTAGTCCAACTGAGAAATAACCAATGCATGAACAAGAGTCTTGGCAGAAGAGACAGACAAAAATGATCACACCGCTTTTCCTGCACACAACAGGAAGTAGCGGCACATTTTGCTTCCTCCCCAAAATCAGATTTCCTGGGTCTTATTTTGTCATGGAAAGAAGACCAGAAGGAGCAGGAGATGCATGGGAGGCAGATGTCATTGTCAAAAGGAACCATGAAAAACTGTGAGAGGCCATTAATGATCATGTGATAAAACACTCATGTGATGACACTCTATATAAGGGGAGAGCAGACAGTGAGTTGGTTAGGGCATGTCTACATGGGGCAATATCCTGGGGATCGTCCTGGGATCGTCCCTGTGCATCCACATAATGCACAGGGCATGGTGGTTGCAGGAAGGGATGATCCCTCCCTTGCCTCAGGATATCACCATACCCTTCAATTCCAATTTTTCCTGTGGTCATGGGACGTGTGGGTGGCCATCCCGGTTTGTTCCGGCTCCTCTTGAGTAGCCACAAGTTGCTCACCGCATGGAGCTCTTTAGGAGCTCAGTGCCCATCAGGGGGAGTGCGAGTGTGAGTGCGCTCCAGCTCCTTCTCCTTTAAAAAAATGGCACTCGCAACCCACGCAACGTCCCTCCTCCCATCCAGGATGTTGTGTGGCCACGAAGACACAGGGCGATGATCCCGGAAGTAGGTAAGTCTGGGATTGCCCCCTCTCCAGCCCTCTACACTGGTAGGTGTAGACATGCCCTAAGTTAGTTAAGAGACAGGAGATGGGAGAAGGGTGGTAGGGTCTTAGAAGTTGATGAAACTACATCTGTTAAGTGGGAGTTAGAAGGGGTAGAGTAGGCAGAGTTCAGTGATTAATTACAAGAAATAACCTCTCTTGTATTAAATAAACTTAAATTTGTTTTAAAAAAGTAAAATCCCACATTCATCTTTTTGCACTACCAATAGTATTCACATTTCCTGGGTACTTCTATGTGGTAAAGGGAATCAATTGGACATATTTGGTGTCTCTTTTACATACCAAATATAGGGGCTGAGACTTGTGAATCAGTGAGGAGAGCTGACCCAAAGTGGAGGCAGACGGACCTGTGGACAGGTTGCATCACAGTGACCCGCTGGAAAGTAGGACACATGTCCACCTTAGTTGTTGTTGGGAGAACACTGGGTGCCCCAGGGTCATACTTGCTTGCCATTTCAAGTCTTTTCACTTAGTGTCAAAACAGATATTACTTTAAAATCATATCTAGCAGTTATCTCTCTCCCTCTGCCCCACACACATTTAAAAGAAGTCTGAAGAAGGTACAGGTGGCTTGAACTGAATCGAGACTCAAATAAGGAGATAGGGGCTTTTAAGATCTGAATCATTCACATCCCCATTCGAACATTAGAGGAAAAATGGGGAAAAGGCAAAACTACTTGATACAGAGTCAAAGCAATGTTTGCTTTGGCCCAGAGAAACCCATGACAGTCTTTCAATGAATTCTAGGCTTCCCTGGAACACATTTTGAAAGCCACTGGCCAAAAGGGCCAGGAGAGAACAACAAAATGATTACTCGAGCATGAGTTTGCCAGAACAGCAATCTGAACTCACATGTTGACAAGACGTGTGTGATAACTTTTTTACACCTTTGCTCAGCATGTTGAAATAAATGCATAAACGTTCAGCAGAAATGAAAATTATTTTCTAGTTTGGGGGGAGTTGTGAAAACTGATGATGAATGCTATGAATGTTGAGCTAGTTCATATATGCCTGTTCATCCTGTTATGACTGTGATATCAACAAATGGTGCTCTGCATGTGTGAATGTGTGAATTTATTTATTAATCAAGTAATGTATAAGCATGTATGAACCAGCTAATTACACATAGAAGCAGTTAGAATTTCCAAATGCTTTCAGAAATATATGAAAAAATCTAACATCTCACTGGATTTTAGAATTGCAGTTACATGGAAGTAAAAACACTTTCTGGGT
Source organism: Elgaria multicarinata webbii (assembly GCF_023053635.1). Lineage (NCBI taxonomy): Eukaryota > Metazoa > Chordata > Lepidosauria > Squamata > Anguidae > Elgaria > Elgaria multicarinata. Next base: position 29,719,489 of record NC_086176.1, read on the forward strand.
AACGTAGTTAGTAACTGTGGTTGTTTCCTTGAATATATTAGATTTTTTTAATTTGGAGCTTTGAAAGAAAACTATTCTGGGTGTAAACCAAAATATCTGTTAACATTTAAATCTATGTTCACTATAGTCTCTTTTCCTTCCTGCAGAGCCAGCAAAAGGGAAAAAAGTGAGAAAAGTTCAAAAGATCACATTATGCTTCTTTATATCTACGCACAAAAACCACTAAAAGGAATCATGCATATCTGTTCAGTGTAGCTATGGCAACGACCGTAGTTTGTGCCCCATATATACAAATATTCTTATTCTGCTAAAATGTAATTTGCACGGTGGCTTTAACAAACATATTTATTTAATTTTGCACTTTAACGCAGCCTGCTGAAAAGACCTTTAAAATACAAATATCTGCTTCCTGTCGGATTTCCTTACACACACAAACACACACAAATAAAATTGGAAAGGAACAAAAAAAAATTTTTTTTTGGATTGTCTCTGTGTGTGTATTGCATGTTTCGTTTCAGAAGAAGTTGCTAGGCTTCAAAACGAAATTGTGCTCCTGATCCAGAAGCATTTACCACGGTGTTGTTGCTGTTTTTAAAGTATTATTGTAATTAACTTTTTGTCAATACTCTTTGCCTGAGCCACCCAGAAACTTTAGGAGAGCTAACAGTAGATTGTTAAAAATAATTATGTTAAGCTGCTACAATAGTAATTTCCATACCAGCATCTTTTTCCTAGGTTGACTGATTGGTGAAAGGAGAAAAGTACTATTTATTTATTTATTTATTTATTTATTACCATCCATGTACATAGTAAAAGAATAAAACAGCAACACCCTGCCACATAAGCTTACATTCTAATAAAATCATAATAAAACAATAAGAAAGGGAAGAGAATGCACCAAATAGGCACAGGGGACAATAAAACTAACAGTGTGAAAGTAAGAACAAAGTCAAGTTCTAAAAGCTGTAGAGAAAAGTTTTCAATTGAGCTTTAAAAACAGTAATTGAACTCATGATCTGCGAATGCTCTGGAAGAGAATTCTAGGTAAAACCTTTTCATCGTTAGTTGAAATGTTTAAATCTCCCAGCACTTCCAAAAGTTGCTCAAACTCAGGTGTTGGTACATTTCCACTTGATGTAAATAATTGTACATCAACCACTGAGATCTCTCTTCTGTGCATTCTTGCTGGTGCAGATAATCGCATAGTTGAGAGGATGGTCTTGGCAGACACTGAAGAGAAGAGGTAAGGGAAGATGGTCTCTCAAATATATTTGGCCCAAACTGTTTAGGGATATAAAAACTAATATGAGCATCTTGAGTTGCATTCCGAATATGGACCCACTTCAGGTGATGCTTCCACCTAGAACATTTTAGGTGTGTGCCTACAAATGTGTAAATGCAACAAGAGTGTTCACAAAAATATGCATTATGAAGATGCAAATGTCAGGGAGACATTGGGCATGATTCCCTTTTGATTGATGAACATTCTGGCAAACCGGGGTTTTGATTGTAGCATAGCCCTGTCAATTCATTCATATAATCATAGAATAGTAGATTTGGAAGGGGCCTATAATGCCATCGAGTCCAACCCCCAGCTCAATGTATTCAAGGCATGTTGAATATGAATGTCTGGGGAATAGGAGGCAGGCATGTGTTCAGACCTCTGTATATACTAGGGATACTTAAGAATTTCGATCAGTCTGTATTTAAGTGAACAGACCTAATTCACAGTTCTCCAGCTAATACCTGGATAGGAAAACCATTATTTTTAGGATTTTGCACTTCTTAGTTCTTAGCTCAAAGAAAGTACAGAATGTATGTAAAAATGCATATGCATCGCAGTGAGGTGATGGAGGAGGGGTCTTCTGGCAATTACCTTTAGGTCAAAGAGGTAGTGATGGAGATGTGTGGTTCTCCAACCACCATCATGCAAGTCCACAGTGGGTAGGAATGTCTGTCATGGTGAAATCCGTGTCATTTTTGGCTTTACAGAGTTCCTCAGCATGTAGAACTTGCACCTGTAAGCCGAGCTGTGGTCTGTTCCCTGAACTCCGGGAACATTTTTACACATTTTTGAAAGGTTCTGCAATTTGTGCAATTGTCTGAGCCATTTGCACAAATTACAGCCCAATTTGTGCAAATAGCTCAGAAATTTGCGCAAATTGAAGAACCTCCTCCCTCCAATGCACAACATTCCAATAAACTCTGCAAACTGGCCTGACTCACTGCAGATCAAGATGGGCACCATAGCAGGAACTGAAACAAAGTTGGGGGGGGGAGCCGAGGAAAACCCTTCAACTCCAACCCCCAAATAGATTTCTTTGACGCCTCTATTAGTGGGTGCTTGCTCCAGCATGGGCACAGGCTACTGACATCACTGAGGTTATCCACTTAGCAAGCATGTACTTGTGCTGTGGAACCCCACACCTCCATTGCCTCCTCCCAGTGTCCAAAGGTAATCATGTATTTATTTATTTATTTATACATTTTTATACTGCCCAATAGCCGAAGCTCTCTGAGTGGTTCATGTGGAGCCCCTTCCACCTCTATCACCACACCGTCCTAGTAAACCTCCTGACTGAGGGAGATTATTATTGATCATCATCATGATTTTTATTTATATTTATTTATTTATTATAGCTAGGAACCCAAGGCGATGTACATAATCCTCCACTTTATCCTCACAACAACAACCCTGTGAGGTGAGTTAGGTTGAGAGTCTGTGACTGGCCCAAAGTTACCCAGTGGGTTTCCATGGCCGATTGGGGACTAGAACCCGGATCTCCCGACTCCCCGTCCAACAATCTAGCCACTACACCACACTGGCTAGAGTGTTGGAGTGGGAGTCGGGAGATCTGTTTTCTAGTCCCCACTCAGCCATGAATTTGACAGTCCTTTCAGAACCAATCATTCATTGAGTTGTCAATAGGCAAAACTGTGGTTAGAAATTTATTATTATTATTATTATTATTATTATTATTATTATTATTATTATTATTATTTAAAAAGTAATTGTCGGGAAATTCAGGACAGATAAAAGTAAGGACATCTTCACACAGCAAATAGTTCAGCTGAGGAATTTGCTATCACAGGATGTCATTGCTGGCCACCAATTTGGATGGTTTTAAAAGGAGATTAGACTAATTCATGGAGGATAATTCTATCAATGATTACTAGTCATGTTGGCTATATTCTTTGTGCTGTATAAAAGGCAGCATGCCTAGATACATCAGCTGCTGGCAAACGTGAGCTGGAGAATCCAATTGCACTCAAGTTCTACTTGGTGGTTTCCAAAAGACAACTGGATAGGCACTATATGAACAGAATGCTGGATGAAATGGACCCTTGGTCTGATCCAGCATGGTTCTTCTTATGTTCTCCTGAGTAGTAAAAGCTGTTTGGTGGCATTTTTTTTTTAAAAAAAATAGTTGTTGGTGTGTATGTTTTAAAACTTCCTGAGGAGGGATGGCAATTTGACAAGTATGGCATATTTTTCAAAGCAGAGTATCTCAGGTTCTGTGCACTTGAATGGCCTGTCATCTCTGTTTGGGATTCACTTCAGTCTTCGTTACTATTCCCCGTCACGATAAAAGTCGCTGAATAAGGGAAGCGTAGTCTCAGCGCTGTCATGTTTAGAGAATGGGGGAAATGAGGCTCTGCTTTAGTCCCTCAGCAGCAGGCATCTGCCCACTGCACCTGCAAATCTTTGTGTCTTGCCATCTTTTTGAGAAAACGCAATATATAATAGGACAAGGAGAAACTAGGGAACAAACGAAACCCAAAGAAGAGCCATCAGAAGAACATTAAGAATACATTAGAAGTCATTTGCTTCAGTTATGTTGTTTACAATTGCAGACAGGGAAAAAGAGAAGGCCTCAGGGCCAATTCACTAGTTACTTTCAAACACCAAGTAAACGTGTGGTGAAGTTCTTCACATATGAGAATATACTACTTTTAGTATACATGAATGAAGTGAGAGCCGCTGGTATTTACCATGCCGGAGCAAGACTAACATTAAAACACTCCTCAGGGCAGAAATGTCTGTTGCTGGGAATTCTGGCCCTTTTGGGGCTTACCGGACATTCCTCACTTGTTTTGCACTTGTGAGCCAAGCTGCAGGTTTCACCTGAACGGTTTTGAGGGATTTTTCTTTTCAAGAAGTTTGTGCAAACTGCACCCACATTTTATGCATATATTATGGTTTTATTATGGTTTTTGGTTGTTCTATTATGGTTTTAATTTTTGTGAACCGCCCAGAGAGCTTCGGCTATTAGGTGGTATAAAAATGTAAAAATAAAATAAAAAATAAACAAGGGGAAATCTACTAGGTGGTCTGACTCACTGTGGACGGAGTTGGGCCAGCTAGCAGAAAATGGGCGAAAGTCTTGGGGGACCCAGCTAATGAAAGCTCATTGAATTCCAGCCCCCCCAAATGGATTCCTCTGACATACTTTTCCTCAGGGTAACTTTACCAAAAATAACATGAGAATCACCGTGAAATCCTATACATGTCTAATGGGAGGAGGTCACATTGAGTGCAAGTTTTATAGGATTGTAAGTTCTTAGAAACCTTGTTTCTCCCTTGTTTTGGTAATTGTCTGACATCAAACAAAGCTTCAATGAGGTATTATTCAAAAAACTATGAATAATAACACAGTACACCTTGGGTAAAAATTCAAATGGCGCATTTGAATTTGTGAGAAGTTCACCTCAAGATGTTGCCTGATCTTTAATGCTCCAAGTCACAAAGAAAGGGTTACATCCAACTCTGACTGGCTGTAAGCAGGGGAAAGGCTCAAGAAAGATCCAAATACCAATGTCCAAAAGGACATACCAACAACAAACCTAAGCTAGCCAGCCCCAAACACCGTAGTCCTGCCAAGTCTAACCCACATTGAGGAAGGACAAAGGAAGCTCAATCACCTGATTGTCCTTAAGCCCTCTTCCACCATTGTGATTGGAGGCTGATGGAGAGAATTGGGAGAGTTCAGGAGGATTGGGAGATGAAGCTGTCACTTAGCCAATTTTCCCCTCCAAACTCTTCCTCTCTGCTCACTACTCTAACAAAAAAATGGGGCAAGCACAGGCAGGCTTTGATCTGCCAAGCTGAAATGTTTTAATGGTTTGACCCATTGTTGTTATTGTTTAGGCTGCCTTCACTTGCTGCATTTGCATCCTTTAAATTTTTAGTTGCTTTTAATGTTCTATTGTGTTGTAGTGTGCATGTGCATTTTCAGTGTTTAAATTGTTGTAAGCCCAAGCACCATGACAATGTTCTAAGCCTGTGAGCCTGAGCAGCATTTCTATAGTGAAACAAGTGTAAATATAAAGCATTGGATCTAGTGGTGTCTTTCCACTGACAGAGGTGCTCACATCGGTGGAGCTTGGAGGGGGCAATTTCCCATCCCCACAGCAACCCTCCATGGGCTCTCAAATTCTGCTCTGGAGGGCTGGAAAACCTTCCAGAGTTTGGGGCAACACTGAGGGAAGAGAGAGAATGAGAAAGTTCCATTGTGGGAGCAGAGTTTCACTAGCATGGAGGGATGAACAGACTTACCAACTATTTTTCAGTTAGCTGCCCACCAAACCACCCCTGCTCCTGGAGCATTCAAGCCTTTAATGTTGTGTAAAAGGGCCTTTTACAGCTGCCATTTCCTCAACTTTGAAAACACACCATTTCCGGAGCGCCCATTGTTGCTCACGATAGTGGCTCCAGATGAGGGTGTGTGTTCCTGAGGTTTGTTGGGCGCTTGCAAGACCATGAAAAAGCGTGTGCAGCATTGTGAGCTTGGGTGGGTGGCAGCAGTGGTTTGGCAAGCTGAGCCCAGGGGACAGGCACAGGAGAGTCCACCAGATTCCTGGAGCCAGTCAGATGCCCACAACAGCCCTAGTAGAGTGACATTGGATTTAGCCCCGAAATATTCACTTCTTAGTCTTTAGGTGTTCATGTTTACTGCTCTCGCTAACCTCCAGCTGCTGTTCCTTGTGAACTGAACCTCCCTTCCTTTGCCGTTTCATTCATCACTCACAAAAATGAGGAAATATAAAATAAGGCTTGGTTGGGCTTACCTTTAAAGACAAGATGGTGGACATTTCCCTCCCCTCCTCCTTTGTCAGTTTTACAATATTTTCTTTGTTGCCAATCAGCAGCAGCTCTGGTTTTCAGACAAGGTGTTAAGAAGACCAGTGGTATGTGTGTGTGTGGAGGTGGTGGGGAGACTGGCCATTTAGTTTTGCCAGGCACTGTGCAAATGTATAAGTTGGCATGATTTGTAGTGGTCTCAGTTGGTTGCCAATTCTAATCTCAGACTTCCTCAGGGACAGAGGGAGTTCATATGCACTGGAAGTGTGTTATGGAGAGATTGTATTAGAATAATTCTCTGTATATGTTAGGTTAAACACTTTTCCATCAAGCTCAAAGCAATTAGGGATATATGTATATAAATATATAAATAGGCTCCCACGAATCATCTGGGGGTTTGGGTACATTGAATTACTGTCTCACTTAAATACCCTTAGATGCAGACACCTATAAATGACATTCTTCTCTCCGTAAGCACCTGTTCCAAGTAGAAACAAGAGTCATATTGATTAGCTGCAATTTATCTTCTCCCTGGATTTTGGGCCTGACAGTGTGAGAAGATTAATTGGAATTAATGGCATTTGCACAGCTAATTAAAGTCACTCTTGCTAAAGTCAAATCAATTCCTTTAATCAGGAAAGTGACAGAGTCTTGCTTACTTGCTACAGTCTGCATGTAAATGTGTTCTGGCTGAATAAGCATCTCGACTATCATTTGTGATTGAATACACGAAGTGCTTAGGTTACCCAGTAATTTCCCTAATATTTAAAGAGCACAATTCACAGTAGAATAGCACTATCCCCAGCCATACAATAAGGTTTAGCTGGGAGAGGAAAAATAGAGATGTTTTGTCTATTTATTCTCTTCTTCAAGTAACCCACATTGCCACATAGGATTTACAGGGTCACAGAGTAGATAAAGCATTCTGCTATTATGGTAAGAATGGGTAATGGTGTGGGTGTGGGTGTTTCATTCTAACATTCATAAAATTGAAAATGTTTCACCAATCTTCCTGAAATTTACATGATCCAGAAAGAATAGTTAGTTTTACATACCCTGAAAATTTCAACCAGATTGGGGAAAGATTGAGGGGAGTTTAAAGTACAAAAGAAAACATACACCCCTCTGAATCAAAATGGTTCTGATAATTTAGGATGGCAATTTTTTTAACCATGTCATTTAGATTATTCAGCCCCTTACCCATTAATCCAGTGGTGGTGTCTTTTTCCTCCTTCATTGTAGTTGGTGGAATGGCTTTTCTTTTCTTTTTTAATTCCCTTCAGTTGATTTTTAATTAATATTTATTCATCCTATTAGAGTGAATACAGAGGCCTTCTTCAGAGATAGTGTGCACGTGCTCAGTAGTGTCACTCTCCCCCTACCTCCTGCCTAGGGTGACCATATGAAAAGGAGGACAGGGCTCCTGTATCTATAACAGTTGCACTGAAAATGAACTTCATCAAGTGTCATTTTGTATGCATACAGCACTTGGTGAAATTCCCTCTTCATCACAACATTTAAAGTTGTTGGAGTCTAGCCTGACAGAGTACACGCTTCCCTTCTTCCAGTCCAAAGAAAGACACAGAGTCTGCTGGTCCAATTAATCATAAATATATTTTCTAGCAACCATCCACTACATCAACTACCCAACCACAACATGAACATTACCTACAGAATATATACACAGGGTTTTCAACCTGACCAGCAACATCCCAGGTGCTGCTAATCAGCACACCCTGGCTGATGCAATTAGCTCTCTTCGTTTCAGGAGCTTGGTTAACCCTTACCATTCAGGTCTGTAAAATCCTTTTTTACTTAGAGTGGATACACTGACATAGCCCTCTTCTGTATCTGGTCATTTTAGCTAAAGGGGGCAGGGCTCCTGCAGCTTTAACTGTTGTGATGAAGAGGAAATTTCATCAGGTTCTCCATATATACAAATGACACTTGCTGAAATTCCCTTTTCAATACAACTGTTAAAGTTACAGGAGCCCTGTCCTCCTTTTCATATGGTCACCCTACTCCTGCCTCAGCTAGATGTATGTTGAAAATAAAATGGCCGCCTGCCTTCTCTAGCATAGGCATTTGCTTAGTGGAATCATCAGTCTCTTCTCTGAAGTAAGTTCCATTGAGTGTAATGGTCTTACTCCCAGGTAAGTGTGTAGGGATTGTAGCCTTTTTAAAACTGCCTGGAACCTTAGAAGGGGGAGAATGAGAGATGTCACTGAGAATTTCCTCCCATCTCCAGCACAATCATCCTACAATTAACAACTTGCTTACTGTGTGTGTGTGTCATGTCCCTGCTAGAGGAATCCTCCTCAGAGGAGGAAGCAGAGCCCTCAGAAACCAGGGAGACACATCAAGTACTGGCACTAGACAAGGAAGAGCCTAGGCCTTTAGAGGAGACAGCTGGAGGGCCTTCTCTGACACGGGGAGGGGACTCTGACTCTGCAGCAGAGGCTGAACAACCCCCTGATTCTCAGGAGTGCCATTGCCTCAAGCGACAAGCCAGTAGGCCTCCTCTAAAAAGAAGAGCTTGGTTGCAAAATGGTCTCCTTGGGAGAAAGCAACTCCTCCTGTGTAGGGCTCTGGCCAGAGAGCTCTGATGGACAGCAGCTGAGACTGGGTGGGGCTCAGAAGCTTTTGTGAATAAAAGCCAGCAGTGAGCAGCTTGCTGGTTGCTGGAAACAACATCTCACCAGCTTCTCTTGTGGCCTTGTCTTGTCCCTAAATGTCTGTGCTTGGGCATCTGCTTGACCCAGCTACTGGATTTTGTATGTAATGGACTGCCTCACTGTGTTTGACCCTTTGCCTGTTTGACTACTTCTGCATTTGACTGAACATAAAGCTTGTCTGCTGGAACATTGGTCTGGGTAATTACTTGGCCTGGTGGTCAGCTGTATAATGAAGAATGCTACAGCAAGCGCAGGACTCTCTCTCTCTCTCTGTGTATGTGTTCTTTTATTCTTCTTTTCATCATTGCTGCTGCTTGATAAAACTTCCTCCCCCCACTTGCAATTCCTTTTTAAAAAACAAATAAACATACAACTCCATGCATTTGATTTTTAAATAATTTTTATTCCTTGAGCCCCTATCTGACTTCATAGTGTGACACAGCCACTTTTGAAGCCTCAGAGCTGGTCAGAAGGGAGGGGTGCAGGAGAAGAGCCCCAGTGCACTGGGAAAGTGGGTGGGTGGGAAGGAGGAATATTTTGAGGAAAGTTTTCCCCTCCTTTGCCCACTCTGCTCTGGCAATTCTGTCAGACTGGGAATCACAATATGGATATACACTGCTGGGGCTCTTATTAGCTATGATGGGTTTTAACTTTGATAAATGGGCAGGAAGATATGTGTGTGTGTGTGTAGGGAGAGGTTTACGGCTGGAGAGTCTTATGAAAGAAAAGCATTAACACTTAAAAAAAAAACCCCTCAAAATGTGGGAAAGCATCTGAACCCCAAACAGTACTCTTCTATTTTTCTATGGCTAGAACATGTAGTTTTGTCACTTGTTTTTTTGACTGCCTGGGGTTGGTTGTAGTTAAATAAGATCCTCCTACTCCCAGTGCTGAAAGCAAAGGGAAAGCTAATGTATCCCCTGCATCATTTCCATCCCATAGGAATAAAGCTTCCACCCACACTCTTTCTTTTGTAAAAGTCTGTAATCCAATGCTTGGGTGCAGGATCCTCCTCATTAAGAATAAGACACTTCCGTTGGTTTAGAATGCAATGCTAAGGTTTTAGTGTTGGGTTAATAATGCATGCTTACTCAGAAACAACAGTGCAATCCTGTACCCCCCCGCCCCGTGTTGTGTGTGTGTGTCCGCCCGCACATGTTCTGGCGAAAGAATTTTGAACTGTGTTGCTCATTTATCTTTCTCATCAGTGTTGAACTCTTTTCCATGCAGAGAGCTTGACTAGTCAGCTTTGTCCTCCCACTGCTTATCCAGCTCATTAATTTTGTTTTTCATGGTCTTCTAGGTCAGGACAGTTTGATATTAAAGTGCTTCCAAAGCTGCATATTAAAGGGCAAGTACTTTAGTTCAGGTTCAGAAAGACTTCCGTTGGAAGCTAGATATTTTTGTAGTTCATGTATGTGCACAGACACACACATCTTAAGCTGTGACAGTTGATGCTTGAGATCCAAGAACACTACCTTTCAAATATGTAACATGCGGCTATGTCTGTTCTCTTTCATTGCTCAAAATTAAATGCAGGAGAACTAAACCAGGCTGGGACCCTAGCATGGAGGTTAGCAAGCTTTAAGCCTTTGCTCCCCGCTGTGGTCCTAATCCAGATCAGGCCCTCTTTTGTGCCTGGAATTTGAATGAAGTGTCCATTTGCTTCAATGGGAGCTCTTTTTCCTATGCAAAATGCAGGTGTAGGGAGGCTATTTGGATTGGTGCCACAACCTGGGGTAAAGGATTAAAGCCCCCTGCAGCCCACACTAGGATCCCAATCTGGATTGGGTCCCCATATTTACTTTAGAGTAAGGATGGGTGAGAAATCTTTTGGGATCACATAGCTCCTGGAACAAAAATGTGAACATATAAGAATGCATACAAAAATGCATACATTCTCAAAAATGTGCGAAAGAGATGCTCTCATGGAACAGAAGCAGAATGAAAAAAAGATAAATTCAATGAAATTGGTCTTGACAGATTTACGAATTCTTACATTTGAGTATGGAAGAAAGAACAGATTAGGCTGCACGATATATATTAAAAGGAATGTTAGTTTGGCTCTCAGATCTGGAACTTTGAGCTGATGGATATATCATGCCTTAGCTTTCATTTAATAAAGTTACTCTGTCATTATTTTGATGACAGAATTCTCATCTTGATATAGCGATAGACATGGGACCAGAGCTGAAAGTATGGGTTCTAAAAATAGCCCAAATTGAATTAAAACAGGCTATTTCCATAAAATCCCTAATGCAACATTTACTACATATTTATTAATCACATAGGGAAAAATGGCTTGCATCCAATGGTATTCTTACACCAATGAAACAGACACCACTAATGGAAGGTACTTAATCTCCCTCTGCAGCCAACTGTGTGCCCTCCAAATCTGCTCTGAAGTCCTAAAAGGGGAAGTCTCTCTTTTGATTGTAGAATATATTGTATCCCTAGGCATCCATTTGACTAGGGCTACCTGGGATGGTAACTGAAATTGCATTGTAGCTTGCTCTGGTTGCTTCCCAGGTGAACATCATCCACTTTTGATATGTGAGAACTTGAACATAATATGATCATCTTCATCATCTGTATACATATGCAGAAAGAGAAGAACATCAACAACATACTTAAGTTCTAAAAAAAAAACTTGCAACCTTGAAAGAATTAGGATCTGTAAAAGAGATTTTCCCCATTCAGAAGACACCTTAAACCACAGTGAACAAGGCTTTTTGCCTTAGTTACCATAGTTTAAGCCATGGTTTAAGCTTTCTTCTGTGCCATTGTTTTTATTTTATATATCTCAGAATGAAGGCTTGGAAGGAGACCATATATAAACTGAGCTTCTCATTGGCATCTAACAGAGGGTACAAAAGGCAACTGGCAACTCCATGCTGATTGGAATATTGGCAGTGCCAGTGGCCAATCTTATTATATTCTCTCTGTTCTGCTTGCATTATATCAGTTATGGCAAAAGTACCAAATAAATATCACATCCATCCTGTTGCTTGTGTTGCGGTTTTTCCACACTAATCGCTCCCATTGAAATGTGTGCAATATTGTCTTTTGTTTGCTGCTTGGAAATGAAACACGATGGCATCCTTTCTAAGGGGTCCATCTGCCAGCCAGGCTCATTGGGAGGCAATGATCTGATAGGAGTTTGGCTCTTACTATTGGTGGGAAGATGGCTCTTACTAGTGGCAGGAGGATGCTGCCATGGCTTGGGCCCAGTAAAGGGAGATACCATCTGAGGGACATTTTACAAGAGACTGTAAAAACAAGAGTGAGCTTGAACATCAGACCATCAAATGAATACACATTTACAGACCTGCTCTGTTCTCAGAGTGGCTTACTGATCAATAAAAACAAGACAAAAGCTCTTATCTTCCCAATGTTCCTAGCACTTTCAATTTTTTAGGCTCTACACAAGAGTTTCCCATCAAGTCTTATCACATCGCCCTAGGGTGCCCAGCTGCGTAAGAGGACAGGTGTTGTATTCTAAGAATTCCAAAACACCAAAGACAAATACTTGAAGCTTCTCCTTCCAGGCACACACTAAAACCAACACAGTGACTCTGTAATCACCCTGACCCCATCCTTCATGCCTCTTCTTTCCTCCTTTTCATGCCTTTGACTACAGTTCTTAGTCTGCAACTCATCTACGGCAATACTTCAAAATGGAATCTACAACTTTATTAATTGCATCTAAGAGGGATTTCAGCAATTTAGGTTACATGGCTAGCAACACCTGGAACATGCAGGAGCTCTGTCCTCTTCTGCATCTGAACACCTTAAGATTAGGGTTATTGGAGGAATCTAGTTTGCAGGGTGAATCTAGTTTTCAGGTATCCCTGAACTTGCTCACCCTGTTTTGTTTCTGCTGCCCACCAACCCCTCACGCTCTCCTTGCAAGGAGAGAATGGGTTGGTGGTCAGCGTGGGACTCCTGCCGCCACTGCCTTCCAACCCCATCATGCTCTGCATCCTTAAATGGAGAGTATGAGAGGTTGACAGACAGAAGGGGCCGGCATCCTACACTGCCCACTAACTCCTCGTTCTCTCCTTGTATGAACATAAGGAGTTGGCAGACAGCAATGGGGACTTCCATGAGCTGCCATTTTGTGTAAAAATCATGGGTATGCTACTTAACGTAAATTGTGACTTGTGCAAAATGGCAGCCATAAATAGCATTAAACATTGACGCATGTAATTTTGCATGAATGGTGTTGTTTATGACTGCCATTTTACACCAATGGCAATTAAGGTAAGCATACTTCCAGTTTTTTTTCCAAAATGGTGGTTCATTGGAAAGAGATGAGCCATGAGCTCTTGCCAGGTGCCTGTGGATTATTAGGTGTCTTGCCCCACAAGATCAGGCAGCTGGTGGTAATCTGGCAAGCTGCCCCAAACATGATGTGGAGGAGTTTGCCCATTTCTACCTAAGATGCACTATTTTTCAACATGGATCTTTCCCTGCTGATGTTAAAATATTTGAATATCCCATGACATCACTAAAGTGGTTCAGGAGCTGAAAAGTGCAGGACATTTGAATACTTATCTGCTATCTACCTCTGATTAAGCATAGCTTTCAGGGTTAGAAGTGTAATCCAAAATACTATTAAAATACTTTTGAAAGACTCAACTTTTCTGTCCAAGGGCAAAGCTATAAAAAGTTGATCTATTTCATAAAATGTTTAAAGATAACAGTACTTGTACTACAGGAAATGGGAGGAAAAAAATCAGGATGAAAGTTTATTTCTTTTGGGAGGATGGTCTAAAGACAGTTGAGTAGTATCACCAAAGTTTCAGATCATTGCTCTAGGCTACCCTGGTCCCATATCGGTACGTTAAATGGCTTAGGGCAATACTTAAATGTTGTATATCAGAGAAGGTGATAAATTGCTGAACTATGGAATTGTTCTGCACAATCTTAAGTGTTCTCAAAATAGATAAACACTTCAGTTTTTCATTGCTGCTGCTGCTGCTTTTGGCACCTAGCACAATTTGCACGGTGCTTTTGTTACTGTTGATTGAGCATGAGCTCAAGTTCACCTCTGTAATGAAAAGTAAGACGTCTGTGACACTTTCCACTTCAAAAGCACACACCATGTGATGTATGAATGGTATGCCTCTTTCTTGTACTGTCAGTGGGGAATGTCCTTTCAGTACACATTTAACATTGTCCTTGATAATGATTCCAGTTAATTCTTACCAAAACTAGGAATGGATGTCTTTTTCTGGTCCAGACCAACCTTGCATGTGTTGGATCATAAGTTTGTTCCATCCAACTTCTGCGTCAGTCTGTGATTATGTCTGTCTATCAATCTCACAGGAGAAGTCATTGGGGTTTTTTCCCCCCTGGAACATACACATTTTTATGTTAATATATGCATGATTGTATGCAACTTGGCGTTATATGTGCATTTTTATACACAATATTTTAGCCGGGAACAGCATCACATTTGGAGAAGTGAGAATCTGAAGGATAACTGTGTTCTAATCTCGATAACAGTTCGGGAAGTAGGTCCATTCACTGAAAGATGTAGACCAAATGGACCTTCACTATCTGCCATAGTGAAGGCAGATAGTGATAGATGGCCACAATGATGGCTGAAAGGTAGTGGTTAGCCTAATGCCACCCAACCTGAGACTTGAATTGGAAATGTCCTGGCTCACATTTTTCTTTTATTTATTTTAGGAGTGCAGAGCCTCAGAACCAGGGACCCAACTGGAACCTCCTGGGGTCTCGGCTCTCCAGGTGGCTACACCACCCTTCCCCCTACCACTGGTCATTTGACCATTTCCCAGTTTTTGTGCAGCTTTTTTTCTCCCATTCAAAAAGGTTGAAATGCCTCTCCTAAGGCTGAGGTACTGACAGGAAGAGCATTAAGACACAGTGGCTCTGCCCTCTTTGCCTTTGGCCTCGCCCATCACTGTTGTCCCAGAGAACGTCTCTGAAATGGAATTCAGCCCTTAGGGTGAAAGAGATTCAGCTCCCCTGATCGATTTCTTTGATAGCTTTTGCCCCACATCTGCTGCCGAAATAGGGAGCTCTGAGCAATTCACAGCAAACAATACAAAGCAATACTCTCCTAAAACAACAATTAGAAACAACCAAACATAAAGAACAGCCCCAAAGAAATCATCAATGAACGGTAGCAGGAAAAGCACGTCAAGTGACACCATCTTCGCTGGACATTTGAACCCAGGGAAATAGCCAGTTGGTTTTCCCTAGATCAGGGGTAGTCAACCTAGTGTTTTGAACTACAAATCCCATAAGCCCTGACTGTTGACCATGTTGCCTGGGAAGGATGGCAGTTGTAGTCCAAAAGGGTACTAGATTGCCTGCCCTAGACAGTATGCCAATACTGGATAAAATTAAGTAGCAGTGTCTGAGAATATATAATAACACTTACAGTATAGGCCATTATCAAATAGAAATCTTGATGTGCCCAAGTTGGTCGAAGATTGTATGGCTCCTGAGACTGAGAAGCTTCCCTTTCAGCCTAGGCTTAGGAGTGTTACATTTTCATTGGAAATTTGCAGACTGTGCTGAGTGAGTAAGGGCACAATCCTAGGCATGCTTAGACAGAAAAAAGTCCTACATTTTCCTGCCTGTCCAAGCCAGAATGATGGGGATCATATAACTTTCTTTCTTTCTAAACATGCATAGGATTTCACTTTTAGGTGATTTGAGAAACTGGACAAATGGAAACCCACATTTCAAGCAGATGCCTGCGTTCTGTGAAATATTGCACTGAGGCGACCCTGTTTCGCAACCTCAGAGCCTGTGTTGTCTACATTTCTGAAACTGCAAACTTAGAGGGAGGAGGTCACCTCTGTGACTTTTACTGCTTCCTTTTATAGTTAGCAGTACATCTTCACATTGATTGTGAAGGGAGAATTAAGCATGTTTAAAGTGGGAACACCTAATAGTTATTCCATCTAGCTATAAGTGGGTTAGTTTGAAAAGTGGGTTAGCAGTAGGGGTGTGATCCGCTCCGATTAGGAGCGTAGAAGCAGTAGCGGATTGGCCTGCTCCGCCTTACCCAGAGGCGGAGTAGGAGCGGACCGCGGACCCCCTAGAAGCAAGGCGAAGAGAAGCGGCCATTTTTCGGAGCTCCTAGTTCAGGCGGAGCGCTCCGGTCGCCATCTTGAAAACATTTCACCATAGGATTGCATTGCGGCAAATAATCGCGCATAACTACGTTCTTTTTGAAGCTATCGTTCTAGAAATTCTTGTGCTCAGAGAGTCGTGGATGGGGGTCATTTTGAGACCACTCTCACCTCTCTGCGTTGTCTGGGTTGCGTGCTATATTTTTGTGAAAATCGGGTCAACCGCGCGGCTCAAACGGCGTTTTCGGCTTTTCGCCCATAGGATTGCATTGAGGGAAAGACTCGGGCATAACTGGGTTGGTTTTTAAGCTATCGTTCCGAAAATTCTTGTGCACAGAGAGTCGTGGATGGGGGTCATTTTGAGACTACTCTCAACTTTCTGCGTCGTGCGGGTCGCGCACTAGAAGTTTTTAAAAAATCGGCGGGAAAAATACCTTTTTCAAAGGGCTGAGGGGCAGAGTCAGCTCCCGGTCATGATGATCCCAAAGTTAGAGGAGGGCATAGGCAAAACAGGTAACTTGGGATTCTGGGAAACTTCTCTTTCTTCATCTGAACGGGCTTTTCCCCATGTTTTTTAACACAGTAGCCCCACCAAATGCACAAACACAACCTGAAATCATATACTAAGCCAAGAATAAGAGATAGAAACACAGCACTGCTCCCCACCCTAACTTTGGGGAACAACTGAAAAGATGTGGTGCAAGGGGATGAGCTCCCCTAGGGCATCTCATTGTGGACCTGCCCCCACTCTCTCCTGCACTGGAAGGCCATTAGAGCCTTCCAAAGAGAGTAAAACGGTGGAGCAATGCCTATCATGAGTTGAAGTGAATGTTCACTTTTTAGTGGTGGAGCGATGCCTGTTATGAGTTGAAGTGAGTGTTTACTTCTTAATCTCAGAGCTGTTGGTGGCTGTCTTGAGTTGAACTGGCAGCTGCTTCCCCCTCCCCCGGGCACGTCCCCCTATTGCTGGTAAAAGACAGATATAGCCTTTTTTTAAAAAATCTTCTTGCTGTTTATTGAGCAACACTGCTGCTTTTAATTCCACCCCTCCTTTGTTTATTTATTGATTTATTCCATTTTATATGCATTACTGGCTTATCGTTGGCTCACTTCCTTATGCCCCCAGAAATGCCAGCTGCATGCCTGCCTGCCTTCCCTCCCTCCTCCCCTGCCCACCTCGCAGGGATGTTGTGTGTGGGGTGCCCGATTTTCAAAAATTCGCCAAAAATCAGGGGATGATGGGATTGCTTTGAAACTTGGCGTGCGTGTGTATATCCCCATGAGGTGTCATGGTGCCAAACATGAGGTTTCTAACTTGAACAGAAAAAAAGTTGTATAATTTTTTAGCTTTCAATGCAAGCCTATGGGGGGGGGGAAACGGAGCTCCGGATCCGGATCCGGAGCTCCGGGCGGAGCGGAGCGGACATGGGCGGAGCGGGGGCGGGGCGGAGCGGCCCGATCCGGAAAATGGCGGTTCTGCAAGTGAAGCGGAGCGGGGGGTCCGTGCACACCCCTAGTTAGCAGGCGGTTCCACAGTTGGCTACAGAATTGGACTCAAAGAGTGCTTATCAATGGTACCTTCTCAAACTGGGGAGGGGGGAGGTAATGAGTGGGGTACTCTGGGGCTCTGTCCTGATTCAGTGCTCCTCAGCGTTTTTATTAATGACTTGGATGAGATGAACGGAGATGACACAAAATTGGGTGACACAAAATTTAATAGGGATAAATGCCAAGTTCTACATCTAGGAAAAAGAATTCAACTGCACAGTTACAAGATGGGGGATACTTGGCTCAGCAATACTATAAACGAGAAGGATCTTGGCATTGTTGTAGGTCACAAGCTGAATATGAGCCAACAGCGTGATGTGGCTGCAAAAAAGAAGCAAATGCTGTTTGGGGATGCATGAATAGAAATATACTGTAGCTTCCAAATCGCATGAGGAACTGTTTCCCCTCTATTCAGCCCTATGAGGAGAGACTGAAAAAACTGTATGTTTAGCTTGAAGAAGAGAAGACAGAGGGGAGACCTGATAGCACTCTTCAAATTCTTGGAAGGTTGTCACACAGAGCAGGGCCAGGATCTCTTCTTGATCATCACATAGTGCAGGACACGGAATAATGGGCTCAAGTTACAGGAAGCCAGATTCCGGCTGAACATCAGGAAAACCTCCTGACTGTTAGAGCAGTACGACAATGGAACCAGTTACCTTGGGAGGTAGTAGGCTCTCCCACACTAGAGGCATTCAAGAGGCAGCTGGACAGCCATCTATCAGGGATGCTTTAAGGTGGATTCCTGCATTGAGCTTGATGCCCTCACAGGCCCCTTCCAACTCTACTATTCTATGAAGATGAAATAAATGGGATTTAACTTTGCCTGCATCATGCTTATTCTTTCTTTAATCAAATGGACATTTGATTTTTTTCCCCCTTGCATTTTTAAGCAATTTTTCATTTTAGGAGAGTGGCTACTGTGTGTGTGCGCATGTGCATGCACAATAGAATAGAATTTCCTCCTTGATCTAATCTTATATTCAGTGTTATTGATTTGTATAGACTTGATCTCTCTCTCTTTCTAATTATTGCAGGCGAGAGAGCTAGTCTAGACACTTAGGCACATGGTAGCCTAAGATTTATGTTTGTTTTAGAGATTTAAGATCAGCCATCTGACAGAAGCTCTTTCTTTGGCTTAATTATCACATATTTAGAGAGAATAAATAGAAATTAAACATAAACACACACATACCTTCCTATATCAAAGTAGCATTAGGAATACTTTCAATTGATATCTCCTTGAATTTAGGGTTTCCATTTAACCAATTTCTTAGAACAGCTTAGGGCACAACCCTATAAATGCTTAGACAGGGAGGGAGGGGGAAGATAGTATATCAGATTTTTTAAAAACCTGCATGTATTGGAAAAGTACTTTTCATTTGTACTTACATCTCCGCATATAGGAAACTGGAATTGACTGTTACTATTGTATGGTTTTGTTATGTCGTGGTACCAGCAATCGGCATGGTGGGGCAAAACCCAGGACCCCAGAGAGACCTACCATTGCTGCTGGTGCCATCACTTCAGCTGATGTCGCTCGGCTGAGATGCAAAGCTCTGGCCCACAAAGCATGTGTAGGGGAAGGGGAAAGATGCATAGGGTGTATGCGCACTGAAGATGTGTTAATAAAGATCTTTATGGCAAAAAGTGGAGCATGGCCATTGGCCATCCTTACACGTGTTTGATGAATGGAAATGCTCACTGGGAAGAGGCCAACAATGTGTGAAAGGGGATGACAGCCCAGATAGATGCAAAAGTCAGGAGTGCCTACTATCAGCTTTGGCTGATATGCCAGCTGCGCCCCTTCCTAGAGTTGGAAGACCCAAAGATGGTAGTGCATAGGCTGGTAACTTCGAGGCTCGACTTCTGCAATGGGCTCTACATAGGACTACCTTTGTGCCTAGTCCAGAAACTTCAACTAGTTCAAAATATGGCAGCCAGGCTGGTCACTGGTACACCTAGGGGTGACCACATTACACCAGTTTTAAAATCTCTTCACTGGCTGCCAGTTTTCAGGCGAAGTATAAAGTGTTGGTTATCACCTTTAAAGCCCTACGCGGTTTGGTTCCAGGCTACCTCATATCACACCTTCTCCTGTACAATCCACCCCAGATTCTTCTCAGGTCCTCTGGGAAGAATTTACTCCAGTCAACAAAAACAAGGCTGACAACTATTACCCAGAAGACCTTTTCCTCTGCCGCTCCCAGATTATGGTATGACCTGCCGGGAGAGATTCATCAACTTAACAGTCTTCTGGATTTTAAGAAAGCTATAAAGACTAATCTCTTCCGGCAGGCCTACCCAGTTGAATTTTAAGATGCCTATTAATAATGTGCTGCTTGTAATAATGTATTAGTTTTAAATGTTTTAATTATATGTATTTTATGGCATTTGCATTTATGTTGTACCCCGCCTCAATCTGGAGGGAGAGGCGGGTAACAAATAAATATATGCTGCTCCTGCTGCTGATGGAATGACATCACACTTTTTATGCTTAGCTTAAGCCCACAGAAGAAAGTTACAGATGTGACACAGGGTTCCACTGCTTTCAGCAGCAGCTAAATATTAGCTGTCATGTTTTATTTAAGGCCATAGTGCATTTGTTTCGTTTTATTTTTATACAGCTAGATAATTTACATTTCATTGGGCCTGATCAAACTAAATTTATTCAAGTTGAATCTTTATCGATTTCTAGGGGAGAGATTTAGTCATACTTTTATAATTTCCTCATGAATCAACAAGGCTTTCAGGTGTTTAGCTTTTGCTGGTTGACCATACTTATTTGGAAATTATACATTTCAAGTCACAACCTATTTCTCCATACCCAACGGAAGGAATAGGTTAGAGGTCCAAGGTGCTTTGCCATTGAATTTGTAATTGAATGAAATAGGAATTAAGTGGATAGTGACCTTTTAAATTGAAGAAGGAAAATTAATAATGTATAGTAATTGCAAACAGCATTTATATAACACATTAGAGAACATTCAAATCAGTTCACACACATTATCTCAGTAATCCTTACAACAACCCTGTAAGATAGGTCAGTATTATCTCTATATGACGTACTGAATGGGGGAAGGCTGAGGCTTAGAGGTATTGACTTTCCCGTGCCTGCCCAGTGAGGACATGGCAAAGGTAAGATTTTAACATGGGGTTTCCTGATGCAAAACTGGGTGGGGGCTCTCTACATGCAGGGAAAGCCCCATGGTGGCTGTGGATCTGCACCGCTTTGGTTAGATGATGCAGGTGCAGGTTTGCAGCCCTGTGGGGTGCTGGGTTTTGAAAAAGTTGGCGATTTACCCCATTTTTTTTAAAGGGAGTGATGGCACTTCTGCTGTATAATGGTGCTCCTTGGCCGATCTGGGGCCTATCCAGTGACAGAACCTGGTGGAAGGCGACCACCGGGAAGAGGACAGGGGTGTCTCCGGGACCCATATGGCTGCCTAGAACCCCCCCCCCTGCTCCATCCTTGGCATTGGGATTACCCAACACCACCCCAGGAGAGAGAAAGCGCAAGGTTGAGGCAGGAGGTGCTGCCGTGAAGGCAGCCCCTTAGTCTCTAAGCTAGGGGTACAGGAGAAAAGCATTCTCATTTTCTTCTTTCAAACGTATACATGGATTGAAATTCAGTTATCCTGAAATGTGCAGTTCTACAAACTTTTTTATGGCATTCTCCAATAAAAAACCCTTATGGAAATGCATACCTTAGGGTTGTTTTTCCCAACCTGGGGGTATTTGGGGCATTAACTCTAATCAGTCTCAATCAGCACAGCCAATAGTCAGGAATGCTGGAATTTGCAGTCTAAAATATCTGGAGGGCACCAGCCTGGGTGAGGCTATACACACAAATATAGGTACACACAAAAATATTTATATTAGTGAAAAATATGTTTAACAAAATAGATTATGGGTAGTATCTAATGTCAGCCATACTTAGAGTAAACCCATTGAAATGAATGAGAAAGAAATTTGTCACAATTATTTAAATACCATTCATTTCAATGGGTTTACTCTATGTAGGAATAAGATTGGATACTACCCTATATCTGGGGAAACAGCTTGCTAAAAAGTGTATATTTGGCAGAATTGCATACCAAAAAAAAAGTGCATTAGGAGAAATGTACACTGATGTATATGAATAATACACTAATGTATATGAATTTCTGTTTGTATATTTTTCTTTTTAAAAACAAAAACTCAGCCTGCTGTGGAAATGGGACAAACTGAATCTAAGACTGGATTTGGGAACATTAGAGATGCAGATTGACAGATTTGTCCATCATTACTCCGTTTATTTATTTAGTTAGTTAGTTATTACATTTCCATACCGCCCAATAGCCGGAGCTCTCTGGGCAGTTCACAAAAATGTGGTTCACCATTGCACACTGCTAAATAGATGGACGGGTGTGCATACTGTGTTGCCTTTTTCCCAGGATTTCTAAGGATATAAAAAGCCTTCTTGATTTCCATTGAGAGGTGGGATTATTAATATCAAACAGATGGCTATCCAAAAAAAGCAAAACCCTATGAACCATATTTATAACTGATGACTTGTTTGCCCATATGCTACCTGACAAGCAGTAATGGGATGTTTACATCAGCATATCACATATGAATCTGCAATAAACACATTTGAGAATTGCTACACAAGTAGGTGTTAACTACGGATGGCCATTGTGGGGGGTAATCCAGCCCTTTTCAGTCTTGTGGATTTCCCCACAGCCCCTGGCTCAACTTCTACTCATGAGCTGAGTTAAAGGCCGTTTCCCAAATTCTAGGAACTTGTGCCACCTTGTCTGTCAGGAGAATGAGAGGGGAGATCTCCTCTCATCCTCTTGCTGCAGTGGCAGTGCAGACTGGACAGGAGAAAGAGAGGGGAGCAAGCTCCTTCCTCATCCTCCTGCCCCTGCTGCTGTGAAGGTGACAGAGGCGGAGACAGACTCCAGTCATTTTATGAAAGGAAGGAAGGAAACACCTGAAGGAAACACTTCTGTCAAAATACCAGTGCTCAATTGGCCATGGTAGTGGTGATGAGAAGGAGAGAGGGGAGCACTGTTACTGTGGAATTTCCCCCCTCTAACCCCTTTCCCCACTACCATGGCAATGACAATGGGGACAAGGCCTGGTCGTTTTAGATAAGTGTCTGAAGGAGACACTCACGTAAAATTACTGGGGCCTGTCCCTGTCACCACCAGTGGTGCTGTGGTAGCAGGGACCGCAGGAGGAGAGGGGTGTGGTGTTCCCTCTCATCCTCTCATCTCTGCTACCATGGCAGCAGTGTGACAGCAAGGCCAGGAAAGTGCCTGAGAGGGGTTCCCCTCTTGCTCCTGCCCTCACTATTGCGCCGCGGGAAAATCTGCCAGCTGGCCCAACTCGACAAGACCTGAGTCAAGCCAGGTGGTGAATGGTCAAGTTGGAGTCTGGGATGGATGTCAAGCCAACAGAGCTTGCCAAGCTCCAGACAACCCAACTGGATTCCTCTGACATCCCTGGTGTTAACATCTGTGGCGTTACCCCACAATTGAGTATCCTGTATGCATCTGGTTAGTTTGTCTGGTGAGTATGGAACGTTAGAACTGAGATTGTGTGGTTTGTGGCGTAATAGGTAGGGTGGGGGGGAGGAGTATATAAGTGACTGAGGGGAGGAGTGAGTTTATGTTAGGGATGTTTGGTTATGTTGTGGTTGGGAGTGGAGATTGGACTTGTTTGTGGAGTGAGAGGAGATTAATTGCTAGGGATTTAGGAGAGTTTGAATTGGGCAGGATTGGAAGCATTATATTTTCATTTAAAGCTTTTAACATGACAATAGACTTATTATTATTTTGTTAGCTACCAATTACCATGTGTCAGCTTGGCATTATTTACCTGCCTCACAGTTATCGAACGCCCACACCAGAATATACCCACAGTACATTTAAAAACAGATCCTATATTAAACCTGTTTCCCTCATAGCTAGGGGAAAGTTTTTATTTAATCCTCCCTCAGGTTTTCAGGTGGTGCTGCTTGGCCTGAGAAGGGTTTATGAGGCGGGCCTAGTATAGGTGTAACTTCGCAACACCTATTTGAGTTGCAGCTCTTTTTGAGCTCCTTGGATTGTATGTTTCAGATATAAAACTCCATTTCCCCCAACGTGGAGTGTCACTGGCAATTAATGCACTTAGGAGAATAGTTTTAACAGCATTTTCCAAACCAGCTCTCGAGAGATGTACGCTCTGATGAATGAGCTCTTTGAGGTACTTTTTTTTAAAAAAAAAAAGATATCGTAGAACGATAGTAAACCACTTCTATACCAATGGCTTTCCAAACGTTCAAAAGCTCAAATTAATAGAAGAGCTCTTCCTAAAAGCTTAGACTGTCACTGATACAACAGCAAGATAGAGGATTGTAGAAAATTCAGATTAGGATGTTCAGATAACAGAGGTTTGTTGAATTGGTACCTAACAATGCTGCTGCTTCTTGCCTAAGTTTTAATATTTGCGTCAGTATCCTGTGCTGCCCATGAGCTAACAGGATCTACCACTAGTTCAAAAGGAAGCTAGGAATTTCAGAAGCAAATGGAAAAGAGCAGAAACACTCAATTCCAGAAAGGGGCAGTTCTGCAGAGCTCACAAGTAAGTGCACACTAACTTGTCCCATTCCAGTTATGAGCGTTTCAGCTCATTTCTAGGGTTGCGCTACGTGTAGTTGCACTAGTAGTGGGCCCCACTAGCATAAGAGAATTAGTAGAGGTGCAGTGGCTGTACTGGATACTGCCCTTGGATTTTTTTTTTTTAAAAAAACTGATTTTAATGAATATCATAATTAGCAATAGGAAAATAAAATAATTCCTTACTCTTTGATAGAAAAAAGATTAAGAGTGCAATCCTTTGCATGTTTTGACGGGGGCGGGGGGAGCCATGCAGCTCCCTTCAGCACTCAGCCAGCATGTTGAGAATTGCGTAAGATTGTGCCCTAATGAATAATAATCAGGACAGCAGGCACACATGCATAATTTGGCCTTTGCTTTCCAGGGGGAAAAATACTAGACTGCGCTAAGGTTCGACATTCCAGATGTGAAGCTGAGAACATTTATTCTTCTGAAGCATCAATCGCATCTAAGCAAGATTATCATCACTAGTGAAGATAACTAATACCATTTCTTTCTTTATGTCTTTAGAGTGTTTTTTTTAATCTACCCTCCACTCAATGAAGTGAGTTTCCACTAAACCATAAAAAGAAGAAAATACAATAATTTCAAAAAAACTTAAAACCCCAAACATGTGAAATACACGTCAAACAATAAAACAAGGTTAACATCTGCCATCAAAGGACAACACTGATCATTACAAGCTCAGCAGAGTAGTATAGGTTTTTTAACCAACCATTTAAAGGCCTATGACAAAGGTTTGGCGGAAGTTCCACAACCATAGGGTTATAGAGAGAAAGGCATTGTATTAGTGCTGTGCTGAAAATTTTGACCATTCCATTTTCAGCTTTCCATGTGGGGAGGAGGGAATGAAAACTTGGGTGGAAGAGGCTGGGAGAGGTGAGAATTTCAGGGAATTTTCTCCTTGGGGAGGGGGACATGGTTTCCACATACTTTTTTAAATTAGCCAGTTGTTGAGGTGGTCTTTCTTTTTTAAAAAAAACACCCATGGCATTTTCAGCATCCCAGGAGTACTTCCTGAATGGTTATTGGAGAGGGCGACTTCACATGGTCTACAACAGGCATTCACTAAGAACTGCTGGGCTCCTCCAAACGCCAAGGGAAAGGGGGAATTTTGTTGAAAAACTAAAAAAATAGGAAGAAGGCCCCTCAGCAATTGGCTACATTTTTAAAAAAGGGTATGTGGAAACCCTGTCTCCCTTCTCAAGGAGAAAATTCTCCAAAATCCCCCATCCCCGCAAAAGCAGAAAAAACAATGCCTCTTTCACAGGGAGAGAGGAAGTTCCTAGAAACGGGGGACAGGATTCGACCTAAAACTAGTATTTATGTCCTACTGAAGGACTGCCAGGTTCCCTTTTTTGAGACTGTTTCCGTACAACCTATGAGAAGATGAGCTGTATTTATTTATTACATTTCTATATCGCCCAATAGACGAAGCTCTCTGCACAGTTCATAACAATTGATAAAATTGTATGGTACATCGATCATGGTACATCAATCAACTCTCATCACATGTTTTTTATTACTTCCTTGCCCCATCTAAGGCATGGTGGCCTTGATGGTTCCCTAACAGATGCATGCAATACACTTTCAAATGCATTCCACGGACACAATGAAAATTAAGCCCTTTTCCAGTACACAGATGAGAATGATATCCTAGGTAACCACGTGGGGATTTGCATGCCCTTGGTATCCTTTTCTCATGAATTGCAAAACGGACAAGTTAAAAGCAGCCTTTGTGGTATTACTGAGTCTTAATCAACCCTGTGATTCCTGTCTTGTTTAATCAAGAAGTCTATGTTAGGCATTCGAGCTTGGCTACCTCCCCACATCTCAGGTTAATCACATGCTGACTAGTTTTTATGTTAAACAAATTAAATCTTACTTTCCCCCTAGCCTTCTCTGGATTGCTCAGCCAAGGAAAGTGATGGTTTAGAATTCACAGCAATTGACTTGGACATTTTTGTACAGATGAGATCTGATCAGTATATAAACTCATTTAAAGTTAATGTTTCATACGTTATGCTTGACTCTCTTTTTTTCTTTTATGGCATAGATGTCATGTAGCAGTTGAGTCAATCAGGGCTTCTTAAAAAAAGGGTGTGTTCCATTCCTAGCTCCATCTCTATTTTTTTTTTAACATTCAACTCTTATCCAAAGATCTTCCCACACAACTCCCTTTCAGCTAGAGCAGTGCGCAAATAGGGGCCATTTCCACACATTTTTCCAGGGGAAGGAGAAATTCTTCAAGAGTTTCTCAGAGATGGGGATCACCATCAGCAGTAATAGTAGCACAGCTCCTTCCTTCCTTCCGGACATTATCCAATGCAGTTGCTGGGCTTCCACAACTCATGTAAGTACTAGCATAAGTGAGCTCTATTGTAACACCAATACTGTAAGCTGGCACAACAGGTTTTCTCTCTTAGTGTTGTGCTAGAGGCGGTGTATGCTACTACTACATCAATTGTAGAAGCATAGTATCCCTGTCGGATACTACCTAAGGATTGTTCTGTTTGTTTTTTGTTTGGTTATGTTTTTTTGTATTGTTTTGTTTTGCTGACCCTGCAAACTGGCAACAGCAGCTTAACAAGCATTTTGCCTCCTCCACAACACTGTGGGCCTAGCATTGTACTGGAGGAGTTTGGCAGGGATAGAAGCCACCAGGAAAAAAATGGTGGAGAATATTTAGAGAAAATTTAGGCAGGATCTTCACTACTGCTTTATAGTGGTACTGAAGTGCACTGACAACTGTTGGGGCCCATGACATATCTACACCAAACAGAATATAACATTATGAAAGCGGTATTTAAGCAGCATATGGCATGTGTTATGAGCCCCAACAGCTGACAGTGCACTTCAACAGTGCTATAAAGCAGTAGTTTGGGGATCTCGCCTCCTTATACCACTTTCGTTATGCTGTATAATGTATAGTATACAGCAGTATAGTATACAGCATTAGTATAGATCTGACCTTAAGTCATACACTGATAAAACCTACATATAGGAGAACAAATACTTTTTAGGATGCAATCCTAACTCTCTTACTAGGCAGTAAGATTCACTGAACACAATGGGACTTACTTGTGATTAAAAGTACATAGAATTGTGCAGTTAAAGCTCCATCTGATGAGTGTTTTACCGCACGCTTGTTACTGGGCACTCACAAATTGCCCACATGATGTCGTCTGCCTCTCATGCATCATCTGCCCCTTCTGGCCTTCGTTGCACCACAACCCCCCCCCCCCCCCGAAAAAGTCCAGTTGCTGCTCTCTCCTACTGGACTGAATGGGCCTAATTACTTCCTGTTTTCAGGAAGCGCCATCTGAGCAATGACAGAGAAGCAACAGGAGCTGTGTGTTTCGACTGAGATGTGATGGGGACTTTAGTCAGAATAAGCAACCTGTCTGTTCATTAAAAGCCAATAGATCTACATCTTTGCCATTACAGCACAACCACAGCCCTCAAGTTCTGTTCATTTTGAAACGTTTTTGGAAGGGGTAAAGTAGGGATACTACTTACACAATTCTCAAGCCATTGAGTTTCTTCCTGGAATTTGAGGTTTTAAATGACCTGATCTTTTTTTGCCCCGAAGGAACATCAAAGTCTGTCATTTTTCTATTTTTGATTTCCATTCTTCATACAGATGCTCTCGCATGGGCAGGTCGCTGCAGTTTTCAGTTTCTTTCTCTCCTCACCTCCATCCCTACTTCCTTAGGGGGTGCCAATGCACAGCAGCACAGATTGAAATAGATTAAGTCAGGACAGAAAGGAATCTTCTTAATGCAATCATACACTGCCAGCTCCAGCTTTTCTGAGGGCTCCTGGGCAAGGCACCTCAATGGGCCACCTCCCTCAATGAACCTACCTTCTCACTACCATTGTCACCAGCCACTATTGGTCCTTGCCCAATTCCTTATCATTGCTACCACTTGATTTCTTGACAGGCAGAAAGTGAATGATTAGGCAGTGGCATTCTTACCACCATTGTCTAGGATGGTATGAGAATTTTGTTTCCATTCACAAATGATCCAAACACGCCCCATTTACTACCTTCAAAGCAAACATAAACACCTTTTTCACATTCTTGAACTTACAATCACATTAGAAAAATGCGGTGGTGGTGTTGTTTTAAAGCATTTTCACGCTTTCAGGCTGGGTAGCTGACTTGTCTCAGATAGTAAAGACATCTAAAAAAAATGGACAAGAAGTGATTCAGAGGAATATTGGCTTCCTGCTGCTTTTCGAAAGCCTGCAAACACACTGAATGTAACACAATTTTCATTTTAAAGCAAACACTATAGTGGACATACTTAATTCTTATGTAAACTTTGCGGCATTCTTTATTCTAAAGCAAATATATAATGAATAAAAGCTGGATGGTTTTCTTGAAGCAATAGGGTCAACTTTGGCACTTTTTAAAAAATATGCACAGAAATGTTCACTTTCCCTGTTCTTACAATCATAGAATGGTAGAGTTGGACAGGGCCTATAAGTCCATCTAGTCCAACCCCTTTCTCAGTGCAGGAATCCACAAAGAATCCCTGACAGATGACTCTCCAGCTGCCTCTTGAATGCCTCTAGTGTGGGAAAGCCCACAACCTCCCTAGGAAATTGGTTCCATTGTCATACTGCTCTAACAGTCAGGAGGTTTTTCCTGATATCCAACTGGAATCTGGCTTCCTGTTATTTGAGCCCATTATTCGATATACTGTTCTCCAGGATGATCGAGAAGAGATCCTGGCCCTCCTCTGTGTGTCAACCTTTCAAGTATTTGAAAAGTGTGATCATTTCTCCCCTCAGTTTTCTCTTCTCTAAGTTACATGCCCAATTATTTCAGTCGCTCTTCATAGCACATTGTTTCCAGACCCTTGATCATCCTCGTTGCCCTCACTCGAACCCCTTCCCGCTTGCCTATTTGAATGAAAAGGGGAAAAAAAGAAAAAAACAGGTTGCAAATGAAAATGGGAGTGAGCTGAACGAAGTTTTAAAATGAAGTTTGGAGAACTTTGACGAACTCAAGCATCCCTGGTTCTCTCATCCTAACAGTGCTGTCTGGGCCTGAGCAAAGGCAAGCAGGTTGCCATGGTGAAGAAGAGGAGCAAATCCAGGGGGCAGTGTGGGCCAAGAAATTTCACTGCCAGAAGGAAAACCCAAATGCCACCCACTGCTGTTAGAACAAAATACTTTTTAAATGTCATCCTGCAGCCATTAAGATACTAGTTTCTGCCATCATCTATCCTTCCTGATGGGACCACCTAAAAAAAGTTTGCTTCACACTGCTGGAAAAGCACAATTTGCATGCCCTTTCCTCTGTAAGCAATTTTTTTGTTCCACGTAGGAGATTTTTACTATTTCAAGCAGGCCTCCAAGTCAGATATTACAATCTCCCACAATTCCCTGGGATAGTGTGGCCCTTCCCCCTTAGTGTGTGAAAAAGAGAAATGTGCAATAACTCCCCCCCCCCAAAAAAAACTTGCTAGTTATACTGAAACTCTTTTAACTTTCCTTAACGTTCTTTGCATGAACGTTCATCTGTAGGGTCACTCATTTTGCAGTTGCAGGAAAAAAGGGGGCAACATCAAAAATGGAAATTGTAAGAAGAGAGGCAAACACTCAAGCTGGCTCTGAGCGGCAAGTTGTTGTTTTTTACAGTGAAAATCAACAAAGATTCTGAGGACAGTATATTATCTACTTCAGGGTATCACACACGCACACACACATCACTCACAGAAATTATTTGGGGAACCTGTACAGCACCATGTACATTGATGGTGCTATATAAATAAATAAATAAATAAATAAATAAATAATAATAATAATAATAATAATAATAACCTCTCTCTGAAATGATCTCTCTCAGTACAACCACATTTACTTCTAACTGTGTTGTAAGTGAAACATGGCTGTAATTTTAGAACACTTCTCACTATTTATTTGCCAACCCTTTGCACAAACATCTGTTCAAGCATTTTGTTTCCAAACATTAGCCAGCCAGATGTCTCTGGGTAATCCACAACTGCTTGAGTGCTGCAGTGGAGTTTTGTTTTGGCTAACATTTATATTATTATTATTATTATTATTATTATTATTATTATTATTATTATTTCCCTCCTTTTCCCCAATACTGGGACTCAAGGCGGGTTACAAAACATATGTAATTAAAACATATAAATATAAATTTACAAAAGTCAAAATAGAATTAAACCCCTGTAATATTAAAAACAAATCACAATTAAAAAATCCTATAATTTAACACAGGTCTAGAGTATTCCCTGCTGGAACAAAAAAAGTGTTTGCCTGCCTCAATGCACTACCTTCAAGGTGTTCAACCTTGCATCTCCATCATGGAAGGTCAAAGCCATTTAGAGAATGTCAGAAAGTCCTGGTGCAGACTACAGTACCACTTTATAATGTTATTGAAGCACACTACTACTGTTGGGCCCCATGACACATTCCATATACCATATTCAAGCTGCTGTCATAATGTTACATCCTGCTTGGTGTAGATTTTGCCCAAGTATAAGAAACAAGCATTTTTGACTGAGCCTAAGAAAGGTTGAATCTTGCCCATCGCTAGTTTTACTCACCCAACCCAGAGTTGTCATACAACACCCTGCTTGTATTGGAGTAGGAAGGTGAAAAAGACAACACTATGTCTACAGTTGGAGTATGGCAAGAAGTACATCAGGAAGCCTGGGAGAGGATTCTTGATTTAACACCAGCTCCAAGGTGTCTATTACTTGTGAGTTCACATCAGTCATCTGGAGATCCTGGAAACCATCAACGGGCTGGCAGTCCTTCCTTTTGATATAGCATCTTCCAAGAAGGAGACATTTCAACTCAGCCCACCATCAATGGTGGGTTACCTCTAAAATTGTGACAAGGTGAGGACCGCCCCCATTACCATCTTTCGATCCCCCAAAGTGGTATAGGGTTCATGGTGAATGTATGGGTCCCCTCCAGAGGTGGGTATTATATTTGGTTTCATCTCTCTCCCAGTAGGACAAAAGGGGGAGGGGGATGTTGGTTTCATGGTGAGAGCATGAGCAAATATGTTGGAACTAGAAATGATGGGACGGTGCGTTTGGCCTTTGGGGTTTGCATGCCCCTTCTTCTTCTTATTCTTCTTATTCTTTGTATCCCACCTCAAGGCGGCTTTACAAAATTAAAACATATACAATTAAAACCTATAAATAGAAATATACAAAACTTAAAAATATAATTAAATAAATTTCAATATTAAAACATTTTTTTAAAAAAAAAAGAAATACGGAACGATACCGCAGCGCCGTATTAAGAGTCCTAGGCATAGACGGAGGTCCAGATTAATCGCCAAAGCCTTGCCGGAACAGAAATGTTTTTGCCTGCCTCCAAAAGCACATCAAGGAGGGAGCCAGTCTAGTTTCCCTGGAAAGAGAGTTCCAGAGCACTGGAGCAGCCACTGAGAAGGCCCTCTCCCATGTTCCCACCAGACATGTCTGTCATGGTGGTAGGACTGAGAGAAGGGCTTCCCCTGAAGATCTCAAAGCATGGACAGGCTCGTAAGGGAGAATATGGTCTTTCTTATGCGTTAGTTGTTGTTGGGGATAGGTTTCCTTGTGTGAAGATGGTATGTGAATTTCCAGGAGGATGAGGTAACATCACTTTGCTATTTAGCTGCAGTCGGTATCTGTGATTTCCATTAATGTAGCTGCCTCTGTGTTTGATGCACTGCTGATTGTATTGTTAGTGCTTTTATATAGTGTTGAAATTTGGTTTTGATTATATTGATTAGAACTAAAATGTTTATGGATATATTGTTATTATCATTTCTAAACTAATTATTATTTATGGTGTGTGTGTGCGTATGCTGCTTTTAGTGAAATTGTTTCACAAAAAGTTGCATATAAATTAAATTCTCTGCTACTCTAATCTAATAACACATATCTACAGGCACTTTCTTTGCTTTGCTTTTTTTGCATCCAAGATATATGTGTCATGTTATACACCCTGATTCCACATCAGTTACATGACTGATGTAGAAAAACAACAACCTGGTTGTGCAGTCCACATATGGTAAATAACAAAAGTGGTTGCACCTTGTATCTTGTTCCTTAAATGGTGATTCATGTTCATCTTATTGTGCACTATAAACTGGGAGTGATAGAAATATCCTCTGTGGAATTACACATATTTTAAGGGTGTTCCTAATGGTAATTCCAGGTAGCTTTGAAGGATACTGATTTTTTGGATCCATTCCAATCCAGTTTTAGCCCTGGTTATGGTTAGAGATGTATGAGAAATTAGTTTCAATTCATTTTTGATCAGGACTTACCCATTTCTCACTTTCCAGATTGAACATAGAGGTTCATCAGATTAGTATTTTATTGCATGCTCGCTACTGTCCACTTACTGATGTGTGTGCTTCATTTAGATGATGACGTTTGCCTCTCGCGTGCCTCCCACTTCTTGTGCTCATTTTTCCATAGCAAAATAGACCCCCTTTTATCTGTTTTTTAAAAAAAACCCACAGAACTTGCTGCTGCCCCCTGCTGTGTGCAAGAGAAGCAGTGCGATCAAAATGGCCCACTGAATGGCCCACGTGCATGTTGTTTACTTCCTCTTTTGAAAGAGGAAGTAATGAGGGACAGAAGCACAGGCAGAGAAGCGACAGTAAGGAAACACGATTTCCCCCCATGTGACGATGCTCATAGACTTGAATGCAACCTGTGATCAAAGCTCTACATTTCTGTGATTGCAATGTGATTTGCAGTTCCAAAAAAGAAAGAAAGAAAATGCATTCAATAGCATGTGTACATTTGAAAAATGTGCATGAAAAAATTATTAATTGATCAGAGAAGAATGTGTACATTTCAAAGATGCACACAACAGATGTGTACATTTGGGGAAATAAGCATAAAAATACACACAGAGTTTTGTATGAAATGAAAAAAAAACTGAGCTTGCAATCTGATTTGGACAGGTGTCAGAATGATCTTCGAGATGGAATTTGGAGAACTTTGGCATGTTCTGTTTTTGCTGATTCACACTTCCCTAGGTTTGGGATAGAAACAGACTGGTTGCCCTGGAGACATTGGCGTGCGCACAGGGGATTCAGAGGGTTCACCTGAACCCCCTAATGTGCTGCCACCGCCATGTTGTTTTCCCCGTCCCTGCTGAGCAAGCCGCCCTCCGCCCCTGCCCGCTGCTGCTCCCAGAGCCGCTCTAGCAGCTCTCTAGGGAGAAACGACTGGGCGGGCGAGAGATCCGCCCCTGCGCCTGCCCAGCCGAGCAAAGCAGGGAGGGATGCTGGGGGGGAGGGGCGGCTCCACTCGACACACGTTCATTCAGGCTTCCGGAACGCGCCCGGAAGCTGCCCGCCCCTCCCACAGCTGCAATAGCCGAGGAACACGAGGCGACAGGCGAGGCGAGGGCAGCCAGGAGCACCACGAAGCTACAGGCGAGTTCGTGAAAGTAAGCTATTTTCTTGGTCTGCTAATAGTAGCCATTGGTCCCCCTCACTTTGCCCGTGCCAAAGTAGCTCTGGGATCTCAGGCCCTCGCAGCCTCCTGCGCTTTGTCTTGGCTGGTGTAGGCCGAGAGCCCGGCCGTGAGGCGCGGCAGTGGATGGGCCCACCCTCCGACAGTCCAATGTCACCTGGCAGCTCCGGGTTGCGCTGGTTGGGCTAGCAAGCCGGTCTTGGCTCCCCTCTGCGAGCGTGCCCGCCGCAGGCCGGGGGGGGGAGAAGAAATAGAGTGGGCCGGGATGAAGCGGTGGAAGGCTTCCCGTTGAAGGCGAAGGAGGTAGGCCGTAGGCGAGGCGGTGCCCGGATGCAGGAGAGGAGGCGGGCCGGCTCCCTCACTGCACGTGTTCGTGCTGGGGCGGCTGCGCCCGTTTACGTGGCTCTGGCGCGAGCGGCTGGCAAGGCGGTTCCAGCCCCTCGCTCCGGCCGCAACTCCTCTCACGTGGAAGGCTGTCCGCGCCACATGGCGCGGCAAAGGAGCTTGGGCAGGCCGGGGAAGAGGGGCCGTAAGGTGCGGCCCGGTGGAGGCCGAGGAAGGGAGAGAAAAGCCTACTCTAAGGTAAGGGACTCTCTCCCACGTGGGGCTTCCTCCTCCTCTGCCGCCGGGAGAGAGAGGGCTCGGATGAGGAAGTTGAGCAGGCCGATGGAAGCCGAGGAAGGGACAGGGAGCGAAGCCTACTCTAAGGTAAGGGGCTCTCTGCTAGGCTGTCCCGGGTGAGCTGGGCCCACTGAAACAAAATGGGGGGGCTCCGCTCCCACCCCAACCTCCAAACCTGTGGGCCAAAGCCCGTCTTTGTCTGAGTTCAGAATGATCCAGTTCTCAATGGGGAGATTCCCAGCTGCTGTTGATCAGCTCGGGATTCTAATACTGAGCGCGCTTACACCCGGGTAAATCCTGTTGAACCCAATTGGGCTTCTGAGTAGACAAAACAAAGTTGGCAATTTTTCTGGGGGAGGGGGTGAAAATAGCTCCCCTCGCCTAGGGCGCCAAATAGTCTGGCACCGGCCCTGGGTTAGGGTGAAGCCACTCGGGTCCGTGATTGGGGTGTCTCCCGCTCCTCCCCATTGCCTCAGCACAGAGCGGCCACTATTATCAGCTCAGCCAGCAGCAGCTAGAGGAGGAAGCAGGAGCCGAGCGCGGTAGGGGCGGCCAAGCGGCGCCGGGGCGAGAAGGTTTTCTCTCGTGTTGTTCTGGATGGGGAGAGGGAGGCTGGCGAGCGGGCGGAGGCGTGTAGGGCGCACTGCGTTGGGGTGACTGGCTGGGTGGGTGTCGTGCTGGAGGCAAGTCTCACAATTTTGAAGCTGGAGTCTCCATCGTGTGTGTGTGTGTGTGTGTGTGTGTGTGTTAGCCAGCTGAAGCCCTTGGCCCAATTTCCTTTCCCTTCGCAAGGCACGGAGGAACAGCAATCTGGCGCCACATACGTAAAACACACACACTGCAGCTTCCCTGGGGGTTGCTCCCTGCCCTGGCCCTGCCCGGGCCTCGCACCTCACCTATCTCCAGCCTCGGCGCACACCGCACACGGCTTCCCTGGGAGTTGCTCCCTGTACGGGCCTCGCGCCGGACGCCTCGCCTAACTCCAGCCTCAGTGCATGCTGCACACGGCTTCTCCGGAGATTGCTCCCTCCCTGCCCTGGCTTCGAACGCCTCATGTTTTCCCAGCCACGGTGTGTGCTACATGTGGCCTGCCGGGGATTGCTTCCTGCGGGGGCTCAAGTGCCCCTCCTCTCTCCAGCTGCGCTGCGTGAGGCTTGATGGGGTTGTTCCCTGCCCAGACCTCGCACTCCATCTTTCTCCAGCTGTTGCAATGCCCTCCTGCCCTGGCCTCAAGTGCAAATCCTTTTTCCAGATCCAGTTGCAATGTGCGTGCGTGCATGCACTTGGCTTTATTTGTCTGCCCTGGGCTTTTTCATAACCTGCCAGGCATCCCCTTTCTCCCACCCCCCTTCCACCTACGTAGGGAGTGACTGGGTGATCACTTACTTGTAGGGTGACCATATGAAAAGGAGGACAGGGCTCCTGTATTTTTAACAGTAATATAGAAAAGGGAATTTCAGCAGGTGTGAATTGAAGAGGCTGAAATTCCCTCTTCATCACAACACTTAAAGCTGCAGAAGCCCTGCCCTCTTTTGTATCTGGCCACTCTACTATAGCTAGTGTAGCTTTAACTCATAGAATCATAGAATCATAGAATAGCAGAGTTGGAAGGGGCCTACAAGGCCATCGAGTCCAACCCCCTGCTCAATGCAGGAATCCACCATAAAGCATCCCTGACAGAGGGTTGTCCAGCTGCCTCTTGAATGCCTCTAGTGTGGGAGAGCCCACAACCTCCCTAGGTAGCTGATTCCATTGTCGCACTGCTCTAACAGTCAGGAAGTTTTTCCTGATGTCCAGCCGGAATCTGGCTTCCCTTAACTTGAGTCCGTTATTCCATGTCCTGCACTCTGGGAGGATCGAGAAGAGATCCTGGCCCTCCTCTGTGTGACAACCTTTTAAGTATTTGAAGAGTGCTATCATGTCTCCCCTCAATCTTCTCTTCTCCATGCTAAACATGCCCATTTGTTTCAGTCTCTCTTCATAGGGCTTTGTTTCTAGACCTCTGATCATCCTGGTTGCCCTCTTCTGAACACGCTCCAGCTTGTCTGCATCCTTCTTGAATTGTGGAGCCCAGAACTGGACGCAATACTCTAGATGAGGCCTAACCAGGGCCGAATAGAGAGGAACCAGTACCTCACGTGATTTGGAAGCTATACTTCTATTAATGCAGCCCAAAATAGCATTGGCCTTTCTTGCAGCCATATCGCACTGTTGGCTCATATTCAGCTTGTGATCTACAACAATTCCAAGATCTTTCTCGTTTGTAGTATTGCTGAGCCAAGTGTCCCCCATCTTGTAACTGTGCATTTGGTTTCTATTCCCTAAATGTAGAACTTGGCATTTATCCCTATTAAATTTCATTCTGTTGTTTTCAGCCCAGCACTCCAGCCTATCAAGATCACTTTGAAGTTTGTTTCTGTCTTCCAGGGTATTAGCTATCCCACCCAATTTGGTGTCATCTGCAAATTTGATCAGCGTTCCCTGCACCTCCTCTTCCAAATCATTAATAAAAATGTTGAAGAGCACTGGGCCCAGGACTGAGCCCTGCAGTACCCCACTCGTTGCCTCTCCCCAGTTTGAGAAGGTTCCATTGATAAATACCCTTTGAGTCCGATTCTGTAGCCAACTGTGGATCCACCTAATAGTTGTTCCATCTAGCCCACTTTTAGCTAGTTTGTTAATCAGAATGTCATGTGGTACTTTGTCAAAAGCTTTGCTGAAGTCAAGATATATGACGTCCACAGCATTCCCACAGTCCACAAGGGAGGTTATCCTATCAAAAAATGAGATCAAATTAGTCTGACAGGATTCGTTCCTGACAAATCCATGTTGGCTTCTAGTAATCACTGCATTGATTTCAAGGTGTTTACAGATTGACTTCTTTATAATCTGCTCCAGAATTTTCCCAGGGATGGATGTCAGACTGACTGGTCTATAGTTCCCAGGTTCCTCCTTTTTGCCCTTTTTGAAGATAGGGACAACGTTAGCCCTCCTCCAACAACTGTTGTGATGAAGAGAGAATTTCACCCTCTTCAATTGACAGCTGCTGAAATTCCCTTTTCTACAGTACTGTTAAAGTTACAGGAGCCCTGTCCTCCTTTTCATATGGTCACCCTACTTACTTGCATAAAAATTTCCATTGGGTTCAGCTGTTTATGCTAAAGTTGTTAAAGCCAAATGAACATTTTAGTTGCTTTTTTCTACACTGTTCCTAGCTCTACAATATTTATTTATTTTCAGAAAAAGGGCCTTTGGAGAAAAGGGAGTTGCAATCCTGAGCACTCGGGACCATCAAGTGTAGCAACCTGTGCACTGAAATAGTGGGGTACAGTAGCAAATTTTAAAATATGGATCGGTTTGTGGTTAAGATAAAGAAAGGAGCAGACAATAACTGAAGAATAATGGAGCGTCTGATTGACATTGTTCTGTGTTTGGCAAAAGGTGGGAGACCATTCAGAGGTCACAATGAAAAAGCTGACAGTGTTGAAAAAGGCTTATTTCTAGATCTTGTCACTACGCTCCAAAAATATGATCCCGTAATGGCAGAGCATGTGCAACATTCTCCTCGAAATGCTACCTATCTGAGCAATCGTATCCAAAATGATTTAATTGTGGCCTGTCACAATGTTGTGCAACAACAAATTATTTCTTCACTAAATGGAAAAATGGTTTCAATAATTGCCGACGACACTACTGACTGTGGACACCATGAACAGATGTCCATTGTGGTGCAATATTTTGACAATGAAAAACATGGTCCAGTTGAACGTTTTGTATCTGTTCAGAGATTATTAGCAGTTGATGCTCAATCTGTTTTTGACCAGTTAGATCAGGTCCTTGGCATTCTTAAAATTGGCTGGTCTTCAGTGATGTCTGTCTGTTTTGATGGTGCATCTACTATGTCTGGATGTACTGCAGGAGTTCAAATGAAATGTAAACATCGAAACAGTGAAATACTCTATGTTCACTGCTATGCACATTGCTTGAACCTCGTCCTAGTAGATGCATGCACTTCAAGTCAACAAAACAGAACTGTGTTTCATTTTTTTGGTGTTATTCAGACTCTTTATGCTTTCATGGAGGGGAGTGCTGTGCGACATGCAGTATTGGAGAAAATTGCACAAGACGTAGGATCTAGGGGTGTGCACGGACCCCCCGCTCCGCTTCACTTGCAGATCCGCCATTTTTCGGAGCGGGTCGCTCCGCCCCGCCCCCGCTCCGCCCACTTCCGCTCCGCTCCGCTCGGAGCTCCGGATCGGATCCGGAGCTCCGTTTTTGCCCCCCCATAGGCTTGCATTGAAAGCTAAAAAAGTAAACAACTTTTTTTCCGTTGAAGTTAGAAACCTCACGTTTGGCACCATGACACCTCATGGGCGTATACACACACACGCCAAGTTTCAAGGCAATCCCATCATCCCCTGATTTTTGGCGAATTTTTGAAAATCGGGCACCCCATTCACACCCCTTGGGATAGCTCCGTCAATTTGCATGTTACAAACCTCAAACTCGGCACCAGGGCAGCTTATCCATGTGTCCACATGCACGCCAAGTTGCAAGCAAATCCCATCATCCCCTGATTTTTGGCGCGGCTCTACCCTCTAACGCACCTCCCATAACCCTAATTCACACCCCTTTAGATAGCTCCGTCAATTTGCACGTTAGAAACCTCAAACTCAGCACCATGATAGCTTATCCACGTGTCCACATGCACGCCAAGTTTCAAGGCAATCCCATCATCCCCTGATTTTTGGGGAATTTATGAAAATCGGGCACCCCATTCACACCCCTTGGGATAGCTCCGTCAATTTGCATGTTAGAAACCTCAAACTCGGCACCAGGAGAGCTTATCCATGTGTCCACATGCACGCCAAGTTGCAAGCAAATCCCATCATCCCCTGATTTTTGGCATGGCTTAACTCACCCCAAATTGTCCCATTCTACAACTACGTCAATTTGCACGTTAGAAACCTCAAACTCAGCACCATGATAGCTTATCCACGTGTCCACATGCACGCCAAGTTTCAAGGCAATCCCATCATCCCCTGATTTTTGGGGAATTTATGAAAATCGGGCACCCCATTCACACCCCTTGGGATAGCTCCGTCAATTTGCATGTTAGAAACCTCAAACTCGGCACCAGGAGAGCTTATCCATGTGTCCACATGCACGCCAAGTTGCAAGCAAATCCCATCATCCCCTGATTTTTGGCGCGGCTTAAACTTTTTAACTCACCCCAAATCAAGTCCCATTCTACAACTACGTCAATTTGCACGTTAGAAACCTATCCTTTGGTCCCATGACAGCTTACCCATGTGTCCCCATGGACACCAAGTTTCAAGGCAATCCCATCATCCCCTGATGTTAGGGGAACTTTTGAAATTTGAACACTCCAGTATGTCAGGGATTTAAAGTTGCAATTGCAGACAGCTCAATGGGGCCAGTTCCAAGGCAATCCCAACATGCCACGAGATAACCCTAAATCTTCTGGCACATTTGAAAAAGGGATTATTGAATTTGATAAAGTCTAAGTGAGCGCAGGAAGGACTTCTCCCCTGAGTCAAAGCAAGACACATACACCATCGCTGCAAGGCGGGAAGGGGAGAATTATTATTATTATTATTATTTATTTATATAGCACCATCAATGGAAAGCAGGCAGGCAGCATGCATTGTAGTGCCGCAAGGATGGCTTGAGCACTAACGCATAGCAAACCAACCCATAAGTGGGCGCAAAGTGAGGCAAAGATGGCTGGTTGTTTCTTTCTAAGCCAGCAGTTACGCCTTGAGGGGCACAGAGGAGGACGATTGGGAGCAAACCAGGCACCAGGCGGGCAGAGAGGCAGGCAGAGTAGGCGAGGAGTCAGTCCTGGCAGATGCCCCACCACAGCAGCACCCCGGGGGAGGCGGGCAGGCAGGCAGGCAGGCTGCGGGCATTTCTGGGGGCACAAGGAAGTGATGGCTGGTTTCTAAGCCAGCATTGCAGTTAGTCACGCATTGCAAACGCAAACCATCCCAGCGAGTCGGTCACCGAGGAGGACAGGCTAGCAGAGGGGCAGGCAGAGTGACATGTCATAGATCTAGTATTGGGGAGGAGTCAGTCCCGGCAGATGCCCCAACACAGTAGCACCCTGGGTGGGCATTGGAAAACGCCATCTTGTGGGTCAATACTTCCCCCACCCCATGTCCTGCAGGGTTGCCTGCCTAACCCTTGTGGGGATGGGAGATGGAGAGCTTAGAGTGGCAGTGCCAGCAGCAGCCTTCGGCTTTCCCCTGGAACCAGTCGCCTTGCCCGCCTCTTTCCCCAGCAAGATCGCCTGGTGCTGCCTATGAAGATGCATCTTCATGCTGCTGGTTCCATAATGCCCTGTCGATGAACCCCTGCTTAGGCTGAGTTTGCAGTGGCGACAGACAGCAAAGCGGGGATCCGCTCCCAACTCAAAGTGGTCCCACACGATGCTTGTCTTTCGTTTCTGTGGTGACACCACCAATTGCCCGCCTGAGCTCTCTGGTGTTGCCACAGAAACAGGGGTGTGGGATGAGACTGGGGAGAGAGCCTCGGCCTGCTGCTGCTCCTCCTCAGCCCCCACATCCTGGAGGCCCACCGCCTCCTCCTCCTCCCCCCCCTCCACTGTGCTGAGGACCTCGTCTAGGTCCATCAGCGGGCTCGTGGGCTGAAAGGAGAATGAAGGAGTTGGGGATACTCCTCCTCCTCTAATGGCACTGCTGCCACGTGCCTCTTGCAAACGGGCACTTTTCCCATTCCCACCCTCAAAAAGAGAACGCCGGGCACAAGTTGCAGAAGAGAGTGGCTCTGCCTGCTGCTTGTCCTGCTTCTGTTTTGGAGCAGTCAGCCAAGGAGTTGCCCGTTTGAGTTTCACAGGAGGAGAGGAAGCCCTGCTGGCAGACTGAGCCTTGCTGCTTTCAGCACGCCTGCTTTCTCTTTTCATGATGACTAACAAAATATTAATACTACTAATACTATGTATAAGGTACTACTAAGAATATGTATAAGAAGAATATAATATGTTTAAATGTAGGGAAATGGGACAAGAACAATAAAATATACTACTACTAATATGTATGAGAATATACTACTAAGAATATCTACAAGAATATAATAATATGTTTTAGAATATTACTAATAAATGTAGGGAAATGGGACAAGAAATGGGACAACCACTACTATAAGAAGAACAAAATATGAATACTACTACTAATATGTATGAGAATGTATACTAATAGACTACTAAGACTATGTCAAAGAATATAATAATAATATGTTTAAGAATAGGGAAATGGTGTGCGTATGCTTTCCCCAAAATGCTCAATCTGTGGCTGCCTGTTGAACTTGACAAAAGCAGCCCACTCCGTCGAAGTTACACAGAGAAGAAAAAGAGAATCCAATTTTTTTGGTATATTTGGTATATAGAAGATAGAAGGAAACACAATCAGGATTTAAGAGAGGGGAGGGGGAAAAAGAACCAACCACTACTATAAGAAGAACAAAATATGAATACTAATATAATATGTATGAGAATATATACTAATGGACTATGTGAAAGAATATAATAAAATATGTTTAAGAATATAAATGTAGGGAAATGGGACAAAAAGTGTGTGTATGCTTTCAAAAGAAAGCTTTCACAAAAGCAGAACAGTCAGGCTTTAATACAGGGAAGGGGGGGGCAACCAACCCAACCACACACTCCAAAATTCAAAAATAAAGTTTATATTAAATCAAAGTAAGGGGAAAACACAGGGCAAACTAAGCTACAAGTCAGAAAGAAGCAAACAAACACACACACGCGCCAAACTAAACCTATATTAAATTAATCTATCTCCAAAGCAGGAGCACTAGCTAAGTAAGTGTTCCCTCCACGAACGCCAACCCACAAAGAGACACAAAACAGAAAGTTCTCAGGGTGGGTCTGCCTTAGTCCCCCCTCCAACGCTGGGATTGGAGGAGGATGCTTTCTGAGGAGATGAATTCTCATCAGGATTGGGAGTTGAATGTGCCTGTCATCGCTTCCAAAAAAATAATAATAATAAAAAAAAAAAACCCAAACCCCGATTTTTAAAAAAATATTGCACGTGAACCACAGCACGCAGAAAGTTGAGAGTGGTCTCAAAATGACCCCCATCCACGACTCTCTGTGCACAAGAATTTTCAGAACGATAGCTTAAACCCCCCCCCAGTTATCCCCGATTCTTTCCCTCAATGCAATCCTATGGGCGAAAAGCCGAAACGCCGTTTGAGCCCTGCGGTTAACCCGATTTTTAAAAAAATATTGCACGTGAACCACAGCACGCAGAAAGTTGAGAGTGGTCTCAAAATGACCCCCATCCACGACTCTCTGTGCACAAGAATTTTCAGAACGATAGCTTAAACCCCCCCCCAGTTATCCCCGATTCTTTCCCTCAATGCAATCCTATGGGCGAAAAGCCGAAACGCAGTTTGAGCCCCGCGGTTGACCCGATTTTTAAAAAAATATTGCACGTGAACCACAGCACGCAGAGAGGTGAGAGTGGTCTCAAAATGACCCCCATCCACGACTCTCTGTGCACAAGAATTTCCAGAACGATAGCTTCAAAAACAACGTAGTTATGCGCGATTATTTGCCGCAATGCAATCCTATGGCGAAATGTTTTCAAGATGGCGACCGGAGCGCTCCGACTGAACTCGGAGCTCCGAAAAATGGTCGCTTCTCTTCGCCTTGCTTCTAGGGGGTCCGCGGTCCGCTCCTACTCCGCCTCTGGGTAAGGCGGAGCAGGCCAATCCGCTACTGCTTCTACGCTCCTAATCGGAGCGGAGCACATCCCTAGTAGGATCCCAGTTGAAAACTTTGAAGTCACTGTCAAACACAAGATGGGCA
This sequence comes from Elgaria multicarinata webbii, assembly GCF_023053635.1. Taxonomy (NCBI): domain Eukaryota; kingdom Metazoa; phylum Chordata; class Lepidosauria; order Squamata; family Anguidae; genus Elgaria; species Elgaria multicarinata. The sequence goes on from NC_086176.1 coordinate 29,762,531, forward strand.
TGCAGAGCAGAAGCAGTGGCTGCTGTAAAACAAAACTACTCCATCATTTTACAAGCTTTAAAAGAGATAAATGAAAAAACTCGCCTTGCTGACGCTAAAATAAAAGCCAAGGGCCTTATCCATGAACTAAATTCATTCAAGTTCATCTTTGCCCTTCATATGATGCACCCTATTCTCCAGATGGTGGTAAAAGTGAGTAAGGCTCTTCAAGCTCCAGAACTCAACCTACTGACTGCAATGACAGGGGTGAAAAGTTTGCGTAACTCTTTGGCTGCGATGAGAAGTGACCCAGAACATTTTAAATCTATTTTCAATGACAGCGTGAAAATACGTGAAGAGCGTGATATATCTATTCGCCCAGTTAAGAAGAGAAGAATATCTACTCGGATTGATGACATGTTTGAGTCCCAGCATCACTTTGATACAAAAGAGGAGCAGGAGAGAATAACTTCCTTTTACCCACTCCTAGACTCAATGATTACTTGCATTGACCAGCGATTTGAACAGGAGACTTGTGAAATTGTGACTGCAGTGGGAAAGCTGTTGAGCTTAGACATTGGCAGGGATGATATTAGAATCATTTCCAAAAAAATTAAAGTGTCCTTGGATGAGTTGGAAGCTGAAGTCAGACTGCTTCGGGGTTATGAAGGATCTGTTCCTAAAGGTAGCACTACAAACACCACCAGAGAATGGCTTGATTGGCTAAAGGAATCGGATCGGTCTTCCATGTTCCAGGCCTTTTACAAATGTATTCAATGTTTTGTAATCTTGCCTGTTACAAGCTGTTCATGTGAAAGAGCATTTTCGAAACTAACACATGTAAAAACCAAACTAAGAACTACAATGTCCCAACAGCGACTCGACTCACTCATGATTTTGTACATTGAACAAGAATTGGTTTTGTCAGTTAATTATAATGATGTTATTGAGGAATTTAAGTCCATAACACCTGGTGAGCGACGCCTCCTTCTTTAGGACAAGAAGATCAAGAAACTTGAATCTGTTTTAGTAAGTTTGGATTAGGTCATTATCTGATTAAATTTAAAGATGGTGAAAATTGACTGTATCTTTATATATGCCTGGTTATTACTACAGCAAAAAAAAGTATTCAGAGTCTCTGTTTCAAAATGTGTATTTTTAAAGTACATATTACTTGTTAATAACAAAAATACAGTTTACTTCAGTTTTCGTTTGTTTGATGAGTGAAAAAAGTCCTTTATTACTGTATATTCAATCAATGTTTACCTTAAAAAAAACAACCCCTGGCTGAACCCCCTAATGAAATGTGCTGCGCACGCCTATGCCTGGAGAATGACTGGTGCTGGGTAATGGATGTGGGAAGGGAAAACCTATAGGTTCTCCTGGACTTCTTACTTGATATTATTGACCTTAGCATTTTTCTGGGATACCTGGCCAGATTGGGCTTGGGAGGCATGTTGTTGCATTGGCTCCAATCTTTCCTGGAGATTTGATCCCAAAAGCTGGTGCTGGAGAACTTATATTTAAGCTTGTGGGCTTTGGCTTACAAGTTCCCTCACAGTTCTATTCTATCTCCCATGCTTTTAAACATCTTCATGAAGCTACTGGGAGAAGGAATCTGTTTGGTCTGGGGTGTCACCAATATGTCAATGATGACATGTAGCCTCTTGTATCCATATGCTTACCCCAGGGAGGATGTGGAACTCTTGAACTGATGCTGTTTGGGGGATGGATGAGGGTGGACAAGGAAGACAAATGTATCATGATGGGGGAAAGTCAGCCAATCTAGATAGAGGTCTTGGACAGAGTTGCACTCTTGCTGAACAACGAAGTTCACAGTTTAAGGGTCTTGAGTCACCTGTCACTGCTTATGTATACTATCCAGAGCAGAACCTGTGCAATAAAATTGCAGAGGCTGTGTAAATTTCCTATTTGTGTCCCTTCTGTAAGAAGGACAGGAATAGTACTGAAGGACAGGAATATTTTTGTAATAAATAAACAAATAAATATAATATCATGTGGTGACTATGAGATGCTTTGCACATTACATTTTTTTAGGTGTACACACTAGGGATGGGTGAGAATTTCATTTTGGCTTTGATAAGAATTCATCAAAAATTCATTAAGTTCTCCATATTCAGAACAAGAACTTGAGATTTTTTATATTTTCTAAAATGAATGTGGGAGAAACTAAAAGTGAGAGATTCATCAATCCAAACCCAAGGATGAGATTGCTTAGATCTTAAAATTCTGGATTGAATCTCTGTGTATTCAACCGTATTAGTGTTGAATTCTGAGAGAGAAAGAAAATATTATTATTAATGAATGCAGCAAAAAGTGAAACAGAAACCACACCTAATTTAGTACACACCTATTTTGTTTTCAGTGTACACAAAAAATGTGATGCATATCATAGAGGGAGTCAGGATTGTTGGTAGCTTCCTGTCAAATATACTGTATTATATCTGGCAAACCAAGACTTGCCACAGCCTTATGCATTTCAGGGGACTTAAATCACATCAACACTCCCTGTAAACTCTTGGACATGTGTTGTCTTTGACGAAGGGTTAAGCACTACATTAAGTGGATGGGTGGGGGGAATCCTTCAGAGTTCATTTCCATTATTTGTTGCCTTGTCATGCTTCCTGGCAAAGTGAGGAAACAGCTCTTTACCAAGGCTCCAATATGTCAAATTGCAATTCGCCTCTGTGTCATCCTCTCTAGCTCCCCCCAACTTCAGAATACTACAGATGGAGGCCTAAAATCCACTCCCTTAAACAGAAGGGCTTCCACTTTCCCAGAACGCTGAAAGCAATAAATGTAATCAATACTTTTAAATTAGACGAACTTGCTCTGACAGGGACTTGGCTCCTACTGCTTGACAAACCATTTAACCATTTCCAAAAGAAACCTCAAAAGGAATCAGGTGTGACACACAAGGCCCTTTCTTGTCACATAGCGTTCACTCGCTTTAATTTTGTTACAACTCCAAATCAATATAAGGCCAAATCATTCCCCATCCCACAGAAAAACAACAAATGAAATCTCATTTCTTCCGTTCCCTCTGTCTTGTTCTCTTCCATCTCATTTTTGAACTACCTTTATTACTAAAAGGTAAACAATTCAGTGTTTATTACTGGATTTGGCTTTCATAGTTGATCCTTAGTGGGGGCTGTTTGATTAAGAATGGATACATGTTGACAAGCTGACAGAACTTCCTTATATGAAGCTGCCTTTAACTGTTCATCAAACACGATACTGCCTGTTCGGACAGTAGCTTTCCAAGACAGAGGTCTTATCCAACTCTGTGACCTGAGAGAACATTTAACTTGATGATTGCACCTGAGTCTTGCATTTGCTCTACAAGTGAGCAGGGAAGGGATGGACAAATCTCTTCATTTTATTTTATATAATATTTGCATTTTTTTTTCAAGCATGCGTTCATCCCATCCTGTTTCCACATCAGTTTAATCAGATTACAGATGCTTTTTTAAAAATAATAATAAATCTGTACACATTTTCATGCTCACTTTGGTATGCACAGGGGAAAAAATTGTGCACAATTTCACGGATGTTTTCATATGCATGGAAATTTGTACATGCTTTTAGAGATATTTTCTCTGACACACACATTTCTAGTACTTCCCCCATTATGATTTTTTTTAAAAAAAACACAAACCTGCCTTTTCTCCTTATGTACACATTTTGTATGCAACAAAAAATTCAGAGAACTGTGAAAATGGAAAGACAATCACATTCCAGCGTGTATAGTAGTTCAGGAAGTATTACAATCCAAACCAATTGACATTTTCCTTCATCCCTATCTGTGAGCTATGGGTCCATCCAATATTAAGCCTTCTCCTCTTCCAGTTCCCCTCATTTTACTGTCAGGGGGAATGTCTAAACCAGTCGATATCCCCGGGATCATCTCACATGATGCACAGGGGATCCCGGGGGCAGGGAGGGATGATCCCTCCATTTCCCCAGGATATCTTGAGACACTTTTAGTCTGGTTTTTCCTGCTGTCTCAGGATAGTCCTGAGACCTCGGGAAGTATGGGCACGAATCCCGTTTTTGTCCCGGCTCGTCGTGAGTAAATACAAGGAACTGGGAAACGGGCACGGGCATGGAGCTCTTCAGGTGCTCTGTGCCCAACGAGAGTGGGTTGTGGGGAGTGGGATTGTTTATTTAAAAAACAAACAACTTACTTTTTCATCAGAGCACATGTGTGCTTGTCTTCTGTAAAAAAAGAAAAGAAAAAAAAAGGCAGATGTGACATGCCTCGTTCCTCCCGGGATGTCGCGTACATGTCTGTACAAAGGGGACAATCTCATGAGCAGAATCTTGTGAGATCCTCCCCCTCCCTCCCCTGGTCTAGACATGCCCAGGGTTATTCTGTCACTTAGTCTTCAACCTTGCACCTTGAATCTTTCTGCAAAGATTCACTGTCAAATTTCCCTACTTTATTTATTTACTTACAAGATTTCTATACCACTCTACATCCAACTGGAATAAGGACATTCTCTTTAGCACATCATATATAAAAAACCACATGGGATTGACTGATGTACATACTCTAAATTTGGGGGCTGTGCATGGACCCCTCCCAATCTACTTTTGAGGCCAATTTGGAGGTTCTGAATCAGCCTTGATCTGCCTCAGCCTTTTTTGGGTTGGATGTTCTGAAGTGGGTCAGATTTTGTTGTTTCCCAGGTGCGAGGCCCAAACCTCTTGAGCCACTGCCATGCAAGCAGCTGGAATTTAGCTGACTCATGAGTGGTAGCCACCCATCCTTCATGAAAGCCTCCAATTTTACAGAAGATAGGGGCTCTGTATTGTCGTAGTTCTAATGTTGCACAAAACAGCGGCTATAGATTTCTGAAAATTTATCAACATTGTTAAGTTACTAACAGATTACTTAGAAAGTTGCCTTTTAGAACACATGTCGCCCAAGACACCTCAATTTTTAGAAAATTCTGAAAGTGGGATTTTTTGTAACTCTCCCCTTTGAAATGATGAACACCTTGAATTAAGCTGAGGACAGTGTGCATGTTCTAATCTGCTGAATGAATCACAAAAGGCAAGTGATTATTTAGAAACCCTATTTTCTAAGTAGGGGCTTTTGTGCACCTTTAGTGGTTTCTTCATTTTCTGTCTGTGGTCTCTACTACCACTCATCTCTCTAATATATTACATCAGATGAACCCTAGTAATGTGGTCCCAGATAGTACACCACTGAACAATAACATTGAGACATCAAACATTGTATATGGAAGAGTACCATGCTAGAGGACACTTCTCAGGACTCAAGTTCAGAGTTGGCCTTGAGGTGACCAGAGGGATCTCGGGCAGAATTTCAGCACATGTGCTACCACACAGCTCTGAACAAAGGAGAGAAATGAGGACATAAAAACCTTATTCAGGTATACAGCTTCACCCAGGGACTCAAGTGGCTTGATTTTGCTGTATGTGCAGCAACCTTGGCTGCACAGGAGATCCCCAGTGATTGGAGATAACAGCAGGGATTCCTTTTCCCGCCACCCACAATCCTGGAAGATGCAGGTCTTGTGGAGGAGGTGAGACATGTGGAACTAAAGTGTTGGGGCACAAAGCTCTGGAGGATAAATGTGGAGCCTCCTAAAGCTGAATTAAGCTCATGGGCTGGAGGTTCTGCATCCCTGCTCTACAGCGTCAGAAGGTACCTGTTCCCATCACTCAATTGTAAGCACTCTCACTTCCTTGAGAAGAAGATTGCCAGAGAGAAAGATTCTACTAGAGATGTTGCAACTGCTTGACTAGGTCTGTGAATCCTTGCTACAACCCAACATTTTGCGCAAAATGGTGGCTTGGTGTCTTCCATTAAGAGAGTATTGTGTAAAAGGCTCTTATGCAATGTTCCCTTCTGGGAAGAGGCAATGCCACCATTTTGCACAAAATGCAGCCACCACCAGATTCCCTTCCCTCACTGACCGTGAAGCCCTTGACCATGAAGGCTTGACAGCTGATGGGGGCAGGAGTCCCACGCAGTCCCAGCCAGAGTCCCATTCTGCTCCCGCCAGCTGTCAAGGCCTCATGGTCTCCTTCCTTGAAAGGACAGAGACGGCAAGGGCTTGGCAGCGGGGGAACGCAGGGACCCCGGTGGCACCCACCATTTTGTGTAACATGGCAGTTTGGCCTCTTCCGGTAAGGGAATGTTGTATAAAGGGTCCATTTATGCAACATTCCCTTCCCAAAAGAAGACATGCAGCCATTTTGTGCAAAATGGCAATGACTTGCTAAGGCAGCAGGTGGCTCCCATGGCCTCACTGACAAGCAGGAGTGGGTGGCGACAGGGGGTCGTTGAGCTGCCACGGAAAATGGAGTGGGGAGAGTTCGCCCATCCCTAGATTCCAGCATCAATTTCTCACTGACATGCTAACTTTGCCCATGTAGGGAAAGTCTGCTATGAATGATCCCTGAGTTTTCGCTCAGGGGATGCAGTCTGAGGCCTTTGCATTGCCCCTGTCTCATACCGAGAGAACATAAACATAATGAATGGAATACAATAGTGAATTGCTGATCAAGATAAGACAAGTCATTGTAAAAAGTGCTCTCCCTGTTATTTTTTATCTGAGCATTTACATCCCACAAAATTGCTGTCAAAACTACCTAAGTGTAGATAACCTGTATTCATTGCCTCCCAGCTATTCTCCTAAAGATGGATAAAGCTGTAGGTACATTGATTTAAATTAAACATTTATTTCCTGGAATCCAACCTTTTCCACTCAAAACAAGTAGGGAGCCTATTCAATTTCTCACCGAAATTATGCCCCAGAGCGGTGTTCGTAATTTGTTAACTGAATGCAGAGTGTGCCCTGATGTTGGCCGTGGTCCTTCTATATTACATGAATAATGAATTGTCACTTGTTACAAAGCACTCAATTCATCATTTACTAAATTGTAACTTGTTAAGAATTTACATATTTATGTCTCCCTCCTTACTGTATAGAGATGGCTTCATTTTTTCTATAGTTACAGTCTAAAATAAGCAGCCAGTTTTCATTTCTATGGTTTGCACAGCTTTCATCAGCCTACCCAAATCTGATGCCTTCCACGTTTTTGAACTTTAACTCCCATCAGCTCCAGCTAACATTGCCAATGATCAGGAATGCTGGGAGTTGTAGTTCAAAATATCTGGAGGTTACTGGGTGGGAAAGACTGGTCTTCTTTGGTTTGGATCCAGGCTAAAGCTCCAAGCCTATTGGCATTTACCTGGGAGTCAATCATATTATACTCAATGGACCTCTCTTCTGAGTAGACATGTCTAGGAGTGCATTGTATGTTTGTTACACTTCACAGCATGATCTTATGGAGTATACTCCATAAGATTCTAAGTCCTACTCCCAGATAAGCAAGTATATAATTGTAGCCTTAGTTTCTATTTAAATTGGGACTTCACTTAGGCCAGATCTGCACCAAGCAGGATATGACGCTTTGAAAATGGTTTGAAAACTGTATATGGAGTGTGTCTTGGGAGGCAACAGTTGTCACTACTGTTATAAACCATTTTTAAGCAGTAGTGTAGATCCTGCCTTAGACATGACAAATTTTTTCATTGATTTCAATGAGACTGAAGTGTAACTAATTTACTTTGGATCCTACCCATTATCAGCAATAGAATAAAGGTGTGTTTGGACCAGCATTGCAGATCTTGGTATTCAATTTCATTTTCTAGAAATGAGAGCATTTCTCCGATTCTGTGACATCACTCTGTCCTAAATTTCATGCATCCCAGATTCTGGTGAAATGAATTCTTATTTTAGTTATTTATTGCATTTATTTTAGTTATTTATTGCATTTATCCCACCTTTTTTCCTCCTTAACGAACTTAAGATAGCATACATAATCCTACTCCTCTCCATTTTATCCTCACAACAACAACCCTGTGTGGTAGGTTGGGCTGAGACAATGTGACTGGCCCAAAGTCACCCAGTGGGATTCCATGGCCATGTGGGGACTAGAACTTGGATCTCCCAACTCCCAGTCCAAGACTATAGCCATTACACCACACTGGCTCCCAGAATGCTGGTGAATTCTGGCAATTTTAATTTCAATGGTTAATTCCAGAATTGGAGCCACCACAATTTGAATCACAGTTTATTAGCTCCTTCCATTCATTTGGGTCTTCTTCCCTCACCCTGCCACCCCTCTACTTCATAGTTGCACACAGAGCTGTGAGCAAATGACTGCTCAAAATTGTCTACTCTATTTGTGGGTAGAGCAATTACAATTGACTCCTCCTCCGCCTCCTCCTCCTCCTCCTCCTCCTCCTCCTCCTCCTCCTCCTCCTCCTCTTCTTCTTCTTCTTCTTCTTCTTCTTCTTCTTCTTCTTCTTCTTCTTCTTCTTCTTCTTCTTCAATCCAGGGGGACTCTCCCAACAGTGTCACGGTGAGAATGGAGTCAGTAGTATAGCTGCTTTCTGATTTCGTTTGCTGCCAATACAAGATTTAGCAGCCAGGCCACTATTTTGCATCCTCCACAATTCCCCAACCCCAGTGTTATAATGGGGCATTGTGGAGGGGAAATGGCAGACTCCACCCAGACAAAATGGTAGAGAATATTAGGAGGAAATTATGCCTATTGCAGGAGGGGGAGTGATTGAGAAAAAGAAAAATATTAGAAATAGTCTACCAAAAATAAACCGCCCAGATTGCTTTGGCTATGGGGCGGTATATAAATTTAATAAATAAATAAATATGTCTTCTGAGAAACGTTGGCTTAGCTCTATATGTTCATGAGCACATTCATGTACAACTGCATTCAGATTCATTTTTGTGTGTAGTGCCTTACTGACGCTCCTGCACATTGGTAAAACATCATACAAAAATAATGTTGGTACACCCATATATTACAGGCGTGTTGAGTCATTCAGAAGAAGTGTGTGAAGAGGACCATGAGGCCATGTAGTTATGGTTATGATGAAGGACAGTTGACCAAAGTTAGGATCTTCCAAATTGCTTTGAATTTGGTACTGGTTGTTTAAAAACAAAAGCCCCATGTTTCAAACAAAGTCCTATCAATTGCTCCACTTCTCAAAAATCATCACACCGTTTGCCCATAAGGGAACCTCCAAATGTTCCTGGAATGTTTGCTTTGTACAAAATTTGGTGACAACCTAATAAAGAGACAAGTGGAATATCCTAGCAGAGTTCTGTGTATCTTGGCCATCAGTTCAAACAAGGTGAAGTGCAAATTCAAAAAGCAAATTCAAAAAGTGCAAATTCAAAAAGCAAAATTTATTGAGCTGGGTTAGAGCATTGCTACTTATTAGGGCTGTGCAGGGACCCCGGCCCCAATCTGTCTTGGAGGCCGATCCAGAGCCCCCGAAGCAAGCCCGATCTGCCTCGGGGATTCCCGACCTGCCTTGACACCAAAGCCAAGGCAAAATTCGTCCCCTCCAAGGCGACACAGAGTTTTCTGGGTGCTGGCTGTGCAGCCGGCGCTCAGAAAACTGTCCCCACTCACCTGGTGCGTCTGCCGTCTGTCGCTGTGAATAGCAGAGGCACCAGATAAGCCCCCCACAGTCTTTGCATCTGACAGCTTCCACTGCTGCCGACGCATAAGACCGGAAGTAGGCCACCTGCCTACTTCCCGTCTTATGCATCCGCGGCAGTGGAAGCCACTGGACACAAAGACAGTGGCAGCGGCAGAGCAGGTAAGCCCCCCTCCCCCTTCACCTTCCTCCGCCGTTCACCAGTGGCAGTGCCCTTGCATCCGGCGGCTTCCACTGCAGCTGAACGCAAGGGGCGGCGGCACCAGTGGATGGCAGAGGCAGATAAGGAGACTGGTGGGGGGCTGGGCTCGGGGGTGGGCCTGCCTCTGAAGCACCGAGGTGGCTCAAAGTTTCAGAACCAATTGGCTTCAGCTTCGGGCCCTCTCGGGCTTTGCCCGAACTGGTTCAGATCCAGTTTGGGAGGGTCCAAACCACCCCGATCTACTTCGGATTTGGGGTTCGGATCTGAAGTGGTGCACAGCCCTACTACTTATATACATCATCCCATAAATATTAAAGGCAAATTCCTTTTGTTCAAACAAAATCCAGTGGGATAGGGGTACCCCACTTTCATTTTAGGCTTACAGCATGTATTGTGCTGTGAGCACCTGTGTGCCTAAAGTAAAGGGTTATAGATTCATACAAGAAAGTACTGTCAAATCAAGCTGTGATTCCATTTCCACCCCCCTGTGACAGCTTGATTATGATGTGTCATTCAAGCTGATGTTCATTTCCTTTGTTTGTACCTTCCTGCACCAAGATAAAATGTTATCTGCTAATCACATTTACTTTCCACTTGGAAGAATAGGCGGCCCTTGGTTTACGTTGGGATGTTGGAGGAATTAGATCTTTGCGAATTCTGATGTGACCTGGCCTGTTCCTCTTCGAACGTGCAGGTTGGAACATAAATCTCCTTTGGATTTTGCAGTTCTCCAAATTTTGCAATATCAGTTTGGATAATGTACAAAAAGCATTTGAAGTGTGTATTTTAAGATAAAATACATTTAGAATTACATCCGATGTAAGAAAATAGTTTTAAATACACATTTATAGACCAATTTGCATGTTGTTGTTGTTTTTGAAAGATCACAATGTACAGAAATGGGGCATTTTTTTGAATGAACACATGAGAAATTGACAAAGCCAGAAATATATTGATCTGATCATCCCTATGTATGTTTTCTATGATGGTATTAGCCTTGTGGTGATGAGGTAATCACTCTCTTTTTAATGTGTACAGTGCTGAGGGCAGGAGGCACCTGCTGCAAAATATGTAAAGAAATGTCTATGAAAAAGCCCCAATCTAATGTTACAAAATAGGGCAAAAAAATTGTTGGCCTCAAAGGGAATTGTCTATGTTGGGAATAATCCTTATCCTGGATTAGAGTTACATGCATGCCAAATTGGCCTATGGATACACTCAGGTAAGTTTATGTTCATGTTTATTCATTTGTTTTATTCATGGTCTACCTGTCCATCAAGAAAATGGCACTCAAGGTGGCCCTGTTCATTAAGTACCTGTGTTATGAGGCAATTTTCCCATGCCTGGTTACTTCTACCAAGTCTCCTTCGAGACTGTTGGCAGGTTGGAACTGGGCCAAGCATTTTTCTCTTAACAGCTGGCCACTTTCTTGTTCCAGCATACCCAGGAGCTGGTGCGTGCTTGCAGTGTACATGACTTCCATTTGTTTGGCAGGTCATGAGTAGGGCTGAACAGATTTTGTTATATTTCCATCTATGTTTTGTGGGTTGTCAGGTATCTTTGGTTTCATCAACTGGTCATTGACGGTATTGGGATTTTTTTTTAAAGCAGTATTTCTTTCTACTTGTGCTAATTTACATTAGTGCTGATGCGTAGTGCTAATAAGCATGTGCACAAATGTGCTAAACTACATTAGTTAATGTGAATCAACACTAATGTAAATCAGTGCAAATCCCCCCTCCCCCAGTGAAAGACTCTGGTGGAAATAGCTATGATATTTCTGAAGGATTCAGGGGTGGAAAGACTGGAATAGTTGCCTATTGTGATCAAATGAAATGTTGAATTCAGTCGTGGCATTCCTTGATGGCAGGACCCAGGAGGGGAGAAATTCCCCCTCCCCCTGCATCCTCATGCATGTAAGAGAACAATGGCAAGTAAGAGAACAATTATTCTGGGGCTCTGAGCCAGAGTGGTGTTGACCAGGCTTGGGAATGAGACAGGGGGAGACTGAGTCACCACCATCTCAGTTACTTAGTAATAGGGCTGATCTCTCCACCCCAGAATTATCTGGTAACCACGAATATCTGCAGAGTGTTCGATCTTCCAGAGCAAAGATTGGCTGCTTCCAAAGCCACTGATTAATATCAGAACGGAGACGTGCTCAATTGAAGCTTCTAACTTCTCTGAAATTACTGTCTGTTATTCAGGCAGCAATACTCTGTGTGTGTGTGTGTGTCAATTGAGTATCTCTATATTTGGAAGATGCTGAGTGAGATGAGGGGTAGCTTTGATATTGACATCTGTGGCTAACCAATTAAGAATTGCCACAGCAATGCCTGTGACCGTGTTCTCCTCCAATCACAGTGTTCAGAGAGGTGGGAAACACTAACTGACTGCTGATTCTGCCCAGGGGCCGGGGTGGGGGGTGGGAAGTGCATTTCTGCTCAGATTCGTAGAAGTCAATCATCCACATTTCCATAGTGTGAAAGTGCTGCTGGGCTGGCTGGCATTGTGAGTGAGAAAGCTTCTACACCTGAATCAAGCACAGGTAGGCTCTTTATTTCAGTTAAACTATTACTCCTGTTGGCTGGCTGGGCTTCCAGTGCAAGGAGGGGGGCGGCTCCATCCAGGTTGGAGAAGGCTGGAATAGAAACTTCCACCAGCAGCAGTGGAGCTCTGCACCAGCGAAGTAAAGGATAAAAGCTTCCTCCATACATGCGCAGGGGTGGATTAACGTGTGTGTGTGTTCGTTTAAGGGGGAGAATGGTTTGAGGGGGAGAATTTAAAAATTCCTAAAAAATCAAGGCATGAATGGATCTGCTACAAACTTGGCTTGCCTAAAGCCCTTCTTAAGAGCTATCATTGTGCCAAGTTTCATCTTTTTATCTTTAAAAATAACAGCAGTTTTTTTAAAAATAATAATTTTAAAACCATGAACTTTAAAAAAAAAACACCCTAAAAATCAAGGTTTGAAGGGGGAGGGGGGAGGGAGCATGTTTCTGCTCGGATGTGGATGATTGACTTCTATAAGTCAATCATCCACATTTCCACAATGTGAAAGTGCGGCTGGGCTGGTTGGCATCATGAGTGAGAAAGCTTCACCTGTGTCAGGCACACGCAGGCTCTTTATTTCCGTAGCTGGGCTTCCAGTGCAGTGGTGGTGGTGGGGGCTCTGTTCAATAGCATGAACCAATCTAATTCAAACTTGGCAGCACTAAAGCCCTCCTCAAAATCTACCACTGTGCCAAGTTTAATCTCTTTACCTTTAAAAATGAGGGAGGTGTAAGCATTTGATTTATTTCCATCGACTAAAGTGTTTATCTGAAAACCGGTGGTAATCTGATGGGTCAGTGTAAGGGGAGCCACTCCAAAATTGGGGCAGAGAATAACTTCAACAGACCTCTGACTCAAATTTCAAGGCAGAGAAGACCCACTTTGCACACCCCTACTTAGTGATTAATAAAGTCATCTCCTTTGTTTAATCAAAGAACTTGTGTCTCATCCTGTCATTCTGGTGTCCACATACAAGATGGAATTCTTCTGGATGCAAGCTAAAGATGAAGGTAAGCTGAAGAGCTGGGTTTAATAGAAGAACCGCTAGTAGTAACTTTTTCAGGGAGGCACAAGGCAGATGAAATATGTAAAAAAGAAAGAAAAGAAGATTACAAATGGTGCATCTTTGCAATATCTCCATGAAATTTTTGGTTCCAAGCAGTCAACCTTGTTGAATATTTCCTTTTTCTTTTAGGGAATAGATTAGGGTTTAGAACTAAGGCCTATTTCTGAATATGAAACATCACATTTTAATCCAGGTGCAAGGCACAATCCATACGATTTGATGTAAATAAAAAATCTAAATCCAAGGGGGAAATCATAGCCCAAAATGAAGTTAGTGAAGTTGCTTAAATCAGGAATAGAATAAAATAGAACACAACACAATGGAATATAACAGAACACAATAAACGGACCTACAATGAAATGTTGCATGAGGAGTTGTTTATGTCTTCCAGACTTTCCCTTAGTTCTTTTATGTATATTTCTACTATATTATCATAGAGCAAGTTTGATGCAGTACTATGATGGATCGGTTTGATTCAATAATATTCTAAGCATTGATGTGGGAAGAATCGCTTACACCCTTTTCAGACCCAAGAATGTATGTTGCAAGATTCCATCCAATTTGATCTTTTATTTTTTATCTTTGTTTTTCTTTCTCCTTCTCTCTTTCTCTTACTCTACCTTTATCAATTCCTCTCCCTAAAATGGTGGTGGTGCCAATTGTGCAACTTACCTTAGCCCAGAGTAAAACTCACTTCATCAATTATCCATTGACGAGGTCAGTTGACATAGTCATGCCCATGTGCTCTCTCCCTGTTAGCAGAGCCAAAATAGCTCCCTTATACACCTTGGACCTGAGGGCAACAAATCAACAGAAGGTGGCTGGAATGCAAATAGAGAAAAAGTCTGGCTGAATCTAACCAGGCACTGGTTTGAGCTTATTATTGAGCCTACTGTATGGCAATGAAGATGGCAAAGAAGAAGCTTTTCCCTACCTCCTTTGCATCTTTACACTGTTGTCCAGCAGGACTGTTTCAGTTAGCAAGGGGGGTTCTTGCAATGTGACCCTGAGAGGGAATTGTCCACAACTTCAACAGCTCACTGTGACGGAATTGCACAATACTTTGAAGATAAAATTGCTCATGTCCCATATGACTTTAAGTTTGGAGGTATCCAGAGCACTGTCTGGTCCAGCCATATTGGATAGGTTGCAGTTGTTGAGGCAGGAGGATGCAGACAAGGTGCTTGTCTTTGGCTATAACCTGCATTTGGTTGCCTAATACATTAATTGAGATTGAGACAAGGTGCATGGACAAGGTCGTCCGATCACTTGTATGCCCAGCTTGGCTAATAAGGGAGGGATGGCCAGTTGGGTCTGGGAGGTTATAAATCCATCCTTGAGAGAGGGGACAGTACTTGCCTCCTTAAAAGTGGCTGTAATCAGGCTGCTTCTGAAGAAACCTAACCTTCTGGACTCAGAAGTGAAGTAGAACTTTAGGAGAAATGCAGTCCAGTTGCTAATATCCCTTTCTTGGGCAAGGCACTCGAGTGCATGGTTGGTGATCAACTCCAGGCATTCTTGGATAAAATTGATTTTCTAGATCCATTTCAATCTGCCTTTAGGCCCAGTTGCTGGATGGAATCTGTGGGATGTTCTTTGCTGAGAGAGACAGAGGGAGGGCAACCCTGTTGGTTCTCTTGGATCTTTCAGCAGCTTTCAATACCATCAACTATGGTATCCTCCTGGAGGGGCTGTCTGGGTTGGGAGTTAGGGGCACTACATTACAGTGCTTCCATTCCTACGGTCATTTCCAAAAACAGGTGCTGGGGGATTATCGCTCTGTTCTATGGCAATTATGCCATGGGTTTCCACAGGGTTCAGTTTTACAACCAATGCTGTTTAACATCTACATGAAACCACTGGGAGAGGTTGTCCAGGATGTGGACTGAGCTACCATGCCACTGATATACCAATGACGTCCAGCTCTACCTCCCCTTTTTATATCTAACCCAGGTGAGGCATTGAATTGGTGATTGAGCAGGGTAATGTACTGGATGCTGCACCACCAAAGGAAAGTAGGCTATTAGAGGCTTTCTGAGTTATGGGATCTCACTTATGATATACCATCTCCGAAGAGATTCACCTGTTGTCTGAGTTTTAGTGACCTAGTTCTAGATTTTTATGGCTGTTTTATTAAATTCTGTACTGTTTGCTGTTTTGTACTGGATTGTATTCATTTAAATTTTGGAATGATTTTTTTAACTACCTATATGGCATTTTAGTCTTTTAACTGTTTGTAATCCACCCAAAGAACATTGCTTATGGAGCAGATTAAAAATATTATAAATACATAGAAATAAATTAAATAAATGCAACTTTCATTGTTGTATGTGATGAAACAAGTGCTAATAGGAAAACAGCAGAACCCGTTTTCTCTGGTGCAACATACAAGATAAAAGATAGCAAATCTGTCAGAATTCTCCATGTGGTACTTTCCATCCAGCACTTACATTTCTCATGAGGTGAAATTAGTTTTAAAAAAAGAAAATCAAAACATATATGTGTTCCTTTGCTTATCCACAAACACTTGGCAGTAGACAAACCAAAATGAAAAATGTCAGGTCTTTGATGGGAAGGCTGTTAACCTTCTCATGGATCAGTAGCCTTATCACACGAGACGTTTAAATTACTGCAGGAAGATGTTGTCTGCAGCGTCCTCTGAGTCTTGCAGTAGCAATTTAGCATTCCAGACTAAGACAACTGAGCCTTGGATCCGTTTCAGAGAGACCTGTGCAATTGCTATATTTTTGGTAGGTTAAATCACACACCCACGCACCCTAAGAATTCAAGATTCACAATGCACCTGTTTGGCTTCTAAAAAAACATTTCTCTCCTGTGAGTAGGGTCGGATTAAGGCCAGCTGATGCCCTAAGCAGAGCCCATTAATGGTGCCCCCTTTCATTGCTTAGCCAGCAAGACATTAAGACTCACAAAGTGCTGAAGGTGAAATAATACATTAAAAAGTAAGTTTTCTTATAGGCCATCCCCCATGCCAGAACACACAACTTTATTAAATATAAATTGTTTTTAATTAAATAGCAGCAAGAATATATGCCAATTACTTATAACTGGGGCAACAGAAAAACATACAATTAAAATAAATCTGGAATTCCTTAAAATGAGATGGCTTCAGCTATGGTACTGGTACTCTGTGCTGCCTTCTTCCCTTGGTTCCCTAAGCAGGTGCTTATATTGCTTAAATATGAGCCTTATCCAGCCTTGCAACAGATGTGACATTGATTGTCCCTAGGCAAAACCTGTCTCCTTGAAAACAGAAAGGACTACAGCCTGATTTGTGAATGTTTACTCAGATGTAAGTCCCAGAGAGTTCCATGAAGGCTAATTTGCTATGTCAGCAGCCCAGTTCTGCCATATTTACTCAGATGTAAATTCCAGTTTAAAGGCCCAGCAGTCCTCCCACCCACCCCTAGGGGACCACTTTTGCATCACCAAAATGAAGGGGTGTGTGTGTATGTATGTGTGTGTGTGTGTGTGTGTGTGTGTGTATATATATATATATATATATATATATATGCATATGTTAATCTAAATGCTCAGATGTGAATTTAGAAATCATTACTACAATATAAACAAAAATGCAGTACATCTCACCATAATAAGGAAGATTGTGACCAGGTTCCCTGTGTGCCTGCTCAGTCTTCTGTCCATGTGTTAATTGCTGATGGCCTTCAAGGTCCCTCCTCCTCCTCCTTGTTCTTTATCTTTATAGCTGACTTAGACTGGGTAGCCTTGAAAATAGAAGCCATTTAGAAATAGAGCATACCAAGTAGAGGACAGCTGCCCAGTGTAAAGGAGGCTACATGGCCATCCTCAACTATATAAAGCTTAAACTGGTGCACATTTTATTAGGGATGCCCATCATTGAGAAATCCAGTTCTTTTGCAACTTGACACAGTTCTGTGTCGTCCATGATTTGCTTTGAGCCTGTGAGCTGAGAAGCAGGCTGCTCCCCGGACTCTGGGAACCTTTTTTGGGGTGGGGGTGGGGTGGGAGATAAGTTCTGCAAATTGAACAAATTTCTGAGCCGTTTGCACAAATTGCAGCCAAATTTGTGCAAATTCTGCACGTTTGGTCATACTTTGCACGAATTCAGCCATAATTCCGGCTAATGGTTGGTATAGAAATGTAATAAATCAATAAATCCAGCTGTAATTAGGGGGAATCGCTCAGGAATTTGCACAAATTGCAAAGCTCCCCCCAATGCACAAAATTTATGTATTTTATGGTGTTTGTATTTTGTGTTGTTCCCCACCTTGATCCAGATGGAGAGGGGTATAAGAAATAAAATTATTATTATTATTATTATTATTATTATTATTATTATTATTATTATTTTCCTGGAAAATCTGTGAACTGGCCTGACTGTCTGCAGATAGGGATGAATGGACTTACTTCCGTCCAATTTGGCAGATGCTCGCCCTGCTGCTGCTGTACGTCCACAAGCTTCTTTGGAGGCTTGACAAGGCCTGGGGAGTGCTCAGCAGCTGTTTGCCCTCACTCTGGAAATTACAAATTTCCCCCATTGGGTAAATGGTGATCGTAAAGGCCCCATTTATACAATGCTGGAAATATGTACGTTCTGGAGCCTCCATTGTGGCAATGGGTGGATGGCTGCTATGTGCTCATCAGGACTGCGGATCTGACAATGCATTGTGTCCACCGCCTGGGTTCAGGGGCAGACTCCCAGGATTCAGTCAGGCACCCACAACATCCCTAGCTGCAGACAGAGTCAGGCACCAGAGCAGGAACTGAAACAAAGTCTGCAGGGTTAAGCGTAGGAAAAATCATCAAACTCCACCCCCAAACGAATTTCTCCACCACCCCTACTTTTATACAGGCATAACTTTTGACTGGCTCTGAATAAAAATTGTTCCTCAATTCCTCTAAGGCCAGTGATGTTTCTGTCTACCGATACAAGTTCCCCATACACGCATCATAATTAAAATCCCTTGACTATACATAATTGAATGTAGATCCAGTTTTCATTGTTACTGGACATGTGTATACAGATTTTGAAATGTCATTCATATGTAAACATGCAGTAGTTTATGGAGGTATGAGATGCAAGTGGACAGATCTAGTGCGAAGTCAGTAACAGAATTAAAGGTACTTGGGAATGAATTTTGAGACAGTCCAAGTGCAAGCATTTAACTAATGAAGCTTTTCAGAAACACAACTCTAATTAGGCCTAATAGCTCAGTGTGGCTATTAGGAGGACATGGCCATAATTGTGGCCACATCAGCAAGTTCATCCTTCTTCAGACCATCATATTCATTCTTTAAAACCAAGAAACAAAAACAAATAATTAAAAATGATCTTAAGGTGATTATTCTTTGAAAGGAATCCTAGACAAAATACCATTATTATGAGCATCACTGGTCCCCACCCCCGAAAAATACTCTGGAGTGTTGATTGACATTTCACACCTTTCCAAATTTTGTGATGAAACATGCTTGGGGAAAAACTTGATGTATGTGGAAAAGTAAATACAAAAATTCAAATATTGGGGAAAGGGTGTACAAAATGCATATATAATATATAATATTATATATAATATATAATATAGATAGTGCATATAAAAATCCATATCCTTACAGACAGGAGATTTCAGATTCAAACAAACTCTGAATGTGGTTTCCTATGAGAAATGGCTTGGAGGATGGCCAAAACACAGGCACACAGGAGAAAGTACAGTGCCGGGTCCGACCAGAGAGTCTTTTGTGGCATGGGCCCATTTTGCTGATTGTCTAAGGTTCACATGATTCAGTTTGTCTTTAGCATCACTCAGCTCAACCAGCTTTAGAATCGTCTCTCACCAGTGGAGGCTGGTGGCCTCAATTTCAGCGGGTTCTGATTCCATTCTAGGTTTCAGTCAGAACCAGCTGCACCCTATCCCCAAAATACCGAAACCCAGAATGGAAACACAGACCCACTGAAATGGGATCCACCTGCCTGCACTGTCCCTTATGCTCATTTGCTGGACTGTACAGACCTGTTATGCAGTCCAGCCAACCTTGTTATCTATCCCATTCCTCAATTCTATGCTGATTGTCTACTGGTTTATCCCACCAGCAATAACCAGGAGGCTCCGGAATTGTTAGGATGTCATGTTACATGGTTGCTCCAAGAAGCATCTGAGGGAGTTTAGATTCTGACTAAGACCTATCCCGGACTCATCCATTTCCACCCTCTTGGTTAGCTGAGTTGCACCAGCAATGGGTTTATACTGGCAGAACATTATGCTGTCACATTGCTTATGATTTACCAGTGGGTGGCATATCTTCAGAGGTGGTATGTCCTCAAGATCCACCAACACAGGGGGGAAATTCAAAATTCACAAAGGTCTGTGTATTCAAGACAAAAATAGCTTGAGATGATGATGATGAATGTAGAAAAAAACAGATCTGACAGATTTGTCCATCCAGGCTCTGATATCCCTGCATGTTCAACCATGTTACCATTTAATGTGGGTTGCCACCTCTTCTTTCTCACAAGCTACTCATTTTCAATGGACCAGTGTATTTCTTCAGCATGCTGAAAATGCTAATCTGGAAAGTAAGAAAAAAAGTTTGGGAGTGAAATGTATTTTCAAAAGTTACTTTTCAATTCATTTGCAAAACAAACATGGAAGAATCCAAAGTAAGAACCAAAATATTTAACAAGAAGATCTTCAAATGCCTCTTCTCTTTGGGGAATGCTCCTGCTCTTTACTTTAGGTATCCATATTTCATGTACCGGGCTTTTTCATGTCCATCTTTAGAGAATAGAAACAACCCTGGGATTATTGCTTCAAGAAGGTCATTCCGCTTTTATTCATTATTTATTCACTTTCAAATAAAGATTGCATTGATTGCTATACAGGGAAAGTGCCACAAAGATTATATAAGGAATTAATCATGTCCGCTACACCGATTGCTTAAAAATGAAAAGGGTGTTACATGCCATGTGCTTGTAGGCTTTCGAAGAGCAGCAGGGAGTGAATTTTCATGTGAATCACTACTTGTCCATTGCTTAAATGTCTCTACTATTGGGGATATGTCAACTGCTCACCTCATACTCCATTGGCTGGAGAGGCAGCAAACATGTGGAGCAAATAGGGAGTCAGTCAGTCTGGAGACAAAGGGAGACATTTGCCTAATGGTCTTCCTACAGCTACCCCAAGGAATGTTGCTACCTGAGTGATAAATGCCACCTCCACTCACATCTTTTCCTCATCTTTAACAGCATCTATATGGCAGGCAGGTACATCATGGTACATAGCATTCATGTCTGATCATTTTGGCATCTGAAGCAGAAAATCCCACACGTACAGTAAACATAGGCCATAGCTAGAGGGGCAAAATCCTGGGGCGATCCCCGGGATTGTCCCTGAGCGTTCACATGACACACAGGGGATTCCGGGATCAGGGAGGGATGATTCCTCCATTGCCCTGGGGTCTTACCCTCCCCTTTAGGCCCAGTTTTTCTGCCGTCTCAGGCTGAGTCCAAGTCCATGGAACATATGGCTGGGCGCCGTGGTTTGTCCCGGCTCCTCATGAGGAGCTGGGAGCCGTGCACGGGGCGCAGAGCTCCTCAGGAGCACTGCAACCATTGGGGGTGGGGTGGGGGGAGCAGGGAAAGTATTTTTTTTAAAAAAAAACCACCCCTACCTTTTGCGCACAAGTATTTGTGCACTGCTGTCCCTTTAAAAAAATTAAAAATGGCAGGTGCAACACCTCTCCCTCTGAGATCATCACACGCTGTATATAAACAGAGGGTGGTTCTTGTGATTAAACCATTGTGAGATCATCACCCCTCCGTCGTGGACTAACAGGTAGGTCTAGCTAAGGCTATAGTATAGTAATAAAATGCATGTCTAACAACTTGCAGCCCTTTCCTGATCCTCCAAATCAGCTTCTTATGGTGACCAGCTCACTCCCTAATGGCAGCTCTTTCTCAGCATGACCTGCCCAGACTGAGGACAGACAGGAGACTTTGGAGCTATGTAGCAGGCAGTTACACACGACTTCTTCTAGGGATCACTTGAGCTGCAAGACAAAGATTCTGGTTTGTTGTGTTAACGTCTGGTCTTGAACTGCCTGACATTTCTCTTCTGAGATGGGGATCAGGAAATTGACTTGCTTTATTCTAGGGATGGGTGGATTTTGATTCTGTAATTGTTCCATCTGCAATGCATTGTACTCTGCCTGTCCTCCAGGTTAACTTGGAGAATTTCTAGGACTGCCGCAATAATCAGTTTGCATGTTTTCCTTTTCTTTTCCCCCCTCACAGGTCAACAACGTGCACTACACGCTTTGATTGAATCCCTGCACAAAAATGAATCATGATGCAACGATGTGATTACAGAAATGGTGTCAAAGGTGGGCACGGGCAGGCACCTGCCAAGTTTTAGAACATCATATGGTCTCCTTCTCACACCCCTATTTCACCAGATGGCTGTGGATTCCCATCATATAAACCAGCCTTCCTAACCTGTGCTGTATCACAACTTTCCTCATCCCAAGTATAAGTGTGGTGGTATAACACTTCTGGTGGGCATTAGGTTGGGAAAGGCTGATGTAAACTCTCCATCTCTACATTCAAGCAAAATGTGTACACAATTTTATTTATTTATTTATTTATTTATTACATTTCTATACCGCCCAATAGCCGGAGCTCTCTGGGCGGTTCACAAAAATTAAAACCATTCAAAGTATAAAACAACTGTATAAAACCATAATATAAAATACAATATAAATTTGTACAATTTGACAATTCACATACATTTCACTTAGACGGAAGGGTTTTCTGTGTAAGTAATGTGCAACCTTAGAATGTGGCCTTTGTGTTGTAGAGGTGGTCAGAGGGAACAAGTGGGTCAGACCGTTTGAGAGAATCAAAAGGTTTTAAAATCTAATGTTGTTATTTTGTTCTTGTGTTCCCAGCAGTGCCTTTGTACCTCAATGTGCCTTTGACACTGCAGTCAAAGTTGGTCTTTGAGCAGGAGCTCTGGAAGTGTCTATTTTTGTATGAATACACAAACCAAAGCACCTTGCTTTTGTAAAGGAAAAAATGGCCTAGCTTACAGACTTTATGAATTGCGAGCTCAGTGAAAGGTTTATGGTGTAAGACAGGCTTTTCTTTTATCTCTCCCTGATATCAAAGGATTTGTCTAGATTTGGAGGTGATGTAGATCTCAGGTCAAGGTTAAAGGCATCTGTCCTATGTGCCATCAAATAGATTGGTATAGGGCAATCTTAGGGGCTATGAAAGTGGAAATAGTTCCATTCAGGTGACTTCAGCTAGGAGAATTAGGCTGAGAAGAATTCATTCAATTCTCCTCCCCCACAAAAAAAGTTTTGTATGTAATCCACAAGCTATAATTTAATGGATGTGTATTGACAACTCTGATGCCCTTACTAGGCAAACATCATTGTTCCATCTAGCTATCTTGGACTCTGTGGCAAGAGACATATACATCTGGTTCACAACAATCCCTGTTCAGAGAACGAAACAGCTTCCATGAACACAGGGCTTGGTCTTCCCTGATATGAGACCCAGCAGCTGCCCAATGGTCATGTCTGCCCTCTAAAGTTTATTCTGCACTCTCAGCAATACCAGATAGCGGCCATTTCATTTCCCACAATGCTCTTCACCAAATGTTACTTTGTGGCATTGTGGGTAATTGAAAAGCTGGCTAGACACAGTATTGCTAACCCAGCTACGTGAGCCTGCTAGGGCCCACTGACAGAGAGGGTGGCACGTGAGGGCATTTTGCTCAAACCCTGAATGTGTTTGCAATCTGGTTTTATGCCTGGGCTTTCCAGAGATTCCTGCAGCCATTTTACAGAACAAAATAGTTTTATGGAATGGATATCCATTGCAAATTTTTGAGAGGATCATTTTTTTCGCCTACCCATGGGCTCAAATCTTTGGTCTTGCTCTCAGTTAATGGCAATACAACTTTGGCATCTGCAAAACAGGCAGGCAGATGATTCACGAGGAAGCTAGAAAATGGAAAAGGAAATTCATTGCAATGTTGTTAAGATAATGGCATGCAATAAAGGGGAAAAATAAAGCCTTCCATTTGATATGCTGCCTATCAAGTAGGCATGTGCTCCGCTCCGATTAGAAGCGTAGAAGCAGTAGCGAATTGGCCTGCTCCACCTTACCCAGAGGCGGAGTAGAAGCGGACCGCGGACCCCTAGAAGCAAGGCGAAGAGAAGCGCCCATTTTCAGAGCGCTTCTCTTTCCACGGAGCGCTCCAATCGCCATCTTGAAAACATTTCGCCCATAGGATTGCATTGTGGAAAATAATCACGGATAACTGGGTTGTTTTTGAAGCTATCGTTCTGAAAATTCTTGTGCTCAGAGAGTCGTGGATGGGGGTCATTTTGAGACTACTTTCACCTCTCTGCATCGTGCGGGTCGCGTGCTATATTTTTTTAAAAAATCAGGTACATTTACAATACAAACGGTAGGGTAAACCGGCTTCGGCGGCGGGGTTTATTTGAAGCGATGACAGGCACATTCAACTCCCAATCCTGATGAGAATTGATCACCTCATGAAGCATCATCCTCCAATCCCAGCGTTTGAGGCGAGGACTAAGCCAGAGTCACCCTCTGAGCATTTTGGGGAAAGCATACACACACTTCTTGTCCCATTTCCCTACATTTATTAGTAATATTCTTAAACATATTATTATATTCTTATACATATTCTTAGTAGTATATTAGTATATTCTTATACATATTATTAGTAGTATTAATATTTTATTAGTCATCATGAGAAGAGGGAGCAGGCGTGCTGAAAGCAGCAAGGCTCAGGCTGGCACCAGCAGTAAGCAGCAGGCTGCCTCTCCTGCTGTGAAAATCAAACGGGCAACACCTTGGCTGGCTGCTCCGCAACAGAAGCAGGAGAAGGAGCAGGCAGAGCCACTCTCTTCTGCAACTTGTGCCCGGCGTTCTCTTTTTGAGGATGCGAATGGGAAAAGTGCCCCTTTACAAGAGGCAGGTTGCATTAGAGGAGGAGGAGGAGGAGTATCCCCAACACCTTCATTATCCTTTCAGCCCACAAGCCCGCTGATGGACCTAGACGAGGTCCTCAGCACAGTGGAGGGGGAGGAGGAGGAGGCGGTGGTCCTCCAGGATGTGGGGGCTGAGGAGGAGCAGCAGCAGGCCGAGGCTCTCTCCCCAGTCTCATCCCACCCCTCTTCCGCTGCCACCCCTGTTTCTGTGGCAACACCAGAGAGCTCAGGCGGGCAATTGGTGGTGTCACCACAGAAGCGAAAGACAAGCATAGTGTGGGACCACTTTGAGGTGGGAGCGGATCCCCGCTTTGCTGTCTGTCGCCACTGCAAACTCACCCTAAGCAGGGGTTCATCTACAGGGCATTATGGAACCAGCAGCATGAAGATGCATCTTCAGAGGCAGCACCAGTCGGTCTTGCTGGGGAAACAGG
Source organism: Elgaria multicarinata webbii (assembly GCF_023053635.1). Lineage (NCBI taxonomy): Eukaryota > Metazoa > Chordata > Lepidosauria > Squamata > Anguidae > Elgaria > Elgaria multicarinata. The sequence goes on from NC_086176.1 coordinate 29,787,325, forward strand.
CGGGCAAGGCAACTGGTTCCAGGGGAAAGCCGAAGGCGGCTGCTGCTGCTGCTGCTGCTGCTGCTAGCACTGCCACTCTAAGCTCTCCATCTCCCATCCCCACAAGGGTTAGGCAGGCAACCCTGCAGGACATGGGGTGGGGGAAGTATGGACCCACAAGATGGCGTTTTCCAACGCCCACCCAGGGTGCTACTGTGGTGGGGCATCTGCCGGGACTGACTCCTCCCCAATACTAGATCTATGACATGTCACTCTGCCTGCCCCTCTGCTAGCCTGTCCTCCTCGGTGACCGACTCGCTGGGATGGTTTGCGTTTGCAATGCGTGACTAACTGCAGTGCTGGCTTAGAAACCAGCCATCCTTGCCTCACTTCCTTGTGCCCCAAGAAATGCCCGCAGCCTGCCTGCCTGCCTGCCTGTCCGCCCGCCTCCCCCGGGGTGCTGCTGTGGTGGGGCATCTGCCAGGACTGACTCCTCGCCTGCTCTGCCTGCCTCTCTGCCCGCCTGGTGCCTGGGAGATGGGCTTTGCGGTTTGTGCCCAGCACCCTCCAGCACGCTTGCTCCCAGTCGTCCTCCTCTGTGCCCCTCAATGCGTAACTGCTGGCTTAGAAAGAAACAACCAGCCATCTTTGCCTCACTTGCTCCTTGCGCCCGCTTACGGGTTGGTTTGCTATGCGTTAGTGCTGCCTGCCTGCCTGCCTGCCTGCCTGCCTGCCTGCCTTCCCTCCCTTCTCGCCTTCCCTCCCTTCTCCCTCACCATCGCAGGGATGGTGTATGTGTCTTGCTTTGACTCAGGGGAGAAGTCCTTCCTGCGCTCACTTAGACTTTATCAAGTTCAATAATCCATTTTTCAAGTGTGCAAGAAGATTTAGGGTTATCTCGTGGCATGTTGGGATTTCCTTTGAACTGGCCCCATTGAGCTGTCTGCATTGCAACTTTAAATCCCTGACATACTGGAGTGCCCAATTTTCAAAACTTCCCCTAACATCAGGGGATGATGGGACTGCCTTGAGTCTTGGCATGCGTGTGCACCCCTGGATAAGCTTTCATGGTGGCGAGTTTGAGATTTTTAACGTGCAAATTGACGGAGCTATGGAAAGGGGTGTGAATGGGGTGCCTGGTTTTCATAAATTCCCCAAAAATCAGGGGATGATGGGATTGGCTTGAAACTTGGCATGCGTGTGTATACTCCCCTGAGGTGTCATGGTGCCAAACGTGAGGTTTCTAACTTGAAAAGAAAAAAAGTTGTATACTTTTTTAGCTTTCAATGCAACCCTAGGGGGGGAAAAACGGAGCTCCGATCCGGATCCGGAGCTCCGAGCGGAGCGGAGCGGAAGTGGGCGGAGCGGGGGCGGGGCGAAGCGGGCCGATCTGAAAATCACGGATCTGGAAGTGAAGCAGAGCGGGGGGTCCGTGCACACCCCTACTATCAAGTGATATTTAACAACTTGTGATTGGAGGATGTGATTACACCTTTTGAACAGCAAGGGGGAGTTAAAGAAAACAAAGGGATCAACCTTACCAGATCTCATTTAATTAACGGAGAAACTGGGATAAATCATCATCATCATCATCATCTAAAAATAAAAGTTTATTGGCACTGTGTTATTTTATAATTTTGTATCCCTTTATTTTTATCACACACACACACACACACACACACCCAGATTAGTTCAACACGTTAATAAAATACAGCAATTCAAAAGAAAAGAAATGAAAAAAAGAAAGAAAGACAAGAAATGGAGCCATGAGGCCAGACTGGTGGGAGAAATACTTGGTCTGAACTGAAATGTTATGAGTCAAAACATGGAGCCAGTTTGCAAATTCACCCAGTCAAGGATTCTATATGGATTGCCAAATCTATCACTTTTGTGTTTCATCTATCCTACATTAAACTTTTTAAAACCTCATGTCCTTTTTGACCTATATATGGAGAAATGAGTAGATTTTGGATTTTTCTTCCTGCGCAAAATCAAATTAAAACAATTTTTTCAGCCATCTGCACTGGTGAAATTAAATAGGTACAGCTATTCCTAGCATGACGAGGACAATGTTGTATTTTACTGTCAAATAGCTGTTAAAGAGGAGCAGGTTTTGTTTGTTTGAAGAAACTCCCCACCCCCCACATAAGGACATCATTCCATCAAAAGCCCTCCCCCTCTCAGTCAGACGTAGCGCAACAAAGATGCACATTTACAACTTCCCTAAAAAAATAGGCCCAAAGGAAGATAAGAGACCCATAACAGAGCTTGACTAACAACCTGTCAGTGCAGAACCTCAGTCAGAAACGCCGTTCATTTTTCCAAATCACATTTTGCTTGCCTCGGAATTTCTTTGTAGTTTTGCCTGAGTGGGAATCCCAAATTTGCCTTGAAATGTCACTCTAGGTAAAATTCATTGGCAGCTTTCTTACACCAACAGCAGATGAAGAAAAGCTGTTAAATATGCAGCGGTTAAGATGTGTGTGTGGGGGAAATGAGTCTGCTAATCAATGTAACGCAGCGTGTCACACATTCACTCTGTTATTAATGGAAATATAATCATCAAGGCTAGCTGCGATCTGTGAATATTCATAGCCTTTCTAAAGCATTAGGCCTGCCCTTTTTTCCATTAAAAAACCTATTTTGTGTGAATTAAGCATTTAATAGAAATTATTTGTCAGCCAATTGTAAGTAGGCAAGGTTGTGATCATCAGCACTGCTTTCCACCTCAGTTTCTTTGAATTTTTGTGATATAATTTTTACATACATTGTATGTGTGTGTGTGTGTGTGTGTGTATCACACACACACACACATAGCCATGCATCCGCCACCACATCTGACATCACAACAACAACAAAATCAGGAATGGTTTTTCACTTCGTAGGTGCATGGTCAGTTCTAATTTTTCTCCTTCATTTCCAGGAAAGACCACTTTCAATCAAAAGCACAGGTTAATTGAAAGCCTCAGTATTGGCACAGGTATGATTGAAAGGCCCACTGAGGACATCGAAGTGTAGAACACTAAGAAGTAATCTCAGTGATGGATGTCAATTCAAATCACGACATCACAATCTTACATGTGCTCTCATGTGAGTATTAGTACAAAGCACCTGCAGTCATTGCTATGAGACGATGCATCCTCCAAATGCCAAGAAGGCAGTTTGAGCCCTGTCCTGTTTCCTGATTGGTTGAGGGAAGGAGCAGCCCATTTATTGAATTCTAAATGCAGGCGGTCTGAAGGGCTCAGCTTGGAAGTAGTGAGTCATTCTTCTAAGTAGGGGTGTGATCCGCTCCGATTAGGAGCGTAGAAGCAGTAGCGGATTGGCCTGCTCCGCCTTACCCAGAGGCGGAGTAGGAGCGGACCGCGGACCCCCTAGAAGCAAGGCGAAGAGAAGCGCCCATTTTTTGGAGCTCCTAGTTCAGGCGGAGCGCTCCGGTCGCCATCTTGAAAACATTTCGCCATAGGATTGCATTGCGGCAAATAATCGCGCATAACTACGTTGTTTTTGAAGCTATCGTTCTAGAAATTCTTGTGCTCAGAGAGTCATGGATGGGGGTCATTTTGAGACCACTCTCACCTCTCTGCGTTGTCTGGGTCGCGTGCTATATTTTTGTGAAAATCAGGTCAACCGCGCGGCTCAAACGGCATTTTCGGCTTTTCGCCCATAGGATTGCATTGAGGGAAAGAATCGGGGATAACTGGGGGGGGGGTTAAGCTATCATTCTGAAAATTCTTGTGCACAGAGAGTCGTGGATGGGGGGTCATTTTGAGACCACTCTCACCTCTCTGCGTTGTCTGGGTCGCGTGCTATATTTTTGTGAAAATCGGGTCAACCGCGCGGCTCAAACGGCGTTTTCAGCTTTTCGCCCATAGGATTGCATTGAGGGAAAGAATCGGGGATAACTGGGGGGGGGGTTAAGCTATCGTTCTGAAAATTCTTGTGCACAGAGAGTCGTGGATGCGGGTCATTTTGAGACTACTCTCAACTTTCTGCATCATACGGGTCGCGCGCTAGAAGTTTTTAAAAAATCGGCGGGAAAAATACCTTTTTCAAAGGGCTGAGGGGCAGAGTCAGCTCCCGGTCATGATGATCCCAAAGTTGGAGGAGGGCATAGGCAAAACGGGTAACTTGGGATTCTGGGAAACTTCTCTTTCTTCATCTGAATGGGCTTTTCCCCGTGTTTTTTAACACAGTAGCCCCACCAAATGCACAAACACAACCTGAAATCATATACTAAGCCAAGAATAAGAGATAGAAACACAGCACTGCTCCCCACCCTAACCTTGGTGAATAACTGAATAGATGTGGTGCAAGGGGATGAGCTCCCCTAGGGCATCTCATCGTGGACGTGCCCCCACTCTCTCCTGCACTGGAAGGCCATTAGAGCCTTCCAAAGAGAGTAAAACGGTGGAGCAATGCCTATCATGAGTTGAAGTGAATGGTCACTTTTCAGTGGTGGAGCAATGCCTGTTATGAGTTGAAGTGAGCGTTTTACTTCTTCTCAGAGCTGTTGGTGGCTGTCTTGAACTGGCAGCTACTTCCCCCTCCCCCGGGCACGTCCCCCTATTGCTGGTAAAAGACAGATATAGCCTTTTTTAAAAAATTCTTCTTGCTGTTTATTGAGCAACACTGCTGCTTTTAATTCCACCCCTCCTTTGTTTATTTATTGATTTATTCCATTTTATATGCATTACTGGCTTATCCTTGGCTCACTTCCTTATGCCCCCAGAAATGCCAGCTGCATGCCTGCCTGCCTTCCCTCCCTCCTCCCCTGCTCACCTCGCAGGGATGTTGTGTGTGGGGTGCCCGATTTTCAAAAATTCGCCAAAAATCAGGGGATGATGGGATTGCTTTGAAACTTGGCATGCGTGTGTATATCCCCATGAGGTGTCATGGTGCCAAACATGAGGTTTCTAACTTGAACAGAAAAAAAGTTGTATAATTTTTTAGCTTTCAATGCAAGCCTATGGGGGGGGGGAAACGGAGCTCCGGATCCGGATCCGGAGCTCCGAGCGGAGCGGAGCGGAAGTGGGCGGAGCGGGGGCGGGGCGGAGCAGCCCGATCCGGAAAATGGCGGATCTACAAGTGAAGCGGAGCGGGGGGTCCGTGCACACCCCTACTTCTAAGTACAGCATCATGCAGGCTCTTGAAAAAATGTTGAGGGTATGGCTTCTGTTTCTGATGGAACCTTTACAACCTCTTCAACGTTGTAACATTGTACCTGGGCCCAGGATTATACCACCATTTTTGGGGATCACAGTTATGTGTGTGTGGCTTTTTTTGCACAGCTAGACAAGAGTGCGGATCTGGATTTTATATCCCATTGCCATAGATTCATATTAAATTTAATATTAAAGGTCTGATTGACTTTCTGACTTGGATGTCTTATGTGTGACTCAAAAGCTGATACAAGTCCATCAGAGAAGGCTTACAGGATTCTGGTGATTCTGGCAAACACCCATTGTCTGTAAAATCAAAGTTTACTTTAGTGGGGCCTACTATTTGCTAAAGAAAGATTGCTGTAGCTGTTCCTAGAACAAGGGCATCATCTAAAATTAATCTCCAGCTTTGCTAATATAAAGGCTAATTTAAAGGCTGCCTTCTTTTTTCTTGACTACTGCTCCCTGCCTTAAAAGGGACTTGTGCCATAATTTGCACTAGGAAAAACCCAAAGATCTCCTGCTACTGATATTTTCTGGAGGATAGCTATTGCTCCTTTACTCCAGCATAGAATCACAGAATAGTAGAGTTGGAAGGGTCCTATAAGGCCATCAAGTCCAACCCCCTGCTCAATGCAGGAATGCAGTTTAAAGCATAGATGACATATGGTTGTCCAGCTGCCTCTTGAATGCATCTAGTGTGGGAGAGCCCACTACCTCCCTAGGTAATTGGTTCCATTGTCGTACTGCTCTAACAGTCAGGAAGTTTTTCCTGATGTCCGGCCGAAATCTGGCTTCCTGTAACTTGATCCCATTATTCCGTGTCTTACTGCATGCCTTACTGCAACTCAGGATTGTTTCACACCAGACACAATCTAACCCAGCCTTCTTCAACCTGCTGCCAGCCTGGTGTCAGGGAACACAGCTCCCATCAACCCATGAGAATGGTCAATGGCCAAGGATGATGGGAGTTGTAGTCTAACACTTCTGGAGAGCACTAGGTTGGGGAAGGCTACTCTAACCTAATAGAATCCTAAGCATGTTTATTCAAAAGTAAATCTCACAGAATTCAATGGAGTCTAGTAAGTGTTCTGAGGCCTGCAGCCTAACCAAACTGTTCATGTTTACTCAACTGTAAGCTGTACTATGTATCCAGTTGGGCTTAGTCCCTGGTAAGAGTGCATAGGTTTGCAGCCATCATCTTCAAAATACATGACCCATTTCATTTTGACACTGTTACAAACTGCAAATGTGTAAGCATGCCCTGCAAATCTAAGGTCAGGTACGTTACCTGGCAGCTGTCTTGGGTATTTATCTGGGATAAAGTCCCATTGATCTCAGTGGAATTTACTTCTGAGTAGACATGTATAGGCCTGCACCATGAAGCTTGTGTCAAACAGTTGGGAAATGGGGCACCCATTTCCACAATGGGATGCTTTGATGGCAGCTAACCAAGCTAGGATTGGATGGATTGTCCTGGGGGTTGTCTTGACGAGGGGTTTGCCTCGGGGTGGCTCCACAGGTCATTTATATGACACAGCAGCCATTGCAGAGCCATCCCAGGGCTTTCCCCTGAGGCACCAAATTTAAAAAGTTGGGGACTTTTCCCTCTTACAGCGAGGCAACGAAAGCATCTGCCCTCTGTCACCTTGCTATGATGTTGCGTTGGAGGCATGTCCTGGCCAAGAGTGACCCCTGATTGGTCACCATCGCCAGACAGGGAGGAGGGGGGAGGAGGGAGTGGGCCAGTGAGCCATATGGCCACTGGGACGCCTCCGTGTGTCCTCTGTCAACACCGAGAAATGGTGGGTGAGAAGCTTCAGTGGGGAAAAATGGAGGGGAGCGATGCACGGTGTGGCAGTGCGGCAAAGAAGAATGGAATGGGGCAGCAGTGGCTCCTCCTCCTCCTCATAATGATTTCAAATCCCCATGCTCACTCCTTGGCATGGGGACAACCCAGCAGGAGTGCAAGTGCGTATAGTGGGGGCTTGAGGTGCCAATGAGACCTTGTATAGAGACCCCCTCTTCTGCAGATGACTTGTGTCAGAAGCTAATGCTTTCCTCTCTGATTTCTTCTGACTGCTTAGAGAATTTCTCCCATGAGTTTTATTTGGATACATATGCTTCCCACTGCAAAATGTTTGGAGTCTGTTACTGTCTGTGCAACATGTACTGAATGAGCATCCCTTCCTCCCAGAAAGATGTCCCAGAGAGACAGAGGTCCTTTAATTTGAAATGACCACTTCTCACTTGTGGAATGCATATTTGGGAGGCAGAGAGTGTGATGGACACTTATAAGTGTGTATGTGTGTGTTTTGAGGATCCATAATACACACACACACACACCACAGTACCACTAAAAATGTCTCAACATTTTTGGGAAGAAACCACTGTGTGTGTGTGTGTGTGTGTGTGTGTGTGTGTGTGTGTGTTTGTAGAAAGCAAGGCTGTGGTTTTTGTTCAAATGTGCACACACACACACACACTCCTCTATGTGTAAGTCTCTCTCTCCTCCCTCCACTCCAACAAACACACACACACTTAATGGGATATTGCTTTGGTGGGGTGTTGATGAAGCTGCTGGAGCATGTCTTGAACTTTGATGAATAGTGGTAAACTCCTATAGTAGAGGCAGGGCCATAGACACAGAATTACCATAGACAGAACAACAACAACACCTTTGAGAAGGAAACATTTTCTGTATTGGCTAGTTATTGGCTAATGCACTGTACTTATGGTAAGGAAAGAGGCATTTCAATATCATTTCAACAAGGCAGAAAGCTTGTATCCATTAGCTCCCATCAGCCACTCATTCTGTGCTGCCAACTAGTAATCTGCTTAACAAGAGGGTAGTGGGTGGTCAGCCAAAAGCATTAAAAAATACACTTTGAAAAAATAGATGAGGACAAAAAAGTGTGTGTGTGTGGGGGGGGGGGGGAAGCAACACCAACAAGGGCAACCAAAATATGGCAGATCAACCAGAAAGTGGATCCAACTCCTCAGCAGTGGTTTTGAAACAGTGGATTAGGACTGAGAAGTTATTTGTGAAAGTGGTAGCTTGCCCACTCATGGATTGTGCTGAGGAAGTCATTCAGAGCCTTAAAGAGAAAAAACAAGAGTTTCCCAAATAAGCCAAAATACTTGTTCAGTGCCTCATAGGGGTGTGCGCTCCACTCCACAAATCCAAGGGTCCGTCAGAGGTCCAAACTTTTGGAGCCAAATGGGAACAGTTTCAAAATTATTGAATATCCATGGAGCAAAGATGTGCCTCATCGGAGCTCTGTTCAATTTTCATATAACCACTCTATTCTAGCCTATGGGAATTAACCAAAATGCTTACATCTCTGTCATTTTTAAAGGTAAAGAGATGAAATTTGGCACGATTATAGCTCTTAAGTAGGGTTTTAGCCATGCTAAGCAGATGGGTTCATCTGTTGAGGTTTTAAAATTAATACTTTAAAAAATTGCTGGAGCCATACCCTTCAAACTCAGGTTGTCAAACCTCTTCTTTGGGATCTTGCATGTTGAGCAGTTTCAGCCCTTGACATTAAGGGGATCTCCAATTTTTAGCAAAGAAGTGCTGGGCAGTTTATATAAAAAAATAGAGATCAGCTGTACATCAGCAAAGTAAAGGAGAAAAGTTCCTTCCATAAATGTGCAGGGGTAAATTTATATAGAATCAGAGAGATGTGGGTGTGGGTGTGTTTATGAGGGGATTGGTTTGAGGGAGGAAAGAATTAAAAATTCCTAAAAAAACAAGGGATGAACCAATCTGATTCACCCTACTTAAGAGCTATTACAGTGCCAATTTTCATCTCTTTACTTTTATAAATGACAGCAGGTTTTTTAAAAAACAATATTTATTTATTTATTTATTTATTTATTGCATTTATATACTGTCCCATAGCCAAAGCTCTCTGGGCAGTTTACAAAAGTTAAAAACAGTAAACATTAAAAACAAATATACGAAGTTTAAAAACATAAAAAGCATAAAAACAACAGTATCCTTATAAAAACAGCTATTTTAAAACCTCAAAATCTTAAAAAACAAGGGATGAAGGAATCTGATTCAAACTTGGCAGGCCTAAAGCCCTCCTTAAGAGTTACCAAGGTGCCAAGTTTCATCTCTTTATCTTTACAAATGATGGAGAGGTAAGCATTTTGGTTCATTCCCATAAGGTATAATAAAGCAGCTGAGCTGTCAAAATTTGACCACTGTCAAACATTTTAAAAATTCCTAAAAATCAAGGAATAAACCAATCTGATTCAGACTTGGCACAGCTAAGGCCCTACTTAAGAGCTATCACAGTGCCAAGTTTCATCTCTTTACCTTTAAAAAAGAGAGAGCTGCAAGCATTTTGGTTAATTCCCTTAGGCTATAATAGAATGGGTATCCAAAAACTGAATGGTTCTCTGATGGGTAATCCAATGGTATGGAGAGAAAGAACCACTTTGAAAATCAGAGCAGAGAATCACTTCATCAGAGCTCCACTCTAAATTTCGGGGCATAGCAGACCCGCTCTGTACACCCCAGTGCCTCATATATATTGTTGTTCATAGTGATGATGATAATATATTTATCTTTATCCCACCTTTTCCCCATACTGGAACTCCGGGTGATTTATAAGATTAAGACATACAATTTAAACATATAAATTTACCAAAGTTAAACTACAATTAAGCCTACAGTAAAATTTAAATTTTTTTTTAAAAAAAGCAGTAACAAATAAAAGAATATCAACCACAATACAGTACATTAACACAGGTCCAGAGTATTTCCAAAAACTTACCAGAACAAAAAAGTTTTTGCCTTCCTTCAAAAGTGTAACAAAGAGGGACCCAGTCTAGCTTCCCTGGGAAGGGAGTTCCAGAGCCTTGGAGAAGCCACCGAGAAGGACTTCTCTCGCATACCCATCAGGCGTGCCTGGGATGTTGGTGGGACTGAGAGAAAGGCCTCACCAGAAGTTATCAGAACATGGGCAGTCTCCTATGGGAGAATACAGTCTTTCAAACCTTACAGGGCTTTATAGGTGATAACCAGCATGATGATGATGAATTGTACAAAACTCTCAGAACCAATTTCAGAACAAATCTCTCAGAATAACATCTCTAGAGTGGCTTGTGTTTGTGCCAAGAACTGATGGTGGCCAACAACACAGTTGGGATGACATGGATTTGCCGGAAGCTTTCCTGGCATTTTTTTTTTTAAGTGAGTTGTCTCTTGACTTCTGCTGTGGAGTGAAGCCTGCCTTTCCCCTAGCAAAGACCAGATCAGATGATTTTTAGATCAACAGGAGCCCACTCAGCACCTCTGGCTAATGAATGCTTTGTCCGCCTTAACAATTCATGTCCCTCATCAATATTCTGAGCACTTCACTTTTTCATCCTGCCTGGGCTCTGCCGCTTGCGAATTGGTTTCTTGGTTATAATTGCAGCCGGCATAAATTCAGAGCCACTAAAACACAGCTTGAGATCCCAGGGACAGCATTTGTGTCTGTTACGGAGTTGTTCTTGGCAACTGCCTATGCTGTTGGCAGTACAGCTGAAGCATGATCTAGAGGACCAGAGATAGTCATGCAAAGGCAGCTGCCAAAATGGAATTTCTAAGAAAAAAGTACACCGAGTTACTGAATGCCACTCTTGTCATTCTACCTATTGTAAACGTCCTTATTGGAAGTAATCTATCTTTGGTTACAGAGCTGTGAGGATATAAAATAAAGGGATTTCCCCCTTAATATAGGTCTGCTTAAACATTACTGGCAAATCCAGTCAACCTCTCTACTGGAAAACAAAGCAAAACAAAGCAAAACAAAAAAACCCTTTTCATGAAAACAAAGGAGTGATTAATCTATGGTACAATTTGGACTGATCTAGTGCAATTCTCTCTTTACTGCCCTTCAGTTCAGGCCAAGTTAATGTGATATCATACAACAGCCTTCTGCGACATGGTGCCCTCCAGATGTATCTGTCTTCAACTCCCAGTGGCTTCAGCCAGCATGGCCAATGGCCAGGCATGCTGGGAATCGTGGTCCAAAAGATCTGGAGGGCACCAGGATGGGGGGGGGGGGGAAAGTGCTATAGAGAATGGAGGACCACTTGATGGTCTGGTAGTATCTCTATGGTGAAACCATGCAGTCAGATTGAATGATAGGGTTCCTACCCAAACAGAAGTTGCCCAGGCCCAGGGAAGGCAATGCCAGCATGAGAAGAAACATCATCATCATTATCATCATTTGCTTTGCAGCCTACATGTTTTTTTGTATAGAGGTGTCCCTGGAATAGGTCAGCACTGGATCACAGTGAAGCAACTCTCACACCACTGCATTATTCTGTGAATTGGGCCAGAAAACCAGGGTGGACCCAAGGTCAACAGGTCCTATTGATGCTGACAACTGCCTTTCCTTTCGAGGGTGGGTCTATAAGGTGGGTCCATAAGCTCCAGGGTGGGTCCATTAGCTACCATTCTAAGTCTCCATCAAAGACCCTAAAATGTCAGGGTCATAGCTCAGTGGTAGAGCACATGTTTTGTATGGAGAAGGTCCTAAGTTCAATCCCTGACATCTTCAGGTGGGGCTAGGAAGGATCTTGCCTGAAATCCCATTGAGCCACTGCCAGTCAGCGTCAGCAATACTGGCACAGATGGACCAATGGTCTGACTCAGTATAAAGTTGCTTCATGAGTTGCTATGCTTCCTATAATGTCACTCAACAATGTTATGGAACAATCAAAAAGCTGGCTCATACCTGCCTGTCATTGCCATCAGGTATGCCCATGACTAGGCCCCACTGAAATCAGGCAGGGCCCATCAGAGGGAAGTTTGCAGGGGTCTACCTGAAACTGGTCCTAATCCACTTCAGGGCCCAGGAATTTAGGGGAAGTTCATTTAAATAAAGTGCTAATCCTAGCAATTTTGCTGCCACAAGTCTACGCATTAGTTAACTGAGGAACAAATAAAATTGGAAGGAACAACCTGGTGATCACTCTTCTGACTAGAGCAGTGCATGCCTTATTTGCTTTCTGAGTAGGGATGGGCGAGAAATTTGTTTGGTCACATTTTAATACCAACTTACCTAATTCCTCGCCTTTGAAACAATATGTGAACCTCACCCAGTCATCCTTCCAGCCATTATAAAGCAGTAGTTATATCTAGCCCATGTCAGTACTGAATTCACACTTTTACTCAGAGTTTGAGGAACGAATGCTCAAAAAGAGGCAGCACTTCAGAATTGCTTTTGCCAACAGCATACGCAGCCATTTTCTCCAGCTCATTTCTCCCTCAACCACCAAGATGGCAATTAAATGGTTTCTGTCTTCCCCCACTGCTACATGCCACATGCAAACTTTTGCGGTGGAGTTTATACGAAGTTTTATTTATTTTATTTATTTATTTATTACATTTCTATACCGCCCAATAGCCGGAGCTCTCTGGGCTGTTCACTAACTGTTATACTAACTGTGCAATTCTATCCATTCCTTAAGACCCATTGAGAATTCTTCAATACATGATTGGGAGAGAATTTCATTTAAGTTTGGCTTTCATAAGAAATTATCAAATGTTTCTCCATATTCGGAAATTAAAAAAGAAGAAGAAATAATTAGACATTAAAAACAAAAATCAAACGTGAGACAACCTGGAACTGACTGATCAATCCTTCCAGGCCCAGGGCTTGGAACACTTTAGTCTTCAGAGTATAGCTTTGAACCAGGGCAAGATTTACACCTTGTGTCAAATCATTATCAGTATGGAATAAAAAACATGTAATAACACTATGAAAGTGGTATGTGGATTGTGCCCCAACAGTTATCCAACCATTATAAAGCAGTAGTTATATCTAGCCCATATCAGTACTGAATTAGGGTTACCATCTCCTTTTTTCTGGTAGGCGTCTCATTGTTAACAGCTGCATAACAGGCAAGTATATCATGGTCATCTCCATGCTGGGAATAGCTGTACCTATTGGATTTGACTGGTGCAGATGACTGAGAATTGCATTTAAGTTCATTCTTTATAAGGATTTGCCAACATTCGCAAAGTTCTTCATGTCTTGGAGGAAAAGAACTTGGGATTTAAAAATAAATAAATACATCAAGTGCAGGATAAAAACATGGTCATCTAAGCATTTGCTCATGCTTAGTCCCATGTAAGCGGGTATTGGATTGCACCCCTAATCAGTGCAGCACTAAATTAAATATGCCTTTGGCAAAGATTTCATAAAATGTCCATCCATCTTGTGGTAGATAAATCTAATGATCTTCACTGGGGAAGCTTTAATATTTCTCTGAAATGGATTCCTCCCACCACAATGCCCTTCTGTAGATATCCTTCATATCTTTGCCACCTCATTTTCAGTGAAGGATCGGAAGGTATCTGTAATATTGTCCCTGGTCAGAAACTGGTAATGGTACATGACAATCCCGTTCCCCAGATGGAAATGTGGAGACTTCCTCCTTTCCTTTTGATTTTCATTGACTGCGCTGTAATTGTTTGGGAATGCTCCATAGTTCTCAGGGTGGATGATGGAGAGATGTTGTTGTGTAGTCCAACTGCATACAGAGTTTAACGTGGTGATGAATCCCTACCAGACTTTGCCTCTCTCATCACATTCCATCTAATATGAACTATATTCCTTGTGTATTTTTTCCTGGCCGAGTTTGAAAGTATCGACAAATGAAAGCTATCTCCATGGGGATAGCCCCCCCTCCCGTGCCAAATCTATAGAACAGCTTCCCTTAAATACAAATTCTCAATATTACACAGTGAGCAATAGCTCATTTCCTGCAGGAAACACACTCTGGGGTTTAATATACTATTGATTCTTTCCTCAATGGGCAGGGAGAAGGAGAGGTGACCTTACCTATCTTATGGAACTAGCAGGATTATAAAACAAAGAAGTCTGGAAGGATACCCTCTGTTGCCTTGTGTGAAGCAAGGAGATGATCTGGTATAAATAGAAATGGAGAAAAATGGAAGGAGAAGGGGGCCCTTGCACTTACTTTTGGTTCTTGGGCCCCAGTGTTCCCATATAGTGCCACATTGTCTTATCTTTGGCAATGCACCTATAAAGAAACAGATATGAAGCAATACACAATAATACCTCTAATGCATTTCCACCATCAGTGAGCCACAACAGCCTGACCCATTCATGAATGGAATGTGACTCCTTTCCAGGACAGAATACAGGCCCATATAGGCTTCAGCCGTAGCATCTCCCATCCGCCACCACCACCTGCATCTACATAAATGGGGAAAAAACCCTACCTTGATTACATTCTGGTCTTATATCCCCTCCCCTTTAGAGGACAATGTGTATTACTTTGCTTACTTAACGACGTAGTAAGCCCACCCTGCTGGGTATGAGGGCCTTCCTGAACACTCTGGATTTTTGCCCTGAATTCCTACCCTGATGTCACCATTACTTATTATAATGTGGTTTTATGTTGTGGTTTAAGTTTCCATATTTTATCCTTCAAGCTGTACTCTATGGCTTTAATTTTTGTGAATGTCCCCAGGAGCTTTGGCTATTGGGAGGTGTAGAAATAAATAAATAAATACTTAAATCTGTGGGTGGCATTTCCATACCTCTTCTAAATTTTATGCTGTGTTGTAATAACATTTACAAAGGTGTTTCTTGCCTTCCAGCATTTTTCAAATGTCTTATGAAGAAAATCAACTGTTTATTTAGAATGCAACACTGCAGAGGCCCTATTCCACTAACTAGGGGTGTGCACGGACCTCCCGCTCTGCCCCGTGGGCTGATCCGAAAATTTCGGGTCAGCCCACTCTGCGCCGCTCTGCCCATACTCTGCTCCTCTTCGCTGTGGAGCTCCGGCTCCGAATCGGAGCTCTGCAGTGGAGGGGAGTGGCGCCAGGTAAGGCCGGGAGAGGAGGGCGGGAGGTTTACCGGGCCCTGCCGCCATCGCTGCCTGTGCGGCGATGGCGGCAGAGCCCGGTAAGGGACCAAGGGGGAGGGGGGCCTTACCTGCCTCCGTCCGCGGTCCGTCGGCGTTTTCAATTGAGCCCGCGGTTCAACCAGGAAGTCCTGGTTGAACCGCGGGCTCAATTGAAGACGCCGACGGACCGCGGACGGAGGCAGGTAAGGAAGAAGAGGGCGGGGGGGGGCATAGGCGACAGCGACAGTGGCAGGGCCCAGTAAACCCCACTTACCTTTCCGGTGGAGCTCCGGATCGAGGCGAAGGATCCACCTTCACCTCGATCCTCTTCGCCACGCTTCGCCGGCCCCCCAATCCTCTTTGCCTCCGCCTTAAGGGCAGGCAAAGCCCCCCGCTCCGCTTCTAATTCGCCGGTCTGATTAGAAGCGGAGCACATCCCTACCACTAACTACACGGATTCCTGCATCTATGTTAACAAAGTCTATCAAAATGTCTTCTTCCCACACTGCCCTAGGATGCAAATGAGCCTTTGTTGTTTATTCGTTCAGTCATTTCCGACTCTTCGTGACTTCATGGATCAGCCCACACCAGAGCTTTCTGTCGGCTGTCGCCACCCCTAGCTCCCCCAACGTCAAGTCTGTCACCTCCAGAATATCATCCATCCATCTTGCCCTTGGTCGGCCCCTCTTCCTTTTGCCTTCCACTTTCCCTAGCATCAGCCTCTTCTCCAGGGTATCCTGTCTTCTCATTATGTGGCCAAAGTACTTCAGTTTTGCCTTTAATACCATTCCCTCAAGTGAGCAGTCTGGCTTTATTTCCTGCAGTATGGACTGGTTTGATCTTCTTGCAGTCCACGGCACTCTCAGAATTTTCCTCCAACACCACAGTTCAAGAGCATCTATCTTCCTTTGCTCAGCTTTCCTTATGGTCCAGCTCTCGCAGCCATAGGTTACTACGGGGAATACCATTGCTTTAACTATGCGGACCTTTGTTGTCAGTGTGGTGTCTCTGCTCTTAACTATTTTATCAAGATTTGTCATTGCTCTCCTCCCAAGAAGTAAACGTCTTCTGATTTCCTGGCTGCAGTCAGCGTCTGCAGTAATCTTTGCGCCCAGAAATACAAAGTCTGTCACTGCCTCCACGTTTTCTCCCTCTATTTGCCAGTTATCAATCAAGCTGGTTGCCATAATCTTTTTTTTTTTTTGAGGTTTAACTGCAACCCAGCTTTTGCACTTTCTTCTTTCACCTTTGTCATAAGGCTCCTCAGCTCCTCCTCGCTTTCAGCCATCAAAGTGGTGTCATCTGCATATCTTTCCCAATCTTAAACCAGTCTGTTGTTCCGTGGTCTGTTCTTACCATTGCTACTTGTTCGTTATACAGATTCCTCAGGAGGCAGACAAGATGACTTGGTATCCCCATACCACCAAGAACTTGTCACAATTTGTTATGATCCACACAGTCAAAGGCTTTAGAATAGTCAATAAAACAGAAATAGATGTTTTTCTGGAACTCCCTAGCTTTCTCCATTATCCAGCGGATATTGGCAATTTGGTCTCTAGTTCCTCTGCCTTTTCTAAACCCAGCTTGTACATCTGACAATTCTCGCTCCATGAATTGCTGGAGTCTACCTTGCAGGATCTTGAGTATTACCTTGCTGGCATGTGAAATAAGTCCCACTGTCCGATAGTTTGAACATTCTTTAGTGTTTCCCTTTTTTGGTATGGGGGTATAAGTTGATTTTTTCCAGTCTGATGGCCATTCTTGTGTTTTCCAGATTTGCTGGCATATGGCATGCATCACCATGACAGCATCATCTTGCAATATTTTAAACAGTTCAGCTGGGATACCGTCATCTCCTGCTGCCTTGTTATTAGCAATGCTGCTTAAGGCCCATTCAACCTCACTCTTCAGGATGTCTGGCTCTAACTCACTGACCACACCGTCTGAGCTATCCCCGATATTATTATCCTTCCTATACAGATCTTCCATATATTCTTGCCACCTTTTCTTGATCTCTTCTGTTTCTGTTAGGTCCTTGCCATCTTTGTTTTTGATCATACCCATTTTTGCCTGGAATTTGCCTCCGATGTTTCTAATTTTCTGGAAGAGGTCTCTTGTCCTTCCTATTCTATTGTCTTCTTCCACTTCCGCACATTGCTTGTTTAAAAATAATTCCTTATCTCTTCTGGCTAACCTCTGGAATTTTGCATTTAATTGGGCATATCTCCCCCTATCACTGTTGCCTTTTGCTTTCCTTCTTTCTTGGGCTACTTCCAGTGTCTCAGCAGACAGCCATCTTGCCTTCTTGGTTTTCTTTTTCTTTGGGACGTTTTTTGTTGCCACCTCTTGGACAATGTTGCGAACTTCTGTCCATAGTTCTTCCGGGACCCTATCTACTAAATCTAGTCCCTTAAATCTATTCTTCACTTCCACTGCATATTCATTAGGAATATTAGTGAGTTCATATCTAACTGATCTGTGGGTCTTCCCTATTCTCTTTAGTTTGATTCTAAATTGTGCAATAAGAAGTTCATGATCTGAACTACAGTCAGCTCCAGGTCTTGTTTTTACTATCTGTATAGATGTCCACCACCTTTGGCTGCAAAGGATGTAGTCAATCTGATTTCGGTGTCAGCCATCTGGTGAAGTCCATGTATAAAGCCGTCTTTTTGGTTGTTGGAAGAGAGTGTTTGTTATGCACAGTGAGTTGTCCTGGCAGAATTCTATCAGCCTATGTCCCGCTTCATTTTGTTCTCCTAGACCATGCTTACCTGTAATTCCAGATGTCATTTGACTGCCCACCTTAGCGTTCCAGTCTCCTGTATGAACTCCCTATTCTCAACTGTCCTGTCACATGTTCTTTATCACAGGCTGGTATTCCATAAGTGAATGTTCCTGTTTTCTTTCACTACTGGGAAAAAACAACATATTGATTGTATAACTTTTATCATTTTTATCACTTTTATCATTGTAAGCCTATGCGGCAGAGTCTTGCTATTTACTGTTTTACTCTGTACAGCACCATGTATATTGATGGTGCTATATAAATAAATAAATAAATAAATAATAATAATAATAATAATAATAATAATAATAATAATTTTGATCTGCTAAATTTCTCTCTCCAAACCCACTAGCATTTTTAAGAAGCACAAGTGTGCAGTGCTGATTCCAGGGTAGTGGGCACTCTGCTTGGAACCTTGGAAAACACCCAGTTAGACTCTGCAGACAACCTGGACAATATGCCAACAGGTCTATGTGCATGCAAGCCCACTCTCATTTGGCTCCTGAACTGGTATAGCGCTGATCAAGAAATATTTTACCACTTGCTTCCGCTGATTGCACAGAGTTAACCTACAAGGCTTTCCTTGTGTATATTCTCTGTAGACTTTGCCTTATCCAAATTGTTTCTTAGTCCACCAGAATGAATGTAGGTAAATTAAGATTATGAGTCTAAGGAGGGTCGTGTTCAAAGTCCATTTGTAGCTTAGATCATCTTGGGACAAGAAGCTGCAGACTTTCATGGAAGGTTAAGGGTACCCTAGCTCTGTTAGGCTCAAGATGCAGCCAGACAGTAATTCTCAAGATGGCAGCATGTACGCTCCTGAATTCTAGAATGTATAGCTCATAATCTGTATTATATGTGGCATAACATCACTGCAATAAAACTCTACAAAATTATTATTTCATCCCTGAAAAATGTGTAGATTTCAAATGATGTGCAGTAGCTAAAGAAGAGCAGCTTATTATTAACCAAGCAATAATACGGGGAAAGTGGTAGTGGTGGAAGGCATGATTTTACATGAGATGCAGCCAGAACCAAAAATTAGGGCAGCTGTTTGGAGTTGGCCTATGTAGTTGACTGCAAGTCAATGGTCAGAATAAATAACGTCCACATTAAAAAGTTTAGTTGGAAGAACAGCTTCCTTGCCTAGATGGATGATGTCACCAGGAGCAAACATCTCATTTGGTAGGTCAGATGCCAACTCTGTTCTCTCTCCTTGGCATCAGGATTACCTGACCCTATCCCGGGAGAGGAAAACTTTAGGGTTGAGGATGGAGGAGGTGCCAACCCTGTGCTGTGAAGGCAGCCCTCCAATGCCATACAGACATTCCGTGTATTTGTACATTTGCTACAGTACCCCATATCCCCTGAGGGCAGACACAATACATTCCCCAGCCATATGCAATACATCTCTTTCTGGATATGGAAAAGGAGCATGCATCTGACCCATAGCAAGCAAACTGTGTACCAGGAGGGTCTGTGCTGACCCAGTTTGTAATGAAGGGGAGCTATCCCAAAGTAGAGATGTTATCGACTGTTCACTTCTGAACTTGGCGGTATGGGCTCCATGGATCTTACAATACTCACCTGTAATACACCTGCATTTGCACCTGCAACTCCTGTCTTCAGTTATAATGGAGGAGGCTCTTCCATCACTAAGGATGACGTAAGATTCAACTGCCAGTCTGGTCAGCTTCAGTATGCATTTTTGTCTTTCATCTCAGGCAACTACATGTCTTAGGCTAGCCCTGCCTCCCGAATTTTTGGGAAAGTAGCTTGACTTATAACTGAAATAACCATTTGGTGTGGAGTGCTTGCCCACCTCTGCTGTACAGTCTGGTGATTCAGGAATTAAGGTTAGGGCTCTTAATAGGAATGCTTCCTGCACAGTTCCTTTTCATTTGAGAAATGCATCCTGCACACAAAGCCTGCATTAATCAGGGAGTTGGACTGTCTTCAGGATTCCTTCCAATTCTATCTGTGCTTGTGCAACATGCCAGCGGTTTGTGCACCATGTTAATTACTGTGAGTGCACCTGGTACCATTGCTGCTTAACTGGACGCTAAGGTAGCACTCAGGAATGTGAAGATCATATGGGGACTGAAGTCTGATCCGAGAATAGAGATATTGCAGGCACTCAACTGAGTCTAGTAGTGCAGTGCACTCCCCCATGTCCACCCTTCCCCCAGCCCCAGCTTGCTGGGCTGTGGTGCATTGGCAGGCTTGGCAGCTGCCTTCTGCCTTCTGGAGCCTTCATTGTGCACAAGAATGGAGATTCTGGAAATTGTGCATTACCCACATTGTGTAAATAGGGCCACCATTTATGCAATGTGGGAAATACACCATTTCTGGAGCTTCCATTTTGCCAGTGGAGGCCCTGGATGAGGGTGGGTGGCCTCACAGCTTTGCCAGGCACTCACTGGGCTGGAAAGAAGGCACCACAAGTGGGGGCAGGAGGGGGACTAGTGGGCGTCTGACAGAGTCTGCCCATCCCTATCCAAGAATGGAACCCAAAGGATTGACTCTGTATTTCTTTGCTTATCTTCAATGCACGGGTCCCCAACCTCTATGGGTTGGTGGGCACATTTGTAAATTTGAGAGAATGTAATGGATGCTCTCACAAATGGCTGCTGTGGAGGTGGAGGTGGGCTTGCCCGTTGTATCAAGATCGCCATGGTGGGCATGGCTGGTCGAAAAACGTTCATTTCTCAGAAGGGAAAGTGGAGAGCTACAGAAAAGGGACTTGCCCAGGAACCTAAGGCCGAGGTGTGGGCTGAGTTCTGAAACACACACACACAAAAACACACTCTTCCGAACCAAAATCAAGATGGTGCTGGAGGTCAACATTTTGTTTTGCCGTATGGAAACTTCCCCGTTTTTTGTTTTTTAAAAAATAAATCTTAGGAAACAGAAACAAACTGAGGGAGGGCCAAAAGAGGTGTATGTGGGTGTACAGATACCTATGAGCACCACGTTGGAGGCTGCATCCCTAATGCATTGCTTGCTCTGTTTCTGTGATTTTGTTTAGCAGGTAAACATGCAGGGCATTTCCTACCTCCATTTCATTCTCTGTGGCTGCCTACTCCAGCGCTTGCTGGTAATCTTTTAATCTGAGAGAAGCTAGGAGTTTGTCTCCTCTTATTTCCCATGAGATTTGCAACAAACAGCCCTATAGTACCATACAAGAACTGTGCTTTCCCCCAAAGGCTTAACAACTCGTTGTATTCGCAGATGCTATCTTTGCACCCAGAGGTCTCAGCACCCCAGAGCCCAATGCATGTAAGGAAGCTTCCCCCCGCCCTGCCTGGAAGCACACGACAGGACACTGGAGGTGCTAAAGCAAGTCTTTAATTCTTTACAAGATTTCGAGCACATCCATCACTTTCATAGCTGAAAGAGCTATGCCTATCTATCATCTATCTAAAAAATATTTTAGGGACTGCACTGCAATGATTAAATCTTCCAGAAAACGGCTTTGATATATATTGGAAATGTGAAGCAGGTCTCGAATTATCAGTACGATTTGACACCACTGACCTTTCTCTGTTGATTTATCAAATACCACACCTCGCCATCTGTGAATCTAATCCTTTCCCTGGTTAGGCAAAAGTTCCACTGATTTCAATAGAGCAGCCGGGGGTGGGGCAGAACCTCAGGCCCAGGGATTAAACTGGTCCTGTCGGGATCCCAATCCTGCCCTCTAAATTCCCTAGATTGCCACACCCCTTTTTCCTGGCACCACCCCCTTTCCCACAACCATGAGAGCTTCGGCTATTGGGCGGTATAAAAATGTAATAAATAAATAAATAAATAAACAAACCATGAATCATTTGTTTGCTTCCCAGTTTTTGTGCACTTTCCCCTTTCTATAAGCGTCATCAGATGACCGTTTTATCACATGCTTGGCCTTAGCTAGACCTACCTTTTACCACGCAATGGAGGAGTGAAGATCTCGCATTGTTATTAACACGAGATCCCTCCTCTAAGGCACAACAACCTCAGGAAGAGAGGCATCGCACCCGCCATTTTAATTTTTGCTTAAAGCAACAGCAGCGCACAAATGCTCGTGCACTGAAGGTAAGTGTTTTTTAAATTTAATTTGGTTTCCCTGCTCCCCCCACCCTAACCCTGATGGGCACAGTGCTCTGCGTGAAGCGGGGTCAAGCCACGGAAACAAGCCACATGTTCCGCGGTCTCAAACCACGGAAACAGGCCACATGTTCCGCGGTCTTGGGCTCAGCCCGGGACCGTGGAAAAAGTGGGTCCAAAGTGGAGGGCTCTATCCTGGGGCAAGGGAGGGATGATCCCTCCCTGATCCCAGGATCCCCTGTGCATCATCTGGATGCACAGGGATGATCCCGGGTTTCACCCCGGGATATAGCCTGGTCTAGCTAAGGCCCTTGTTATTGCCCACTCATGGTTCTTTGTGCATCCTTTAGACACCACTGCCTGCCTCCCATGTGTCTCCTGCTCCTTCTGGCCTTCATTTCATCACAAAATAGACCCTGATAAATCTGATATTTTTTTAAAATGAAATGTTCCACCATTTCCTGCTGTGTGCAGGAAAAGCCGCATAAAAAAAAGCACCCACTGAATGGCCCATATGGTCGTTGTTTACTTCCTCTTTCTTCCCCTGTCTGAAGAAAGAGGAAGTATCATGGGACAGAATCAGGGAGGAAAGCAATCGTAAAGAAACATGATTTTCCTCCATCTGATGATGCTCTATAACATTGAAATCTCTCTCTTAAGGGTTTGTTACTGGCAGCAAGAGCTTTAAGCCAAAATAAGATGGTATGGTGGGGGGGGAGGGTTTGACCTGGTCTCTTTTTCTTCAGTCCCACCCACCCACTGGAATGGCACCCCAAAGAGCTTCTTCAAAATGGAATTCAGCCTCAGTCTGAAAAAAATTCAACGCCCCTGGAGTAGAGTTTATTAAAGGGTAACTATGGGCAAAAATGTAGATTTAGACATGTTGCCATTAAGGTTTTTTGTTTGTTTGTTTGTTTTAGGTTTTTTTTGTGGGCATGGGGATATTGTGCAGTGTTAAAAAGTGCTATAATGGTGAATAATGTGGTATCATTTTTCTAAAAAAAATGTGATAGAGGCATAATAGGATTTTCTGACAAACAAGGGCTTTGAGGATTCAACTCAAACATGCTGAGTTTCTCTTAATGCAGAAATCAATGTCTAATGCTAATACCTATCAAATACTTGTCATGATGTTTTTTGCATGTACCAGCATAATGTGACAACTGTCTCATTGCTTTGGGACAATGAATTATCATACAGCTTCTGATTTCGACATGGCTCACACTAAGATGTCAGAAATTAAGGGTGCAATCCTATGCATATTAAGACACACACAAAAAGTCCTACAATTCCAGCATTCACCAACAAGCATGGTTAGCTGAAGAATACTGTGAGTTATAGGACATTTTTCTGCCTGAACATGCACAGGATTGCACCTTAATTTTGTTATTTTTATGTACATTTAAGTTAACCTTAAGGATGCAGTTGTCTTGAATAAGGATAAATCAATAACCATGACTGAGTGGCAGTTTGACATACCTTTATTCCAGGGATAACAGATACAAGAATGAAGCATAAGGATGATTCCTACTGAATCCATGAGCTAAAATATATTCTAAACTATATGAAGTCAGTTAAATAGCAAAATTTTCCAATGAAGCCAAATTTTGTTGCAAGGGTTAAAATCCAACGAGACTTTCAAGGGACTTTCCAAACTTGGTGAATAGGCCACAAAGTGGCAAATAAGATTGAGTAGATTGGATCTAGATTTAAGATGGATCAGCAGTACTAATTTGTACACAGCACTGTCTTTTTCAGGGCCTGGTCTTCCTTTAATTAGAAATGCCATGAATCAAATGTGGGACTTTCCACACACAAAGCTACTGTGCTACCATTGAGCTACCTTCTATCATTGAAAGTTGCCTGAGGTGTTTTAATGGAAAGGTTTTCATTTAGGGATGTTTTCATTTAGGGATGATGCAGGTATCTGATGGGTGAGGTAGAATTTGATGGACATCCACCCACTTACCATCTGAACTGTACCATTTATGCCTGTAATCTTGTGGCAGTTTTATAGCCACCATTTGCCTTAAAGGCCCATTATATAAAAGATTGACTCTCCATTTTTACGCAAAATGGTGGCTTACTGAGGGAACACATGCCTGCTCGCTGGCATTTATGGACTGTCTGGTGGCTTGTGCAGCATGGCAAACATCGGCAAGTGGTCAGTAGGGGTCCAGCAAGCAGCACACATTGCAGACTGGGGTGATTCCATCTGCCCCGATTTTCACTAAATAAAATACAAATGATGGAGCAGATGATCACTCAAGCAAATGTACTTCAGTAGAAAGTAAACCAAACTACTTTGGGATGTTCTTTTTTCTTTTTGTAAATATTTAGATAAAAGGGAGCTGACCAGTGAATGTTCATAAAATCCAGAAATTCTGTACATTCACAAGAAGGTATGGAGATTGTGAACAGACTGATAGTATCAACAAGGGAGTTTGCACATTGCCTTGTGAATATGGATAATCACTAACAGCTGTTATAGAATGTGCATTGCCTTGAGACTTTTTTTTTTAAAAAAAGAGAATATTATCATAGTGCATGCTCCCCAACTGATATTGTCAACTTGCATGAACTTCCTTTAATATAACTTGGAGATTATGCATGTTGACTGGACAATGTGCAAAACTGTTCATGGTGGGATTATCTGCACTTTCTCTGTGCTTCCTTGTGAATGTGCATAATTGCATTTATGCTAGGGATGAGTGAATAATAATAATAATAATAATAATAATAATAATAATAATAATAATTTATTTCTTACCTGCCTCTCTTTCTGATTGAGGTGGGGAACAACAATAAACAATAAAACACATTAAAAAAATCATTATGACAAAGTTTGGGGGTTTTTTTATAGAAAGGATTTGCCCAATTTGCACCTCCTAAACTGATGAGCAAGCCAAGGCAGAACTATATATTGAAATCCACATTTTTATAATCTTTGTGATGCAGTTCATATCAGAAAAAAAATGCATACAAAAATGTGCATATTAGGGAAGTGTGCACTCAAAATGTATATATTTGAGAACAGTGTGCACGTAACTGCGTTACAGCAATGGACAGGAAAAGGCATATATTCAAAACTATACACAAAAATGCTTACCTCAAATGCACACAAAAAGCTGCACAAATTTCTGTACACACATATGTGTGTGTGTGTGTGTGTGTGTTTAAATGCAAACTTTTATGTGAAAATGGGATTAAAGAAGCTTGACCTTAAAAACCTACTCAGTGAGAATGAAATTGACAGATCTTTCCATCCCTAATTTATGCACATACTCAGTGCATAAATTGCACTGATAGGGATGGACAAATCATGAAAATAAGCATTCCGGATTGTCTGGTGAACCTCCACATATACAGGAAGATCTCCTCCTCAGAAAGTTGACTTCCACGAGTAGAGGTCCATATCAGTTTTGCATGTCCATTCTGTCCAATTTCTGCATCAGTCTGGCTTAAATTATGCATTTATTTTTGTATGCATTTCCCCCAAAGATATGCATTTGTATACAATTTCCCCTAATGTACACATGTGTGTATGTAACTCTCCCAAATAATATGCATTTTTGTACAAGACTTTCCTTAACGTATACATTTATGTATACAATTTTGAGCCAAAAATTACATTGCAAAATTTGGAGAAGTGCACAATTCAAAGGATAACTTTCTTCTGAACCGCATATTAGTCTGAGGAGTGAGAATTAGGTCACTGCACTCAAAAATGTGGGCCAAATGAAATAATCCTCCAACTGTACTGTTATAATTGATAACACAGAAAAGTCAGTCACAGTTGATAGGACGATCCGAGACATTTGCCATGGACATATTTGATAGTAATTTTGAAACAACTTAAACAATGATATGAGTGTGACTTCCATGCATCCCAGTGGCTCTTCCTCAGAAGAAATTTCTGGCACTTTATATTTATAGTTAACAAATAGCAAGCAAATAGCACTCGCCTAGGCTGGCTGGTTAATGTTGAGTAACAGATTTGCTAAAAGGCAAGGTGACATCTCTAGCTGTATTCTAGCAACCAAGATGCAATGACATTCTCTTTCAAGCAAGGTCTCACTGTAGCATTTTGTGAAATCAGATAGTTGGTTTACAGGATTCAAGATAAGAGACAAGGCATTTACATAAATGCTTTTCAGAAATCTGCTAAAGAAGGCAGAGAGTAGATGAACAGTGTGGTTCCCCCCCCCCCCATTTTTGCTGCATAATAAAAATGAAAAGAAAGCTCAGCTGAGGTTAGCTAAAATCAAAGGAAGATACATTTTCATGTCAGTCAGATGTTAATGCATTTATTTGACTAGCAATGAGGATCAGAAGGGATGAAAACATCTCTGAAATATTTATTTTTATACCCAGTAAAAGGAAGTCAGATGCATTAGCAGAAGCCATCGTTGCTCTGTCACACATCTCCACCATGCTCTGTAACTGTCACCTTACTACCAGCTTGTCAGGAGACAGATGGGCCTTGGGTGCTACCAAAGCCAGGCCAGGAGAATGCAGAGAAGCATTATGGAATGGTCCTATCATAAGGCAGAGTGTGGTGGCTGCCTCAGTGGGCAAATGCTGGGGAAGGGATGTTGGAGGTAAAAAAGTTGGAGGTAGCTCAATGTGTGCCACCTTATCTGCCTTCATATACTGTGGAAGTTGCTTTCCTATCACCAGTGTTGAAGTAAAGTCCAGCTGCCCATCTGGTCAGCTTCTGTACGTGGAATGGGAAGGGTTGCCATCTTATCCTTCGTCTTGGGCAGCAACATCTATTGGGCTACGCCTCTCAAGTGAGCAATAGGGCTCTATCAACCATGCAAATGAAGAAATCTTGGCTCATGCTGTTTATTTGGTTTATTAGGTGTGCTTACAGGACCCACCTCTGCTAGATTTCTCCCCAGATATGTTTACCAAAATAAATAATCAATGTTGGGATCCATGGTCCTTCCAGATTGTTATTTCCTGAATGCACCCATGGTCAGTAGAGACCATACAGTTAAAGAATGAAAGGATAGAAGCAACTAGGGATGGAGTAATTTTCAGTATCTCAGTTTTCCAGTTTTTCTGATCTTAAGTTCGGATCATTCCAAATTTTGAGAATTTGAAAATTCATTAAAAAAAATTGTGTGCATTTCTCCTGATATTTATTTTATTTATTTTATTTATTACATTTTTATACTGCCCAATAGCCGAAGCTCTCTGGGCGATACCTAATTTTTCTTTCATATACAGATTTTTTTTGCAAGCAATACCCTAATCTACTGCAATTGTTAATGTTATTTTCATGAATGTATGCATTTTTTGTGTGTACCTTCCCCTCATATACACAGTTTGGTATGCTTCCCCCCACCCCAACTGGAGAGTTCCATAGCAAAATTTGGAAAAATGCAAATTCCAAAGGATAACGGTGTTTCAGTTTAGAAGTGTGAAATTAGGTAAATAATTTCTCCCTCATTTCTAGAAGGAATGCAAGAGTCCAGTCAAATGGCATTGCTTTCAGGCTCTGGAACTCCATCCCCATCCCACAAGATCAACCTGGCCTTTGAGTGCAGTGTGAGGATTGTTCTGTTTGACATTGATGGCTAGTTTTTAATCTGCTGCATTGTTTCTGCTCTTGTGGGCCAGAGTTTTATTTCTCAATATGCCTGTCAGGCAAGTTGCAAAGTGACTGGAGAATACTCCTTGGCAGGAGGGACACCTCTAGCTTACGTGCCACTGGACCCCTTCAAAATAAAAAGAAAGAAAGAAATACTTTCAATTTCAAAATCCAAGGAGGAATTTAGATGAGGAGAAGCATCCCTACTATATCCTCAGGGCATGGCTAGACCGGGGGAGGGGGGGCTGGAGGGGGATGATCTCGAGATATGATGATCGTGAGATCCTCCCCCTCAGTCTACACATGGTGCATGACGTCCCAGGAGGAAGAGGACATTGCGGCTGCCATTTTGTTTTTTGTATCGGAAATGAGTTCAGGAGCGTTCCTATGAAAAAGGTGAGTTTTTAGTATATATAAAACACACACACACACACACCTCCAAAGGACATGGAGCTCCTGAAGAGCTTCTTGCCCCATGCCCGGTTCCCGGCTCCTCGCAGTTACTCGCGATGAGCCGGGATAAAAATGGGATGCCCAGACACATGTCCCGCGGTTTTGGGATTAGCCCGAGACCACAGGAAAAGTTAGGATTAAAGGATACGCCAATATCCTGGGGAAAAGGAGGAATCATCCCTCCCTACTCCTGGGATCTCCTGTGCATCATGTGGATGCACAGGGATGATCCCAGGGATTTCAGCAGGTAGTTAAGAGCAGAGACACCACACTGACAACAAAGGTCCGCATAGTTAAAGCAATGGTATTCCCCGTAGCAACCTATGGCTGCGAGAGCTGGACCATAAGGAAGGCTGAGCGAAGGAAGATAGATGCTTTTGAACTGTGGTGTTGGAGGAAAATTCTGAGAGTGCCTTGGACTGCAAGAAGATCAAAGCAGTCCATACTCCAGGAAATAAAGCCAGACTGCTCACTTGAGGGAATGGTATTAAAGGCAAAACTGAAGTACTTTGGCCACATAATGAGAAGACAGGATACCCTGGAGAAGAGGCTGATGCTAGGGAAAGTGGAAGGCAAAAGGAAGAGGGGCCGACCAAGGGCAAGATGGATGGATGATATTCTGGAGGTGACAGACTTGACCTTGGGGAAGCTGGGGGTGGCGACAGCCGACAGAAAGCTCTGGCATGGGCTGGTCCATGAAGTCACGAAGAGTCGGAAACGACTGAACGAATAAACAACAACAAGACATGCCCTCAGTCACAAATCCAAACTGTGCATTCAATGAATGTGCATTGGGCACTTTCCCCACTACACCTGTTCATTGAACACCTGAATGGAACATTGCTTGTACAGTTCTATGCAAACAGAAACTTACCAGTGACAGGTTTTCGGAGCCTTCCGTGTGTACAGTTGTATGTGTGAGATGTGCAATCAGATATTCAATCAATGCACGTAGCAGGGGAGGTGGGACAGTCATTGATTGCACAGTGAGTGAATACTCACTCTGGATGCTTGAATGGTATCTTTTCAAATGCCCTTTTCAAACAATCAGAATCCATGTAGGCTAAATGCACAGAGGGTGAGCAAGACTCTCTATGTGCTTGTAGGTTGAGAGGGAGGAATAGCAGATGTGATTCCCCGCACACACACATATTTTTCAACATCTCGATGCTTAAGGAATTTGATCTTTGCAAATTTCTGTATGAAATTACCTGATTTGCACCTCTTAGACAAACATGAAAATCAGAACTTAGCTATGCACCAGATTCCATACTTCTCCAAAAGTTATGATACAGTTCTCAGCAGTTTAAATGTCTCCAAAGTATTTTGAGAGAAAATACACCTTTAAATTAAGATCTTTAAAAATGCAGAAAGGAAATGGAATCAAATTATGGGTAAAAGTAGGTGAAAGTGACACAGACCAGGAATAGGCAGATTCACTTACATCCAGTACAGCACAAACAGTTACAACTGGGAGTGGTGGTGCTGGTTCTTGGCAGACCAAGGCAGGATCTACACTACTGCTTTAAAACAGTTTGTAGTGGTATTGACAACTGTGGAGCCCAGGACATACTCCTTATACAGTTCTGATACCCTTTTCAAAGTTTTATATCCTGCCTGGTGTAGATCTGGCCCAATACTGCTATCAATCAAAAGACATTGTGCACTTATTCTATCTTTTCCGTCTTAAGGGATTTTATTTTCCTAATAATCACCAATGGGGAAAAATGGGATGGGTACAAATGGGAGATCAGGCCATCTGGTCCCCTACTAAAATTTTGCAGATTGCAGAATAAAAGGCTTGGCTGGAAGCAGTCTGGGTGAATGGGGCTGAAGTGGCTGGTTGTACTTCATAGTATAATTGGAAGGTTTCACTTGGCTATATGGATTTCGGACCCCCCAACTCATGGTATTTCAATGTTTCTCCTGCATTGTGATGAAGCAAAGAGCTTTAGTTTCAATGACTGCCAGTACAGGATTTTCTTAAAAGCACTCAAATTGACTTACATGAATATACCGCGAGCAATATGGTATACAAGATAAAGCACTGAGTTCCTTTTGATTTACTTCTGCAGGCATGCAAGAGAACGGAAAACCAATTTTCACATGATTTATGTAGTTTTAACTTAATTCTACTGTATCAGTCTAGACACAGAGATCTCATTCACTCTTGCAGGGAATGGCAGAATTTTGTGTAATAAACCTAGACACGTTTTCGCTTGATTTCCAAATGAGTTGAAATATATACAAAGGAGAAAAATCCATTTAAACAAATTCAGTTACTCCTGTTTGGATTATGACTCTCATTCATACTGGAAGATGTGGGCTGTTTTAAGGCTTGGTTTTTCCACAGTATCTAAAGAAATATAAAGAGAAATATTTCTT
Source organism: Elgaria multicarinata webbii (assembly GCF_023053635.1). Lineage (NCBI taxonomy): Eukaryota > Metazoa > Chordata > Lepidosauria > Squamata > Anguidae > Elgaria > Elgaria multicarinata. The sequence goes on from NC_086176.1 coordinate 29,817,668, forward strand.
CCCCAGTAGAATAACCCGGAAAAGCGTGCTTAGTGAATGGTTCAATATCTTGGACTATTTCTTTAATGTACTTCCAAGGCTGCTTCTTAAGGCTGAACTCCTATACACACATATCTAGGAACAAATTCTACTAAATTCATTGGGGGTTCCTTCTGAGTACCCATGTACTCAGATTGTGCTACATAAGACTGTTATTGGGGCTGAAGAGAGATATTGAGATGTAGCATGCAGAAGTTAAGAATAGAAGGCCAGACTTTCTTTCTTCATTCTACTGGCCAATCCAGGAGCTTAATACTGGCTGCCGATTGCAGAGGCAGACATTGGTCTGTAATGACGGTTCCCTCCGGTTCTTGAAGAAAAATCCTGGTAATTCCCAAGGCTATGCACTAGCCTCAGGGCATGAGATGCCTGATTGGAGACCTAAATCCAGTCAGACCGTGCTGGGCCTAATCTCAACCAAGGAGGATACTGCGCTATGAAAGTGGTATGAAAGTGATATATAAAAGGCAGGAGCCACACCAAGTAGGATATAGTGCTATGAAATTGATATGAAAGCTATATATGGTCTGTGTCAATGGCCCCCAACAGTTGTCAGTGCACTTCAATACCACTATAAAGCAGTTGTGTGGCTCCTGCCTTTTATAGTGTAATATCCTTTCATAGTGCAATATCCTACTTGGTGTAGATTAGGCCATGGTTCCACAACCTCTTTGTACACCACCACTACAGCAACTACCTGAAATTATAATTGTCCCATCACATGAAGCAGATCACTGCCAGATGTGAGTGTTTGTATTGACCTAGAAAAAGCATCATTTTCTAACCTGAATTTCAGAAAATGGAGATTGGTATGGAGCATGGATGTAGATGCTCTTTGCCCAGTACAGAGCAATATCCAAAGCAAATTTGGGGTGGGTGGGTGTTTCCTCTTCAGACAAAGTACCTACAGACTTTTGAGAGAACCTGGAAGGGAGCTGCACATTCTTTGGTTGTCCCCAGATTTGGAGCAAATATGGAGGTTAGTCATCAAGAAAATGTCAGCATAATGATGATGAGAGAATTGAAGAGTTTTTTTATCAGACTAAGTGAATGTGATCAAGGGGAAGATAGAAATACACCCTTAGCAAAAAGCCTGAATAGTTGTACTCCTATAAAACATATTGTCAATTTGGATCTTCCTCTTTGGACCAAGCATTCCAGCAACACTCTCGATCAAGCTATTTTTTAGAAATTTCATGAATAATCAGCAGCACACTCAGTGCCAATAATGTGATATTCCCAGCGATTGCAGAAAGGTCTTTTGTAGTCTTGCAGCTCATCTTCACACTCCAGTAGCTGCTCATGCTTTAACGGAGGTGAACAAGTGAAATCTGTAATGGTACCTGATGCTAGCAACTGCAAAGGCAGGAGAACTAATGGAATGACGAATAGCAATCTTTACAATTTTCTAGGATACGGAGCTCTTCCTTCCAAGTGGCTGGATCCTTTAGTTCATATGAACCTTTAAACGATTCTGCAATACTACCTTGTTATCTAGCTGTACCCAGAGGTTGTTTGGGATAATAACAAGAAGGCAAAGATGAAATAAGTCCCTATAGCTTTTGTCAAGATTATACATGACGCACTTTGCAAATAGAGAAAATTATTATTATTATTATTATTATTATTATTATTAATAATAATAATAATAATAATAATAATAATAATAACCCTGAGAACTTTCAAAGGGGTCACTGATAATGTCACTCTAAGGGGGAGAGGCTCCAAGCTACATGCACATAAGAGTTCACTAAATTATTCCATAAATATTACAACACTTATCGCTACTGGATCTCATTGATAGTTGGGATATTAATCCATTATAGCTATTTTCTCCTGTGAAACAAAGTAAAACACATTAAGAATGTACAAATAGTCATGCTGGATCAGACCAAAATCCTATCTAGTCCACCATTTTGCTCACACATTGGACAGCTGGATGCCTTAAAACAGACAACATCTTCCAGTATGAATGAGAGTCATAATCTGAACAGGAGTAACATTTCCCCCACCAAAAGGGTGATAGCCAGAATTTAGTTTTTAAGAAGAGCTTAAAAGCTAGAGGTGCAGCTATGCAGCTGCTTCACAATCCCCAGAGTTTTTGAGAAAGGACTTCATGGGAGGCCCTGACCTTTCTTCCTGCATTCTTCTGGGATTGGAGCCAATCTTTTTGTGTAGAGGTATGGAGGTGGGAGGATCTCGCAATATGATGATCATGAGATCTCCTCTGTCTACATGCAACGTGCAACTTCCAGGAAGGAAGAGGACATCGCGCCAGCCATTTTGGGTTTTTTTTAAGGAGCATTCCTATGAAAATGTAAGGGTGTTTTTTTTTTTTTAAAAAAAAAAAAACCCTCACTCCCCCACCCACCCTCGATGGGCACAGAGCTCCCGAGGAGCTCTGCGCCCCATGTCCGTGTCCCGGTTCACTGTGGTTACTTGTGAGGAGTTGGAACAAACTGCGACACCCGGCTACACATCCCACAGTCTTGGGATGAGCCCAGGACCACAGAAAAAAAATGGAATTAAACTGTAGGGTCATATCCCGGGGCACAGGAGGGATCATCCCTCCCTTCCCCCGGGATCCCCTGTGCGTCATTTGGATGCACAGAGATGATCCTGGGGTGATCTCTAGGATATCACCCCATCTAACCATGCCCTATATGGAAAGGAGGACAGGGCTCCTGTATCTTTTTCAATTGTACAGAAAAGGGAATTTCAGCAGGTGTTATTTGTATGCATGCAGTACCTGGTGAAATTCCCTCTTCATCGCAACTGTTAAAGCTGCAGAAGCCCTGCCCTCTTTTGTAGAGTAACCAGATACAAAAGAGGGCAGGGTTCCTGCAGATTTAACTGTTGTGATGAAGAGGGAATTTCACCAGGTGCTGTATGCATACAAATGACACCTGCTGAAATTCCCTTTTCTATACAACTATTAGATACAGAAGCCCTGTCCTCCTTTCCATAGGGTCACTCTAACATGAGCTGGCTGCCTTTTCATAACCAGTGTTTTAGAACTGCTTGAGAGTCAAATCAGCAGATCTGCAGTTGCACAGAGTTCCGTCATGTTCCCTGGAAAGACAAGTAAACAGCAGAAGAGCATTAATTGTTGCAACCTAGACAAGGCCCACATACACTGCTTGTGTTAATCTGATTTCTGGGTGTGAGGGAAGAGGTGGTGAAATAGATTTATTCATTTCCTTTATAAATCACAGACAGGCACCACTGTCCTGCAGTATGAGTTTGGGGCATTACATTACCCATGTTTCAGTCTCAAAAGACTGAATTACAGTGGTGAAAGCATAGTGATTGCTGCATACATTTCATGTCAGGCAAAGTCTTGATTGCAATGGAAGCAAATCTGAGTACTCTAAAGCCAAATTTTCAAATCCACCTGCTTGATGAACTATTTAGTCTGCAGCTTTTTAATCCTTTCTTTCATTCTTTCTTTCACAAGTAAACCATTTTGCATATGATGGAAACAGAAGCTTTGTTTTCATGAGTCTAAGGCCATAGCTAGACACGGCGATATCCCAGGGATCACCCCTGTGCGTTCACATGACGCACAGGTGATCCCAGGAGCAGGGAGGGATGATCCCTCCCTTTCCCTGGAATCTTGCCCTTCACTTCTAGCCTGCTTTTTCTGCGGTTTTGGGCTGATCCTGAGACTGTGGAACATGGTGGAGGGTGTCGCGGTTTGTCCCGGCTCCTTGCAAGTAACCGTGATGAGCCGGGAAACGTGCACAGGGCGCAGAGCTCCTCAGGAGCTTTGTGCCCATTGGGGGTGGGGGGGAGCGGGGAAAGCATTTTTTTTAAAAAAAAAAACACTCACCGTTTTTTGCATGAGCGTTCATGTGCTCTGTCTGCTTTAACAAAAAACTCAAAAAGGTGGGCACGATATTGTGCACCGCGTGTAGACCAGGGCGACGATCTTGCCATCATAAAATTGTGAGAACATTGCCGTAACCCCACCCCACCCCCACCCCGGGGCAAGGTCTAGCTGAGGCCTAAGTGGCTGTCAAGCTTTCTATTTTCAGGGCAGGTATGGAAAAAAACAGTGTCCATGTCACTTTTTTCAAGTGTTCACCCATAAGTCTGTTCAGTCCCATTTCTGTATTAATTTGCTATTCCTTTATTTTCTCTCAAAATATATTTTTTCGAACACATTTTAATACCTTCCCCCCCCCCGCCACAATGTTTGAGCAGTGCGAATATCAAGTGGATTGTTATCCACACATTAACCCGAGAGATGTGAATCAGGTCAGTTTGTATGAGAATTCACAAATATATAGTTCTTCTGGCATCCTTCCCTAAAATTACTAGAGAGATCACAAAGAGATTTGGATAGTTGTGCATGTATAGTAATTTTCCAAAATGGGAATAGACTTACCAGAAGCTGCATTCACTTTCTTAAGAGACATAGTAACTGCTGTGTGTGTGTGCGTGTGCGTGTGCATGTGTATGTATATGTGTATGCATGTAGTAAGTAGAGTCTCTTTGGAAAGAACATATACGTTATACTAATTGAATAAAAAAAATCCTTTAGGTTTAATATGTTGTGTTAAGGGTTTTCCATGTTCACTGAAGACCCAAAATGCCATGAAATTCCAGATGTTAAGGGATATATATATATTTAAGCAATACACATGTAGGGTGGTATCCTATGCTATAGTCAGTTGCAGCTTGATCACTACTTTGGGGCTGGATACCTGTTAGTGGTAGAACCTGCAAATGCCAGGTTATGGAATTCCACATGCTAAAATTAGGTGGGAAATTGCACTTTTTGCAAAACCTACAAATACTGTATACTTTTTCTGGGGCATACTACATCTTCTCCCTTACCTTAGAATCATAGAATAGTAGAGTTTGAAGGGGCCTATAAGGCCATTGAGTCCAACCCCCTGCTCAATGCAAGAATCCACCTTAAAGCATCCCTGACAGATGGTTGTCCAGCTACCTCTTGAACGCCTCAACTGTGGGAGAGCCCACCACCTCCCTAGGTAACTGGTTCCATTGTCATACTGCTCTAACAGTCAGGAAGTTTTTTCTGATGTCCAGCCGGAATCTGGCTTCCTGTAACTTGAGCCTGTTATTCCGTGTCCTGCACTCTGGGATGATCGAGAAGAGATCCTGGCCCTCCTCTGTATGACAACCTTTTAAGTATTTGGAGAGTGCTATCATGTCTCCCCTCAATCTTCTCTTCTCCAGGCTAAACATTCCCAGATCTTTCAGTCTCTCTTCATAGGGCTTTGTTTCCAGACCCCTGATCATCCTGGTTGCCCTCCTCTGAACACGCTCCAGCTTGTCTGCATCCTTCTTGAATTGTGGAGCCCAGAACTGGACGCAATACTCTAGATGAGGCCTAACCAGGGCTGAATAGAGAGGAACCAGTACCTCACACAATTTGGAAGCTGTACTTGTATTAATGCAACCCAAAATAGCATTTGACTTTCTTGCAGCCATATCACACTGTTGGCTCATATTCAGCTTGTGATCTACAACAATTCCAAGATCCTTCTCGTTTATAGTATTGCTGAGCCAAGTATCCTCCATCTTGTAACTGTGCATTTGGTTTCTATTTCCTAGATGTAGAACATGACAAAGTGTTTCCCAAAACACACAGTACAAATGGAGAAATGTTACTACAAAGTGAACCCCATGTAAGTCTTACGGGGGGAAATGGCAGACAATACTAGTCAAACTGCTGATGATCATTCATCAAATTTTTGTAAATAAGCAATTGGGACCACAGGCATGCTGAATTTCATCCATGGCCAAAGGTGCAACAGCCCTGATATAGAAGATTTCACAACTCAGAACTCCCGAACATTAAACTCCCTCCCACTGGAAAACTAGCCTGTTAGGGAGAAGGATTCTACCCTCACCTTCTTTACCATGCTAGTTTTCCTTTAGTGAGTTTTTTTTTTTTTTTTTGTCATTGGACTGAATTAAGAACTTTGATTCCCCTCCACTTGCATTCGGAAGTGGCACTGCCATTATCTGACTTGTGTAGATCTGCTCCTTTCCCCACTTCATTTCCTCTGACATTTGCTACTTTTCATTACGGTAGCACAGAGTAATTCATCGGACCCTATTCTGGTCTGATTGTACCAGCTTCCCCCACCTGCCTTTTATATCTCAAGCGGTGGAGCCTCTTTTCACTACCACATCTTCCGGCTTGTTCCAGCTTGTGCTGTAATTCTCAGTGTCATCAGTTATTCAGCCCAGGCTACATTATGCATCTGCTCAAGAATGATTATCTAGCCAGAGAAATCAATAAACTGAAGCTCTATTAATAACACCCATTATAAGGGGGATGCCAAAATGATTGTCATGTTCTCTTGTGAATGCAGGGCCTCAACAGAGAAGAAACCATCAGAAAGCTATTAGAATTAAATCATTCTGACACCATCATTTAAGGTTCTTTAATAAATGGGTGTCAGCACCTTAATGCTGTTGTGTACTAATAGCTTTCCTGCATAGGGTGGGGAGGGGGAACTGTAAAGCTGTGACATATAAGCAAGAGACATCTGAATACTTACCTGTTGCTCATGACTCACATGGAAGCAATCTGCTTCCCACTGCCTGCAAGTTGCTCTCCCTGAGTGACAGCCTCCTGGAAGTGAGCTTCTCATCCAGAGAGGCTAGCATCCATGGTGATCTGCAACCAAATTGGTCCTCTCAGGGGGATCCCCCTGGCCAGGCACTCTGGGTTGGTCCACCATCGAAGTGCACTGATAACTGTTAGGGCACAATCCACATTCCATATACCACTTTTGTACTGTTATTTCCTGCTTTGTATTCCACATTTGTAACGATTTGACACAAGGTGTAGATCTGGCCCTAGTCAACCATATTTGTTATTTGAGGACTTTGAGTTCAACAGGGTTATGTCTTCATATATTTCTTTTCAGGATATTACAATGCTTACCAGAGAACAGTTGGGCCAGGGCTAACACTATAGCACATTACATGTACTTTTCACTGGGAACATGTCAGCCCATAGGCTATACAGGAGATTCTGGCCTCATCTACACCAAGCAGGATATTGCAATATGAAAGCGGTATATAAAAGGGACAGGAGCCACACCAAGCAGGATATAGCACAATGAAAGTGGTATATGGTCTGTGTCAATGGCCCCCAACAGTTGTCATTGCACTTCAATACAACTATAAAGTAGTAGTGTGGCTCCTTCCATACCACTTCCATACTGCAATATCCTGCTTGGTGTAGATGAGGTCACAGAGAGAAACTGCTGTAAATCTAAAGCCTCATAACTTGGTTTTCTCCCTGTCCTGCTCTGAATATGGCAGGCTGCTCAAAGCCAGTTGTTCGGATTTTAACCTAGCATTTCATCAATGATCCTGGCTGCCCATTTTAGTAGGCTGGTAAAAGCAGAATAGGAAGAACAGCACCGGTGCCATTTGCAAGCATTCCTGGGCAAATAATATTTCACTGCAGACATTTGTAGCCTTTTGAGATTTATGCTCGCTTTTAGAGACTCTCTCCTTCTTTTTGTATTTGCTTTTAATGTCTAAATGGTGGGCCATAATCCTGATGGAAAAGATGCCATTGGTTGGTAGAATTGTTTATTCATCTGAGCTGCAGACAATGTGTTGGCAGGTAAAGGGCTGCCATTCAAATGCTGGGATAACAGATGCTGCTGTATTAGTGCAAAAAGATTGAAAAGAGCTCTCTATTACTGAGAGTAACATAGCACCTTTTGTATTTTCTGCACAGGACGGGAGGCAGGCAATGGCATGAATAGGTGCTGTTCTCTGTATTAATGTAGCATTTGGAGAACCTAAGCATTTTCAGGGCACCATTGTGTGAAACATGTAAGCCTATGCAGCAGGGTCTTGCTATTTACTGTTTTACTCTGTACAGCACCATGTACATTGATGGTGCTGTATAAATAAATAAATTAATAATAATAATAATAATAATAATAATAATAATAGTGCCCCTACATCTCCAGTCAATGTAGACAAGTTAACAGTGCAAGTCCCGGCGACATTAGACTTGGGGCTAGCTTGCATGATGGAAAAACGAGATTCCATTTCTACTTCTGCCATAGGAATGCCATAGCCCAAGGGTTATTCTTTTGTGAATCTGCAGTGGGTAACTGCAGATAGGGGCAGTAGAGCCCTATAGCAGCAGTGGGGAACCGTATGCCTGAGGCCAAATTCAGCTATCCTGGAGTCCCAATCTGAACTTCCAAGGTGCCCCAGAACACCATATCCCCTTCCCCAACGCCAACCCCTTTCCCACCACCATGATCATTTGGTGGTTTACTGGCTTTGGTGCAATGTTTCCCACATACACACACACACTCATGAAGGTTGAAATGCTTCTTTAGTTCCTGGTAGTAAGAGCTTTAAGGCACAACCCTATGCATGTTTCAAAAGAAAGAAAAAATCCTAGGACTTGCATTGCTAGCTGGGGAATAATGGGAGTTATACGACTTATTTTCTATCTAAACATGCATTCGATTGTGTCCTTAAAGTACAATATGCTGGTATTTTTGGTCACACCCATTTTACCTTTGTCCCCACCCCTTTGCCTCTTGCCACACCCACCACTGGAATGTAGCCTCCAAGAGCTTCTCTGGAACAGAATCCAGGGCCAGATCTACATTATGAAAGCAGTATGAAAGCAGTATATGGTATGTGTCAATGGCCCCCAACAGTTGTCATTGCACTTCCATATTGCTCTAAAGAGTAGGGTGGCTCCTGCCTCTTAAATACTGCTTCCGTACTGCTTTCATGGTGCAATATCCTGCTTGGTGCAGATCTGGCCCAGCTCTTGGGCTGAAAGAGGTTCCTCACCCATCTCCTACAAGGTCCATTTAGTGCTGTAATCTATGGCCCTTTCTACACCTAAGGATTATCCCAGGAAAATGAAGGGATTGTCCCTGCCTGCTCCCAGGATCCCCTTTGTGTCTTTTGGATGCAAAGGGATGATACGGGATGATCCTGGGGGAAAGGCAGGTGTAGAAAAGGCCTATGAGGCTCTTTTGTGAAATATTTGGAGGGGGCAGAAGACTTGCGTGCCCCTTGGAGTCTTGACTAGACCAATAACAAGGTAACATTTCCTGCCATAAATGGATGATGTGAAAGACTGCATTTCTATGAGTCCTGATAATCAATCCTAACCTTGATTACCACTAATGGGTGTTAATGTGTTTACCAGTGGGTGGCCATGTCTTAGGAATGGAGCTTCCACTTGCTAGGGCTCTAGAATAGCCAATTAAAATGGTTGATGGATGGCTTGATTGAGCTAGAGACTTGGCAGAGAGTAATGCATCTGCATATTCCAGAACTCTCATGCTTTTTGCATATTGAGTGAGAAGTCAGTCCTGGTATATGAATGATAATAGGGAACAAGACTTATGAATTGGACTTTCTTGCCCTGGTTTTTCCAAGCCTCTGCTCAGTATACTACTTTCTGGGCAAAATGAAAGGTTCGAAGTCAAGGTGTTTAGGAGATACTATAAAAATGTTCTGACTTACAGGTTGGTTCTATAAAATAATGTTAGGGGTCTGTGCCTCAGATGTATGAGAAATGCATTTCAATTTGGTTTTCATCGAGATCTACCCAATCGGCACCTTTGGGACTGAATACGTAGAGATGGATGTCTTCACCTCTGCCTGGTTCCACTAAGCACTCACCGAACTACTGCCACTGCCTGCTCACCGTGTGAGCTGCTGGACTTGATAACTTATTTAGACCAACCTTCTCTCTCAATTATTAGAGCTGTTTGTTGAGCTCAGATTTCCTAACCACCTTGTCCGGGCACAAACAGTGTGACCAATTTTCTGTTTGATCACTGTGAATGAATGGTCAAGTCCTTTGACCACAGACTGTTAATGTTTCTTAATGATAGTGTTCATTTCCTGAATGGGCAGATCCTTGATAAGAGCAGAGACCAATGCCCAAGAGATGAGTGTGTGAGAAAAAGCAGAATATGAGAGTCTTAAAGGAAGGCTGAGAGCTGAGAGTTTCTAGGTAGAGGCAGCTGGAATCATAGACTCAAAGAATCATAGAGTTGGAAGGGGTCTATAAGGCCATCGAGACCAGACCCCTGCTCAAGGCATGAATCCACCTCAAAGCATAACTGACAGATGATTGTCCAGCTGTCTCTTGAATGCCTCTAGTGTGAGAGAGCCCATGACCTTCCTAGGTAACTGGTTCCATTGTTGCACTGCCCTAACAGTGAGGAAGCTCCTCCTACACCACAGTGATCCTATTATTCTGTAAATCAAATGAGAGTAAGGGAGAGTGTGTGCAAGTGAAAGAAATGCCAGCAAACAGGTGCCTATTTTTGCAATTTGTGTTGGGAAAAAAAGTCAAAATTGTTTGACGTGGTTGAAAGGCATGGTTGGTACCACCCCATCCAGGTTGATCCTATGTGTCATTTACTTTTATTTATCACCGCCCCATTAAAGATATTAAATGCTGTTGAATTTTCTTTCATCGTAAGGGTGGCTACAAATACAAATGGAATTCTTACACTCTCTACATTTTCCTAAGAAGTGGCAAACATTGTCTGTTTCTTTTTATTCTTCTCTGCCTTGCTGCTGAGCTTTGTTCTCTGCCTCCCTGGAGATGAAGGAAAGTTATGCAATACACAGGCCCATCACTCATCCTCCTCCATCTTAGAAAGGTAAACCTGAAACAGTCTTGCTATCGCTGCATTTGAAAATCTCTCCACATGTGGTTCAGCTCACCTCACTGAACCTTTGTTTGACTCTGTAAAACAAGTTGTATTGCTGTATGTAGCCTGCTCCCTTGGTGCTGCGAGAACTTCTCAAGGGTCAATTAACATGTGTTCAGTAAACTAAAGAGGGGTTATTAAACATTTCTGCAGTGCTTTGCTAAGAACACTTTTTTCTATCATGCAGCCTCCCTGCATCTCTCTGAGGAAAGTTATGCTGTGGTACCCAAAAGCCATCTAATGAGCTTTATGGATGAACAGCCATTTTAAAGGACAACATTTAGGGAAAGCATCCCCCTGTGTTTCAGAGCTCAGGTGCTTCTATAATTCTGGATGCCTTGCTGGTTCTATATATTGAGTCACAATTGTTCTAAATAAACACACAACTGCCCATATTTTCCTAGGTAAAGATGTCAAAGAAATCTGCAACAGATTCAAATGAGTTTGGATTTCTATGAATCTGACTGGCAGTAGACCAACTTTTCTGACTGGCACAGATTCTGTGGACTTTGGGGTATATTTTTAAAACTTTTTTTTAGGGAGGGGGATTTGCACGGTGCATAAATGCACATTAAAGCAAGTGCACATCTGCAAACAGGAACAACATTCTTGTACATCCCTAAAAATAGCCAGTGTGGTGTAGTGGCTAAAGTGTTGGACTGGGAGGTAGGAGATCTGGGTTCTAGTCCCCACTCAGCTATGGAAACCCACTGGGCGACTTTGGGCCAGTCATTGACTCTCAGCCCAACCTACTTCACAGGGTTGTTGTTCTGAGGATAAAATGGAGAGGAGGATTATGTATGCTGCCTTGGGTTCCTTGGAGGAAAAAAGGTGGGATATAAATGCAATAAAAAAAAAAAAATCTAATTCTGGCAATGAGCAGATGACCGAATGACAGATGTCTGACAATCCATAAAACCCAGACAGGCTAGATTTAATAAAATCCATACATACCTAGTTCTATGCAATGCATTTGAAGATGACTCGGAAGTTGCAGTTGGTGCAAAATTCAGCAGCTGGACTCCTCACCGGAACATTCTAAAAATACCATATAACACCAGGCTTAAAAGAATTGCATTGGTTGCCTATACACTTCCGGTCAGAATTCAAGGTGTTGGCCTAAACAGCTTGGGACCTTGGTAATTGAGGGAGCACCTGTCCCTATATATGCCTGCCTGAGATTTGAGATCTGTTGGAGAAGCCCTCCTCTGCGTCCCACCAATGCAAGACAGACACTATGATGGGACATGAGAGAGGGTTTTCTCTGTTGTGGCACCCTGGTTGTAGAATACCCTCCCCTTGGAGGCCCAACTAGCACCAACACTGGCTTCATGTCAACACCAAGTTAAAAGATGGCTTTTTATCAAAGCCTTTGAGGGCTACATTCTCCATGGCTACACATAGTTTAAATTGCATTTTTTAAAAATAATAATAATATTACTTTAAAAAATATTCTATCAGTTTTAATTTGTTAACAATTTAATATGTTTTTAGCTGTGTAAATTATGTATGTTTATATTGTTTTGATTTTAACTGTACGCTGCCCTGAGAACCCAGTGATAATAGGGAGGGGTACAGAAATGCTTTAATAAATACATAAATATTTATGCATGCTAAAAGCATGGAACTCTTTGTTGATAATGTTGCAATGAACACTGTCAAGATGTACTGAGGTTGCTTTTTGTAATTTAATCCTGAATGTATCTAATAGTGAGTTTTAAAACTTGTTGAATATCTACTCACATAACATACATCGATCTAAAATGTCAACCCAGAGATGTACCTGCGTCTCCCATGTCCAAGGTGACACTTCGTTCATTGCATCACTATGGCCCCTTAATCCAGAAAACACCTTTGAGATATCCCATGTGAGTTGTATTCATTTTCTCTCTCTCTCTCTCTCTGCTTATTTCTCTCCAACAGCAGAACAGGCTGCAAACCTATGTCTGGACTGAGCCCCTTCAAATTGCTGGTGGACAGGTGGGGGCTTTCATGACTAAATGCTTCTTCATGCCAAATAATAATAATAATAATAATAATAATAATAATAATAATAATAATAATAATCCCTGTGTATAAAGAACAGGATTTCAGGAATAAAGATTCCACCTAGGGTTCTTGTTGACATGCTAATGTTCTATGTGCGGTGATTTATTTATTATTGTTTTAATATGGTGGAGCATTTAGTACTGTCATTCCCATCTGCAATCTAGTTTGGCACAATTCAAATGCAGGTTAATGACCTCACCTTTTGTTTGTGGGAATTAGGTCTTAAATGTGGATGATTAGAAGTCAGAAGGTATGGGGAAGTTAATGCTTGGATCAATGATAGTTCATAAATAAGTGTTATGCCTCAGCAGTGTACAGTTTTCAGAGCATATGTTACACCTGAACATTCATTTATCACGGAAAGGCTGTTTACAAACCAGGCAACATATCCTTTTGAGACATTAAGTTATTGTAAACCCAGGCATTATGCTGGGTAGAAGTACACATCAACCAATTTGTCATTTTGTATAGAACTCCTGGTGTATTAAAATGTGTGGAAACAATGGCTGCTTTTCCCCCCTTGCACAACTTTGTATAAATAGACTCTATAATAGGAATAGAAGTAGACTCTGTTTCTACAATACAATTAAATTGGAAGCCATAAATCTTTAATTTTTTTTTCTACTGTGCTCTTCCTCTGGGATTGTATCAGGCATGGAAGCGTTATTATTTAGTGATGTTATTAAATCTCCCTCTCTTCCTCCCCCCCCCCATCCTCTGGCTTAGGATATGCAAGAAAGATAACAGAGCATTTCATGACTTTGTGGGTTAATGTCTTTTTACTGCCATTCCCTTCTAGTGCAAATATTAATAAAATTGTCTGAGTTGTTAGAGACTGACTGGTAATAGAATCATGAGGTCCCAGTGGGAACATTATTAGGACAACGTGAAATTGAATCCCGTTGCAGACAGTTGGGGAAGCGATTTCCAACCAATTGGAGCCAACATAAGGTCAAGAACAGAGTAAGCGGTCTGTTCAGTCCACATGGCCAGCCTGGGAATCATTTCATAACTGGAAAAGTCTAAGCCACACATAAAGCTGTATGCTCTGAGATCCAAATCAAAGGAAAAGAGGGGAAGTTGTTTTCATTCCATGAAGCTGCTTCATATAGAGTTACCAATGACAGGAGTGGGGGGAGCTTTTGAGCTCTTTTAAAAACATCTTGACATCCAGAAAATGAAGCATTGAACAGCATGGGAATAAGCAGCATCACCTGCTAATGTCTGGAGTAACAGTGGTCAGAAATTCTTTCCCCAATTTCTGGAGACTCATTTCTCCACCCCACAAAAATGGGGAGGCTTTTGGATTGCTTTCGATGGGTCAGGAGAAATTCCTACAGCATTTTTGGGGTGGCAGAATATTTTGATTTTTTTGTTTCTTGTTTTTTTACCATACTTACCTTCTTTCATTTTACCTGGTGGCTAAGAGTAGGGCAGGATGAATCTGTGCATTTTGGTTTCTTTCAATTTTTCATTTTTCACAAACACCCTCCCACCACGTCCTGGCACATGGCCGTGGGGAGGCAGTTGCAGGTGGTGGGAAGGAGAGACGTGCTCACTCTTCATGGGGTGCATTTGGTGCCCCTGGCTGGAGGACGGGGCAGCTGTATCTATATAGGGCAAGCTCTCCAAATCACGGCTCCCTCCCTGTATGCAGTGTGGCTTTTACCTGGTCACCCTTTTGGGGGCTGAGTAGGAATCTAAGGCACGTAGTCTGATTGGCCTGGGCGATGTGTCTTTTCACCTACTTCACACTATAAGTGGGAAGAGAGTGTCTTAGGAATTGTAATATATTTTATTCAGATTAATTTGGTCACATTTGGCTCAGGCTGCTAGGGGTGGCCATGCTTAGAGGAAAGGGATGATGATCATTCTGTGGCACTGTTGTATGGTGACAGGGATGCCTAAGGCCTTCTGCTAAGGGTTCTATGGCCCTAGTGGAGGGATAAGGGTTACCTGTGAGGCCAACTCACCTCACTTCACCCTGGGTTTTACAGTTTCACGGCCTGGGGGGAGTGATCACCCAGACACCTCTCTCCAGGTATACAATGCTTCATCTTATATAACGCCTAGCTAGTGGCTGGTGTAGATTAGGGCCCGTCCAGTTTTCCTTTGCAAATCTTTAATAAATGTGACCTGAATTTGATACCATATATAGTTGTCTCATCTTGTTATTTCTCCCCTTCCTTCGCCCACAATCATTAGTTTGGTTCATCCCAAAATTTGATTCCCCCCACCAAACTTAAGTTCAGTTGGTTCTTAATATCTAGATTTTTCTGTGTGTATTTTTTCTGATACATGCACTTTTGTATGCATTTTTCCTAATGTGTCTGTGCATGGGGGGGGGGATAAGAGATGTGAAGTGGGGAGTTAGGAGATAAAACACCATACAACACCTGATCCTATAATTGTTGAGGGCTACATGTAACACGAAGCAGTCCATGTTCGCTTAAAAAAAAAGTTTTACAACTATTTCAAATGGCAGCTCTCCTTCTTC
This sequence comes from Elgaria multicarinata webbii, assembly GCF_023053635.1. Classification (NCBI taxonomy): domain Eukaryota; kingdom Metazoa; phylum Chordata; class Lepidosauria; order Squamata; family Anguidae; genus Elgaria; species Elgaria multicarinata. Next base: position 29,832,971 of record NC_086176.1, read on the forward strand.
TCATCTTCATCAGATGAGGCTGTGGATGTGCCTGGCTGCATCCATGGACTGGATGAGGGCTAATAAACTGAGGCTAAATCCAGTTTAAGACTGAGATGCTGTTAGTGGGTGGTTCTGCTGACCGGATGGAGGGTGTTCAACGTGTTCTGGATGGGGTTGCACTCCCTCTGAAGGAGGAGGTTTATAGCTTGGGGGTTCTCCTAGAACCATCTCTATCACTTGAGGCTCAGGAGTGCCTTCTACCAACTTCAGTAGGTGGTCCAGCTACCCCACTATCTGGACAGTGATAAATTAGCTTCAGTTGTCTATGTTCTTGTAACCTCCAAATTAGATTACTCAATGCACTAATCTAATTTGGAGCTGCCCAGTGGAGCTGCCTTTGAAGATGTTTCAGAAGCTGCAGCTTGTGCAAAACGCAGTGGCCAGATTGGTAACATGGACCAGAAGGTTCGAACATATAAGATAGATTCTGGCCTGCTTGAATAGGCTGCCTGTATGTTTCCGAGTTTGATTCAAGGTGCTGGTTTTAACCTATAAAGCCTTACATGGCCTGGGACCACAATACCTGATGGAACACCTTTCCCAACATGAACCTACCCATACACTAAGCTCAACATCTAAGGTCCTTCTCTGGGTGCCTACTCCAAGGGAAGCTCAGAGGATAGCAACAAGGGAGAGGGCCTTCTCTGTGGTGGCCCCCCCAATTATGAAATGATCTCCCTGATGAGGTGTACCTGGCACTAACACTGTTATCTTTTTGGTGCCTGGTCAAGTTTTCTTTGCTTCCAGGCATTTAACAGCATATGCTTTTAGCATATGCATATGCTCTTTAGCATGGCTGCAAGTTTAAACGTTGTTTTAAATGTTAGCTGTTTTTATATTTCTATGGTTTTAAATTTTGTATATTGATTTTTAATGTCCAGTCTTTTAATCTTTGTAAACTGCCCAGAGAGCTTTGGCTATGGGGTGGGATATAAATGCAATAAATAAATAAAAATAATAATAAATAAATATTAGCTTTGTAAAGTTAGAAGGAAAAAGGAAAATGCTCTTCCTGCCAAGTGGTACAGTTCCGTTTTCCCATGAAACAAAGCAGAGCCTGGCTGCAGAGACAGTTATGGCCTTCCTTAACCTTTCCTTGGAAAATGTTCCCCCTTGATTTGCAGTGAGCTTATTCCTTCCAGAGCAGAATTCTAAGGAATGCATTAGTGCAGTTTAGCCGCCTCATGGAATGATTGCTAATTAGCCTTAAATTAAGTTGTATCCCTCATAGGATTGAAGGAAGGACAATTAATCTAATCTGAGGTCACCACATTTTTTTTTTGTGAGACCCTTTGAGCTTAGTTAAAGGGGCTTTAAATGAATCAGCTTCCCTTGGAGCATCTCCAGACTCTAGATTTCTAGGCTGTAGAGAAAAGTTGTCTGTAAAGAGCTTTGTGAGCTCATTTTTGGATGCGATGAGACTCTTTGTTCCCCATTGTGGTTACAGAACTTGGACCAGAAGGCCACAGAATGGGGCTTTGGAAGCACTTCAAAGGAAAACCATTTTGTGGAACACTTCTGAAGGCCAATCTATGATCAGTGTAGGAAAGGCTAGTGACTGGATGACTTTGCAGAAGCATGGAGTGGTATATCTGAAGAGTAGAACATTAAAGGCGAAACTAGACATTAAAAAAAGAAGTGCAGCTACAGCTGAAAACACCAGCCCCCTACCTCATTTCCCCTCTCCTCCAATGTTGCATAGTAATTAAATCCCTACAACATGTCTCAGTCAAACATGCAATGCCTCATGATAGGCTGTGGATCACATCCAATCTGGTCTATCCGCAAATGGAATGGAAACAATTGGTAGAATAGGTTTCCCCTTCCAGTTGCACACACACCCATGCTCCCCATCTATTCTTTGGAGCAGCACATGGTGAGGGGGCTGATTTGGGGCGGGAGGGGGAGGCGAGCAAGCTAAATACCTGTTGCACAAGTGGAAGTCTGCTTTCATGACATTGGATCACTCGTATTATGGGTAAAGGTGGTGCTGACCAATTGCCTCTCCCAGTCTCCCCACCCACCTACCCCACAAAGCTCAAGCAAAACCAAAAAGTGTAATTTCACTGCATTTGACATTCTCAATCTCCTCCATTGTTTAGCCCTCCATTGCTGGGCGTGTGATACTGAGCATGGGGCAATAGCTGCCCATGCTCAGAACATTCCCCCAGAGATCCAGACCAACTCTGAAGGCAGCAGTGCAGAAAGGGAAGAAAAGACATTGATATGGAACATTTTCCCTGACTCTCATAAGTGTATATGTTTTGGTTCAAGTCAACTTAGGGAATTTCTAGCAAGGAATTCCATGGGGTTACTTAGGAGTGGAGCTGAATCGAAGGATCAATTTTCTTTATTCAATCCATTTCTGAGCCACCTGTCAAGACCATAGTTTTCCCAAGAGGACTGACAGCATAAAAATTAATACGACAAACATATTAATTAAATTGTATTTTTTTTAAAAAAAAAAAAGGAAAGAAAGAAAACCAGTTACAATAGAATACAATTTCAAAATATCCATCAGCATTGAATATCATAAAGACTTTCAGTTAAAAGCCAGGGAGAACAGATGAAGATTTTTGTTGTTGTTTTGTTTAAAACAAAACCTGTTAAAAGCAGCCACAGATAATCAGCTGCAGACTCCAATGAGTTCAGATTCCCAAGAATCCGATCTGTGGAGTTTGGAGTGGACCAGTCCCCCTTCACCTGTGTATTTTCTGGATTTCTTGCAGGATGGTTTTCCAGCTTTTAAATAAGGCATGAGACACCAATGGCAGCTCCCATTAGTGTATATTGGGGAAATTACAGCCATAATTTCTGTATTTTATGCCATTTGTGGCTGTAAATCACTTATTTATATTTAAATTACGTCCATAAAGCACTCATGGCAGCAATTTACATAGAAGTAAGTGCTTTATGGTTGCAAATGGTGTAAAATACGCAAATTGCAGTCATAATTTTCTCAAGAGGTGCTAGTGGCAGCTGCCATTCACATATAATTCCTTTTTTAAAGATGGAAACCCACCCTTGGGAAATCCAATAAGCCCCAAATGGCCTGGATTTTGCCATGGTGGACCCCCCCCCCCAACAGACCAGATTTCAGCGGGTTCACCCATCCCTCGCTACAGGTGGGGCCAACCTTATATTCCATACAGGGGAATTCCATAGCGTAAGGTCCACAACCGAGGAGGCCCTACCTTTACTGCCAATCAACCATGCTGACCCTTGGTTGCAGGCCAATAAGCAGGACTTCTGAAGAAGAGAATAAATCACAGACAGGCTCATAAGAGTGAAGGCAGTCCATGAACTATGAGGTTTGAAAGACAAAACCAGGACACAGAATTGGAAAAAAGGGGGAATTGCGCTTTACCAAGTTGTGATTGTGTGTTTGTATGAGAGAGAGAGAGAGAGAGAGAGAGAGAGAGAGAGAGAGAGAGAGAGCATTTAGTAAGCTGACTGTAAAAATCATCCTGCGAAGTATTGGTAGGGATGTATGACAATGTTGTTTGTGCTTGCAAACCCAATGTTCACATCTTCAAAAGCAAGCGTGAGCCTGAGCTGGTTTTCTCAAAAAATGTTGCAACTTCTCAAACATGCACTCATGTTCGGAAATTGGGCACATTTCGTAGAAAAAACTCCACAATGTTTTTTGTTTTTTTTTTTAAATGTGCCATTTCATTTTAGTTTCTAGTGGGAAAGTGTTGTGACTTAGAAAAATACTCAAGGTTTTGCACAATTATCCTATTTGATCCCGTTGGATTTGCACAATTTTCCTATTCATACAAATTGAACAACAGTTGCAAATGCCTGTGGAAATCGTAGGAGGGACAAGCATGAAATTGACGCTCAGAGAATCTGGGCGAACACAAACATTACTTGTTAACCCTTCCCTAAGTGTTGAGAAAAATTGTATTGCACTTCTATACCATTTCTTCATTAGAACATGTACAATCCCCACTAGTCATATGAATGTTATCCACTGAACTCACATTAACCACAGTTTATGAGAACCAGGTATATATGGTTCAAATAATCTAAATTCTGCTCCACATTTCCTATATTTCTGTATGCAATTCATATTCAGCACATTAAAAGGACAAGAATTCCTAATCTCTGGTCCAATTTTACATAATGTCTTGAATTAAGACTAATGGATAAATATGTCTTTTTGTTTAGCTGGCACATTCAGCAAAAAAATTCATGCAAATAACTTTATTGTGACTGCATGTTAAATTTCTTATGTGTGTATGGGGGGGTTAATATTAAGAGACTGATGACTGTGAGGAATAAAAATGAGAGAATGAAATTTTTAAAAGTGAACCAATTTATCATGAGCCAACATGTCTGCATTTTAATCTTTAGGCCCCAAAGACCTTGAATTATTAAGGACTATTCAAATGCTAAGCAACATTATCACTGCTAAGTTAATTATTGAAATGAGTGATAATATACATTAGATTCATTCATTTTTTTCTAAGAATCATTGCAGAGGTTTATTTTATATAATTGTTTTTAAAAAGCAAAGAAACACGAGGAGAGAATGAGGCAAAAGCAGTATCTGAAGAACACTGGGGTCAACAATCTCCAAGATGGGAAAATTACTTGGTGGTTTACTAAAAAATCCTTTTCAATACAATCCATTTTTCCAAACAGAGAGTCATTCTTAAATATTAATGAACTTCGCTGTTTATTGAGGCAATCATTTCCCAAGATTATTCCATGGGAAACTATTATCTAATTTCACCAGCAGGACACATTACACATTTTGTTATTGCCCTTAGGGGTATCTCTTGATTTTGGGAAAACTATTTCATCTTTACTATTTCATTTTGTGCTTTTAAGACATATTTTAAATTCATGGTTGAAGTTTGCGTTTTTTGCCCATTTAGAAGTGAATGATTCAAAAGTGAATGATTCCAAATAGTTCATGTGCTGAGGGCCAGGTACCTCCAGGCCATTTAATGAGTGAGATACAATCTGTTACCTAATAACATTCTGGAACATCTTTTAATGCTTCTCTCAGACTGGTCTTATTAATCTTCTTTCCCTTTCCCCCCCTTTTTTGTTTCCATCCAAATTTTTCTCCTGTTCTCCAGGACCCTCCAGATTTGCTTCAAAAATGCATTTTAAAGTACAGTTTCATAGCAATTCCATTCTATCATAAAGATAAACAAGAGTGTTGTGATTTACTCAGAGCCAAACCATACGCTGAGCTAATGTATTCATGGGGCCGTATCCACTGCGGTCTTCTGCATGTGGCTAATCCCACTGGCCCCCTTCCAGGAATGAGCGTTTGGGGGCCATTTTGAGGGTTGTCCCCAGAAGTGCTATATTGTGTTGCATAAGTAGTAGTGGCTGCTTTCAGACCACGGCTGGCATGGCCTGCCCCACATGGAAGGCCCGAATTGGACACTGTGCTACTTTAAGGGCCAGCCAATGGACTCAATAGAGGCTTCTCTCCTTTTTTATCCCCCCTTCCAATGGGGAGGGATTTCGGGGGGGGGGAAGGTAGGGAGAAGGTTTAACCCTCCCCTCCCGGGGCATGGTGGTACTGATCCAAACTGGTGCCAGGCACGCTTGCACTAGAGAAAGAAAAGCAAAAGGCAAACCTGAGCTACACACTACGCAATTAGTGAAATACATTTTTTTTAAAAAAAACATTTTTCTTAAATGTTTCCCTTTGGAGTGTTTGTTTGTTTAATATCTGTATTAAATTTGATGTATCTGATTTAATTAACTTCTTAATTTAATCATATTCTGACCCTTCAAGAAAAAAAAATATGGGCAGTGTGCAATAAAAGATACATATAGTCCTTTTATATATGACTTTATAAAAGAAACATATAGTCCTAAAATCCAGATTCATTTAACTCAGAATCATCTAACTGCATAATCATCTAACTCCCTTTTCTGCTCTCCTCATATTCTATGGCTTTTATTAACTTTTGTTTTTGTTTCCAGGTCTCCCTCTCTTGAATGCCTTAGCACACATTATACAAATAGAACCTATTTTCCAAAACCCTTTTCCTTGTTCCCTCACATATAGGGGAAAGGTTGTGTTGTTTTTACCCTTTCCTCAGGCGTTTCAAGAGGTGACGCTTGGCTTGAGAAGGGTGTGCTAGGCAAGGCCTTCTGTGTGAGGTCGGTGCCATCACAAAACATAGTTTAAGAGATCATCAACATTAGTTACAAACTTGGCAGGGTGGGGTGGGGGACCTTATGTGTTTCAATTCTAAATTCATAATTGCGCTAAACACTTTTTATATTATTATTATTATTATTATTATTATTATTATTATTATTATTATTATTTCACTGGAAACTGCATAATTATTTAATAGCAATGTTAAGAGGATTTCATTGGATAAGCTACGATATAATCTGGTTTGATTCTACAAACGGCCTTTTGTGTGGCTTCATGAAGTATCTATATTAGGATTTTTAAAAAGACAAAGCAGTATATATAGCATGTGTGTGTGTGTGTGGTGTACACAACCACGGGATTCAACACAGACCCTGATTTTGTGCATCAGAAAATTAACCAATTCTGCTCAGATCATTTTGGAGGCCATCCACTTCAATCAGGTGTCAATCTTGAGTCAAGATTTGGAAATTTGAGATTTCGTGCACCCTACTGAGTATCATGGGAAATAAAAATTTGGCTATAACATTTCCCCCTCTTTATCACACTTAGGCAGGATCTACACTACTGCTTTATAATGGTTTATAATGGTATTATTGACAATTGAGGCCCATGACACATTCAGTATACAATTTTCAAACCACTATCAAAGTGTTATAGCCTGCTTTCCATAGGTCTGGCCATAGATGATGATGATGATGATGATGATGATGATGATGACGATGATGATGATGATTCCTGTAGCTGGATGTCTTTGGTTGCTTTTTAAAAATGTTGATATATGTAAAGCAATATCATGCTCTCTAAATCTACTTGTTTTCTACACAATTATAATATTCATAGTGTGAAACAAGCCCTATTATACACTTTTTATATATTTGTATTTCTCCTTCCATATGCATGTCCTCTCAGAAGTTAGTGCCACTGAATTCAATGGGGCTTACTCTCAAGTAAGGGGCATAGGATTGTGCTGTGAGAGTCCTTGAGAAAAATGGAGCAAACAGGGAAAACAGCACTGGGATTTTTTACCTCACAGTAGCCTTGTTTGTGTCCATTGACCTTAGGCCTGTCTACACCAGCCATTTATCCTGGGATTATCCCAGTATTGTCCCTGTGCATCCAAATGACACACAGGGGATCCCGGGAGCAGGCAGGGATGATCCTTCCATTTTCCTGGGATAATCCTTAAGGGCCCCTGTTCTTTGACTCTTTGCTGTATGGGCCAAACTAGGCAAAACACCATTAAAGTAATACACAATTGTGTGAATGGGTTTCAAATAAATAGCAGTTGCGGTAACTCTGATCTGGACTGAGGCCTCAGTAGGACAGATATAGGATTTTTACTCTTTGCTCCCCACTCTGGTCCCATGGCTGTTATTTCCATTCAAAAAGAAAAAGAAAAAAGCCTTCCATTGGTATGAATGGAAACTCCCTCATGCAAATCGTAGGTTCAGGAGCTCTGATCTGGAATGGGAATGCCAGGGAGGGGGGCAAATGGGTCCACCCCCTGCCAGTGTGGTGTAGTGGCTAAAGTGTTTAAAGGGAGTCGGGAGATCTGGGTTCTAGTTCCCACTCGGTCATGGAAACCCACTGGGTGACTTTGGGCCAGTCACAGACTCTCAGCCCAACCTACCTCACAGGGTTGTTGTTGTGAGGATAACATGGAGAGGAGGAGGATTATTTACGCCATCTTGGGTTCCTTGGAGGAAGAAAGGTGGGATATAAATGCAATCAATCATTATCACCATCATCATCATCATCATCTAATCTGGCCCTGAAGGTATGTTGGCTGTGAAGGTATGAAGAAGATCAATATGCTGCTGCCATCTGCTCAAACAATTATGTTGTTTGGGGCAATTGTAGGAGCAAGCTGATGTACTGCTTCAGATTTAAATCTCGGCATTTGAAAGATGAAAGTGTGAAACCCACCTGATAAATCTTACTAGTTTTAGTAAAACTGGGGCTAAGTTGAACAATTACTCACTTGAGTTTCTGTTTCATTTTCATGAGTGTCAAAAAGAACCTCATGTTTTCGGCAATATTCAACACTCATTGAAAAAACATGTATTTTTTTTTCAAAGTTGCTTTTCCTCTGTGCCATTTCTCTTTATGCTTGCCCTCAGTGCCCTCAGCTTTATTGTCTGTGGTGATGAATTTGATTTTGTCAGCGAGCTCGCAATGCCACAGCTGGTAAACAGATGCTGATAAACAGTATCATTCCGGTCTGCATAGCCAATAGGATTAAATAACGGTGAGGGCAAATAAGCCTGAGGTCAGTGAGGGCAAAGAAGAAAAATGAGAATGGGAATGAGAAAAAGCAGGAGCTAGAGCAGTCACTGAAAAAAGCACAATTGTTTAGCAAGGTGAACATTCCTCTGTCAGTGCCATTTTCCTTCATCTCTACCCTCACTATCCACAGGCTTATTTCCCTCACTTATCCACCCATTATTTTTTGTGGCGATCCAGGAGATTGCGGCCTTAGCTAGACCAAAGGTTTATCCCGGGATCATCCCAGGGTCATCCCTGCCTGCTTCCGGGATCCCCCGTGTGTCATTTACATGAACAGGGATGACCCCAGGATGATCCTGGGATAAACCTTAGGTCTAGCTAAGGCCTGTGTTTACAAGCAACTTTTACAATGGTGATGGCCAACCTTCTGACTCATGGGCCTCATAAGGCGTGCAGGGGTTTGCCATCAGGCCGAGAAGCTTCTTCCCCTGACTGTGCATGCTCTTGCATGGATGGAAAAAATTAGGGGTGTGCACGGACCCCCCACTCCGCTTCACTTGCAGATCTGCGATTTTTGGAGCGGGCCGCTTCGCCCCACCCCCACTCCGCCCACTTCCACTCCGCTCCGCTCGGAGCTCCGGATCCAGATCGGAGCTCCGTTTTTCCCCCCTCATAGGCTTGCATTGAAAGCTAAAAAATTATACAACTTTTTTTCTGTGAAAGTTAGAAACCTCACGTTTGGCACCATGACACCTCATGGGGGTATACACATGCATGCCAAGTTTCAAAGCAATCCCATCATCCCCTGATTTTTGGGGAATTTTTGAAAATCGGGCACCCCATTCACACCCCTTTCCATAGCTCCGTCAATTTGCACGTTAGAAACCTCAAACTCGCCACCATGAAAGCTTATCCAGGGATACATACGCACGCCGAGACTCAAGGCAGTCCCATCATCCCCTGATTTTTGGGGAATTTATGAAAATCAGGCACCCCATTCACACCCCTTTCCATAGCTCCGTCAATTTGCACGTTAGAAACCTCAAACTCGCCACCATGAAAGTTATCCAGGGATACATACGCACGCCGAGACTCAAGGCAGTCCCATCATCCCCTGATTTTTGGGGAATTTATGAAATCCAATACCCCTTTCCATAGCTCCGTCAATTTTGCACGTTAAAAAAAAACCTCAAACTCACCACCATGAAAGCTTATCCAGGGATACATACGCACGCTGAGACTCAAGGCAGTCCCATCATCCCCTGTTTTTTGGCGGGGCTTAAACCTGCAAAATTTGGAACTTCCAAAACTCCAAGTGAGCGCAGGAAGGACTTCTCCCCTGAGTCAAAGCCACACACACACAACATCCCTGCGAGGTGGGCAGGGGAGGAGGGAGGGAAGGCAGGCAGGCATGCAGCTGGCATTTCTGGGGGCATAAGGAAGTGAGCCAAGGATAAGCCAGTAATGCATATAAAATGGAATAAATAAATAAATAAACGAAGGAGGGGTGGAATTAAAAGCAGCAGTGTTGCTGAATAAACAACAAGAACTTTTTTAAAAAGGCTATATCTGTCTTTTACCAGCAATAGGGGGACGTGCCCAGGGGAGGGGGAAGCAGCTGCCAGTTCAGCTCAAGAAAGCCATTGCTTCACCAACAGCTCTGAGATTGAGAAGTAAACGCTCACTTCAACTCATAACAGGCATCGCTCCACCACTAAAAAGTGAACATTCACTTCAACTCATGATAGGCATTGCTCCACCGTTTTACTCTCTTTGGAAGGCTCTAATGGCCTTCCAGTGCAGGAGAGAGTGGGGGCACGTCCACGATGAGATGCCCTAGGGGAGCTCATCCCCTTGCACCACATCTTTTCAGTTGTTCCCCAAAGTTAGGGTGGGTAGCAGTGCTGTGTTTCTATCTCTTATTCTTGGCTTAGTATATGATTTCAGGTTGTGTTTGTGCATTTGGTGGGGCTACTGTGTTAAAAAACACGGGGAAAAGTCCGTTCAGATGAAGAAAGAGAAGTTTCCCAGAATCCCAAGTTACCCGTTTTGCCTATGCCCTCCTCTAACTTTGGGATCATGTGATCATGCCCGGGAGCTGACTCTGCCCCTCAGCCCTTTGAAAAAGGTATTTTTCCCGCCGATTTTTCCAAAAATTCTAGCGCGCGACCCGCACCACGCAGAGAGGTGAGAGTAGTCTCAAAATGACCCCCATCCACGACTCTCTGTGCACAAGAATTTTCAGAACGATAGCTTAAAAATCAACCCAGTTATCCCCGATTGTTTTCCGCAATGCAATCCTATGGGCGAAAACCTCCGATTGACCCGCGCTGTCCCTGTTTGTAATGTTTGTTTACCCGATTTTTTAAAAAATATAGCACGCGAACCACATGACACAGAGAGTTGAGAGTAGTCTCAAAATGACCCCCATCCACGACTCTCTGTGCACAAGAATTTTCAGAACGCTAGCTTAAAAATCAACCCAGTTATCCCCGATTGTTTTCCGCAATGCAATCCTATGGGCGAAATGTTTCAAGATGGCGATCGGAGCGCTCCGCCTGAACTAGGAGCTCCGAAAAATGGCCGCTTCTCTTCGCCTTGCTTCTAGGGGTCCGCGGTCCGCTTCTACTCCTCTGGGTAAGGCGGAGCAGGCCAATCCGCTACTGCTTCTCTGCTCCTAATCGGAGCGGAGCACATGCCTACTCTTTAGAGTGGTATTGAAGTGCACTGACAACTGTTGGGGCCCATTGTCACATACCATATACCGCTTTCATACCACTAGTGCTGTATACTGCTTGGTGTGGCTCCTACCTCTTACATACCGCTTTTGTAGCGCTTTCATAGTGCTATATCCTGCTTAGTGTAGAACTGGCCTCTCTATTATCTAGGCGTTCAGCTTAATAAAAGGGTTGTTTTGATTCCAAGGAAACTTAAGGGGGACAAGTTAATTGTGACTTGAATGCAATTGAAAATGATGGAATAAGACTTAAGACCTGTGGAAATGTAAAAAGAACATAAATTCCCCACTTGGTGGTTTGAATAGAGTCTTACTACATACATATTGTATGTGTGTGAAGGAACTGAACTGTTTTGCATTTTTGTATATAGTTTGTGTTTTGGCTATTATGGTTCCATCTTTTCTTTTCTTTTTTACATGTGTGCCAGTCATTACCAGCCAGAAGGTCATGTTTGGTTAGCTCAGGATGTTAGCTCAGCAAGCCAAGGGTATACAGAAGGCTCACTGAGCCAGGGGCCTTTGCTAGACCAGCGGTTATCCCAGGCTGATACCTGGAATCGCCCCTGTGCATCCAGATGACACAGGGGATCCCGGGCTCTGGGAGGGATCATCCCTCCCTGGCCCCGGGATAAAGCCCTACACTTTGGGCCCAGTTTTTCCCATGGTCTCGGGCTGAGCAGAGACCGGCCCTTAAACCGGCCCTTTAAGATTTTTTTTTAAAAAAATGGCAGGCGCGACACCTCTCCTCTTGAGCTCATCACGCCTTGCATGTAAACAAGGGTGAGATCTCGCATTATTCACAATGCAAGGTCTCCCCTCCTCTCCCCCGGATTTTCAGGTAGGTCTAGCAAAGGCCAGAGTTTCTACATAAGAAGAGGAGATAAGAAAACAGGTAGGAAGTTCATCAGGAGGTCACAGAGATAATGATGTTTAGTGTCAGAATGTCTGTAGAGGAAGAAGGGGGGATGCTTTGCAGCAAGCAACTGAAGGCCAAAGGAAGGACTCAGGAGTTAGGAATTTAGGGCAAAGGTATACAAGAAACTAAGAAACTAGCCTCCTAATTGGTTTGAGAAGGGAAGAAACGGCCTGTTTTTAAGATATAAAGGTCTGAGGCAGAAGGGCAGAAATTCAGGGAGAGAGAGAGAGAGGGAGGAGAGGAGAAGAAAGAAAGAGGATTTTTTTAAAAAAGCCACTGAAAACAGATGCAGAAAGAAGCCAGAATCTAAAGGAAGGGAAGAACTGGTGCAACTGGATAACAGGTTAAGAGTACACTAGAACCATGGCAGTGAGATATTGCTGGGAAGAGATTTTGATAAAATAGGTGCACAGCCTAGTTAGTTTAAATGAGGCCATAGCTAGACCTAAGGTTTATCCCTGGATCATCCAGGGGTCAAACCTGTTCATCTAGGTGACGCACAGGGGATCCAGTGCTCAGGCAGGGGCGAACCCTGGATGATCCCAGGATAAAACTTAGGTCTAGCTGTGGCCTAAATAAATGTTAAACTAATTGAGCACAGGGCATGGTCTGAAGGTAAATGAGTCAGCCAGCTTGCTGAAGCCAAGCTGGTCTGAATCTGGTCAGTGCTTAGAGGGCAGACCACCTGGGAACCACATGTAGCCTCCTTGAGTTCCACAGATACAAATGTGTTTATCTCTGATTATTTCATTGCCATTAGCAGCTGATGAGAGATAAGTACTTTCCCCCTTTTTCAATGCTAAGTAAGGGAAAGCATTTTTTCTAGGCATGTGCTCCGCTCCGATTAGGAGCAGAGAAGCAGTAGCGGATTGGACTGCTCCGCCTTACCCAGAGGCGGAGTAGAAGCGGACCGCGGACCCCTAGAAGCAAGGCGAAGAGAAGCGGCCATTTTTCGGAGCTCCTAGTTCAGGCGGAGCGCTCCGATCGCCATCTTGAAACATTTCGCCCATAGGATTGCATTGCGGGAAACAATCAGGGATAACTGGGTAAACGGAGCTCCGAGCGGAGCGGAGTGGAAGTGGGCGGAGCGGGGGCGGGGCGAAGCGGCCCGCTCCAAATATCGCGGATCTGCAAGTGAAGCGGAGCGGTGGGTCCATGCACACCCCTACTAAAGAGTAGGGTGGCTTCTGCCTCTTATATACCGCTTTCATACTTTTCATAATGCAATATCCTGCTTGGTGTGGATCTGGCCTCTCAGCCCTTAGAAGTATAGTAACACTTCTAAGGAAGGGTGAAAATTGTATGTTTTAAAGATCGCGTTTATCAAAATAGACTTTGGGACATTAGTGCAATCACCCTTGTATATTATTAAAAGGAAGAACAGATTGTCTGCTCTACTGCACAGTTAAAAATGACTAGAACAAAAAAAAAACTCTATCAAAGGTAGATGATATCTTTCATTTAAAAAGGTCTTTTCACTTCATATTTTACTACCTAATTGCATCCAGCATTGGCTCTTATTAAAATTGCATTAATTCAGCTCCAAAGGAATACATAAAAGAGCCAAGTGTCAAAAAGGGTGGTAACATGAGCAAATTCTTCAAAAGAAGAAGGAAAGCTCTTTTTTGAAAATACATATATATTGGAACACTGAAATAGTCATCTGGTATGAAACAAACTGTATCCCAATCCTATACATGCTTACTCTTTTATCAGGCTGCATATCCTCCTACTTTAATGGAATTTACTAACTGTGTATGGCTCTCCAACTTTACTGGAGAAATTCCTTGAAAAATCTAAGAGATTCAGACTAGAGACTTGTGATTCAACTTTGCATTGGGCCATAGACCATAGACCAAATAGTCATTTAATTCCCATTAATTCCTGAAGGGACCCCTACAGGGAAAAGGAAACATTTCTGCAAAATGACCGAGGTGGCCAATGACGTGCAGCCATGTGGCACAAATATTTCCTCTTCTCTGAAAAAGTCCCTTCCGGGAGACGGAAACATTTCTGCAAAATGAGGGAGTGCTGCCAAGAAACTGCACCAAACCCAGTACCCACCCAGCTAGGACAGCTTGGGTGAGAAAACAGCTGTTGCAGGTGGGAAGGAGCAGAATAAGGCACCTCGTGTGTCAGTACACATGTGCCATGTGAGGCAAGGGAGAGGCAGAGCCTATAAAGGCCAGCCCCACCAAACATTGGCCTCTTTCACTTTTTGACTCCACCCTCTCTCCCTTCATCTAGTATGGGGTTAGCCCATCACTCCCTTTGGAGGGAAGGCTGAGTAGGAATTTTTCCTCCCACTAAATGGGATAGGTTTTTCCCTACTCCTTACTGGAAGTTTCATTAGAGGAAGGTGGATAAATAGGTTGATTGGTTGTAGGGAACACTGCTATATTAGATTAGGGATGTTGAGCACTCTGGCACCTGATTGGCATATCCAGAGGACCTGCTCCTAGGGGGCTATGTGGCTCCCATGTCAGGATATGGTTTGCCTTTGGAAGCCCTCCTGCCTCATCTACTCAGAGTCTTTGTGCCACAAGGCAGGGTTGATGTGGGGCAGTCTCCCCACACTTCCAAAGTGTCACATCAGAAAGGGGGCCAACTCCTTTCTTACCCAACTCCTGGCTTCAGAGAGTGGCTTGCCCATAAAGCCAGGCAAGTTGCCTGAGGTAAGGACACATAGATCCCCACCCTTTTCACATGCAGATCCAGGGAGGGGTTGAATCTCCCTTATTGTTTAAATAAAGAGGCCCTAGTTAAACCCAAGCTCTGGTGTCTGTGTCTTTATTCTATGCTTCCTTCTCCACTCGCAAATGACCAGCAATCAATTGGCTACAGTAGTGGGGACAGAAGGGGGCAAAGAGAGTGTTATCACAGTAGCTATGGGAACAGGCTGGTCATTTATGTAAGTTTCCTATCCCCACCACCATCACTGCCACAGTAGCAGGGGTGGAAGAGGAAAGGGATGTTGCTTTTTCTCTCCTCCTTCTGTCCCCAGTACCACAGCAGGAGCAGGTGGCTCAGCGTGGAAGCAGGCAGCCACACACTTGCCCACCTTGGCATGCACCGGATCAGGCAAATGTGGGCAGTTGTGAATGGGCATCCAGGTGGCCAAGCTGGCAAGAAATTGTTGGGCTTCGAGACCCAGCCAGATGCCCATGCTATCTTTACATCATCATGGTATGCTGGGATTGCATGTTGAGTTACAACATACTTTGTGGTCTGTCATGGTGATCTGGGTGGAGCGGTCCTTAGCTCAGGGCTGCCTATATTGAATTTTCTCCTCCCATTGAAGTCTATGGAAGGGTTTTGTGTCTGTTTTTTGTGTGAGGTCCAGGGCTGAAGTACAGTTCTGCTGTCATTAGGGAGATGGTTGTGGTCTGCAGGAGTAGGGGATGCAGTGTAAGTGTGCTCCTTCCCTGTTCTGCCCACGTCCCACTAAAGACTCTGCCCCACTTCAATAGCTCTGCTGCTGTGTTTTTCATACTGGCAGTGTTTCTTGAATTCTGCCAGCACAGCAGGACTTCTGCCAAATCCTAAAGCCTTTCAGACTTTTGCATGAAAGATTGCTCTGTCAGTGCATAGATTTTACTGATAAGATTACATGAAGAATATCCTGTTATCCAATTTTCAAATTTTGATTTCACATATATATATATGAGAATATTTGACTAAAATCTGCATTACAATGAGTTGATTTGAAAATATTACCGTACAAAACTATAAATAGAATACCATGGTACAAAGGCAGCGAGCAAGTGGTTTTGAAAGTCAAGAAATTCCATGCTAGTTCAAGATCATGCCAGATAAATTTTAACTAACCATGGTGCAGAAAGTTATTCAGTTCACTTACATTATCTTCCACTTTCAAACCACTGTGCAAACCGAAATAAAGTTATCCTTCAAAATCCACACTTTTCTGAATGTTGAAGGTGACTTCCCTGCTTCAAATTGCATGTACTAGAGAAAATGTTCAAATATCCGTTGTATAAGGAAAACGCTGTGCAGAAAATGTGTATATCAGGCAAAAATGCACACAAAACACATGTATTAGGAGAAATGTGCACAAAAATGCTAATAAACTTTCATGCAAACTTTTTTAAAAAATAATCAAGGTTCAGATGACCCAAACATAAGTCTGGAGAGAATTCTAACGTTTGAGAGCAACCTAACAAGATTGGGAAAACAAGATACCAAGAGAAACCAAAATTGACAGTATTGTTTATCTGTAATATCAACTGTAGGGCATTTCCTGTAATGCTTTACAGCATAAATTTACCATAAATGCATGTTTTGGGGATGGGGAGGTGATTTTTAAGGTGACTTTGCTTCTCTTTCCCTTATGTTCCACCATTTTGTTTTGTGCTGAAAATGTCAACCCATCTGGAAGTTTGTCACAAGTTGGTCTAAGCACTTTCCTGAATATTTCCATAAATATTTGCACAGTGGCTTCTCTGGATGACGAAGCCTTGTAAAAGTGACTGTAGAAGCAAACCAGAGGATTTGTTTTCTTATTTGTGCAAGATTGCATTAGATCTGATGAATGGGATTAGCAAGACTAAAAGCCAAACAAACATGCAATTAAACAGCGCAATAAATGAAAACAAATGCAAGTAGCACTAATCCACCTAGTCTCTTGAAGATGTTGCCAAATGCATTGCAGTGACAGGAGGGCTCAATCCTGCATCAATAGATGGCTTAAATTGTACTCCTCTGCTTGTTCTTGTTTTTACAGCATTCTTGAGGCATTCCAATTAAAGTGTGCTTTAAAAAAACCAGTAAAAGAAAGCTGCATATTAAGTTTCAGGATTTAGTAAGCAGGATTTATTTATCATTCTTTAATATTCACCCAGCTCTCCCTTTTCATCCTAGAACTCCTCGTCCCCATTAACTGGTCTCACAGCTCCAGCTGCTTATTGGCTGCCTCATTGCCAGAAGGTCCAATACGGAATCCCTACCCACCCACCCCAAGCACACCACATGATTACCTTGCATGTCCAGTGACAACATTTATGTTGCCAATGTGGAAGAAAGAGAATCCGACAAATTTGTCCACCCAAGCAGAGGGTTTTGAGTGCTTTGCTCTTAAGTGTCTCTGAATCCCTGTATGATGAATTAGAGATGCTATCCCATTTTTCCCCCCTGACAGCTACATGGCAGGCAAGTACAACTAGGGATGGACAAACCTGTCAAACTCTCGGTCTCCCTCCCTCCCTTCCTCCCCTCCATCTCTCTCTCTCTCTCTCTCTCTCTCTCTCTCTCTAATTTTAAATTTGGTTCATCTTGAACTTTGGGAATTTTCTCCAGTCTTAAATTTGGTTCATCCTGAAAGTTGAGAATTTTAAAAAAAGTTTGCATGAAAATTACACGAGCATTTTTGTGTATATTTCTCCTAATACATGCATGTTTGCCTACAACACACAATTTTTTTTTTTGCAAGCATGTTTCCTAATATAAGCCTAATCTACACCAAGCAGGATATTGCACCGTGAAAGCAGTATGAAAGCGGAATATAAATGGCAGGAGTCACACCAAGCAGGATATAGCGCTATGAAAGCGGCATATGGAACATGTCAATGGGCCCCAACTGTAGTCATTGCACTTCAAAACTGCTACAAAGCAGTAGTGTGGCTCCTGCCTGTTATATACCGCTTTCATACTGCTTTCATAGTGCAGTATCCTGCTTGGTGTAGATTAGGCCATAGTGCATTTTTAATGCCACTTCCCCATATGTATGCATATTGTACACACTTTTTCAATGGAGACCTCCATTGCAAAATTCGGAGAAGTGCATATTTTGAAGGACAATTGCGTTTCAGTTTGCATAGTGATTCAAAATTTCAAAATTTAGATATGTTCACATCAAAACACAAACTGAACAAATGTCTCCTACATTCCTAAGCAAAACATGCTCCTCTCTATGCTAGGAATAGCTGTACCTTTTGAATTTGGCCAGTACAGCTGAGTGAAAAAAAAAGTTCATTGTTTTACACATGCTTACCAAAATCCACCCATTTCTTCATAACTGGGTCAGGGAACCCCCCCCCCCACACACACAGTTGAGACTTAAAAGAAAAGAAAGAATGTAAGAAAATGTGAAACTGACCATCCCTATTTTTGGAAACTAGCTGTTGGAGTCTTAGAGGACATCTTTGACATTCTGGCATTACAAGAAAGGAGGAAGACGAAGATGAAGAAGAAGAAGAAGAAGAAGAAGAAGAAGAAGAAGAAGAAGTGGTATATTGATTAAATATTGAAATTTGGGAAAGCTAATTGAAGTTGTGCTCCTGAGTCGTCCTTGTTAGTTGAAATGTAGATGCCACACATGCTTTTAACTGACTTCACTCAGTAGGAAATTGGTTTAGACTCTCCATGTATTAATTATCTGTGTTTGATTTTGATTTTCAATGCCCTTTATCATGGAACATTCATCACTAGTACATTACCCTATGGGAGAACTCCTACAAAATTCTCAAAGGTTAGGAAAATGATCCACAAAACTACGGGCTCCACCCAACAGGGGAAAACCTGGTTTGCTGCAGAATCCATGGGTCTGATTCATAAAAATCTGAACTCATTTGGTTCCATTGCAGATTTCTGTGGCATCCCTAGGGCTACTGCCTAGAAGAGCAGCCTTGTGTCTTCTTCTCCCTCTTCCTAGATAACTAGTTGTTGTTTTAAAATGTGATATGATGTCCTACTCTGCATCATTGACTGTATTCTGATTTCCTCAATTCTAAAATCCAACTCATCACTAGGCGTTATAGGGAAAAGAAGGAAGAACTCAACATAGGGCTGCTTTTTCCATAGCAGTTTCATGGTTTTTGGCTACCATATGCTTGAGAAACTGTTAGCATCAATAGTCTGGCTACATTCTACCATGGGGCTACTTTACATTATTGTCTTAGAGTATAATGTTGAATGAATATAATGGGATGCTGAGCAAATGGAGTTTTGGAATTAACATTTGTGTACAGTAGGTTAAATTTCTGGCACTATTACATAATTTGACAATAGTTCTCCAAAGGTGAAGAATTTCTCTCTCTTCTCAATCTCTCTCTCTCTATTGTCATCCAGTAGGACAGATTTCTTCATTATGGAGTATTAGAAACTCATCCAAGATTTGTTTATTGCACTTTTGTTTGCCAACTTATGCAATCAAACTAACAAAAAGAACAAGTTTTTTAAAACACACATACACATTCTTCTTCATCATCATCATCATCATCATCATCAAATAAATTCTGGCCCTTATGACCTGAAAGTTCCAAATCTGGAAGTAAAACTGATAACATTTAATTTGTAAAGGCCACACACATCTGTCAAACATCATATTTTGCAAGGCAAAAACACGGTTTCAAAGCTGCCCCTTTAATTATGGGGGTTATTCATTATTTCACTACCCAGACCTGAGGTCTCAATCCAACCATCTGAGGTTGTCCAGATGGCCCTTCCCCCTGGCTTCACACCCTTTCCTACAACTACCAAATGTTTGGTGATTTCCTGGATTTCATGTAATTCCCTCCCCCACTCTAAAAGGTTGAAATGCCTCTCATAAGATAGAGGCCTTAGCTAGACCTAAGGTTTATCCCAGAATTGTCCCGGGGTCATCCCTGTTCATGTAAATGACACACAGGATATCCCGGGAGCAGGCAGGGATGACCCCGGGATGATCCCGGGATAAACCTTAGGTCTAGCTAAGGCCTTAATTACTGAAATACTTAATTTACACTACAATACCCAGTTATGTTTTATTTTTCACCTGTTCAGCCCCACCAAGGTATGTGGCCCCTGAGAGCTTCTCCAAAGTAAATTGGGCCCTCACGTTGGAAGAGGCGCCTTACCTCTGCCTTACATTGTATTGACTTTAGCTATTTACACCTCAAATGTCTGCATATCTACTCAGGAGCAAATGCCATTCCATGGGGCTTTCTCTCAGGTAAGTGGATATAGGGTTGCAGCCATAGTGTGTCGAAAACATTTGGGCATAATCCGACGAACCAAAAACAAGCACATTTGCTGCTACTTCCTCATAAAACCCCATGGTATCGCTGCTGCAGGGTAGGTGCAGGAAATCCCCACAGCAGGAGGGAGTGCTGGTTTTGCGGCAGCCATTTGGCTTGTTGGGCCCACCCCCTGCCCTCTGCCCGGCATCTCCACTCTTCTGGCAACCTATCAGTGGTCACCATCCACCCTGGAATGCCCTCAGCTTGATGCCGAAGTGAATCACATGATGGACGGACCATGGTGACTTCGTTTCAAAGCAAACAGGGTAGGGTAAGTTCCTGACTTTTTTAAATTCGCAGATTCAGGGAAAAGCCCTGTGGTGGTTGTGAGTTGGCGTGTGTGTCTTATAACCAATGCAGCACAACTGCGCAGCCACCACAAGGCAAATAAGGCATATCAAAAGCCCCCTGGTTAATCATCACAGGAAACAAAATGGTAGACTACAGGCATCTTTCATCTAATCCATAGGGCATTTCTCATGTTCTTAATGGGACTTGGAAGTGCTCATTTTGCCCAGATTGTGCCGTTTTATGGGTTTCCCCTCCCCTTGCAAACGTTCCTCCTTCTATCTCTCTGCATCTTTTGCTTTTGTCTGCAAAGTGGCATTTCTAGCAGCACTCCTGTTTCTGATTGCCGCACAGAAGCCTCGTTTGATTTATGATAAATGTTAATTGCCTTTCTGCTGTTTCCAGCCTGTCCGAATAAGTGCTCCAGGACTGCAAATGTTGTGCTCGCTCGAGCGCGCTATGTTGTGAATATTATGTATTAAAGCCATTGTGGGCTAAATGAAGCAGATAATATTGAATGAAATGTTTATTCACTTGTTTGGCACCCAACTCAAATGTGTGTGTGTGTGTACATATACATACATACATTTTTTGATATCTTGTCCTAATGGCTTATTTTTTTTAAGTGCACAAATAACCCAGCTTTTCTGCTCAGCTGGTTGGACACAATCCAGCAGAATCCAGTTGCAAATCAAGATTCTGTACTTCAATACACAAGTGCCTGATATTTAGTTACTTTGAAGAAGTGGATTGTGGGATGCATCACTTGCCAGGTGCCCGTGGACCATCCAGCAGCTCACCCAGTGGTGGGTAAGGGGCAGGGCAGGCATGGGACAATTTGTCCATCAATAGTTCTATGGGGGTTGCTTCTGTGTAAACCTGAATAGGATCAGAATGTAGCTACCGTTAGCTGGAATTTGATTTATTTATTTATTTATTTGATTTATATATTTCTGTCAAAAAATGCACTCAAAGACTGTCTTAGGCCATTTCCACACCAGCCTTTTTCCCTGGGGTTGTCCCTGGGTGCTGTCTGTACATCCAAATGATGCACAGGGACTCCTGGGGGTAGGGGGGACAGGCACGGGTTTTCCCAGGGATAAAAAAAAAACTCTGCGAAAACCTGATTCTTCCAGCAGTCCCGGGGCAATCCCAAGGACTGCAGGTGGTGTGGGTGAACATTCCGGCTTCTTCCCTCCTCCCTGTGAGTAGCAGGGGTCAACAGAGGGAAGGAGCAAGGCCTAGGGCAGTCTAGGGACATCAGGGGTGGGGAGGGGAGCAGGGGTGGGGCTTGGAGTGCAAGTGTGCTCCAGCTCCTGTTTCTTTAGAAAAAATGGTGGCTGTGATGTGCGCAAATCCCTCTTCACTTCTGGGACATTGCACAGCTGACTGGACACAGGGTGATGATCTGGGAAGCCAGAAATCTTGGGATCATCACCCCTGCATACCTCTTCACCCTTTGGTGTAGAAAGAGCCTTTGTGTGTGCCAATAATTGTGAGTGGGCCCATTCAGAAGACACCTTAAACCATGGCTTTAACCATGGTGGGTAAGCCAGAAAGCCAGGCTGTGTTCAGAAGACACCTTAACCATGGCTTTAACCATGGTGAATAAGCCTTTTTGTTTTATTCATGCAGATCAAACCAAATTTCCCTTAAATTGAGGTGTTTGGGGCAAATATTCTTGGATTATTGAAAGCCATTTTGAGTCTTTCAAGCACAGAAGACACAAATGTGTTTGTGGTCTTTTTTTAAAAAAAACCAATAAATATTGGAGAATGAGTCTGAGAAATAGAGTTCATGGTTGAGACTACAGTGGGATGTCTGACATGGGGCTGTGACTGAAATTGGTAGCTCTATGTAGAGATGCTTTAATCTATGGAGGAATGTTGTGATGCAGTTCTCAGAAATGTGGGGAAATCCGACTGTGGATTCTGGTGTGCAGTGCGCAAGACTTCACAATTAGAGCATCATGCCGAGAGAGAGAGAGAGAGAGAGAGAGAGAGAGAGAGAGAGAGAGAGAGAGAGAGAGAGAGAGAGTTTGTTTTCCAATAAGCAGCAACATTTCCAAAAGAGCAGGAATCTAAATGGAAAAAAGCCGTCTCGTTAGTATAATCCAGCACACAGGAAGAACAACAAATCTTCATTTCATTTCATTAAATTCACCTAATACCCCTTGCCTCCCTAAGTGGCAGACAGTGGTGCATAACTCATAATGTACTCTTTGCCTCACCTCTCTTTATAGACATTCTGCCTTGGGGGACTGCTTCCAAGTAAATCCATCACAGGCAAGTAACGGCAGTGACACATCGTCTATTGCTCAGTATGATGAAGGATTGCCAACTGTGATCACAGCAACTTCCTCATGGTGTCATTACTGACTTCCCACCACCTAAAGGCAAGCTCTGAATCATGGTTTAAGTGCCTACTAAGCACATCTAATAGCATTTCCAAAGACGTCTCAGATGAGCATGCTCTTCTCTCTCTCTCTCTCTCTCTCTCTCTCTCTCTCTCTCTCTCTCTCTCTCTCTCTCTCTCTCTCTCTGCATTTCTTACCGACACTGCTACATGTGCAATGTGAGCACACCAGAACACCATCTGACCAGACCCATGGAGGATTCCTGCCATGCAGGCTAGGTGAAGATGGGCATTGCTAGGTTTTCCAGATGTTGTCACCACTCATCTCAAGCCCAATTCCTGTTTGGGTTTGCAATCACTGTTTGCTCTGCACAGATGGGAAAGATGTGCAAATTGAGCAGTGATCAAATATGAAATTTGAAGGGGAAAAAAACCACCTCAAATTTGCACTACTATCCTAATTTGTGCATCTTTCCTCCATAGATTAAAGCAGGGCTTTCAGTCTGCAGGGGGGTGGGGGAGAGATTTGCACAAATTAAGAAAATTGTGCAAAATTGAACAGGGAAAATTGTGCAAATCATAATTTGTGGACATTTTTTTGGTGAACACCTGCTCGTAATCACGTTCAGGGCTTCAAACAGGGCAGTCTTGCATGTTTTGCTAGGTCACCATTTCAAGTGAGATGCTCACTGTGTGAAATGCCACTTGGACTACCTTCTTTCCCGTCAGATTGAAGAGAACAAGAGGAGTTTCTAGCATCATTGCTGCTGCCTACACTGACAAGCTACTACTGCAAATGCAGGCAGTCATGTGAGTGGTGATGGTGTATGATGTTTCTGCCCGTGTTTGAGTTGCAGCATGACTTGAACATTGCTGAAGCTGATTTTTAGCAGGGACTTCCCACCCTTCACAGCACTTTCAATGGATCTCTGAGCTGTCATATCATAATCTCTAATCTACTTAATGTAGGTTAGAGATCATGAACTTATATTATTTATTTATTACATTTTTATACTGCCCTGTAGCCAAAGCTCTCTGGGCGGTTCACAAAAATTAAAACCGTGAAGAGCATAATAAAGCAACCAACTATCTAAAAACACAAGTACAAAATACAATATAAAAAGCACAACCGGGATAAAACCACACAGCAGAAATTGATATAGGTTAAAATACAAAATTAAAACAGCAAAGTTTAAATTTTAGTTAAATTAGGAGTTAAAATACTAAAGGTCTTAAGCTGGTGACGAAAGTACAATGTAGGTGCCAGGCGAACCTCTCTGGGGAGCTCATTGCACAGCCGGGGTGCCACAGCAGAAAAAGCCACTGGTCCATCTAGCTTGATTTTCTCTGCACTGATCTATAGTGGATTTCTAGGGTTTCAGACAGGGATCTTTCCCCTCCATACCTAGAGATGTCAGGGATTGAATCTGGGACCTTCAGCATGTACATCATGTGCAGAGTTGCTTTGGTGACTGCTAGTTGCACTACATAGGTCAGCTTTAGGGATGTATGAGGATTTTGTTAATGTCCACAAATTATGCAAACATACCATAATCACAACCCTGAATGCAAATGCGAGCAGGAGAGTGTGTTCTCCAAAGATGCTTGCAATTTCCTGAACTCATGTTCATGCATGGGGGGAAAAGAGCTCATTTTTATGCATTACTCTATGTAGGAAAAGTGCACATCTTGAATGCACTCTTGAAAATGCACGTCGTTCCTTTTTGAAATGCACACTTCTTTTTTTTACAGAAATAGGAAATATACACAAGTGAACATGGAAAGCAAGGCAAGATGTGCTTCAAATGGATGTTCACAGAACTTGGATGATCACAAAAAATTACTTGTTCACTCATCCCTAATCAGCTTTCCGCACACCACTGTAAGCAGTGTACTTAAAGCCTTTTGAGTGGTGTGCAGAAAGATTCTTGGAGCATTCTCTGTCTGCAATGGCCAGTCACATAATTGCTTCAGCTTGTAGTAATGATGGACATACATCCCTGCTGAAAGTATTGATATGTCTCAGCTAAGGAACAACAACTATTGGTTTATTCCTATTAAATTTCGTATTGACACCTTTAATATTGCTTGCTTCATTCCCCCACCCCACCCCAGTATTTGTGCTGTTGCAGGTATATTTGAAGCGGCTACTTTCATTAAACTAAGCTCCATGCTCTTGAATAGAAAGCATGGTGGACAGTTGTCATTTGGAAACTAATTCATCCAGAGAAGAGGAGGAAGAGGAAACAAAGGTCTGATTTGGTTTAATTGCAGATACTTGTAGTATATCACAGCACTTGCAATTGGTTCATAATGACAGGGAAGAGTTTGCGGAAGACTATTTGATTGACATAACTGTGTGTGTTTTTTCTGGTGTGCTTCTATATTAGTAATAATCTTAGCTTGTGCTGAAGACAAAATCAGCGGTTTTTTGCTTGTTTGTTTTCTAAAACCAAATGAGTTCACGGCTTATTATTATTATTATTATTATTATTATTATTATTATTTATTTATATAGCACCATCAATGTACATGGTGCTGTACAGAGTAAAACAGTAAATAGCAAGACTCTGCCGCATAGGCTTACAATCTAATAGATTTGATGTGTCCTAATCATTCATTTCTTCTTCTTCTTCTAAATACACAGATGCATTTCCTATATCTCTTCCTCCTTTGCTGGGTACATGTCCAACTCTGGATTCTATGATGCATGGTCTTCTCTCTTGGTAGCTGTTTCTCCAAATTGCAGTCATATGAAAGTATGTGGTGCAGCAGTTGCTGAGATGGCATTGCCTGACCACAATCAGAGACCTTTTGTGAATATTTTTCAGCCACATCAGAGTACAGTCATTGTATCTATCTATTTATTTATTTTCCCAATAAGCCATAATGAAGAGCAGCCCATTCTCTGCTTTCTAATATTTTGCAGTTTTAGCTTCATGCTGGGTGGATCAGATCTGAGGGCAGCCGTGTCAGCTAATGGTGGTAGCTGGTTCTTAACCATCCAGGTTAAGCACAACACATCTGATTGCTTTCTCTGTCAGCAGCTTCAAACTTAGCAACAGAGGACAATTTCCCTTCTAGTATGGATGCTTGACGCATCACTGATTTGGCTAAAACCTTGTTTAATAATATGAGCAAATGGCCTGAGGTAAACGTAATGTAAAAAATTAGCATCAGGCCAATGTCCGTTATCATTGCCACCATCACAACTGGCACATTACCAAGTTGCATTTTTTCCCCTTGGTGTCACTAAGGCCTTAGCTAGACCTACTGGATAATCCTGGATGGAGGAGGGGTGATCTCGCATTGCGATTAATGTGAGATCTTGCCCTCGTTTACATGTAAGGCACGGCGACCTGCCATTTTTTTATTTTTAAAGAAGATGGAGCACATGAACGCTCGTGCGCAAAGGTAAGGCTTTTTTTAAAAATAAAGTTATTACCTTGCTACCCCCACCCTCTCCCCGATGGGCACAGCACTCCTGAGGAGCGCTGCGCCTGGGTCCGCGGCAATGGGCCACACCTTCCGCAGTCCCGGGCTCACAGAAAAAGTAGGCCCAAAGTGTAGGGTTGTATCTTGGGGCCAGGGAAGGATGATCCCTCCCTAATCCCGGGATCTCCTGTGCGTCATCTGGATGCATAGGGACAATCTCGGGGTTTGCCCCGGGATAAAGGCTGTTCTAGCTAAGGCCTTAACTAGACCTAAGGTTTATCCCGGGGTCATCCCGGGGTCATCTGTGCCTGCTCCCGGGATATCCTGTGTGTTATTTACATGAACAGGGATGACCCCAGGATGATCCTGGGATAAACTTTAGGTCTAGCTAAGGCCTGAGGCCTTAGTAATCTTTGAAAAACCTGCCTTGACATTTCCCACCATTACTGGAAGCAGCATAGGTCATAATGTTGCTAAGAAATACAGCTAAATATGCCATGCACTGTTATTAGTAGTAGTACCACTCTCAGCCAGCTACATTAAAGGAGACACACATCTCTCACTATCAACTGACGCAGTAAAGGCATGGATCAACTCACAGAATAAAGATGTTAGTCACCTCACAGTAGGATTACCCTAGCAATACAGTAAGGCTCAGATGCTTCATAAGGCAACACAGGATCAGGACAACATGGAGCAGAGATCTGAATACCAGGCTTTCAGGGAAAACACACCTCTCCTACAATCCAGGAAGTAGGGGCATAGCTAGACCTAAGGTTTATCCCAGGATCATCCCGGGTTCGTCCCTGCCTGAGCACTGGATGTCCTGTGTGGCACTTAGATGAACAGGTTTGACCCCAGGCTAATCCTGGGATAAACCTTAGGTCTAACTACGGCCTAGATCTCAGCAAAATCCAGGTAGCAAAACTTAATTCAGGTAGAGAGTGAAGAAAATATTTTAAAATGAAAAGTATTGTGAAGCCTAAGATTCATCAGTGAGCAAAATTAAATAGGGGTTGAAAACTACACCAAGCCGCTCAGGAGCTAGATGCCTGGCTCAGAGAAACTACCTTGTGGAAAGATAATTTTTAAAAAAAGAATAAGTAAATTGATTTTTTTAAAAAAAGAATTCTATTCCAGCAAGTACAATATAAAGGGAATAGGAAAACATAAGGTGCATAGAGTCCCCCCACACACACAAATAATGGGCACAAACTTTTGCCAACTATGTTTTCATGAACACTTATGCATGACTGAGGCCTTTGCTAGTTATTTGAAGGAACGCCTCCTCCCATATGTACCTGCCCGGACCTTAAGATCATCTACAGGGGCCCTTCTCCATGAGCCCCTGCCAAAGGAAGTGAGGCAGGTGGCTCCTAGGAGGAGGGCTTTCTCCGCTGTGGCACCCCGGTTGTGGAATGAGCTCCCCAGAGAGGTCCGCCTGGCACCTACACTGTACTGCTTTCGTCGCCAGCTGAAGACCTTTTTATTTTCTCAGTATTTTAACACTTAATTTTAACGTAAATTTAAATTTTACTGTTCTAACTCTGTATTTTAATCTTATATCAATTTTGTTGCCTGGTTTTATCCTGGTTGTGCTTTTTATACTGTATTTTGTATTATTATTATTATTATTATTATTATTATTATTATTAATTTATATAGCACCATCGATGTACATGGTGCTGTACAGAGTAAAACAATAAATAGCAAGACCCTGCCGCATAGGCTTACAGTCTAATAAAATCATAATAAAACAGTAAGGAGGGGAAGAGAATGCACCAAACAGGCAGTATAAAAGTCAGATCAAAATCAAGTTTTAAAAGCTTTAGGAAAAAGAAAAGTTTTTAGCTGAGCTTTAAAAGCTGCGATTGAACTTGTAGTTCTCAAATGTTCTGGAAGAGCGTTCCAGGCATAAGGGGCAGCCGAAGAAAATGTAATTGTGCTTTTAACACGTTGGTTGTTTTATTATGGTTTTAACTTTTGTGAACCGCCCAGAGAGCTTCGGCTATTGGGCGGTATAGAAATGTAATAAATAAATAAATAAATAAATAGACCAGCCTATATTTATTTAGTTATTTATTTATTGCATTTCTATACCGCCCAATAGCCGAAGCTCTCTGGACGGTTTACAAGATGATGCACAGGGGATCCCAAGCTCAGGCAGGGATCAACCCTGCCTGGGCCCTTTGTGCTCACTTTTTCCCATGGTCTGGAGCTGAGCTGGAGACTGCAAATGTGTGGCCTGTTTTCGTGGCTTTACCTGGTTCATCAGGGGCAGGATCTACACTACTGCTTACAATGGTTTATAATGGTTATGACAACTGTTCAGGTCCAGGACACATTACATATAAGTTTTCATACCGTTTTAAAAGTGTTATATCTTGCTTGGTGTAGATCAGCCCCAGGGCAGGGTGGGGGAAGTGGGGAAACCCATTTTTTAAAACAAACAAACAAACAAACCCTTACCTTGGCACACGAGTGTTTGTGCACTTCTTTCCTTTTAAAAAAATGGCAGTCATGACGGGTCTCTCCTTGAGCTCATTGCGCCTGACGTGAAGACTAGGACAACATCCCGCGATACTTGCATCGCGGGCTCTCCCCTCCTCCATCGCGGACTTTCTGGTAGGTCTAGCAAAGGCCTGAGTGTTTTCTTCTTTTTATGTTTTATTATCCTTTCTCCCTGAACCTTTAACCTATCTTCCTTAAATTTCCAGATTTATTTTATTTATTTATTTATTTATTTATTTATTACATTTTTATACCGCCCAATAGCCAAAGCTCTCTAGGTGGTTCACAAAAATTAAAACCATAATAAAACAACCATCAGGTTAAAAGCACAAATACAAAATACAGTATAAAAAGCAGAACCAGGATAAAACCACGCAGCAAAATTGATATAAGGTTAAAATACAGAGTTAAAACAGTAAAATTTAAATTTTAATTAAAATTAAGTGTTAAAATACTGAGTGAATAAAAAGGTCATAAAAGATGTCATAAAAGAGACATTTCTTTCTGAAATGTGCAAATTTCAGCAACATTGGCAAAACCATTTCGATTTTTATTAAGGTTACAACACACCTACCCCCTGATTTCCATTTAACATCATGGAACCCTTATTCTACTGAGCACCTTATCTGCTTGACCCACAAATGTGGCTCCAAGAATTCATCATCCTTCAACTTTGTTTCTGTTCACATTCCCTGGTTTGTTCATGGTTATTTAGAAAGTATTGATTTCAAGTAATGATGTTGGCAGCGTGCATTTCTGTGTCTGAAAGATGAACAGCATTCCCAAAGCTATGCAGACTGTTTCATAAACTGGGCCGCTCTCCCTAGTTTCACAAAGTTACCTGAAAGCACTCCATGGGATATCATAATAAATAATTATTTTAAAATGGGTGGTTATATTGGGGATTTCCCCATAGAATGTATTTGTTTGTATTTGTATTAGCAATTTATGTATTTGCATTAGCAGTTGGATGATAAATCTAATTGGTCCACATTTTAAAATGACCCAATCTAATTTTCATTTCCCTGATTTCACATGTCCCCTTCAGATTGCACATTTCTCTAAATTTTGTGATGCTGTTTCTTGCTCAACATTTGCATACAAAATGTGTATATTACGGGATGTTGCATACAAAAATGCTTGTATTAAGGGAAATTGTTTACAAAATATGTATGTTAGGGGAAATTGCATACCAAGATAATGCAATTTTTCATTATTTGTTTATTTTGATGTGTATTTTTTTAAAAAAATTCAGACTGATGTGGAAATTGAATGAAATGGACCTATGGTCAAACCCATGAGTTGCAGATAGGTACAGGAAACAGACTAATTCATTCCTCTCTTATTCATATATATAAAATATATTATCATTCTTTTCTCACTCAAGTTTGGTATGAATAGTTGCAGATGGTCTCATAATGGCCAGAGGAAGCAGCAGCTCAGAAATCTCATTCTAACAGTAAATTCTTGCTCCCAAATGTTGTGCATTTGTGCTCAGGGAAAGCATTGTAGTTGCTATGTGGAAATGTGACTGCTTGTGTATGCCTCAGGTGGAGTCATTTACATACAGTTAGAGGGGTTAATGAATAGAAAAGTCCTGGCAATGATGAGCTTTTGATGACTTCTGTGCTGATCTCTCCCTCCCCCCCAGTAAAATTTGTGGGGGAAATGGTGTAAATGGACCATAACAATAGCACATTAATGGATGGAGCCGTAGGTATCCATTTGTATGCATTTCATTTGAACTGGGCTACCGAAAGGGCTGCTATGCATGTGTCTGATGGGTGTTGGAAGACGGTGAAATTTGCAAACATTTGTTTTTGTTTTCCTTAAAAATAAAAGCTATATTGTTTGAGATATAATGTATACACTTTTCTCCATTAATGCCTCCCAAACTTTGGGTTAGTGAAGGAAAAGGAATGGAGGGAATGTGTGTTTGTGACAAATAGGGATGGGCGAATAAGCAATGTTTGAAACCACTAGGATTGTTTAAAAATGGCAGCTTGTCAAGAGAGTGGTAGGCCGCACACCACTTGCCGGACATCCCTGACCGCCCAGCATCTCAGTGAACATGGCAAGCTGGGTCAGATGCCCATGTGGGGTTCTGGCAAGTGGCACAGATGGAGGTGAGTCCATCAATCCCAAACCAACATGCAACAGGAAGCTCATCTCCATGATGAACTAATTTGACCTATCCTGGGGAAATGGCATGTAGCCTAAACAGCATTCAAATGAATGATCAAGTCTACATCTAATTGAATAAGATTCCTGGGATAATTGGAGAGCATGTGGAAGGAAACTAGGGTGACCATATGAAAAGGAGGACAGGGCTCCTGTATCTTTAACAGTTGCATAGAAAAGGGAATTTCAGCAGGTGTCATTTTTGTATTTATGGAGAACCTGGTGAAATTCCCTCTTCATCACACCAGTTAAAGCTGCAGGTGCCCTGCCCTCTTTTAAATCTGGTCACTCTAGTATAGCTCCTGCACCTTTAACTGTTGTGATGAAGATGGAGTTTCATCAGGTTCTCCGTATATACAAATGACACCTGCTGAATTTCCCTTTTCTGTGCAACTGTTAAAGATACAGGAGCCCTGTCCTCTTTTTCATATGGTCATCCTAAGGAAACATGGTATGAAAAATGCGTAGTCCAATGGTGGGAAACCTCTGGACTTCCAGTTGTCATTACATTGCAAAACAGACATTACTTTAAAGCTCTATGTAGCAGTTATGTCTCTCCCCCCCCCACACACACCATTTTTACTCTAGAGTAGGTGCAGTGATCCCAGTCCAGACCTTATCCTCTCCTATCCCCTATGCTAGGATCCTGATCTGAATTGGGGGCCCTGCACCAACTCTAGAGTGAAAATGAAAGAAAAAAAACTATGTTACTGTTAGAGTTTTAAAGTAAAAACAACAACACATTAAAACTCTTAATTAAAAAATGTATAAAAAAGCTAAGAGTTTTAATGTAATGTCTGTTTTGTCCCTCAGAAGTAGATCCCTGGCTATGCTATCTGAAACATCATCTTGGTATCTTGTTCAGCTTTGGCCCTGTACCTCCTCGCCCGTCTTTTTGTTATTTGACTTCTGACTTTAAGCTCACAGATTATTTTGAGCTTTTCTGCCCATAAGGACTTCCATTCACTCACATTCTTTATAGGTAAATTAGAGGAGGGGACCTGTTTGTACCCCTCCTTGGATCTTGTCTGATATAACCAGTTTTTTTTTTAAAAAAATTATTTAATGGTATACCTTGCCAATTGTTTTGAGGCTCCATATTTTTTAAAAGATCTGACTGGCTATCAAATAGGACTTCAAGGTGGGATGTTTAATTCCCAGCTCTACCATTGCTGCTGGGGAGCAACTGAATCATCTAAACTTGAAGGAGATGAACTTTGCCGTGAATATTTGGTTCCGCTCCAGTTTTAATTTGAGCTATGAAAGTTGGGGATTTACTGAAGCTAGCAGTTTCAAGTTTGTACATAGACAGATGTATTTCTCCCTTTCCCTCAGGGCCATATTAGAATTTTAATCTCCTAAAGCAGAACTTCTAGAGCATGAACTACCATCATTAGCACAACGGATGTTCTTTTAAAGAAGAACCGATCCACACAGTAATACAAGGTGTGATAGACAACCAGTGAAAATATGCCATCGTATTACATTTTGCTTGCCTAGGGATAAGGGTGTGTCTAAATTTCCTGAATGAATGTATATCTCCACAATATTTACAAACCATTTTCTTCCATTTGGAAAATATCCACATTTATCCATATTCCTCAATGGCACTGCCTATTATTGGACTGCATGTAGTAGATACAAATGTATAACCTTTGAAGATTGATTCAGCTATTTTGATGAGGGGTGTGTTGTAGAGTCCTCCTGGGAGTATTATGGCACATATTGTCAACTAAACAGATATGCAGCCCAATCATATGCATCTTTGCTGGAAAGTAAAGTCCACTGATTTCAGTGGGACATTCCCAGTTAAGTTTGCATAGAATATCCATCAGCCCCTACCATTATTGCTAGCACTGTAGGTAATTTAGAACGGATCCTTTCTTGTATAAATTATATACACATATCTGAAAAAGAAAAGAACTTTTATTTTTAAAGCAGGTAATTACTCATTATTGTAAATCAATGGATTATCCCATTGGTTCTGGGTATTTAAAGAGATTCCAAGGTGTTCTTGTAGATCCAATTAATTGAACAAGCATTAGATTTCTTTGTCCAATTACATAGGATAATAGTTATGAAACATCTTATTCAGAATTACATGTCTATTACTGATGTCTTATGCACACTTACTTCTCAGTAAGTCCCTTTAAGAAGCAGTAAGAAACAGGACTTAATTCTCTGAGCATATATGTGCAAATTGGGCTGCATGTACTTTAAAATGTGCAACACAGAAAAGTTTAAACATTTACATGTGCATGACCTTGAGGGCTGAAGAAAGTGACAGAATCAGTGGTAGCAGAGAAGGAAATTAGGGATTTATGAGAAAATTGTTTCAGTTTAATTCATTTTTGATATGAATGTACCAAAATCCTCAAATTTCGATCTCTTTGGGATGTAAGGAACTTGAGAGGTTTTTGTTGTTGTTGTTGTTGTTTCCTCATTTGTTGTGGCTGTGACTGCAGGATGATGATGATGATGATGATGATGATGATGGAGATGGATCCTACCATTCCCCTTTGTCTGCTGGCATTTCCTAGGAGGTACTGTAATTCTCTGTATTTTGCATTGATTTGCTGGTCACATCTTGAAAGAGCATGAGTAGCAGTTACCCTTGTGCCCTGGTGGCATCCTCCCACCTACCGTTGACCAGCAAGGTTGGGGAGTTTAGGTCAGGGTCATCCCGTGACATGAAGCAGAAGTCAGTTCATGGACTCTTCCATCACTTTGAGCCAGGGTTGAGTTGCTCAGCAGGAAATAATAATAATAATAATAATAATAATAATAATAATAATAATAATAATAATAGCAGTCACAGCCAGAACAAATGAAGAAAGTGACTGAGTCAGTGGTAGCAGAGGTGGAAATTAGAGATTTATAAGAAATTTGTTTCAGTTCATTTTTTTGCAGGATTTACCCAGTTCACTCTTTTCAGATTGAGGCACAATGAAGTCCATACATTTCTGAGCTTACAATGTGATTTGTGGACCCCCATTTTTATTTATTTATTTACACTATTTATATGCCACTTCCCATTCAAGAATTTTGGAGAGGTGGACAAATAGAATAAAAACGCATTAAAGATATGTACGTTGTTGAAAATGTGTTCAACAGTATACATACTTTGGGACAACACACAAATACACTTTAATCAATGGAAGAAAAATGCATACATTCCAAAGATGTACACAATTGATGTGTACATTTTGAAAACTATACACAAAAATATACATGGATTTCAATGTGAAAACCCCCAACAAAGTTTGAAATCTGCTATGGATTTGAGTTGGAAGTTTCGTGATGGAATTTGGAGTACTATGATTTGAACATCCCTAGTGAACATGGTGAATGTGGGTGGTAAGGTTTAGTGAAACTTTTCATGTACATACATTTCATTTGAGCTGGCAAAGTTCTTGAGATAACTTTTGTCTCCCTTCTACAATCTAATGTAAAAGAACAGAACAATTATGCTTGCAAAAATGTACGGACTCCCACGCCATGTGGAAGATTTGACCTTGCAGTGTAGCAGGGAGAACATTACAAATGAAAACACACATGAAAAATCTTTCCTTCTTTCTTTCTCTATTTTATGGTCCAGATGTCTCAGCTAATGTATACTAATGTGATGCTTGGTGATGTATTGGACCATGCCTTGCACGCTTTTGCTAGAGCACATTGGATATCCTATTTAGCAAAATGGATTTCGATTGCTGCTTCAGTGCCATTTTTCTTTAATGGGTTGGGAACTTTGATTCCATTAGCATGTTTAGCACATTCCTTCTACTGATGTTTTCAGGTTCACTTCCATGCTACAAGGAGATGGGAAATTAGCAGGACAAGGTTCTGGGTGACCTAATTTTGACTCAGGAGATTGCTGTGGTGCCCCCCCCCCAAGTTGTAGATTTGATTGACTCATTGTGTAAGGGAGGCACAGTATTATAAATGAAGGAATTATTAACAGATTGAACCTCCTGGGATCGATTCACCTTCAGTGCTAAGCAACAGCAAAAAAAAAAAAAAAAAAGTGAGGCATTTGCATTTGAAACAGTGTTGATTCTTTTTCTATCTCCTGTCAAAATCACTATCTTATTTTCATGGAACTTTTACAGAGAGTGAAAATGAAATCTCAGCTCCCAGGGATGAAGTGTCAGTAAATGATATGCTTGAACAGCTGCTATTATCATTACTAGTATTATTATTATAATTAGGAGGAGGAGGAGTATTACTACTGCTACAACTAAGAGTATCACAAAAGGAATAAATGGATGAATAATGTAAACAAGGATCTGACATTTTGGATTGCTACACTGCATAGCCTAATTCTGACATCTTAGAAACTTGCCAGTTCTTTTGGTAAAATACTAGCTTGCGTTTCTAAGGCAGAAGTAGGCAGCCTGGTGCCCTCCTAATGTTTCTGTTCTGATCAGCCTCAGCCAGCATATGATGGGAATTATAGTCTTCAACTCCTGTAGGTCACTAAGTAGTGTGCCTCTGTTCTAAGGGATTGGGGCAAACCTATAGGAAGTAGATTCCCTCTCCAATGTCCTTCAATAGGCTTTCTCAATTTGTTTCATCAGGTGGTAAATCCTTAGCCTGGGTCAGTGTGCTATAGAGCTCAGCAGTTAGCAACAACCAAGTATGGGCTTGAATCCCTGCATGTACAACCATGTTTGTGATGCTAAATTAGGGTTGCTCCCTCTTCTCTCTTTCCCCCCTCATCTTTAACAGCTACATGGCAGGCAGGAACAACTTAGGCCTTAGCTAGATGGGGTGAAATCCCGGAGCAATCCCCGGAATTGTCCCTGTGTGTTCACATGATGCACAGGGGATCCCAGGATCAGGGAGGGATGATCCCTCCCTTGCCCCGGGATCTCCCCCTACCTTTTGAGCCTAGTTTTTCCGCGGTCCTGGACTAAGCCCGAGACGATGGAATGTGTGGTCGGGCGTTGTAGTTTGTCCCAATTACTCGCAGTTACTCACGAGGAGCCAGGACCCGTGCACAGGGTGCAAAGCTCCTCAGGAACACTGCACCCATCAGGGTGAGGTGTGTGGGGGGGAGCAGGGAAAATATTTTTTAAAACAACAACAACAACACCTTAACTTTTGTGCACGAGCGCTTGTGTGCATCTTCCCCTTTAAGGAAAAACAAACAAAATGGCGGGTATGATGCCTCTCCCTCTGAGGTCATCACACACCGCCTGTAAACAGAGGGGGGGATCTCACAATAAAAACTTTGCAAGATCTTCACCCCTCCATCACACAATAACAGGCAGGTCTAGCTAAGGCCATAGTCTTCTCCATGCTGTGACTAGCTGTACCTACTGAGTTTGTCTCATGCAAATGGGTGAGAATTTCTATTCAATTCATTTCTTATATGAATGTACCAAAATTCTCAAATTGCTACCTCTTTGGGATGTAAGGAATTTGAGGGGGTGTTATTTTTGTTGTTTAATGAAAGCAAGAGAAAGCAAAACCGACCGATTGTTCCATCTCTATTCAGTGGAAGAAACTACCTTTTCCACAGTCTGCTGTAGGTTGAGGCCTTGTTTGCCTTATGTCAAAAGCCTGACATGTGCAGCAACATCCTGCTCGCCATTCTGATTTGCCACATATGTGTAATGACCTTTCAGGAAGGAAGCAGTCCATTATGTCAAGGGTGGCATGAGTCAACGGGTTGAGGGAATTCAATAATAAGCTTGAAAAAAATCCACTCTTATGAGAGATTTGCTCTGGCACATCCCTGGGAGTGTCATACAAGATTCACGAAATTGTATTGCTGAAGGAGGCACTCCACAGAGTGAGGAGAACGTGCTCTAAATGTGAGTCATGGTGTTCTTCTTATGTAATCATAACAATGTAGTGGCAAAGCCTTTATTACATTGGGAACTTGAAAAATAAAGGTATGAAATCTTGCTGTCACCATCCTTTGGAATACATCAGCCACATAATAAGCTGTTCCATTTTTCTATGTGCTAGTCTGGCAATTGGCAAAAATGGAACCATTTGGAGGTCTGGATAAGCAGCATCTTTAAGTTTTGCTACATGTCCCAATCCCATCGGTTTACAAAACCCAGGCTGACCCCAGGTGGAAATGACCTGAATACAGGAATATTTTTACAGGGTGGCATCTTCAAATAAATGAACCCTAACATGCATTCTGAGATGATGTCATTCCATAAACAGGGGTGGGTATCTTGTAGCCCTCCAGTTGTTTTGTCCTAATACTCCTCTATCAGCATTAGCCAGCATAGCCAATAGTGGCCCACCCCAGCCACAAAAGGACTGTACCACACACCCTAACATATGTTTGGATCTGCTCTGAACAGGAACACGTTGGCTCACATCCATTTTATTATCCAAGATGTATTAAGCAATAGTATTTCTGTATGCAGAAGACTCCTTCCTTCATGAGGACTCCCTAGCACTGCTTTATCCGTGTAATTGTTGTCTCAAACAGTTATTTTCTCTTAATCCCTAAACTCTCCTAAGTACAGATTGATGGTTACAGTTTGAACTTTGACAGATGCTGAGGGAGACAGCTGAAATCCTGTCAATTTAACATTCATTTCAGAGACCCGCCAAATTCAGGTGGTATTTTCTGAGAGGAAGGGAAGTTGAGCTGCTCAGTTTTCTGGCAATATTCTGTCATTTCATATCAGTTCATTTTGTGTCAGGTCTGTCTATACTCATTGACACAGTTCTCTGAGATGGCTGTAAACAACTTCAGAACTCCACTTGAAGTGGAGAACCCCAAAATAGCACAGATAGATTAGATCTTTTAGTTTTCTTTCTTCTACAACCCAAATGATAATGTGATGAGGAAAGTGTGGTCACAACTGACCTGAGGCTCTTCCCAACAAATGCCCTCCAATTAAACTTTTTAAACTAAATATTGCCTAAGAGGTGCACAGCTACTTCCCAGGAATGTGTGAAAGTGCTGTTCCATATGAAAATGTGGCAACCATAGAGTCAGCTGCCTACAGCATCTCTATTGCACAGTGATGGATGGAGTGTCCGGTGTATGTGTTTTCCTTGTGCAGTTGCTATTGGGATATACACTGGTGGCAGTGGGAGGTCAGGGAACTAACTTCAACACAGTGAATGTTAAGTAAACCACGCACTCCACACAGTTTCCAATCATGTGACAGGGGCACATCGTGGTTTCACTAACTCTCCCCACTTCGTAGTTTCCCTAACCTTCCTCCTGTTGGGCCTGAATAGGGCCAGTAAGATAAAAAAAAGATGCATTATATTAGGGAACATGTCTTGCAAAGATGCATAAATTAGGCAAAAATATATAAAACTATATATTAAGACAGATATACAAGGAAATATATAAAACTATATATTAAGACAGATATACAAGGAAATATCTACAAATGTCTTGTGGATTAAATATATATATAGAAACCAATGCAGAAATGGAACAAAATAAATTTAAAGTTGGAAAAATTGGAAACTGAAAGAAACTGAAATTAATAGATTTGTCTATCCCTCATCTTAACTATTGGCTAACACACTTAGGGCTCTTGTGGGATATACTAAATAGTGCTTCACCCCTTTATTAATAAATAACTTGGATCATGAAGCCTTAGGCCATAGCTAGATGGGGCTTTATCCCAGGGTGAACCCCGGGATCGTCCCTGTGCATCCACATGACACACTGGGGATCCCAGGAACAGGGAGGGATGAGCCCTCCCTTGCCCTGGGATCTCACCCTCCACTTTGTCCCCGGATTTTCCACGGTCTTGGGCTGAGCCCGAGACAGCAAAACATGTGGCCCATTGCTGTGGGTTGACGCGGCTCTGCGCGATTCCTCAGGAGCGCTGTGCCCATTAGGGGTAGGGTGGGGGGAAGCAGGAAAAATAAGTTAAATAAAAAAAAACCTTTTGCGCAATAGCATTCATGCGCTGCTTTAAAAATTAAAAATGGCAGGCGCAACACCTTTCCTGCTGTGGTCGTCACACGTTGTGTGTAAATGGAGGAGGGATCTCACATTAAACACAATGCGAGATTCCTAGAACTCTCCCTCATTGCAGCTGAAGAAACAATGATGCTGCAATGTGTGTGTGTCTGTGTGTGCATGTGCTTCTTGAACTTTTCCACCCCTTTTCTGTTTTTACACCAAGGCAGACCTCCCCAAAGGGCAAACCATGAACCCCAATCTGAGCTTCATGATGCCATAATATAGCCAAAAAGTGAGAGGGGCAGCAAGTTGGTACTAAAAGCAACCAACCAACCAAACAAAAATATGAACGCTAACCATCTTCAGAAACATTTCCAGATTTCCAAAAGCCCTCTTACATATACAGCCCCTATGTCAAGATTTTCTCCTGTGGTTTCAGCTTACTGCTCTAGCAGCCTGCTTCGGCTTTGATATTCTGATGTGCCAAATTCCCCAGGGCAATTTGGGGTTTACAAATATAAGAGGTAAATATGCCTCACTGTGAACCAAATTATACATTACAGAAGTTGTGTGTACCTTTCTCTAACCATCATCATCATCTAAGAAAAGCAGCTCTTCGAGTCTACACTCTTAAGCAAAGCACCAACGGGATGGGAGAAGATGATGTTTTATCCCTTTCTATTGGGACTATTTATTTACTTGGAATTGCACACCAGTTTCTTTTCTCCCCGCAAAGGTTGACATTCAGGTACCCACTTCTCTTTCTGCATGGACAGAAAAGTAGCTTAGCTGTGGGGTGGGTGGGTGGCTAGAAGTGGGAAATTCAAGATTGCAGTAACCACTGTGTGGTTCTTGTTAGATGTAATTAATATCAAGTGTGCAAGAAACTTGATGTTGATTAAATCTTGTAATGCCGCCTTGAGGCCCAGCATTGGGCAATAGGCGGAATATAAATAAATATAATGAATGAGAAAAAAGTTACAGGAGAACAAGCACATTGTTTTTGTAGGCACTTCCCTTAATATATGTTTATCCCTTTCTTTTTCTTAATAAATTGAAGAACTCCATCACAAAATTCAGAAATATGCAAATATCAAAGTGTAACTGCATTTTAATGCATTTATTGATTGGGAAAATGAAAATTAGATAAGTTTTTATTAAAAAAAAAACTCCCCCATCCAAATCAAGACAAGCAGCAGCCTTGAGAAATTCACTCTGTCATGAAATTCTTCCAGTTGTGTGGGCAGGGTATGGGGGGTGGGTGGGGCAGGTGAGACAGTTTTCTGGGTAGCCATTTTTTCCTGCCTTTCATTCTCTCCCCACTCCCTGGTTTATGGTGCAGTCTAGTTTCTCCATTGTTTCTCCAATGGTAGTTTCTCCATGAATGTTTGTCCATCATCATCTTGTGTAGACTTACTCAAAAGTGAGTCCCACTGAATTTAATGGGGCTTACCCCTGAGTAAGTATGCATAGGAGTGCAACCTGCCTAAGGATTCTTACCTGCCCCTAAACATTTCAGCGGAACATAAGCAAGGAAAAATAATCAGTATTACATAATATTTAGCAGTAATCAAGTTAGGCTTTGCTTAGAACAACTCGTCTTTTAATTCATCAGAACAATATGCACAAGTGATTTCCCTCCTTTCTGAGTAATCGGATTGCAATTAATTGCTCACTGTGTATGGATGGCTAAGAAAAATAAATATTTTACATAATGATTTACTACGCTAGCATCCAAATGGCATAAATATATTGGTCGAAGATTGGGGTGGGCTGAGAAACTAAGAGTAGGTTTTAATTAAACCATGTCGTGTATTGGCATTAGGGGAACAAGCTGCGTTCAATTTTGTTGCTTTAAATTCTGGGTCTGACCTAGAATCCAATTTTAATTCCTGTTGAAGTATGTTTTTGGATCTCTGTGAAGCACCTCCAGTTCAAAAGCAGATGACTTTGGTCAGATTACATTAGCTTGGGAGAGACCGGAGGTTATTGTCATTTTATGAGACATCTTTATGTAAAAGCTGCTTAGGGCTTGATGCACTGACACTGACTCCCCTTGTATTATAGTTTATCATTTGTTTAATAGAAGCATGTGTTCAGATTACTGCCGGATGACCACTGCACTATTGCATATTACAGACAACAAGACAATTACCAAATCCATTTGGCATTGTTGAAAATGGTAAACAACCTTATACTTATAACTCAGCAGATGCTCTATGAGTTCCATGCTTTCTCTTTTCTGGGATAGTACTTTCATGTAAAATGGATAACCCCTCCCCCATCAGAAAAGATGTTAATGCAAAGGTGGAGTGCCTAGGATGAGAGCACTAGGAGGAGTGCTTCCATCCTAGGAGGAGAAAATTAAGGCCGTTGCTAGACGAGGAGTTAGCGTGGTGTGAGGCCCGGTCTCCTTGCTGTGCATCCAGATGATCCCGGGGTCAGGCCTCCTTGACCCGGGATAAGCGGATCCGCTTATGGCCTGGCTTTTCCACAGCCCCAGCCTGAGGCCGGGACTGCAGAAGGTCTAGCAGGGTCCGTGGCTTTTCCCGGCTTCTCGCTTACTCGCGTGTAGCCGGGAGAAGCCACGCACTGGGCACAGCACTCCAAAGGAGCGCTGTGCCCATCGGGCCGGGGGAGGGAAATCATGGGGGAGGGGAGATGGAGGCCGGGGGAAGAGCGGAGCCAGGGTGGGGAGATCACGGACGGGGGCACGCAGAGGGGGCATCGGACATGACGAGCGGGCAGGGGGTGGGCATGGCGAGCGGGGGGGATGGGTGAGTGAGCGGGCAGGGGGGCATTGTGGGGGGAAATCAGGGGCAGGGGGAGCGGGGAACCCTTTATTTTTTAAAAAAAACAACACTTACCTTTCCTTTGGTGTGCTCCTGCGCACATGGCTCTTTAAGTGAAAACAAAAATGGAGGACGTAATGGGGCTTCCTTCAGCCCCGTCGCATCTTACGTGTGGACGGGGCCTACAGGCCACGCTACTTCTAGCGTGGCCTGGCACCTCCTCCCACGGGGATTATCTGGTAGGTCTAACAAGGCCCTAAGTGCAAAATTAATTAGAAAGGTATAATTAAGAGAATCAATGAATAATTAGTGTGTTCTCA
The DNA here is from genome assembly GCF_023053635.1 of Elgaria multicarinata webbii. NCBI lineage: Eukaryota > Metazoa > Chordata > Lepidosauria > Squamata > Anguidae > Elgaria > Elgaria multicarinata. The sequence continues at coordinate 29,874,834 of NC_086176.1, forward strand.
GCAATTCTTTTCAGTTTTACTGTGGTCAGTTTTCATTGGTGCTGGGCTCACGGTGAGATGAAAAAAGAGGTACTACCAGGATTGGAAATGGAATAGAAAGAGCTATATTGCAGGCCACACAGGGGCTGAGTGTATACGATTGCCTGAATCAGGCGAGGAAGAGAATGAAGGGGAGAAGCAAGGATAAAGACCCTTTGGCTTTGCTTTCATTTTGGAAAAAAAAGAAGAGAAGAAGCACGTTCTGTGTGTTTTTGTGCTATTCCACTATACCACAACGCCACCTAGGAGTAATGTAGAGGAAATGCAAGGAAGGAAATGCTCTTTCGGTAGTACTCGCGTCTCAATTCAGCAACAAAACTCAAAGTAGCTACAATGTATTAACAGCCTGGTATAGAAAAGCCCTAAGGCACCCCAAGAATGAGGCAGAAAAATGAAATAACATGGAATGAAACTGTTGTGAGGAAAGAAAACTTTTGGAAAATTGGAGGACAGATTTCGGCTGAGTGCTACATAATAGGGATGTGCTCCGCTTCTAATCGGACTGGCGAATTAGAAGCGGAGCGGGGTGCTTCGCCTCCCCTTAAGGCAGAGGCGAAGAGGATTGGGGGGCCGGCGGAGCGTGGCGAAGAGGATCGAGGTGAGGGCGGATCCTTCACCTCGATCCGGAGCTCTGCTGAAAAGGTAAGTGGGGTTTACCGGGCCCTGCCACTGTCGGTCGCCCATGCAGCGACAGCGGCAGGGCCCAGTAACCCCCCCCGCCCTCCTCTCCCTTACCTGCCTCCGTCCGCGGTCCCTCGGCTTCTTCAATTGAGCCCGCGGTTCAACCAGGAAGTCTGGGCTGCACTTGAATAAATAAATAAATAAATAAATGGGTGGCTCTTCGTACCATAGACTAAGTATGGAAGTCTTATGTAAGTTTGGAACATCTGCAGAACTTTGAGTTTTCAAAAAACAAAAACAAAAACACAACTAACCCCCCACTATAGCTTGCATGCAACGTTGGGTTCATAGGGAAGGATGCTTAAGCTAATGGAATGTCAAAGTAGTGGTATTTTCGAGGCATTGCTGCTGTAAATCCAACTGTGTTTCTCTCTCTCTCTCTCTCTCTCTCTCTCTCTCTCTCTCTGACTGCTTTGGAATAGGAAGAGATTTTGTTAGTGGGTGGTTATGTTAAGGGTAAGCACAAGGTAGATATCCAAATGTTTTGGACTTCAGGTTTACCACAATCCCTTGCTAGCATGCCCAAAGGTCAGCAATGCTAGGAGCTGTAATTCAAAACAACTGGAGATCTATTTTCTGTCCACCCAGGCTGTAAATGGTTTCTTGGTTGCATCCTCACAATTTTTGGAGAGGGGAAAAATGGTGACATTATGCTTGCTCTTCGCAGAACAGCTTTGTTACATGGACAGCTTCAGAAAATGGAGGCCAACCAACAGTCCTGCAGTTGAAAGCCCTGCTGAGTAAAAGAGGGAGTTTATCTGTGGACAGACCGCTGTGACCTTGATATGCACGGCTTGTTGCTCTGCAGCATCTTCTGAGAGAATTTGGAGTTGCCCAGAAGCCTGGACTCGTATCGTCAATTAGAGCTGCGATGAAGAGTCAAAGGGAATTTTGTATGCAGCGCAATGAGTGGCAATGTTACACAGAAATTCTACCCCGTTCTCTTCCAATTAACAAACTTCATCAGTGTGGCACTGTGCACATTCCTTTAGCCCGGGGTGAAGAAAATTAAAGGCAGATAAGAAAATGGTTTTCAAACTTATAAGAAGCTCATATAAATGAAGTGCAGGAGACAAGCGATTGTGTTACTTGACTACAGCAACAAAGACAGGAGGTTCATTTTATTTATTTTTACTCAGTGCATTTGCCTATCTATTAATGTGTAATATTTATATCCCCCTTTCCTTCAAGGAGCCCAAAGTGGCACACATGATCTTCCTCCTCCCCATTTGTTCCACACAACAACCATGTGAGATAAGTTAGGCTGAGAGTCAGTGACTTCATTGCCAAGTGGGTGCTAGAACCTGGAACTCCCAAGTCCCAGTCCAACACTCGAACCACCAGTGTGCATCTGGTGTATAGAAGGCAAACTCCATGGTAGGCATTATAAGAAAAGGAATTGCGAAAAAACTGCCAGTATCATACTGCCTTTATACAAATCTGTGATGCAGCCACACTTAGAATACTGTGTACAGTTTTGGTCACCACACCTAAAAAAAGGATATTATAGAGCTTGTAAAGCTTCAAATGATCAACTTCAAAGCCAGGCACTGGTTTGGAAAGCCTGCCACCTAGTGACTGAAGGTGGTATTGCAGGCTCCAAACATGCAGACACATTTGAAATCAAAATGTTTAAAAACACAATAACATTGTTCCTTTTAGTATGCACGTCAAGATTCAGATGACTAGATTACACAGTCTTGGCATTATCGCCCTGACAGACAGGCATGCAGGCAACCTCTTTTGTGATTATGCAAGTTTTGAATAACACTGTCAGCTGTCCAGAGACCTATCTGTCAGTCTCTTGCTCTCTGGTTGGGTTAAATTAATTTAATACTTTCCTGGGGGACCAAAAGAGTTTAGGTCCACTGTGTTATCACCCCTTCCCTTTCACGTGTACCTCAAAAGGAGCCAGAAGTCACTTTTAAAAAGGAAAGATGAGTAAATTTTCTCCTTACTTAAAACCATGAAGTAAAGTAATATTGAGAACATGTTGCAAGGTCCAACACTCCTTTCATGTTAAGCCTCCTTGCACTGCAATTATACTTTTGGCTGGTTTCTAGTTTATTACATGTCCCATATAACTGAGGTATTATCGCTGACCTGACCTGCTGCTTTAAGTATTTTTAAAATTAAAATGAACAGATCAAGGGTAATGTCAGTTTTAGTTCCCAAGGTAACCTTTTGCCTTTGCTCTTTCAGTTTATCTGCCTCTCATGTTCTTATTTGATTACTGAAAATTAAAAAGAATATATTTTAAAACTTCATATATATTTTTCTTAATCCCTTTTTGCAAATCTGGCTAGCTTTTAGTTCCACTGTCATATATACATACACTGAGATACATTTTTTTAAGTGTACATTCTTCAGTAGGAGGCATCACAAAACATCACCTCCAAATGAAGGGATGGGTGAGAAATTAATAACATTTCATGTTTGACCAGAATTTATCCAATTTTTATATCAATCTACGGTCTGAAGTTGAAGCTTGTGATGAGATCCACACAACAACGTCAACAACAACATGTATTTGAAAAATGTGCATGGAAAAAAATGCGTACCTAGGAAATGTGCACAATTGATACATACGTTTGGAAAACTCCATGAAGAATACACGTGGGTGTTTGTGTGAAAGGAGCCCCATAGCTTGCAACCCAATACAGTCATGAGTTGGAATGAACTTCAAGAGGGGAATCAAAACTTCAGTTAACCTGCATTTTGCTGAGTCATCCAATGCTATTAAAATGTAATAACAAAAATGAGAACTATCCAAAATCCATTTAAAATAGGTTTTGAATCACAAGTCCACATCATCAGGCTTGAGCTGTATGAGTCTATGTAACTGGAGTGGGGTGGCAGAGTAATATTTAAACTACCTGGTTACATTTATTATGCAGCACTCTGGCCATATTGTTTTCCTCTAAAGAATGCAAGTAACTATAGTTTAATGAGATGCTCTGTGAAAAGGTACACGTTTGAGCTATCAAAATATTCTGTTTCAGGGGGAAAAAATCTACCCTGTCAGAATGGCTGTTTTTCAACCTAAAATTGAAACTAGAGAATATCACTGTGAAGGAGCAGGACTGTCTTCCATTTCTGTATATAGTCTGTGTTGTTGTTGTTGTTTTGTATGGAGTTTGCTTATTGGATTCACATGCAAATCACCACTTAATGTTGCTGAGGCTCCTGCCAAGGTTCTACCCTTCTCCAGTTTCTACCTCAGAAAACTGAGAAGCAAACCCCTCAGGAAAGCCTGCTTTCACCTGGATCACTTGTCCCTCTGATGCCCAAGCTTCAGTCCTTTCTCTTTCTCTGGGTTTCAGAGACGTCCAACATGCCTTATGGGTTCCCTCAACCCGCTTCAGCAGAAATAATGAGGAAACAGATTTAATAATGAGATCATATTAAGTAGGGGTGTGCACGTACCCCCCGCTCCGCTTCACTTCCAGATCCGTGATTTTCGGATAGGCCCGCTTCGCTCCCCCCCCCCGCTCCGCCCATGTCCACTCCGCTCTGCTCGGAGCTCCGGATCCGGATCGGAGCTCCATTTCCCCCCCCATAGGCTTGCATTGAAAGCTAAAAAAGTATACAACTTTTTTTCTGTGAAAGTTAGAAACCTCAAGTTTGGCACCATGACACCTCATGGAGGTATACACAAGCATGCCAAGACTCAAGGCAATCCCATCATCCCCTGATTTTTGGGGAATTTATGAAAATCGGGCACCCCATTCACACCCCTTTCCATAGCTCCGTCAATTTGCATGTTAGAAACCTCAAACTCACCACCATGACAGCTTATCCAGGGATACACATGCACACCAAGACTCAAGGCAGTTCCATCATCTCCTGATTTTTGGGGAATTTATGAAAATCGGGCACCCCATTCACACCCCTTTCCATAGCTCCGTCAATTTGCATGTTAGAAACCTCAAACTCGCAACCTTGACAGCTTATCCAGGGATACACATGCACGCCAAGACTCAAGGCAGTCCCATCATCCCCTGATTTTTGGGGAATTTATGAAAATCCAACACCCCATTCACACCCCTTTCGATAGCTCCGTCAATTTGAATGTTAGAAATCTCAAACTCACCACCATGATACCTTATCCAGGGATACATATGCACGCCCAGACTCAAGGGAGTCCCATCATCCCCTGTTTTTTGGCGGGGCTTAAACCTGCAGACATCTCAATGGGGCCATTTCAAAGGAAATCCCAACATGCCATGAATTGGGGAGCATGAATCTTCTTCCACACTTGAAAAATGGATTTGGAACTTCCAAAACTCCAAGTGAGCGCAGGAAGGACTTCTCCCCTGAGTCAAAGCCACACACACACAACATCCCTGCGAGGCGGGCAGGGGAGGAGAGAGGGAAGGCAGGCAGGCAGCAGACATTTCTGGGGGCATAAGGAAGTGAGCCAAGGATAAGCCAGTAATGCATATAAAATGGAATAAATAAATAAATAAACAAAGGAGGGGTGGAATTAAAAGCAGCAGTGTTGCTGAATAAACAACAAGAAGAACTTTTTTAAAAAGGCTATATCTGTCTTTTACCAGCAATAGGGGGACGTGCCCAGGGGAGGGGGAAGCAGCAGCTGCCAATTTGACTGGTCAACCAGTCTTTTAAGAAGCAAGGCTGTCAGTTCAACTCATGAAAGACATTGCTCCACCACTAAGAAGTAGAACTGTCACTTCAACTCATGATAGGCATTGCTCCACCAGGTTACTCTCTTTGGAAGGCTCTGATGGCCTTCCAAGTACAGGAGAGAGTGAGGGCACGTCCACATGGGATGCCCTAGGGGAGCTCATCCCCTTGCACCACATCTTTTCAGTTGTTTCCCAAAGTTAGGGTGGGTAGCAGTGCTGTGTTTCTATCTCTTATTATTGGCTTAGTATATGATTTCACAGGTTGTGTTTGTGCATTTGGTGGGGCTACTGTTTTAAAAAACACTGGGAAAAGTCCGTTCAGACTAAGAAAGAGAAGTTCCCAGAATCCCAAGTTACCCGTTTTGCTTATCCCCTCCTCCAACTTTGGGATCATGTGATCATGACCGGGAGTTGACTCTGCCCCTCAGCCCTTCGGAAAAGGTATTTTTCCTGCCGGTTTTTAAAAAAATTCTAGCGTGCGACCCACACCACACAGAGAGCTGAGAGTAGTCTCAAAATTACCCCCATCCACGACTCTCCAAGCACAAGAATTTTTAGAAAGATAGCTTCAAAAACAACACAGTTATCTGCGATTCTTTTCCGCAATGCAATCCTATGGGCGAAATGTTTCAAGATGGCGATAGAAGAGGAACTCGGAAACCGGAGCGCTCCGAAAATGGGCGCTTCTCTTCGCCTTGCTTCAAGGGGTCCGCGGTCCGCTTCTACTCCGCCTCTGGAGTAGCAGGCCAATTCGCTCCTGCTTCTGTGCTTCTAATCCGAGTGGAGCACATGCCAAATAATAAGTCAGTCAACACATCAGAGTTTGTATTAAAACACACACACACAGAGAGAGAGAGAGAGAGAGAGAGAGAAATATTTATTTAAAATATGAAGATATACATATTAATCAATTATTAATATTAATCAATGCTTGGTCCTAAATTCCGTACCTAATCTACCCCTTCTAAAACCCTACAGACAAACCCCACGAGGTAGATGTTGCTTCTTCAGTCTTGAAGCCCTATACAGCTGTCAGATTTCCCTGGCCTATTCAGTTGAATTTTAAGATGCCTTTTAATAATGTGCTGCTTTTAATAATGTAGTAGTTTTATATGTTTTAATCAATTATATGTATTTTATGGTGTTTGCATTTCTGTTGTACCACGCCTTGATCCAGAGGGAGAGGCGGGTAACAAATAAATTAATTATTATTATTATTATTAATAATAATAATAATAATAACATAACCTTAGAATCCTCTCTCATACACAAGCCCCTGCCACCTTTCATTCACTCTCTAGCATACTGTTAACTTTATCTTACCCAAGTTACATTTAACAACATATGCATACACATTACAACAACAGGCATATCTTACAGTTGCCATTGTCAAGCGACAAATGTGAATGTGTGCACTGAGCTCCGCTTCAGAATATATTTTGAAAGGGACTTACTCCAGAATAACTGTGCTTAGGCTCTGAAATGTGACCACGATTTGCTCAGACGTTGCACTAGCTCACCTGTCAGAAACTGTCCTGAAACAAAAGGACAATGCTTATTTCCCTTCTCTTGTTCACTTCGCAAGTTCCTCTTTAAGCCACAGTGATGCAGCAGCTGGTGAATATTTAGAATTCCACTTGAAGTCTCGCCAGTTTTGATCAGCGGATCGGGCCATCGCCGAGGGATAAATCAGCTGCCAGCAGATGTGGATTGCTATTTGAGTGTGAGGCCTGGACAGCTTAATTGGGGGAAGAGATGTTAAAAGTTAAATCGACAGTCATGTAACATTTTTTGATTGAACTCCCAGTGCTGTAATTCCTGTCTGAGATGAGCACCGAGTTGCACTCTTCATTAAGAGGGAGCAAATTCAGGTCCCAATGTTTGTTGCACAGCTCTTATGGTTTCTGTATCTGGAAGAAAATCAAGACCGGAGGGCAGACAGTCTGCAAATGACTAAAATACAATCCCCCCCACCTCCCCAGTGCAGCAATGGTACAGCTAACAGCATTTTATGTCTATACACACACCAAGGTTTGGCAGCTAGAGGATCCACAGTGAAAATTGAAGAAGGACAGTTAGTTCCCTTCCGCTTGCCAGCCCTCAAAGGCAAGAGAGATGTATAGAGGTAAAGAGGGCTGGCCATAGGTCTCATTGGTCACCCACTCTGGAGAACAGGCAAGCCTTGAGCAAGCATCCTTTATCCTTTCAGCTAAGTAATTCTCCCATAATGTTGGGGCTGTAATCCATGCAGCCTGGCAGTCCTGCTAGGGAGGGGTGTGTGATTTGCCCTAATCCTGGGCCTTTGCATAGTGGGAGGCAGGGGTGACAAGCAGTGTGTGTGTGTGTGTGTGTGTGGGTGTGTGTCACAGGGGGCACCAGGAAATTCCATTGCCCCAGGCCCCCAGATTCCTCTGGATGACCCTGCAACAGAGACCCGGGGGGGATCTACACTACTGCTTTTAAAGCGCTTTAAAGCACTTTGAAAACGTTTTGAAAACTGTATATGCAGTGTGTCCTGGGCCCCAACAGTTGTCAAAACTGTTATAAAGCGCTTTAAAGCAGTAGTGTAGTTCCCCCCCCTCTCTCTCTCTCTCTCTCTGTGTGTGTTTAAAGATGTGTCCTGAAATTAGAAACCCAACTTCTACAACTGAAATAATGCCACAGATTTGCAAATGGTTGTTTTGCTTGCATTTTTTTCTGGTTGACTTTTTCAAGATGTTTATTTAAAATTGTTATTTAAAATGCCTTTATTCCATGGGGATCTATGAGGCAGGTAAAAACAATACCAATACAAAATGTATAAAAGCTAAATAGAGCAATCATGCAATTATGGTGCTGGTAGTCATATGACAACAGAACTGAACGGTAGCACAGCATAACAAGTAGTTGGTTGCTATTCCGCATGCTTTCAGAAGTAACAGGGTCCTAACTTGCTGTTGAAATTCCATTTGTGGAGGAGGCAAGGACTGTCCCACTTGGGCAGATGAATCCACCCACCCCACAGCACCCAGGAGTGTTGCGCTACACTGGGTGTGTCCTCCAGACTGCCATGCCAGCTGCTCTCCCAACTACAAAAATGAACATATTAGGAAAATGGCTACAAAAATACATAGACATTTTGTGCAGGCTCCAAAAGAAATCAAAAACTGGTGGAATAAATTTAATGTTAGAAAAATGGGAGGGGGAAATGAGCAGAATCAAACATAACATATTCAGTCATCCATAAGAGACAACATGGTCATATGAAGTAAAATCTTGTCTGTGGATTTAATTTTATCTACAGGACTGTGTATGGTGCGATAGAGATTTAGGGACTTTAAATCATAACGTGACATAGCTGTACATTTGACGAGTCTGCAAATTGTGGACATAGAACTGTAAGAACCCTTTGGAAACAGATCATTAGTTCAAGTTTCACGACAAACATGATCTAGCCAGAAACAGCAGAGGTTGAGTGTGGCTTAATGAGGCTTTTAATTGGCAATTAATGTGAGTTGATTTCCAGCCAGACAGGGATGAAATGGAACCAGTATAGCAAAGGGGAAGCAAAATAAGTGACTTTCTAGTAGAAAAAAATGGTGATGGGATCTGTTAAAAGAGACTGAGATACTAGCGGGGAGGTTATGAACCAACTAGCTATCACTTTTAGCTGGGAAACTGAAATATAGCTCATTAAAGAAAATTGAGAATGGCTCAGTAATGGTTCCTTGGGAAGGTGGTGAAACTCAGTAGCTCCTAACCTTTAATCCACTAGCACCAACAACATTATCATCAAATGCCCATGCCTCCAAGCAATAAATAATTATAATTTTAAAAAGGACAGAAAAACAGCATTCCAGAAAATGCAACTTTATTCTATTATGTAGGTATATTTCTAATATCTGCATTAAAAAACTGAGATCTTAAGCATACATTCACTAAGACCCTTGTGACTCATGGCCATCAGCCAACTTCATAATCTTCGGTTTATTTGAACCCAATTAGTACTTCTTCTTTTTTAGAACCTGTTTCTCCCTTGTCTTTGTTGCTGTGACCGTGCTATTACAGTGCCCCATCTGTCCTGTTTTCCTTTGAAAGTTCATGACACGAGCACATTGAAGTGGATCAGGGGCTCACACTGGGCGTTTTGATGAGCAAGGAGGGTTATGTCATCTGTGCCCTTCCTTTCAGCCTTTCCAGTTTCCTCTGAGCTTAGCTGCAATCCTCACAGGAGCTGGGAGGGAAATGGATTCCTGTTGCAATGTGTGAACTACCCCTGTTGTAATGTGAAGTATTTTGGGAGTGGGCGGCTTGGTCTTGAATGGGCAAATAAGACTCATTCATTAAGACTCCTGGGTGGAGCTATAAACAGGTAGGAGTGGTTTGTTGATATGAAATCAATGTTACTGTCTGCACTTTTGGACTCTCCTTGGGAGGGGGCTGTCTATGAGGACTGTCATGATAAGTGCCTGGCCATCACACCCCTACACCTACTTAAGTAGGTAGAGGAGTATTTGCCTTTCCATTCATTTTTGCTCCAAGGAGGGAGCAGCACATTGCTATTCTATGGAATTCTCTACCACAAGATGTAGTCATGGCCCTCAGTTGGACCTTGATAGCTGGTAAAATGTATCCTAAACATCTGCATATAAGAACTATTTTTTTCTTTAAGGAAAATATACTGATTATTTTGCATACCAACTCTTTGGTATCAATGACTAGATTTTTGGACAAATGTTACTTCTAAACAGGAGTTATTATCTAATGCATACTTCAGGTTGGATTCATGCAACCCAAAGTCTCATATTTCCATATATTTATTAACATGACTCCATGTATTTATTAACAAGAACATTATCTAAGTGGTGAACTTCATTTTTATAGGGTTTTGTTCTCAAAATCCAAGTATGCCCATTAGTTGCAGAAGAAAAATGGCTCAATTAGTATACCCATCTCCTAGTGCGTAGACCAGTATACTAGTTCCAATAGGCCTAACTAAAAGAGAGTAAATGATGGAGACTGGATAAATTAATGTTTGCAAACAATGGATGGGGTGGGGACAATGGTGCTATCAAAATGGCAGTGCAAGTGATGGGAAGGCTACGTGGCCAAGGAAGCTCAGGTGTGGATTGCAATGATGGCCTATGAGTGCAGAATTGGATAGATTTAAAAGAAACGAACAGGAGTGCCTATAATTGCCTGGCATCAAAGGGCGAGGGACACAAAGGACTTCACTTCCTGGTTGGCTGCAAGAAGTTACACAAATGCATTGGACGCAGCTATCCTTGAGTTTAACAGCTATTCAAAACTGGGATATAAGCCTCAAGTTGGCAGTTTTCAGAAGCATTTCTGCCTGCTCTTCATATGTTCACTGCAACATATGTCCTAGGCTTTGGGGGAGAGCACCTATAGGTTCTGTCCTCACAATGGGTTGCTTAAACATAGGCCAGGTTAAGATGACATGTTAAGCAATGGAGGGGGGGGAATAGCATACTCACTGTTCATTATTTTTCAGGTGCTCCCCACATGACATGTTGCCCCTCTCCCTGTCACACGGCAGAAGGTCACGTCTGGGCTGCTGGTGCTCCTCCCTCCCTCCTCCCTCAGTCCTCCCAGCCATATCTCATCAGCCATTATGAGTTCTGTTGGCTGTACAGGAGCAGCCGGGGTGTTTTGGGCTGCTCCTGCCAAGAACTCTATGGCCAATGGAATCATGCCCTCGACGGGGGGAGGGAGCCCTCCATGTGACATTTAAATCAATTGATTAATGGATAAGTAACAGAGGAGCTCGTTGTTTTTCGGCGTTGTTTTAACGAACAAAATAACATACTGATAGTTGTGTGTCTGTTGTGTCCCCCCCCCACATGACACAACAATCAACTCAAGTGACAGTTGCCTCTCCCCCACTCCCTGGTTGATTATCGTGTTGTCTGAACCTGGCCAAAATGTGCTACTGGTTGCACAATGGACTGCACAAGAGTAATGCACAACTGGTTGCACAAGGGATTGTGAAAACCTAATGCATAACCATTGGTGCAACCGCTTGTGAGACTGCACTTGCACAAACATAACGTTAGTTGGAGTCTCCCCTTGTGAATAGTTCAGAACCTAGTTTCTGCTCACCCAATATTGCTTGTGGTAATAGAATGACACAATTGGATACTGCCCCCTAGAGTTCAATGGGAGCTACTTCCAGGCTAAGTGTCCATAGGATTTCAGTTCTAATGATTGCATGCTTCTCCTATAGTCCAGTAATACAGCTGTCATTTGATTAAATATATGCCATATCATTGTACCTGGAATCACACCTTCTTGCAGTAGCAGTTTACATCCTTGTCATTCTTTGTAAGTGTCAAATATTTGGTCAGATCCATGTTTGTATCATAATTTGAAAGAGTAAAAAACAACATGTATAACTTACCTTGTAATTATTTGTTGGAGGAACCCCTAATCAGCATTAATTAAATTAGCACGGCAAATCAAAGCTGAAAAGTCAGAGTTTATTCACTGGCAAACTACAGAAATTAGTGGGTTACACACGATTTGCATTTTAATTGAGATGTTACCACTGAACGGAGTAAAACAAAAATGAAAGCCATTCATTTGGATTTAATGGATGGTGGTTCTTCGCCTTGAACTGGATCTACCACCTCTTAGGTGTGTGGAACATAACACAAGTAGAACAAATAAGTTCTGCATCAGTCATCATTACCAATACAACCAAAGTTAATTGTTTTTTTAATTATTAATCCTAATTGATTTCAATTGAAGAGAATTAAGCACGCGCTTAACTCTCCCATCAAAATCGGTTAGGCACACAAGTCAATTTTTATCATGGCGGGATTCTAAAACAGGTGTGTTGAACCTCTCTCAGCTTGAGAGCCAAATAAAATTTCAGATATTCTCTCGGGGGCCTCAGCCAAGTGGTGGGCGGGGCTGAAGACCAAAGGGACAGGGCTAAAACATAGTTTAGCTTAATTATCTTACTAGGGCTAGATCTATAGTAATATTGATAACTTTTGGTGTACATTACACATGCCACTGTGTGTCCTACAAGGCATAAATGCGCAAGAGGGATATAGTGTTACCATGATGGGATTGTAATGATCTGACACAAGTTGTAGATCTGGTGGTGTAACTAAGGTCTTAGTTAGATGGGGCTTTATCCCGGTGCGAACTCCGGGATCATCCCTGTGCGTCCACATGACGCACAGGGGATTCCGGGATCAGGGAGCGATGATCCCTCCCTTGCCCCGGGATATTGCCCTCCCCTTTTGGGCCTGGTTTTTCCGCGGTCCCGGGCTAAGCCCAAGACCGCAAAACATGTGGCCTGTTGCTGCGAGTTGACCCAGCTCCATGTGATTCCTCGCACAGAGCCAGGAGTGCTGCGCCCATCAGGGATAGGGTGGGGGGGGAGCGGGGAAATTAATTTAAATTTTAAAAAAGCACCTACCTTTGTGCACGAGCGTTCATGCACTCGTGTTTCTTTAAAGAAAAAAATGTCGGGCACGACACCTCTCCTCCTGAGGTCAACATGCCTCACATGTAATCAGAGGAGGGATCTGGATATTCCCTCCTCCATCATGGAATAAAAGGTAAGTCTAGCTAAGGCCTAAGTCATAGGAGAGGCATTTCAACCTTTTAGAATGGAGAGAAAACTGCAGAAAAGCTGAAAACCCACCAAATGGTCCGTAGTTGTGGAAGAAAGCCTGGGGAAGGGAGCATGGCTATTTGGAGAACCAGGGAGCCCTGGAAGGTTAGATTTGGCCCATGATCCTGAGGTTCTGTACCCCTGTTCAAAAAGGCCATACACATCTCGGAGCCTCATCCATACATGTATGGGAAGGAGTAAAGATGGATGAATCTGCCAGAGGATCATGTTGTGCCTGCCTGCCCTGTGGCCATTAAAGATGAGGACTTGCCAGAAGAAAAAGAGGTGGCAACCCTGATTCCTCACCACAAACAGGACTGAATACCCAAGGGTTCAAAGCCACCTCTTCAAAGAGATGCACTCAAAGCCTTCTATCCGCATGAATGTATATGTTAGTTTCATTTTCTCCCATATTCTTTTTTAAAAAAAATAATAATCATCATAGAATCATAGAATAGCAGAGTTGGAAGGGGCCTACAAGGCCATCGAGTCCAACCCCCTGCTCAATGCAGGAATCCACCCTAAAGCATCCCTGACAGATGGTTGTCCAGCTGCCTCTTGAGTGCCTCTAGTGTGGGAGAGCCCACAACCTCCCTAGGTCACTGATTCCATTGTCGTACTGCTCTAACAGTCAGGAAGTTTTTCCTCATGTCTAGCTGGAATCTGGCTTCCTTTAACTTGAGCCCGTTATTCCATGTCCTGTACTCTGGGAGGATCGAGAAGATATCCTGGCCCTCCTCTGTGTGACAACCCATTTATGAAGAAAACTGTACATTTGGGTAAGTTCGTATAAACACACACATGTCCACACAAAGTGAAAACATGGCTTTTTAACAAAGCTTTTACTGGTTGAATTCACTAAGTTGGCACATTGTTTTAACTGTTTTAATAGTCTTACTGCCTTTAAATATATTGTTTTAACTTGGTTTATGGTTTAATTTGTTTTTTGCTGTGTATATTTACTGTTTTATAGTGTATGCTTTTAGCTGTACACCGCCGTGAGATCTTATTGATATAGTGCAGGATATAAATGTTTTAAATAAATAAATAAATAAATATTCATCCGTCCCATTCCTAGGATGGGGTCATTATTTTCTCTTCTGGCTGCAGCCACTTATGCCATGTTGAATGCAATTGCATAAAGTGGTAATTGGTGTGCAAGTTTGCACACAATGAGCCATGGTAAAAAGGAGATCTGAAAATCTGTTTTTATCTGGTTGAGCTTTTATATTGTATTTTATATTATGGTTTTATACTGTTGTTTTATATTTGAATTGTCTTAAATTTGTAAACTGCCCAGAGAGCTCCGGCTATTGGGCGGTATAGAAATAAATAAATAAATAAATAAATAAATAAAATGGCTCATGGCTAGGGATGGAGTGAATCCATTTGTTTCACTTTTCCCCACATGCAGCTTTTTTAAGTCTCAAGTTCTTTCTCTCCCAAATATGAAGACATGTGTGAATTGTTTTAAATTCTGATCCGCTCCTATCCATGGATTCCAGCTTCTGACAAATAAACCCCATTTATTTTAATGTGATTTACTCCCAAATAAGCATTTTTAGGACTGTAGCCATAAAGTTCTTAAAGATGACTGCATCATGCCCATTGCTTTTTAATTTATTCATATATAAAACTTATTTATTTAAAACATATCCTACCCCAATACTCTTGAATTACTAAAACAAAATGTCTCAGACCATAAAACAGCAGAGAAATATTACTTTTAAAACCTCCATAAAATGTTACAAGCATGGCAGTATGTAGTATACATTCACTCATTATCTACTTTTATCACAGTAGAGTAAATGTAAAGATTAATGGCTGAATACTCAATACCTAACTAAGTCTGAAGTCTGGATATTAATTGATCCATAAGGTTACATAATTCTCTATCTAACAATTATTGCCTAAACTTTCATGAGCATGATGTCTGAGTTCTGTAGAGATATGTATTAACGTTTATATTCAAACACTTCATTTTATTTAAATTATTTTAGGTCACCTTTGAAATTTTGTAGTGAAGCCTGGGGATCACACACACAAATATATAGACTTTTTTTTTTACATTAATGGGAATGGCTAAGAACCAATGGTATAAATACTAGGTGTGTGTGCTCCATACTGGAAAGATCTCATAACTGTGAACAGTGACAGAGCATTCAATCCTTCAGAGCAGAGACTGGCTGCTTCTAAACTCATAGAATAATTTCAGAGCGGAGACACACCCAATTGGAGCATCTAAAGTCTCTAAATTATTCAACCATTTACAGTGAGTGTGAGTGTGTGTGTGTGTGTGTGTGTGTTTAATTGAAAACTTCCTAATAAGGAACACGGGGTGATGGGGTGGGGTAGTTTTGATCATTGATATTGACATCTGTGGCTAACCAACTAGGAATTGCCACAGTGCTTTCTGTAACAATATTCTCCTCCAATTATAGTGTTTGGGGGAGGGAATGACAATACTTTTCTCATGGTATCATTGATTCTGCGGTCATTGGGGTTCTTGGTCTGGTGGCATTAGTTTTGGTCAGGGAGAGAGAGAGAAAGAGATTGAGAGAGCAAAGATACTATTTGGTTAGTGTTTGTTGCAAATTGAATTTATTTAGGAGAAAGGGGGCATGTTTTTTGGGGGGTGTTGGATGTCTTTAATGCTGCATTTGAGGTGTTCCACCCCCAGCATGTGTGCATCCAAAACTTGACTCAACTCACTCCAATGCGCCTGACCAAAAGTTGGGTGTGTGTGCCTCCTCTTCATTATCCTGCAAGCCTCCTGTCCTCTCTGAAGATGGGCAAGCTGTGTGGTGCTGTTCTGGCATTAATTAATTAATTATTGCGCTAAGCGCTTATCCTGCCCCTTCATTTCCCTCTCCCTCACCATATAGATCAAGACACAAGAGGCGCCTGAGAGGACATTTTAGTTCAGACTTTAAAATTTCCCTATAAATCACTGCATGAAGGGATCTGCTCCAAGCTTGGCAGGCCTAAAGCCCTCCTTAAAAGCTGTCATGGTGCCAAATTATGTGTTTATCATTAAATCTGAGGAGCTGTAAGCATTTCTGTTAATCCCCATTGACGATAATGTAGCAGTTATCCGAAAATGGAATGGTTCTCCAACAGATAATTTGATGGGGTGGAAAGAGCGACCCGCTCTGGAAATTGGGGCAGAGAATTGCCTCAACGAAGCTCTGCCCTGAATTTTGAGATGGAGAATACCCGCTCTGGACACCCCTAACAAATTCCTTGCTCCTGCTATGTTCCACTATGAAAACTTTTGGACCGATCTGAATACCAAGTGTTAATGCTTTTCCCGGACTCTTCAAACACATCCTGCAAACAGTGGGTTTGGTTATTTGAATATATTTCCACACTCACTCATCTAAATGAAACCTCCCTGCAGATGACATGCATATGACAAACTTATTGAACCACATGCATTCAAGGGTGCAACACGTCCCTGCCAACACTTTCCTGAAAACACTTGCACTCTGGTGGTACAGCCCTAGAACAGCTATACCACTTGACTCTGCCAATTGTGTAAACTGCCTCTCACACAAACAAGAAAGGAAATCTAGAGGGTTGAAGTGGGGGCAGGTTTATGTTTAAAATGAACATTTCTTGCCTTTCCTTCTGTATGCCATAGGAAAGCTGAATAAGTCAAATATGCGGAGAACTATAAACTACAGGAAGCACTGAATGTAACTCCAGAGCAACCCCATCTCTCAGTACTGCTTTTCTCATTGGTATGTTCTACATGCCACAGGCCAAGCATCAGCTTCCCCCCTTTTTTTTTTAAAAAAAAGAAGCTGAATGGAGTAAATGTCAACACTAAATAAATCCTATTGCCAACAAGCTGCCAGCAAACGTTTATCACACTTCTGGTAATGCTCAAAACAGTTACTGCACAATGATGAATCATACCCTTATATGGCACACATGTTGATCATAAACATTTATCAGACTTCTGGCAGTGTGCACAGCGCTGGAGAGACAGTATGGTTTGCTGAAGAATGTCTGTCCCGTTTTGGTCCCCCGGGGATTGCTTTGGTTTTAAAGCACAATGAAATGGAAGCTGCTGAGTGTAGGAGCGCATAAGGCAGCCAGCCCATGCTGCACCCCCGATGTCATCCAAAATAAAAGACAGGATTGGCAACCTAATCCTAAACACGTGTACTTGGAAGTGGATTCCACTCTATTCAGTGGGATTGAACTACTTAGGATTACAGTCTTAGAACCTTCCCCCCCCTTCTTTCTGGTTTAAATTAACATTCATCTACTGAATAATGTGATACATGTTATCCTATTCTAATCTCACAACAACACAGTGGCCCCCATTCAGAGAACATGCTAAACCATGCTAAACCATGCTGCTTAACCTTCCATTAACCATTTTGTGGTTAAGCAGCATGGATTAGTGTGTTGTCTGAACAGGGCCAGTGAGGTATCTTTCCCCCACCCCTGCTTTTTTATTATTTGGAATTATAGTAGTGTGGGGGTGGGGGAGAGAAAGGGTCAACAACAAAAAGAGCATAGTAAAACAAATATATCTAGTCACAATAACTGTTCACAACATCATACATGAAAAGAAAAGGTATGTGTGCACGGGTGGAGATTCTAAACTGTTATTTCAAACATATATATTAATATAAACCAACCATATATCTAAATAAGCATTGAGATGAAACAGGCAATGGTAAAGACACACATTCAAATGCAGAAAAAAACGGTATAACGTTCACGCCATTGCATGATAAGTGGTAGATCTTTATTTTTCCAAGTTTGTAGTGTGAGTCTCTTTGCAACTGCAAGGACTCTTATTATCCACTTTTGCTATCTAGATGTTAATGCCCATATCCCAGGAATATAATTTGAAAGTGTGTGAACATCCCCAATTATCACAGGTTTGTCAAGAACTAAATGTATGTAGGCAATGACTGCTAACCGGAGAGAGGCCACCAGTGGCATGCCCACAGCATATGCCTAGAGATGTATGGATTTTGTTATATCCCTTCTATCTGTGTTTCATGGCACATAGGGCCTTGCTAGACGAGGCCTTAGCACGCTTTGTGGGCCGGTTTCCCTGCTGTGCTTATGGCGCGCCTTTTCCCCAGCTCCGACCTCAGGCCGGGGCTGGGAGAAGTCTAGCTACTTCCGTGGCTTTTTGCGGCTACTCGCTTACATACGAGCGCTGTGCCCATCGTGCCAGGGGGGGTGATCCGAAGGAGACGGGGGGAGATGCTGGAGGGCGACGAAGGAGACGGGGGAGATGGCGGAGGGCAACGAAGGAGACGGGGAGGGGATGGTGGAGGGCGACGAAGGAGACGGGGAGGGGATGGCAGAGGGCGCGAATGGTAGACGGAGATGGAGAGGGGGGCGGATGGGGGGGCTTAAATAAAAAAACACCTTACCTTCTCCGGCGGCTTCGGGGCGCACGCGGCCCCTTTAAAAAAAAAATGGCAGACGCTGCAGGAATCCAACGTCCCTGCGCGTCCGGCGTCTGGAAGCTGTGGTGGCGCGCGCTAACGACAGTGCGCTGCCGCCCCGCCTCCCTGCCAGCATAAGCCAGCAGGTCTAGCAAAGCCCATAGATTGTGAACTGAGGTTTTTTTTATTATTATTTTGGGGAGGGAGGATCAAGCATCTTTCGTTCTGGTGTCAGGCATCTACGTCAGGCATTTTTCGTTCTGGTGTCCTCTCACTGATGGAATTGGGTTCGGTTTTTTCTAGGAATGTAGGAATTTCATTCTATTTGAACAAATCCTCCCTCCCCAAAATAATAATAATAATAATAATAATAATAATAATAATAATAATAACAACAACAACAACAACAGTTCACAAATCTATGTGACTCGGAAAAGGCCGGTTTGCTGGGAAATCCTTAGGTCAGATTCATACAAATCCAAATTCACTTGAATCTCTTGTGGATTTCTCCAACATCCCTACATACCCCTCAATGAGTCATGGGGCATGTCTGCATGGGACTTTTTTTTCCTGGGATTGTCCCTAGGTTGTCCTGGTGCATCCCATTTCTGGTGCCATGCTTACTCACAAGGAAGCAGGCACCAGGCAGGACAGGCGTCCTGGTGCCCACTTACTTGCGAGTCAGTGTGGCACCAGAAACAGGTATGGAGCCACATGGCATGGCTCCATGCCCTTCAGGGGAGGTGGTGGCAGCAATTTTCCCACCCTTGGTTTTGCAGGGAGAGGGTTTGGGGGTCAAGTTCAGGGGGAACGGGTCTTTTCCCCTTACTTTTTGTTGGAGTGGGACCTTGCTGTTGTGCAACCAGCCCCGCTGCTTCCCCAAAAAATATGGTGGCCGTGACGTCAACTTCAACTTCCTCCCCAGATGTTGTGCACTGTGTGTGAATCCAGGGGGAGGACCTAACAATCGGCATATCACAAGATCCTTCCCCCTCCCTCCCTAGGTATAGACATGTCCACTGTTTGCATTGCATCACCAGTATCTTGCATAGCTAGCCAATGTCATCTTAACACGGCAGTGTAGTTTCCAATATAAACAAAAGATATTTTTTGTTCAACTTTAAATCTACAGAAATAGTACACATAGAAGCTAGAGCAACTTTTCCTTGATTACACAGTATAAGCTTTCAAATTCCCTGTCCCATTCCTCTCTAACCTAAGGTTGAGAGGTCGATTAGTGACTGATATCTGTCACTGGCAGGGAAAGTCAGCACCTAATTGGAAGTTCCCACATGATGAACATAAATACACACACAGGGCATCTAGAGATAGGTTGCTCTTCTGCATAAAAATTTCTTACATCTTTTCATCTGCTGATATTTTTCATTTATTTTGATAAAGAATTTTCCATAACACAGTTTGTATGCCATTTTTTAGGCAAGAATTGCATCCCAAAATTTGGGTGAGTGCACAATCCCAAGGATAACGGTGTTGACACCTGTAATATCCTGGCATTTTGGATCTTGAGCACACATGGAAAGCCCTTCACGTAACTAATCAAGACTGATTTTTTTTGTTAATGGAATATTAACAAAATATTAATATATCATGCTCAAAGAGGTGTTTCTATATATCTCATCACCAGATTATATTTAGTTATGTAACAATATTTACGGACCATTCACATTAAAAGGAATTTCTAAGCAAATGTACAAAAGTAGAGTATAAGGTTAGAATAAAATACTGTGTATTATCACTGTATACAGAAGACAAGAATACCTTTTTGGGAATGCTCATTGGAAAAAGTATATCTTTTCATAGTCACCAAAAAAATCAGATGGGTTGGCTAATTTGTAGTGGTTGAGACTTCCAGAGAGTGGTACTATCCGAAGTCACCATGGACTGCATCTCTGATACCATGGGCATCACCTGGAGGGTATGTTCAGATGAACGCCACAACTGAACAGTCAGATAAAGGGGGGGGGGGTCAGGCAATCTCTTAAATATCCAGGTCCTGAATTGTTTAGATTCTAATCTTGAATGGAGCCATGATTAGTAACCCCGCAAATATCCTACAGCTGAAGATAGGGAAATATGGGACATTAGTTTCAGTTCATTTTTATCAGTATTACTCATTTGCACATCCTTAGCTGAATATTTATGTTATGATTTCATTAAAATCACGGTTGCTTTTACAAGTTTATTGTAATGTATATAGCCTGCTTGTTTCACACATTGTGTTTATGTAGTAACATACAAAGAAACCCATTCTCTGGAGACAATAGCTGCTTCTTGTTTTATATCAGTATTGAGGTGTCTTTCTCCCCTCTGAAAATAATGATTCACCATTGAGTTACCATGGTGACTGAAGGTAGGTACCAAGTGTCATGGTAGAGCACACAGTACAACAATACTTCATCAGGAGAAATCCTGAAGTGTTGCAATCATTTTGTAAACTTGTCTTTGTTGCTGTTGTTGTTTTAACAACTAAGTGTGACATATTAATTATAAGATTACCTCATGCTAATTTTGATGGGATTTTTACAAAATATTTTCATGTCATGAATTGTAGAACTGATAGGCCAATATTCTATACACCCAACAGTCTCTTGGTTGTGTTGTGTGTGACCAAGGAATGAGATTCAGCCATGCAAAGCAGAAGACTGTTTTTCTAAGCCTGCCCTTTCTTCCTTTCCAGACGTGCACCCCTTTTATTTATTTATTTATAATATGTATATACTGCTCTCCATCCCAAAGCTTTTGGAGCAGTAAACAAAAAATATAAAAAAGAATAAAAAAAACCTCACTATGTTAGCAATACAATTTTTAAAAGAATGAACATAAGACCCATCTGTCAGGGATGCTTTAGGGTGGATTCCTGCATTGAGCAGGGGGTTGGACTCGATGGCCTTGTAGGCCCCTTCCAACTCTGCTATTCTATGATTCTATGAAGTGCCATGCTTGATCAGACCAAGGGTCCATCTAGTCCAGCACTCTGTTCACACAGTGGCCAACCAGCCATTGGCCAGGGATGAACAAGCAGGACATGGTGCAACAGCACCCTCCCTCCCATGTTCCCCAGCAACTGGTGCACACAGGCTTACTGCCTCGAATACTGTAGATAGCACACAACATCAGGGCTAGTAGCCATTGATAGCCTTGGCCTCCAGGAATTTATCCATCCCCCTTTTAAAGTTCTACTAAACCCCCAGTAGAACGTGAGTAAGAACCAGTCAGCAGCAGCATCGCCACCATGAGAACATTAGGTGATACCAACCCACAGAAGAAACTCTTCTTCTTCCCTCACTATAGCCACCTAGCATAATTTCTCTCTCTCTCTCTCTCTTTCCACCCAACCTGAGTTGCTGGCCTGTGGAGCATGGGCCCTTTTTTCTACTTGGTTACACTGAAAGGGGAAGCAGAAGGCCTATTCACTGCATTATAGTTAGTATGATCTCTCAGCTTTTCTTTCTTCTTATCACTTGTCAAAATGATGCACAGTTTGCTAGTTGTAAATAGTACTCAATAGGGGAAGAACAAGTATACTGGTCCTTGTGCTAGGGGGCAGATATACTAATCAAGACAATTCTCTTCTCTGGAACGACTGTGCATGGATATGTATTTAAAAATAAAAATCTGTAAAAAGTGATGGCTGTGTTTTGGGACTATGAAAAAAATGTGTCGGCTAATTTCCCCATTTCAGTAGTAGTTACTTCCAAAATTGTTGTTGTTGTTATTTACTTACCCTATTTTGAAAATATCTCTAAGGAACATGAAGGCACATTACAATATATATTTAAAAATTATATTAAATCGAATACTCACAGTGCCATAATTAACAAACAAGCTTGGCAGCACAACCATTCAGGGAAAGCTTGGGTAAAGAAATGGGTCTTTTATTGGCACATAAAGCACATCACAGTTTGCACCTCCTGAATACTAGGGCATGAGGGGAGGGCATTCCATCACCATGGAGAAGTCCCGCTTCCAGGTTGCCACATGATGGCAATCTACAGGTCATAGTTCAACCAACAGGGCTTCCTTCAATTATCTAAATGATTGCACAGGTTTTTCCACAATTTTTGTAAAAGCATAGTGCGTATGTCTATGGTTTGTGCACCACACCTCTAGTTCAAACCTCCCCACCCCCCCAAGATCTGTGTTGTCCATGTGAATAAGAGCATGCGGCACTAGGCAGGAACCTTTAACAGAAATGCTCCATATTCAAACATTTTGTTACACGTCCCACTAACAATAAAAACATGCACACACCACTAAATTAAATTAAGGTTTAAAAAGATATACTGCTTCTTTGCAATTTAGGGATCAATCCTGCACATGTTCAGAACGGGGGAGGGGGGGAAGTCCTACAACTCCCAGCCTTCCCCAGACTGTCTGGGAAATGCTGGAGTTATAGGAATTTTTTTTTCTGTCTGAACATGCATATTACACTTAATTGTGTGTCCGAGATCAACATGAGCTTTGGCCCCTTTCTGACCCCTCCCCCATCTTGTGGCGCTCTCCAAAGAATTCTGAAATGACATCCCTGAATACAGGCGTAATATTTTTTGTCATCTGTTCACATATCTCCTTTTTTTTCCTCCTTGTGACATGGGCTTTTCCTGGAAGTATGTCTTCACTTGATTCACTCTCCTTCCATAGTCCTGAAATGATCCTCTTTTATGAAAATGAAATATCGTAAGTTTAATTGCTCTGCTCTGCCTCCAGGGACTGGCTATGACAGGTACGAAGAGGATAACAGAAAAGCAATTACAAAATAGAGGATTATACGTTTGGAGGGCTGCGGCTTAGAGGTTTAATGTTGACTTGGTCTGCATGTTTTGACACTTCTAGGCTCCCTTTATAAAAGCATTTGCCATTGGTAGGAAAGGATTTTATGCCACTGCCTCAGCTGCAGGGAGGACTGCTAATCAGGCATAAATTAGTTTTAGACATTAGCAAACATTAGTGAGCCCTCATTATATGGAGAATGTGATCTTAATTAAAGGGGCAATTTACTCAGTGCTTTGCAATTCACCCCTAGAAGTGAATCAAGATCGACTAGCTCTTGAGCCCTGCACATGTCCTGTTCAGAACTGGAAAAATATGCAAGCAAGATGATAGTTCGCACCTGTAGGTACATCAGCAGACATCTTATTGCTGGCTGGCTTAGTATATATAGGGTTGGATCCACATTTAGTTATACTTAGAGGAGACCTATTGAAATGAATGGGAATTAGATTAGTCATGATGAACTTAAGCTCCTGATTAGAGCAGGAAGACATGACCATGTTCATCCAATTCTGTGGCATCTGCACTGGCAAACAGTTTTCTGGCTAGTGGGTTACTCTGAAGCCCTTTGGATGGATTAGACCAGTTACTGTTAAAGAAGAGTTTCAAGGCTACAGATACTTCAGACCAACAAATTAATTTCAGGTCAGTTCTGAGGTCTCCCTTTTCTTTGTGTTCGACCTTTAAGGGCCTTCATGGCTTGAGAGTTACATAACGTAGAAGTTACATCCACGCCAACATCCAGAAAGCAGTCATACTTAAAACATGTCCAATAGTCAGGACATTTCTGAATCAGTAAAAGACAGCATGACTTAACAAAGCTCATCATGTTCATCTAGGAAAACCACAACAAGTAAGAAAAGAGATGATGATGATGATGATGATGATGATGATGATGATGATGATGATAATAATAATAATAATAATAATAATAATAATAATAATGGTGGCAACCCTGTTAATTTTTTAAAAGACTTTTTTTAAGGAGGATGAACAATTATCAGCAATTGTTACAAAATATACATCATTCCAATTATATAAAACAAATTGGAGAGGAAGGTCCCCCCCACACACACTGCCAACACACACACACATCCATTCAGTCAAGCAACCAGGCACCCAATTCAGATATCATCATGTCAGTACACTTACCCATTGCCAGCACACAAACACACATGATCACCCACTCCAAAACACATGTACACACACATCCATTCAGTCAAGCAACCAGGCACCTCATTCACCCATACACTCTCTCACACACACCTTTTACGTCCCATACTTGCTTCTTCTCTGGGAGGTGCTGGGAGGGGAGACATGGGAAATGCGTCCTTCTAGACCCTCCTCCATGCCAATCCAGGCCTTCTTCTTGGCCAGTGTGATGGCACTGGCTAAGGAGAAAGCCAGATCGGCTCTGGGATGGGATGGGGGATGCGTTCCCAGAAGTCTGGGAATGCATCCTTCTAGGATCTTCCTGTGTAGATCCAGGCCTTCTCCTTGGCCAGCGTGACCATGCCAGCTAAAGAGAAGCCCAGATTGACACTGGGGAGGGGTTTTTTCCAGGGGACACATTAGTGGAAGATCAGGAATGTGTCTTTCTAGGTCTTTCCCGCGCCGATCCGGGAAGTCTGGGAACTGCCGGGCACCTGTTTTTCCTGATGAATTGGGCCCCAGCCCTGATTGCCCCAGAGAAGCCTCATTTTACTGGAAGTCTCTGGGGTTTTCTGGGACATCTGGTCGCCCTACTTTAGAATAAAGCTGAAAAAAGTATTGCCTTAGCACTGCTTTGGAGGGCAGTGGAAGAAAGATGTGGGGTGTCAATTGCCATCCATAACTGAGAACAAATTCAATCATTGTGAATTCTTATATGAAGCTATGAAAGCCTGAAGGATAAGGAAATGAAGAGATTTCAAAGAAGAAATCCCCATCAAATAAAGGCATTTCCTAAGCCGGTCTTGCAAATGGTGTGCATGTTATACCTTTTCTTTTCTATATGACAAACATCAGTGTTTCCCAAATGTATTAGTTCTTCCCTCATCATTCTATTTTGGTTGGGATGGCTACTTGGAAAACTTTTTGTTTAAACATAGCTATTTTTTTTTAAAAAAAACATTTCTTCCTTAGAGGTTTGGGGTCTTCCCTTCATTTGAAGTGATGCCTCCCATTGGCCTTTCACATCGCTGTTCAGTTCTTAATTATCCAATGAAACCATCAAGGCTGCCATCTGGAAATCTGTGCCTTTTGTTGGACCAGCTGCCGCAGGCTCATTAGTTGTGAAGATGTTTTTTATCACAATCGCTATCATTATAACCTGCTCTTTTTACTATTCCCACACCGAGTTTCCATATGGCTGTGACATATGCCTGACGCCGTCCACAGTTTGGCCACCACCAATGTATAGAGATATGGTTCTTTTAGCATCATCTATGGTAAATAAAGTTGGCATATATAGAATCATACGTGAGGATTCAGGTCAAATCCAAGAGGCATTCACTGCTGCAGTGACAAGAAATATAATCCAAACACATCTACACAATTCTGCTCATCAAAACCAGACAGGCTGCAGGATCATTAATATGAACTATAAATATAGACTTGATTAAAGTCCTTGCTTGCTTCTTAATGAGGCACAACATGGTTAAAAACAAACCAACAAACCAAATACCCTCCAGTGACTGTAGTGGCTACCAATATTCAAAGCAGCTATAGGTACCGACACCTCACTTCCGTGAGCTAAAAACAGTAAATTACTGCTCTGCCATGAGGCTGAGTTATGGCAATTATCTTCCCCTCCTAGGCATAAGGAGAAGTTGACAGGCAATGTGTACTGATAGCCACTTTTGGAAATGGTAGTCACTACAGCTAGTAGGACACTTCATTTCATGTGATGCCTATTAAGATGGAAATAAAAGAACCAGAGATACATAAACATACTCCCGCTCCCACAAAACGTCTATATGGAAGAGGATATCCTCACTTCTTTTTAACAAGGAGATTATCATGGCCTTGAAATCTTTTCCAAAGTTTTCAGAAGTACAGTGAAGTGCAAGTGGGGTGTAGTGGTTAGAATGCTTGAGCAGGACTTGGGAGAGGTGGGTTCTATTCTGCTCTTCGCCATGAAGCTCACTTTGTGACCTTGGGCCCATCACTGATTCTCAGCCTAACCTATCTCAGAGGGGATAAAATGGAGAGGGGGAAGACCTTGTAAACTGCCTTGGGTTCTTTGCAAGAAAATAAAAGGCAGGATATAAATGTAATATTAAATGAAAAATAAATATATATTTCAGGCATTTATTAAACATGAACATTGTACAGCACCATGTACATTGATGGTGCTGTATAAATACATAATAATAATAATAATAATAATAATAATAATAATAATAATAATAATAATAATGAATAATCCACACAGATGAGGTTGAATCCAGACTTAGGCCAGATCTACACCTTGTGTCAAATCATTACAAATGTGGAATAAAAAGCAAGATATAACACTATGAAAGCACGATATGGAATGCGGATTGTGCTCCAACTGTTATCAGTGCACTTCAATAAAGCAGTAGTGTAGATCTAGCCTTCGTCATTCTTAAGGTAGACCCATTGAAATAATTGGGACTTATGCCTCAATTCTCAGTAGTGCTGTTGCACTACCTCCCTTCTGGTCTCCCAGTACTGTGGAGATTCCAGCTGTGCCACCCACCTAAGCTGTTGCCTAGGTGCTGGAAGGAAACATAGCTATGTGGGTTGAATTGTTGTATCTTGCCCCTGTGCCACATGAGACACAAACACCAAAAGGAAAAGGAAAGGAACCTCTCGTGCAAGCACTTGAGTCATTACTGGCTCCCTA
Source organism: Elgaria multicarinata webbii (assembly GCF_023053635.1). Classification (NCBI taxonomy): domain Eukaryota; kingdom Metazoa; phylum Chordata; class Lepidosauria; order Squamata; family Anguidae; genus Elgaria; species Elgaria multicarinata. The sequence continues at coordinate 29,901,897 of NC_086176.1, forward strand.
GAGGGACGCCTGCTTTCGCTGATGTTTTCTTGACAGACTTCGTAGCGGGGTGGTTTGCCATTGCCTTCCCCAGTCGTGATTACCTTTTCCCCAGCTAGCTGGGTACTCATTTTACCGACCTCGGAAGGATGGAAAACTGAGTTGACCTGAGCCGGCTGCCTGAGAACCAGCTTCCGCTGGGATCGAACTCAGGCCGTGGGGAGAGTTTCTGCTGCAGTAACTGTCGCTTACCACTCTGCACCACACGAGGCTACAAACACCAAAGGCAGTGCTTTATTTGGTCACTTTTCTTGTGCTATAATACTCCCAGTAGAGATGTGACTCTGCCGGAATTGAAGGGGTAATGGTCTGCATCACCAAGATAGGTGAGACCCCATGCAGTTTCCCCCAAAAAACTTCAGGATGTATGAGTGTCCTCCCTCTCCTGATGAAGGAATGTGAAACCCTTCAGGGATAGCTACACCTCCCTGTTAACAGACACAATTCATGTGGACAGGTCAAATACTATAGGTCCTTCTTAACCCAGTGTTTCCTCTTCCTAAAGACATTGGGGTGGGGCGTGGGATGGGGGGTTGGCAGCCACATCTTTTGCCCTATGGAGGGCAAAAAGGGAAGTGGATTGAACAACAATGTGGTAACAATTGAATCAAACATGGGTTGAAATGTCACCTGTTCAACAGCAGGCTGTTCTTTGCTCTACCTAGGATGCATATGAAAATGTTCTAGGGAAATTTAACTCTGCTTTTTTAAAATTGCTACTTTTCTACTGCTAGGAGATTCTTTTGAAAGTCTCTTTACACACACACACACACACACACACAAACATTAATCAGTACCACAAGTAGTGCAAGTTGCCATTTGGGGAGATTATGTAGAGAATTTGCTGTTGTACTGAAGAGATCAGAGAGTTTATTGCAACTGTAGGCACTGAGCAGCTCAGGGAGGACTTAATGTGATAAATAATAGAGAATTTTGTGAGGAACTGTTTATGCATAACAAAATCATCCTCACAAATGCATTGACAGTTATTTGTGTGGTGGGAAGGAAACATGAAAGGGATTTATGCATCTGGAAAGTAGTAGCACAGGATTTGGGTTTTAATTGGGAGAAATACTAGGTCCGATTTTTCAGTAGAAGAAAAGTTCTTAGCATTTTCCAGAATCACCTACAAAGATCCTCATTATCTTTGTTCCTTTGCTTAAGAAAACATTCTGTTAGTATTTCCTATTAGTTTTTTTAAAAAATTCTGCTATGGTGAGTTTCACTTGGTAGATCAGAGTCTTGGTGACTCTGTTTGCCTACTCCTGCAAGAAATGCTATCAGCAAGTTAATAACTTTAATTGGTCTACCTGCTGGAAGCAAGCTTTCAGGTCATACAAAATGTCAGCAGTAGACCTATAGAACAAATAATAACACTAATATAAATAATAAGTAAGAAGATATTTACTCACTGATAAAAACATGTTTCTATGTGCGTGTGTGAGCTAGAGATTTGCAGGAGCTAAGGATTTGAGTTCTTTGTAAATGAGAATATAATTAATGTTTAAATATCATATTTATGGTTGCCATGTTTTTATACCAGGGATCTGCACCTTTAACAACACAGTAGCAGGTATGAAATTTAATAAGCCAAAGTTTCCATCATTGCATCTTCATGCCAGGGGAAAAAAAAATCATCTCCTGCTGAATTTCTGCTAAACAACCATTATAGAAAAAACGCTGCACATGTGCAAGGCCTCTTTCTATAAAATAGGGAAGGGAGGGCTCCCATTATTATTTGCTACTCAAGAAAAAGCAAACAAACCACCAGTTGTATTTTCAGCATCACCTGGAGACAAGGACTGGATCCAGAATATAAATGGAATTTGAAGTTAGAATGTTCATTAAAGCTGCAGTCCTAAAATATCTGCCTGGATATACCAACTAAAGCAATCTCTTTATTAGCCTGTCTCAACGATACTAAAAATGTGCAAGCTTTTGAGACCTCTGAATCCTAATATCCTCCTGTTGGTTTGTTCAAAACCCATTTGGGGTTTGGGAACATTCCCTCCAAATATGCCCCCCCCCCAAAAAAAAAACACCCTCAAAAGATTTATGAGCAGTCACAAGAAATGATTGTAAAACTGGAAGGTAGAAACTCTCCCATCCCATTCCAAAATAAGCCAAAACAAAACATGGGGTAACCAGACATGAGGAAGTAGTCCTGCTCATTACTCCAAACAAGCTAGCATCCATTCAAGATAATCAGCCAAGGCCCTTCTCTTGGCTTTCTCTTTGTTGACAACCAAAGAAAGCCATTTTTATTTTGGCCCCCAGTGTATCAAAGGCCATTTCCACATAGGCTCATCTGGCACCCACATATGGCTCTCTTTTAGGAACTAGATGAAACCCTTTTTTATTTTCTCAGGCTCTTAGGTGTTAGGCATTTATCATTTTGTCTATGGTTCTTTTATCCATTTTGTGATGTGTTTTCATTGTTTTGACATTTTAGTTGTATGGAACCAATTTTGTTGGAAGTGGTCAATGCAGGACCTACACTACTGCTTGATAGTGGTATTGGCAAATGTTGGGGCCCATGAAACACTCCATATACAATTTCCAAACTGTTTTCAAAGTGTTATATCCTGCTTGGTGTAGATCTGGTCATAGACACATTTTAAATAAAAAAGTAGATCCCATTATGATATATTTCTGAGTAACCATGCCTGGGATTTGATGGTAGGTGTTACTTTATGATTAATTAGACTTATAATATTACACAAACTTGTGCAGCACAACATATTTTTATTTCAGTACATTGACAAGCCAGAAATAATCTTATTTCTGTTGGGTGGGTAGTGGGGTTGCAGGTGGCATGTTTAAGGCCAAAACAAATGACCATGTGGGCTCTTGATACCATTTGCAACTGTGAAAGCTGAATGTTGACCAAGTGCTTCCAAAGGGAAAAACTAGGCAGCAGCTGTCACTGGTTTAATATAACTTTTAAAGAAAGAAATGGCTAGGGTTTGTTGAAGTTTATTCATCTGAATGAATAAATACACGTGATCATGTTTATCTTTGAATTCTTTTTCTAAGAAACCTTATATTAATGGTGGACAACTTATTATTTATTTATTTAATAATTTGTATACTGCTCCATATCTGAAAACAGATTCTGAGCAGCGAAAATAAGAATTAAAACAGTAAAAGCTACAAAAAATTAAACGTCATTATTATACTAAAAACACACACACAGAATGTCAATAAAAAGCTTGGGTGTCAGTCAAGGAATACTTCATGGAATAAGACTGGTTTCAGGGGCACCAGAAACAACACAGTGCTGGGGCCTTGCGTGATTTCTAGAGGCAGGAAGTTCCACAGAAAGGGAGCCACCATGCTGAAGGCTCTTCTCCTAGTGGACTTCAATTAGGCCATAGGTCCATGTGGAACCAGCAGGAGCATGCCCCCTGACAACCTCAGCGACTGGGCAGGTTGGTAAGGGAGAATTGTCAGTGGTGTAGTGGCTAAGGTGTTGGACTGGGAGTCGGGAAATCCAGGTTCTAGTCTCCACTCGGCCATGGAAACCCACTGGGTGACTTTGGGCCAGTCACAGACTCTCAGCCCAACCTACTTCACAGGGTTGTTGTTGTGAGGATAACATGGAGAGGAGGAGGATTATGTATGCCTCCTTGGGTTCCTTGGAGGAAAAAAGGTGGGATATAAATGTAATAAATAAATAAATAAATAAATTGTAAGCCAAAACAAATGGAGGGCCACAAGTTGCTCAGCCCCTGCCTTATCGAGTGAAGACAGGGATAATAGATACAGAGCACTAAGGTAAGGATGATTGGAAAACACACTCATATAATTTAAATAAGATTTGACTCTTTCCAGTTCAAACTTTGAAGAAACCTGTAGACATCATTGATTGGCTAGAGCCAGTAATAAGCCCACTTCCTCACTGCAGTCACCTGAGCTGTTTTTCAAAAGGTATCACAGACTGAGGCCTTAGCTAGACCTAAGGTTTATACCGGGATCATCCCTGCCTGCTCCCAGGATCCCCTGTGTGATAAACCTTAGGTCTAGCTAAGGCCTCAGTGAAGCTCTAGTGACACTTCTAGTTCCCAGTTGAATGTGACAAGGGATGGGGAAGACATTTATTAGGTTTGTATCATAATGTGATGTTACTGAATTTTGCACTTTCAAACCAGTCCATGGACCTAAACTCAGTTGGACTTTGTACTTCTCTGAATTTTGCAGTGGAGCTGTCCAATCAAAACATGCATGCAAAAAAATCATGCATCAGTGAAAGTAACTTTTTTTTAAAAAAAAATTAGGAACATTGCTTGCACAGACATGTATATTAGGCAAAATTATATAAGAATGCATGCATTAGGAGAAATGCACACAGAAAGGTGTATGTATTTTCCATGAACATTTCCCCCCAAAATTCTCAACATTCTGGATAAAACAGCCTAAAGTTTGGAAAACTGCAAAATTGAGAGAAACCAAAATTGACACATTCATCCATCCCTAAGTGGCCTTCTATAGTACAGGAGCATTATGAATAATGGGAAAAGCCAAACATCTTCAATTAGAAACCAAATCACTAGAGTTTCATTCAGTTTGTGAACCTCTAGCTAATCCCCCAGTATTGATTTGCTGGTATGTAATCCCTGTTGTGAATTGTGAATCTGAGCTCAAACATCTATATAATACAGTTGTGTAAGGCTTATTACTCAAGATCTACCAGACCAATTTTGCTTATTTTTGTTTTAAACTGAAGCTTCAGCATTGTAGATGTGCAGAAAACTTTGAAAGTTCAAAAAAGTTCAGAGCTGAAGCTTTAATGGCAATTAATTTCCTCCATGCGAAACAGGCATGACAGCCTGTCCACCAGTGGGATGAGAGATAGCCCTACTCGGCCAATCGGTGTGGTGCGAAGGTGGACCCCAGGTACAGCTGTGTAGTTAGGCTGCTGTCATCAGTGGGAAGTAGGAAGGGGACAGAGGAGGCCAATAGGGGCAAGGGAGGGAGGCGGAGGGGCCATGCCACCTTTAAATTTCAGAGGGGAGATTCACCATGCGTGAGCCACATTGGCGTTATTCATTGGCCTCTCTGTGGTGAGAGGACTGAGGGGCAAAAAAGTAAGAAAGGAACAGGACTACTGGTGCCCATGGTGACAAGGGTTTTATACTTAGTGGAGGTGAAGAATCCAGTGCAACTTATTATGATGTTACAAAAGCTTTTTCTCCCTTAGAGTGGGATACCCAAGGGATGAGAGGATCAGCAAAATCTAAGCTTACAAAAGTTTTCTGAACTCCATCTTGAAGCTCATTTTGACTTGAGTCTGTACCAGAATGTGAGCTTTTTTTTCACGTGAAAATCTTTACCTTTACATCCAAATGTGTGTATCAATTGTGCACACCTTTGAAATGTTCACATTTTTCTCTCATGGTTTAAAATATATTTGTGTGCAAAAGTACACTTTTTTTTCCATGTGCATTCTTTAAATGTACGCATGCCATTGAACACATTTGTTTGGTCTGCAAATCACAGTCCAAGCTTGGAAAAGTACCGACTTCAACCCCAGATTGCGTCCAAGTCCATGTTCAGTCTGGAAGGTCCAAACTGGGTAAATCCTGATCAAAAATGAACTGAAAGAAATTTCTTATACATCCCTACCCAAAGTTCGTTGTCTGCCAATCAGCGGCAGGCACCCATACATCTAAGGGTAGGATCTAAATTACAATCCTAAGCAAACTTAGAACCAAAGTACATGTTTCTTTTTTGCAAGTAAATATACTTTGGATGAGAGTGATTGGAAGCAGAGAAGTGGCAAGAGAGCAGGTTTAAGCTTCTCCATTCCCAGTTGCTTTCTACTGAAGCCCTGACTTAGAAAGTAAATCCTACTGAAATGAATAGGATTTACTTCAAGAAACATGGATATGTCAAGCAGTTAGATTATCTTTTTGCTATCTCTTGATGAGAACATACGGTTCTATACATGAGGACGGGAATGGTTAAAACTGGAATACCACAAAAGTCTGTGGTAAACATAGTGGATATGTGTGCATGCTGCAGTCAAGTTGTTCAATAGGTCTCACCATTTTCCACATAGCAGTTATGCAGTTAAAGCCTAGCCCCATGTGTGTACAGTTCAGCATTGAACGGCACCTTGAGTTCCAGGCACTTGGCTTCTTCCAACTCTTGTTATAAACTGTGGGAAAACTCAGCCTTTTGAAAGGTGGGATTAAGATAAGGACCACACCCTACCTAGAAGGCAAGAACTGGATTCCACCTGCGAAGGGATGAGCAATGGGTTTGGAGCAACAGAACCTGACAGAGCCTCACTCATGTTCTTTCAGGAGTAAGCCTCATTGAGTTCAATGGGGCTAACTTTCAGAAAGTAGGTGTGGGATTTCAGCCTAAATGCCATACCAGCCCACCCTAGGAATGGAAGTGGAATATTGTCCATCTAGTATGAGTAGTATTTTCCCCAAGGAAATACCAGAATATTTATTTTAGCTGAACATCACAGCTTCCCAGAATCCAGGCTCCTGGGAACTGAATCTGAAATGATAGAGTAATGCTAACAGCAGTGGAAAAGCATGTTCTTGCCACAACAGCAAACAGGAGGAGTACCACTCAGTGTAACATCCTGTATCCAGTAAACTTATTTCTCCAGCTATCCTATCCCAGCACTTAAGGGAGCTCATTTTGCTCATATAATTGCAGACAAAGTGATGAGCAATCTTCATTCCTAAGGGGTTTGATGCTCAGGTCCCAATATATTTTTAAATACAAGCAAAAGAAAAATATCACCATAGGATCTTTTTCACACTTTGACAATTTTGTCATCATGAAGAACCGCCCCACCCAAACCTCTTGCAACAATTCAATTTAAAAACTGGAGTTGAAATTAGGGATGGGGGGAGTGAGAGGCCTTCAAACACATTGAGCTTGTTCAGATAACATGCTAAGCCATGGTTAGGCCGCTAACCCCTTTTCAGCAAGTGGTTAGTGAGCATGTATAAACCGTGGTTTTGTAGTTATCACGGTTAGGAATGGTACACACGGCATGCTAAGTCATGCTTCACATGACAAGGTAAGCCATAATGTTTAGCTCAAAATGCTTAACTACCATGGTTTAGCATGTTGTCTGAACAGGACCATTGAGGTTCTTAATTTTCCACCTTAATGCTCATGTCACTTCATTTTCACTCATGAACTGGAATGCCTTTTTTCTTTCTTTTTCTGAACATGAGAAGCATTTTCAAATGCACACAAAAATGTGCACACCATATACATAATTCCCCCCCCCCCAGACTGAAGTGTAATAATGTAGCTTGGGGTATGTGTACACTTTCGGAAGTGCAAACTCTCGAATGTAGATGCAAGCTCAAGAAATTGTGAAAAATTCCCGAGAATTGTATTCTTGCTTGCGTTTCTGTTCAGGGTTGTGAACGGGACGTGTTCACACGATTTGCAAACAGGAACAAAATTCTCATACATAATTCTCATATATCCCTAGCTAAGATCATTAAAAAAGATGAATCAAACATAATTAAAACAATAAATAAAGGACAAAAATGCAAACCTAACTCTTTCGCTATCTTTTAAAAGAAGTTCTTTACAATGGAGGACAAAAAAAGGAAGAAGTTATCTAAATTTTCACTCAAGCTAGTCAGCTCAGGGAAATTACATGGAGTGGGTCATGTGTTATTTTTAAAATGTGGCTTGCATTAAATATTAAATGTTCTATGCATTCAAACTAGACTAGGCATATAACTAGCAAGAACATTTTCTACATTATTTATGGCTCTCATAGCAAATTTATGTATTACACGAGACACAAACCTATCATTGTGGCAAAAGAAACTAAACTATTTTTTTTTGTACTCAGCCACAAATATATTTCTAATTTTCTCTTTGGCTGGAGAATCTCAAGGGACTAAAATGGTAGGATGTGGCTGGGTGTGCCTGCGTATTTGTCTGATGCGAATATAACCTTTAGCGACACCAGATGGCTCCCTCGGGTGCATTACTTTCTTACTTACCGTCAACCCTCAAAATGACCTGCTTTTTTGAAGAATTAATTATGTAAGAGATGGCAAGGAGCTGATGGAGTTACCTACTCCCATTACCTCCTCGTTCCTCTTGACAACCTCACTCTCAAACTTCTTCCCAGGATTGTTCTATACTACTCGCAGTTAATTCATTACACAAGCAAGGAAGTTTGTATCTCCAAATGCTTCTACATTTTGAAGGATTTCCCATTTTTTGTCAAAATAGTTTTGTCCTCTGGGAAGAAGGGAGACCCATTGGTCTCTGAAGCGGGGGGGAGAAGAGGTGGGAAAGGAATTTTCTACAATAAGTTCATATATGGAATCCATTTTGGGGATGGAGCTTGGCGAGCTTTCACTGACTATGGGCTCCATCACACCAGCGATATAATGCACACTTGCCATGCCTGGTGCAGACGCTGACTGCAGCCAGGAAATCAGAAGACGTTTACTTCTTGGGAGGAGAGCAATGACAAATCTTGATAAAATAGTTAAGAGCAGAGACACCACACTGACAACAAAGGTCCGCATAATTAAAGCAATGGTATTCCCCGTAGTAACCTATGGCTGCGAGAGCTGGACCATAAGGAAAGCTGAGCGAAGGAAGATAGATGCTTTTGAACTGTGGTATTGGAGGAAAATTCTGAGAGTGCCGTGGACTGCAAGAAGATCAAAGCAGTCCATACTCCAGGAAATAAAGCCAGACTGCTCACTTGTGGGAATGGTATTAAAGGCAAAACTGAAGTACTTTGGCCACATAATGAGAAGACAGGATACTCTGAAGAAGATGCTGATGCTAGGGAAAGTGGAAGGCAAAAGGAAGAGGGGCCGACCAAGGGCAAGATGGATGGATGATATTCTGGAGGTGACAGACTTGACCTTGGGGAAGCTGGGGGTGGCAACGGCCGACAGAAAGCTCTGGCATGGGCTGGTCCATGAAGTCACGAAGAGTCGGAAACGACTGAACGAATAAACAACAACAACAACAAATTGAGAGGTAGGCAAGATGAAACCAGGATGGTCCCAGAAATGCCTGGCACAAGGCTTGGAGGTTGTAGGTAAGATCAGTGGGGTGTCTATATGCTCTATTGACCCCATAGTGGCTGCTCAGTAGTGCTGCATTGTTTACATGACGCAGACACCAATTCCAGGACTCCACACCGCCCACCGCCCCCCCCAAATTGCACATTTTCAAACTTTTGGTTTACCATGACTTTTACCTTTGCTCCTAGGTCATCCCAATGTTTCCTGGCAAGATGGATGGATGATATTCTTGAGGTGAGACTTGACCTTGGGGGAGCTAGGGGTGGCGACAGCCGACAGAAAGCTCTGGTGTGGGCTGGTCCATGAAGTCACGAAGAGTCGGAAACGACTGAACGAATAAACAACAAAAACTCACATGACACCATGCCTGTCCTGCAGACACCCCACCTCTTCTCCAGCCTTTTCCATCTTTTCCTAGAATGGGGAAAGTCTGGGGTAGGATCTACACTTATGGTTTAAAATATAAAGGAAGGGTTTTGATAACTTATTGGGCCACATGACACTATGTTTGTAATGTTTTATCATCAATGTATTTACCTTCTTTCTTTCATTGTATTTTTCTGTTGTTACGTTTAAATAGTGTTGCAAGTGTTCATATGTGCCCCCTTACATCATGATAGTTGTATCTCACTGACTTTTGAATCGTCAATTGTCAGCCAATCGCTTTCCTCGGGGCGTGGATACTTCCTTTCGGTGCCTAAAACTAGGGCTTGAGGGAGGAAATTTAAAAGATCATAACAAATCAACAGATAACCCAATCTGATTAAAATTTGGTTTGGTGAAAGCCCTCATTAAGACCTGCCACTGTGCCTATTTGTATCTCTTTAGCTTTAAAACTTATGCAGATGTAAGCATTTGTTTAATTTCCATTTAAAAAATCATAACAAATCAATGGAATGGAGGCAAAACCAAGAGATTAGGAAGTGGGCGGAGCAAAGAGATGAGTGACGACGAGAAAGACCAAGCTGCAGCGATAAAACAAACAGTGTGTCCTGCTCTAATCAATGAGTACCGGGAAAGTGAAAGGTTAGTAACGCGACATTACCAGAGTGTGCCCCGTTATGTTTAAAACAACACAAATTAAAACGTTTGCAGCGGTAGTAAAAAAACGTAATAAGCACTAGTGTAGATCCGCCCTGGATTATTTTCCCCAAGCGCATTTAATGCACCTTGAAGCCTCCATGTAGTGCTGTCCTCTCGCTTTCTTCCTTTGTTGGGGACGTGTGCTTTGAATGGAGTCTTGTTGATGAAAGGGGAGGGTGGGGCTTTTCTCCTGCTCCAGCACTCCAACTACTATGACAGCTGAGTGTTTCTCTGAAATGGAATCCAGCCCTCAGGCTGATAGAGGTTCAATGCCCCCTGCATTGGGCAGATAAAGATAAAACAGGGAATCTTTCCTTTTGAAATCTTCCTCTTCTAAAATAATGCCTGATGACTCCTATAACCCCTTTGTAAGCTTGTGTTCAGGGACAGTTTCGTTGTTATTGATTGCATGTAAGCCACTCCAGGAGCCTGTTTGGCTAAGGAGCGGGATAAAAATGCTTTAAATAAACAAACGGACACAGTGCTCTCCATCCTGAGAATAGCTGTACTGATTGAATTGGGCCAGGGCAGCTGGATGAGAATTTAGGTGCTGATTGAGTCAGAGACCAGCCATCCCAGGCCTGGTGGAAGTGAGCCAGGTATAGGAACAGGGACCAGGCCTTGCAGGAGTCACCCTAGATGGTCTTTGGGTAAGTTCAGCAGCAGTAACTGGATTCAGTCAATACTGGCCACAGCTAGATGGGGCGATATCCCAGGGATTACCCTGGGATCATCTCTGTGCATCCACATGATGCACAGGGGATCCCAGGGGCAGGGAGCGATGATCCCTCTTTTTCCCTGGGATAATGGGTGCCACTTCTATTCTGACTTTTCCTGCAGTCCCAGGATCATCCTGAGACTGTGGGAGGTGTGGGCAGCTGTCCCAGTTTCATCCTGGCTTCTCGCAAGTAACTGCAAGGAGCTGGGAACCGGGCACAGAGCTCCTCAGCTGCTCTGTGCTCATCACTGTGGGGTGGGGGAGTAGGAGATTGTTGTTGTTTAAAAAAAAACCTTAATGTTTTTGCTTGAGCGCCCATGCGCTATTTCCTATAAAAACAAACAAACAAAATGGTGTGTGTGATGTCATCTTCCTCTCAGGACATCCTGTGCCACATGTAGACTGAGGGGGAGGATCTCACAATCCCCATATCATGACATCCTCCCCACTCCAGGCCCTGGTCTAGCCATGCTCACCGTTTCTTCCCATGTGAGGTGAAATCAGCCAGAGAAGCAAGGACCAGGTCTTACAAGACTCACACAGCTAGTTACATGGTCTCTGGGCCCCTATTTTTGCAGATAGATGTCCAAAACAGGCAATGCCAACATATATTTTTTGAAACATGCAGGAAAACTAAAATAACAATAGAAATAATAGTCCCGGTTTGCTACTTATCGCCAGTAATTTATACTAATCCATTGGAGACTTGTTTTTTTAAAAAAATCTCCTGTGAAAATACACTGCATCCAACATGTTCAACTGCTGTCTTCTCAGTGTACCTGACGTCCAGTTTTCAGAAATCAATGATGTATTGTACAATTGTGACTTCAAAGAACCGCCTGCAGAGCAAGGGGGAAATCTGCAAGAAATAAAATATTGACAAGCTGTTTACAACTAACTGCTTTAGCTCATATTTGCCATGAAATGATGGTAATACTGTTTGGGCTAGACTCATTGTAAGACAGCTTAGACTGCTATTTGAATGCATCTGTCATTAGTGAGGGAAACAAAATAGGAGAAACAGATGAAGGAGGTATGAAAAATATTTGGCTTCCTCCGTGGAATGAAAGATCCTTACATGCAGCTGAATGCTAAACAAATGGTATGATCAAGTCCACTGCTGCATTACTTTCCCTTCATATTGTGGATTTTTGGATTCCATTGATGGAACCCTGATCTGGGCCAGGCAGAAGGCCACCCTCATGACTCACCAGGACAGAGGAAAGACACTGATACCTGTTGGAACAACAGTGCCACTGTTGCCTGGGTGCTGTGGCCAAAACCAACTCTAGTCAAGAGATATAACAAGATGGCAGGGGGTTATGGCTCTATTGAGACAATGATGGAGGTATTTCCTATCCTGACAGAAAGTGTGCAGGATTGGTCCATGAACATTTTTATGGCAGAGAGAGAGAGAGAGGTGAGGGACCAGTGAGATAGGATGATAATAACAATGGTTCCCCTCCCCTCTTACATTCAAGACTGAGGTCAGAAGCAGCAGTAGCACAAGGCATATGCAGCTACCTCTAATAAGCACAGCATGATCCTCTGCGCATGGGAGTCCTCTACTATCACTGCTTCCACCCTCTCAGATGCTTTCCATATACATATATATATATATATATATATATATATATATATATATACATACACACACACACACACACACACACATATATATATATATATATATATATATATATATATATATATATTTGGTCCCCTCCCTTTCTCCCAAGGAAATGGTGCTCAAGGTGGCTGAATAATAAAAAATGAAAATTAAAATTATTATTGTTATTATTATTTATTTATTTATATAGCACCAACAATGTACTTGGTGCTGTACAAAATATACAAATAAAATAGCGATACCCTGCCTAGAGGCTTACAATCTAAAATCACATTAAAACATATGAAGGGGGGGAAGGGGTTCACAAAGCAGAAATAATAAAAATAAAAACGTTAATACATTAAAAACAATTAAAAAGCACAAAGTTAAAAGAATACAGACACAACACAACACAACCGACCAACTTACATACCAGTGGCCTGCTCTTTGCCTAATGGTGGAAGGACAGCAGAGAGGAAGCCAACCTCATGTCTCTCAGCTTGGAGCTCCACAGCCCAGGAGCAACCACTGAGAAGGCCCTCCCTCATGTCCCCATCAAACATGCCTCTTATGATGGCAGTAGAGAGAAGGGCCTCTCCTGAAGGACTTGAAATCACATATTCCTCCTCATCATGAGAAAGATATTTTTTAAAGATCTTATTAGTTTTCCAAAACAAAATTAACAAAGAGAAGAGAGCATGAGTAAGAGAGATAAAAGAATGAGGGGGAAAAGGAAATAAATAGATAAAAAGAAATACATTGAATTGAAATCAAATTATTGACAGGGGTAGCACTCTTAAGCTCTTTTCTTATATTTTTTCACTATTATTTTACAATCCAAGACAAATGTGGAATCCATAGTCTTCTTAGAAGTTTTTTTAAAAATCTTCTGTATGTCAAACTTAGGCTGAGACCTCAGCTAGACCTACCTGGTCTAGTGCGGTATTTTTATCATGAGATCTCCCCCTCTGTTTACATGCAGCGCATGTTGACCTTGGAGGGAGAGGATGTCGTGCCCGCCATTTTGTTTTTAAAAAACACACACAGAAGAAGTGCACGAGCGCTCATGCGCTCAAAGGTAGGTGTGTGGTTATCTTTTTTAAAAATTCCCCACTCCCCCTACCCACCCACCCTGATGGGCGCAGAGCTCCTGAGGAGTAACTGTGAGGAGCCTGGACAAACCGTGACACCCGGCCGCACGTTCTGCGGTCTCGGGATCAGCCCGGGACCATGGTGAGATCCTGGGGAAAGGAAGGGATCATCGCTCCCTGCTCCCAGGATCCCCTGTGTGTCAAGCGGATGCACAGGGATGATCCCGGGGCAATCCCCGTGATAAGCACTCGTCTAGCTATGGCCACAGTCTCTTTTCCTTAATCTGAGGAAATGTTTTGACAAATACTGCTGTGTATGGGCATTTGGGGGGTTGTTGTTCAAAAGATACAACCAGCACCTCCTCACTTCTATTTCATGCACTCAACAGGCAGAAGTATTAGGCAGGATCTACACTATTACTGTATAATGGTTTATAACAGCGATAACAACTGATGGGGTTCTTGACACATTCCATATACCATTTTAAAACTGCTTTCAAAGTGTTATAACCTGCTTGGTGGAAGGAAGGAAGTCTAGCTAAGTCTCTTGTGGGCTTCACAGAAAGCAGAAGCAGCCTTGAAGGTTGGAAAGCCAGGGAAAATGGGAAAAAGAAAAAAGAAAGAGTGCCCACCCACACTTCAGCCACGTCCTTACAGTAAGGTAAGCTCTTAAACACTGCACACTAAGAAATGTCTCTGAAATCCTCACTCTCTCTGTGAAGGAAGCAAAAGAAGCAGCTGAATTATTACAGGAAAGCAAAGAACTTGTGGAAGTCCATGAGGGGATTTTGCAGAGTACTAGAACTCACAAGAGCACACACAGGTCAAGGTAGCCTTTCTATAAACAGGCCTAGGCATTGGTAGACCTTGTGGTGGCTGATAACAGCCTTGCTTTTCTTTCAAAAGCTGATTAAAATGTCAATTTTTAAAAGAGCATATCTGCACACACAGTAACAACCTTGATTGTATAACAACTCTTATCCAACCTTGGGTTCTCTGTATATAATTTAATTCATTATGTATAACCATGTACATCTCTGTCGGTGTGTGTGTCTTTTTCTGGGACCATAGCTAGATGGGGCAGTATCCCGGGGCGATCCCCAGGATCATCCCTGTGCATCCACATGATGCGCAGGGGATTCCGGGAGCAGGGAGGGATGATCCCTCCCTTGGCCCGGGTTATTGCCCTACCCTTTTAGCCCGCTTTTTCTGTGGTCTCGGGATGATCCTGAGACCGTGGAACGTGTGGGCAGGTGTCATGGTTTGTCCCGGCTCCTCACGGTTACTCGTGAAGAGCTGGGAACTGCACACGGGCCACGCAGTCTGGAGCTCTGCGATCTCGCGATAACAATATTGCGAGATCCTCACCTCTCCGTCGCGCTAGACCCATAGGTCTAGCTGAGGCCTGGGTAGAACTAGCTAAGGAACATTTTAGGTTAGTTGCCATCCAGCTTTGGAAAGGGAATAATGGGTTCTAGTCCTGCCAACAACAAATTTCTTGGATCCAGAAGTAGGGCCTGTAGAAAGCCCTTATCTTCTAATCACAGTCACTCCTTCTGCCTGGTGTGAACTTTCTTCCCAAGTAGATCATTCACGTTTACAGACATTAAAGAACCTATTCCTTTATAATTACTACAATTGTTTCAAGATGGAGAGTTAGTGCTAAATAGGTTTATTTATTTATGTATTTATTACATTTATATACCGCCCCAGAGCCAAAGCTCTCTGGACAGTTTACAAAGGTTCTGGGAATCAGGAGTGTAATCATGCCCAAGAATATCTGTGACTGTCAGTTGATTAATCCTGGTAAGGTTAATGAATAGAGAGGTTAATTAGCTTACTAAGCCCTGGTTAGCCATAATTTATCCTATGATTTTCCCTCACACTATTTCTATTTTAAAAAAGAATGGAAGTCCCTAGACTTGTAAAAGTTTCAGCACCCTGCACCCAACACTTTCTGTTTAGCTGATTAGCAAAAATTTATAGAGAGCTCCCCGGTAAATCACCTAAAATGGGCTCTTGCATTTCTTTTACTCACATTCACATATAACCCTCTTTGGTATTTCACCTGGGCCAGATCTACACTTCGTTTCAAATCATTACGAATGTGGAATAAGAAGCAGGAAATAATACTATGTAAGCTGTATATGGAATGTGTCCTGTGACCCAACAGTTAGCAGTGCACTTCAATACTGCTATATAGCAGTAGTGTAGATCTAGCCATAAAACAGAAGCTTCTATTTGTTCCTTAAACATAGCTGTTCTTTCCTTCCACATTTTTAAATCAACCAAATCCATCATGGCATTTCAGAGCCATTCCTTCCCTGTGTCATAAGAACATTAAAGAAATGGTAAATTAAAGGTGCTTTCAGAAAACAGCATTTGTACAATTTGCACCTTGATATAAATAGCCTAATTAGGCAAATTTAACAAGCAGGTCTCTTAGGATGCTGAAAGCGCATGCCATAACCTTCAAAGCCAAGTTATAACGTTTTATGTGATTTTTACAACATATTTATTATGTTGTTAGGCACGATGTGGCGGCATTTTATTTTGTCATAAAATTAAGCATTACACCAAACTGATTCTTGTCACCTTTATGGGGCTGTTGTCGCTGGAATCACCCGGGATCCGTCCAATGTAGACTTTTATAAGAGAGCTAGCTAGTAAATTATCCAAACCACCAGTTTGCTGTGGTGAATCTCAAGTCTGGAATCTCCATGAGACGTTCACAACAGTTCTTCCCCTATTTCAGTCATCCTGCTTTCTATCCATCCCATTTAAATTTAGTAAGGCTAACATTTCAAAATTGTCTCTTTAAAGAGTTATCCCAGTTAGTCAGATTTTTTAAAAAATAAAATGTTATTTTGTATTTTTTTAAAGTAGGGAAGGAATGCCAGAGAACTATCCTCTACTGGAAGGTATCTTCTAGCTGAAGAACTGTCCTGTCCAATTCTGATTTCAAATATACAACAGTTGTCAATCATACCTAAAGAGCAGATTGATCAAGTCATGTAGTCACAGTTTTACACACATGGTGAGATGCAGTGAATTTCTATTTAAATTATAAGTATTTCTAAATCCACGTCTTTGGGCATAAAATAGCATTTGTAATCCAAATCTGTGTCCTCCTTTTTTCCTCTTTTTTGGTGATACATTTCCTCTTTTTTGGTTTTTCCTAAGTGTCTTCCCTATTTAAAAACAACACAACAGATAAAGAGGATTAAAAGGCCTGTGATTTGGTGCTAAAAGGATAACAAAATGGTGTGAGGTCAACCACCCACCATATTTAAGCATGACCCTGAGTGATGTTCAGGGCCCAGGGAGTCTGCTTTTCTTTAAAATAAAAGTGGACAAATTAACCGTTTGGAGGTTTTTATTTGTTTTTTTAAAAAGATAAAGTTGTGAATCATACCTGAAGAAACAAGGCAAAATTCTACCAGGATCTTCAGCATTTTGGAAGAAATTTGCAGCCTGGAAGAAGCATTTCCTCAGAAATAATCCTAAACAGTTTACATATCTAGGGAGGGGGCCTTTTCTGTAGTGGCCTCCCAATTTTGGAACAATCTCCCCAATGAGGTCTGCCTGGCACCAACATTGTTATCTTTTCGGTGCCAGGTTAAGACTTCCCTTTTCTCTCAGGCACTTAACAGCATATGTTAGGTTTTAACTGACTTCAAAACAAGCTTTGACCTGTCTGAGTGTTTAAAAATTGTTTTAAATGTTAGCTGTTTTCATGTTTTTGTTTTTAAATTTTGTACATTGATTTTTAATGTTCAGTCTTTTTTATCTAATCTTTTTAATCTTTGTTAACTGCCCAGAGAGCTTCGGCTATGGGGTGGTATATAAATGTAATAAATAAATAAATAAATAAATATCTATGCAGGATCTACTCTACTGCTTTATAGCAGTATTGAAGTGCACTGACATCTGTTGGGTCTCATGACACATTCCATACACTGTTTTCAAACTGCTTTCATAGTATAGATCTGGCACTAGTTGCAAGTAGACCTAAACATTTTTTTTAAAAAAACAACAACCATCAAATGTGTTTTATATGTTCCCTACTATCCTACCTTCCTCTGCTATTTTATTCTCTAAATTAAAATTAAACTTAGTTCAGTGACTTTTTCCCCTTTTTTTAATGACAGCCCTTCTGGACCACTTGAAATCAAAACCAGAAAGATAAGAGAGAATTATAATTACATCTGATTGACACAGAGTTCAATTACATGAGTTTATTAATTCTACTCATTTTCTCCCTCCCCCACTTTTTAAAGTATTCCATTGTCAAATGGGAATCATGATAAGGTTAAGATGTCATTTGCTAAAAAGGTTAGGGACCATTGTGCCAATTTATATGTATCAGCTGTTTATGGACAATTTGCTCAAGAAAGCTTTCTAGTTGTGTGGGCAAGCCTTCGTGGAAACAATTGCTCTTTGGATTGAATAAGCAACACCCTGTAGATTTTTATACTGTAAAATGCTTTTTATACTGTATTTTGTAATTGTGCTTTTAACATGTTGGTTGTTTTATTATAGTTTTAACTTTTGTGAACTGCCCAGAGAGCTTCGGCTATTGGGCGGTATAAAAAAGTAATAAATAAATAAAATAGATTTACAACAAGGGTGGGCAACACATGGGCCTAGTGTGGCACCTGCCACCCTTCATTGCCCCACCCATGCACTTTTTTTTAACCAGTCATGAGCATAACACAGATTTACACCTCATCTACACCAAGCAGGATATTGCAGTATGAAGGTATATAAAAGGCAGGAGCCAAACCAAGCAGGATATAGTGGTATGAAAGCAGTATATGGTATGTTTCAATGGGCCCCAGCAGTTGTCAGCGCACTTCAATACCGCTGTAAAGCAGTAGCATGGCTCCTGTCTTTTATATACTGCTTTTGTAGTGTAATATCCTGCTTGGTGTAGATGAGGCCTCAGTTAGGGTAATTAATGTCACCCATGACTACAACAGATTTTCTATTCCAAGGTCACCATGAACATTTGAGTTAGAAAGGTGACCTGTTATCTCATAGAATCATGGAATAGTAGAGTTGGAAAGGGCCTATAAGGCCATCAAGTCCAACCCCCTGCTCAATGCAGGAATCCACCTTAAAGCATACCTGACAGATGGTTGTCTAGCTGCTTCTTGAATGCCTCTAGTATGGGAGAGCCCATCACCTCCCTAGGTAATTGGTTCCATTGCCGTACTGCTCTAACAATCAGGATTACCTTGGGCATATTATGGATTCCATACATATTTTTAATTCACTACATTTTCCCTCAGGAGCCAAGTCATCTAGCCCACTCCCTCACCTGCTGAAAGCAGACCTGGAGACCTGCTGGCCACAGCAAAATGATGGAGAAACAGACAACAAAATTGTGGAGGGAACAGCCAAGAGGAACTGTGGTAGTTATCATGGCTACACCTCTTGTTTTAATGGGAGATATAAAGGCCATGCTTACCCAAATTGGCTCGCCAGGCCTGAAACATGCTTTGTTGGTTACATTACACATGTTTGACCTGGAAGCTTTCAAGCTGGGCTAGCTTCAGTTAACTAAAGAGCAGTTTGCTCATTCATTTATTCATTTGTTTGATACCCTACTTTATCCCATGGGTTCAAAACAGCTTGCAGTAGTTTTTCCAAATGTTAACAGTTGCCTTCAATACAGTACTATGAGAGCAATCCACATCCCCACTCAGATGTGTGCGAATCAGCAAAACTCGCTCTTTCCAAAGTTCTCTGGATTCCGTTTTGAAGCTCATTCTGAGTCAAGTCTGTATCGGATTGTGAGCTTTCTTTTTTTCTTTTTGCATGAAAATCCATGCAAATTTCCATGTACATCTTCCAAACGCATGACTCAATTTTGTGCATTTTTTAAATGTACACATTCTTCTCCCATGAGTAAAGTGTATTTGAACAGTATTTGAAGTGAATGCATTTTTTAAATATACACATGCTGTCGAACATTTTTTTTTCCTGTTTTGGTCTGCAAGCCACATCACAAGCTTGGAAAGGTATGGGCATTGACTACAGAGTGCATCAGAGTCTGGGTTCAGTCCGGGTGGTGTGAACTAGGTAAAATCCTGATTAAAAAAAAAGAAAGATCTGAAACAAATTTCTTATGCATCCCTACAATGTACAGCCCATCTCCCTCAGAGCCCAGAGACAGATCCTGACCCCAGTCCCTTTCAGTCACCATGGAAAAATCCACAGTGACTCCCTTTACCAAGCCTAGGACCTCTGAAAGGGAGAAAAATGGCAATTCTAGGGGAGGTTCAGTGGGCAGGGAGGGCAGAGGCCATGGATCTGTTGGATCCACCAACCTCTCAGTCCTCATCTTTACCCCCAACCCTAGGAGAGAATCCTTAGATTAGGAATGTCCATCACCAGGAAATCCAGCTCTTTTGGGGCTCACTGATTTCTGTGTCACTCCTGACTCAGTTCCTATTTGCAAGCTGAGCTGTGGGTTTCTTCCCAAAATTTATGAACTTTGGGGGTGGGGGGGTTGTTTTAAAATTTGTTTAAATAGCAATTTGCACTAATTTTGTCTGTAAGTTGGGCAAAATGCAGCCACAATTTTCTATTTATGCATATAACAATAAACAAAATCCATGAACTGCAGTTCATGGGGGTGAGCTGATGAAAGCTTGCTGAGCTCCACCCACCAGGATGGATTCCTCTGATTCCAAGTTAAATGGGCTGAGAGGCCTGTCTAATGTAAATCACATTATCAAAGAATGAAGAGGCAAAAATAGCCTCTGTCACTCCTTCTGTCCTGCTGATAAGAGCCTGGTAGAGCTTATGATGAGTGGAGGACTCCAGCATTGGAGCCCTCCGCCATTTCAGCTACAGGCCCATAGCATTGTACTCTAAGGAGCTGAAAGGTAAGAAGAAATGTTTTGTACAGTCATCTTGCTATTTCCCATGGTGAATGTCCTTGATCAAGTAACACTCATTGCAGATCTGCAGAAACAATATTCTTACGTTCATAACAAGGCCCGGCAACCAGTTGCTAAGCAGGTAAATATTAGCATTTCAATGGACTCAATACTGAAAAGCTATATTTATGTCTTAGAAGGTATTTCCTAGTGATGTATGGATTTTGTTCAGTCTCTCCAGTTCAGTTTTCGCTAATCATCAGGTGTCTTCCCATCTTCAGCTCATTGACGGAATCATTTAAAAAAAAAAAAAAAACAGACCCAGAATTCCCTTCTACTTGTGCTAACTTGCATTAGCACTAATGTGGATTCTGCAGATTTGAGGACCAGTTTTTCACTTTTGGAGGGGATTTGTGCTCATTTGCACTCATGCCAATGTGCTAATATGCATTAGTTAATGTGAATTAGTGGTGAATTAGTGGTAAATCCTGCTGCAGAGTGAGAAACTAGTCTGCAAGTCCATGGAATCTGCATGCCTTGGAAAAAGCCCGTCCACTGTGGAATGTCACATACTTTAAATGCCTGCCAACATTTTATTTTAGCCTTAAGAAATCTTCGTTGAAGCTGAGGTTGCTATGTGTGGAAAGCAAGTTGTGAATTTGCCCTTATTGTAGTGTAAAGATACTCTCATAATTACCATGGATCTAGTTTTGTTTGTAAAGGAAGAATCCTACACAGGCTTATCTTTCTTTTATAATAAGGGTCTATCTAACTGGTGTAACAGCTGTTGCATGACCATCTTTCATTTGCTTGATTGCTTGCTAATAGGGGGTGAATAGTTGAAATCACCTCAATGAGAGCTAATGGAGGTGGCGCTTTCATTAACAGGCAATCTACCTGCAGGGTGGGGTTTCTCATTGTCAGTGTGTGTGTGTCTCAGTGAGAGAGAGAGCGGGTTTGCAGATAAGAGGAAATACTTCCTCTCACAGTGCATAGTTAAACTATAGAATTCACTACAATGAACTGTTGTGATGGCCACTAGTTTGGATGGCTTTAAAGGGCACTGGACAAATTTCTGGAGGAGAAGGCTACCAGTGATTCCTAGTCCTGATGGATACATGCTATCTCCAGTATCAGAGGCTGTATGCCTATGTACATCAGTAGCTGGGAAATATGGGGTGCTGCTGTTGCATTTGTGTCCTGCTTGTGGGTTTCCTGTGGGCAGCTGGTATAGGGATGTCGGAGAAATACACAGCAGAACCAAATGAGTTCCATTTTTTTAATGGATCTGACACAAAGATTCAGCAGTGGTCTGGTTTTCTCCCCCTTGTTGGTCAGAGTCTGCAAACTTGGGAACCATTTCCCTAAACTTCAGGAATTTTGCACAAATGCCTTTGTAAAAATATATGCACAGAAATAAAAATAACTGGCCAAAAATGTGCGTTTTCCCCATAGGCTAAAGCATGAGTATGTGCATTTGGGGAGAATTTGTGCATAGATATATTGGCACAAATTCAGAAACTGAAAAATAATCTGATTCCGTCAATGAAAGGTGGCTGAATATTGTGCAATCCAACTTGCTATCAAAATGCTGAATTATTCTTTGAAATGCAAGAAAATCTGAAAGGGATGTTGAAAACAAATCTACCCCCCCCCCCCCCGCATTTTAACATTCAAGGTGTGTGTGGACTGTGTATGTGAACTTTTCTGGTTAGAGCTCATAGTTCTCCATAACACACTGTTCAAAATCTGCTCTTAAAAAACCAAAGTGGATGGAAGAAGCCATGAAGTGTTTGCTCAGAAATAATCTGCATTGCATTGGATGGTAGCGACATCCGCTGTTTAAGTGCCCCTTCAAGTCCAGTTGACAGATTACATAGCACAGATCTGTACTCTCTCTTTATCAGCCACACAGCTGAAAAAAAGAATCCCACAGTTCTTTTCCAACTCTGCCATGCCTTGTGCTGAGGGATGGGCAAACACACCTTTACCCACCTCACACACTGTTCACTGCCCCCCCCCACACACACACACAATGCTCGCTGCATGTGGTGAGCTTCCAGATGATCTGCTACTGTGGCTGATACCATTGTGTGCAAAACGGCAGCTCAGCCTTTTACGTAAACCACCATCGTGTGCAAATGATGGCTGTAAATAGGGTCATTTACGCAACATTACAGGCATAAAATTGTCTAATTAAAGGTAGCTGCTGGGCTCCTTCATCCTAGATGACTGCATATAGACCTTCTATCTTGAGCAATTGTATACAGCAGTGAAGTCATGTACAACATGTAATTAGAACTTTCCCAATCAACCTTCTAAAGAGCACTGGATTGATACAAGTTGGGAGTCCCCGATTATGTACAAACCTATTCAGCAAGTGCAGCAAGCAAGGGATCCACATTTTAAAGAAGGTGCTATGGCATCATAGTTTCTGTTTTATCTCCTATGAAGAAGCCCTTCAAGCTTCTTATCCTATCCCAATCATATAGAGATGGTGCCTTTTTTCCTGACTATGATTTGGCTACATAACTTTCACAGCCAAATTCTCTCCATAGTTTTTGAGTTGAATTTCTCCTTGGGTTGTTTTACTTCAATGGTACTACAAGCTTACCCATGATATACTAAGACTTCAATTGTACTACAAAATTACCAATGATATACTAAGTGAATTTCCTTTCCCCCTTAATTTGCAGTCTTGTATTGTGATTTCTGTTCTTCCTTCTTTTTTGTTGCCTGTATTTTTAAACTTTATTTCAAAATAAAATTCCATGTTAAAGAAATGGCAGCTGGACATGCTTTCATGGATGTCAAACATTCAAGACAGGATGATCCTCCAAATTGTGACCTGACAAACTTACTACCAAATTATAAATAATCAGTACACATAAAACTTAAGCTCTGAGATATCATTTTATATTTCACTAGATACTGTCAGGATGAGGTCTAGACTTCCTGTTGTATATTCCAAATAGGCTGAAGTAGAAGACCAGCCAAGACAGGTAGCAAGGGAGGAAATTCTCCAAGACTTTCCAGGAGTCAGGGAAGAATCCTCCAAAGAGCTTGTCAAACAGGAGGCCTAGGTTCATAGATCATCCCCCCCTCTATGGAAGCTCAGTCTTTGTCAGATTGGGGAGGAGCATCAGAATTGACAGATCCCAGAGTCCACTGCAGGTTCAAGTGGGTTAAGAGGAGGTGGGAGGTAGTCTGCCAGACTAGTAACACAGCAGAAGTTATGACATAAGAACCCTCCCTGAAGGAGGAGTCTGGTAAAAGCTGGACAGACATGATGGAAAAACATCCATTTAGTTGATAGGCAACTGCCTTGCTTTATTAGGCTAATTAAGCTTAGTGGATAGCTCATAGCAGTCACACTCTCTTCAGGTGTGAAGAAATGTCTATTTATTGAAAAAGGTTTTGTGGATTGCACAGTGAACCTCTTTACTGTCTCACTTCCTGGTGGGAGGGCATGGAATCATGACAGGTATGGGGTACGATTTAAACGCCAACTCATAAATATATTCAAGATTGATTTCAAGATTCCTCCTAAACCTTCTCCTCATCTCTCATTCTCTCTTACTGTCAATGATGTTACGCTTACTCCGGTCAAGGAAGCTCGTAGCCTTGGCTTTATCTTCGACTCCTCGCTCTCCTTTATTCCTCATATTGAGGCAGTAGCTAAATCTTGTCGATTTTTCCTGTATAATATTGCCAGGATTCGATCATTTTTGTCTGTCTCTTCTGCCAAGACGCTTGTTCATGCACTGGTTATTTCACGGTTGGACTACTGCAACCTTCTTCTCTCTGGCCTTCCTTCTTCTCACATCAGTCCGTTGGTTTCTGTTCACCACTCTGCCGCAAAGATCATCTTCTTGGCTCGCCGCTCCGACCATGTTACTCCGCTTCTGAAATCTCTTCATTGGCTTCCAATTCACTTCAGAATCCAATATAAACTTCTCCTGTTAACCTTCAAAGCTTTTCACGGTCTAGCTCCTTCCTATCTCTCCTCTCTCATCTCACACTATTGCCCCGCTCGTGCTCTTCGCTCCTCTGATGCCATGTTTCTCGCCTGCCCAAGGGCCTCTACTTCCCTTGCTCGGCTTCGTCCATTCTCTTCTGCTGTCCCTTACGCCTGGAACGCTCTTCCAGAACATTTGAGAACTACAAGTTCAACCGCAGCTTTTAAAGCTCAACTAAAAACTTTTCTTTTTCCTAAAGCTTTTAAAACTTGATGTTGTGCAGACTTCTACTGTTACTTTCTACTGTTAGTTTTTCCCTACCCTGTGCCTGCTTACCCTTCCCTGTACCTGTTTGCATTCTCTTACCCTCCTTATTGTTTTACTATGATTTTATTAGATTGTAAGCCTATGCGGCAGGGTCTTGCTATTTACTGTTTTACTCTGTACAGCACCATGTACATTGATGGTGCTATATAAATATATAATAATAATAATAATAATAATAATAATAATAATAATAATATGCAAAAAAAGAAAGAAACAAACAAAAACAATGTTCAGCATGGATGGCTCCTGACTCCCATCTCTCGAACTTCTATTTTATTTTATTTTTAATAATATGGGGCTTAAAAATGAGGGTACTACAACAAATATGCAACAAATCCAGAAAACGTATTAAGATTGCCAGCAACTCTCTGTTGGAACAAGAGAAAGCAGACTCTTGGCATGAATAATACTCCCTTGATGAAGCAGTTACTATGATGATCAAAATGCTGTGTGGCCTACATTTCTCTGCTCAATAAAATCCACTTCCTACACCTGTTCAAATCATTTTGGTTCCACAAAAATATAGATCACCCAGTTTTTCCCCCTTAATCGCCTTGGATAAAAAGATGCCAATAATTGTTGTCACTGATTAGATTATTCTGTTATCATGGACATTCGGTGGGGCTAAAGCTTTTTCTTCAAAAGCCTAAATGTATTATGACAGATTATAGCCACAGGCATCGGTGTTCGAAAGTACTCAATGTAAGCAAGACCTGACTTTGCCTTAAAGTCACGTTGACACTTGCCTAGGGCTCTCTCCTTAAGGATACTCCACAACACTTGGCCTGCAGGAAGGAGAGGTGATATTGAATATAATTGGTAAGCCTACTTCTCACCTACAAGCCTAGTTCTTTATCATCTTCAAATCTCTGGCCTCCTCAGACTGATGCTTTATTCCCATCCCAGATTCTCCAAGGATCTGAAAAGACCACTTACTGACAGGAGGTAAGAAAAAAGAAGAGGAATATGCATTAACATATTAAACCTCTGAAATGCAGGTGCACAGGGACAGAACGTGGCTGGGAAAAGAAGACTGGAGAAACTCTCAAAGTTCAATACAAACTGAAATTAAGATTGGAAAAGACGAGAAACAGGGAGAAAGCAATAGTGACAAATTCCTTGAGCCTACTCAGCAGATTGGAGACTTCCCCATCCCTGCCAGGAATTGGATGATGACTCTTTTGCACAAAACACATATGCTCTCCCATTCAGCTCTAATCCTTCTCATGCAATGGTCTGAGTCAGGATAAAGCAGCTTCATATGTTCGTGCACCTTTAACCAGACCAGCACTGTACCCTCTGATGCCTCTGCCCTTGACAGCCCAGCTAATGTGCACAGTAAATGTGCTGTGAAAATTTCACTGCAGCTTTCTTATTTTGGACATATTGTCAATATTCTATGATAGAAAAGTGATGAGTAAATCTGATGCATCCTGCATACAAATCTGATTCTGCAATAAATTAAAGTTACAAATGAAGAGGGGTGGCACCCCCAAATCCAAACGTAGCAGAAAGAAATTTAAAAAGGTATAATGACGTTGTTGTTGTTGTTGTTGTTTTATTGTGAATCCCAACACATCTCAAGCTCTTCACTAGGACGTACCATATACACCTGGATATGGGGGGTTGGAGTTTTGTGGTTTGCCATAAATTGCTCCTTTCCATCTAAATCCAAGGAAACTGTTCTAGTTCTAAAACTGTCTGACGTTGGTAATGGACTGGATCAGGGTGAGCAAATTGAGGCTTAATCCAGACAAGACAGAGATGCTCCTGGTTAGTCAAAAGACAGACCAGGGAATTGAGGTTCAAGCTGCGTTCGGTGGTTACACTCACCCTGACAACTCAGGTTCACAGCTTGGGGCTATTCCTTG
This sequence comes from Elgaria multicarinata webbii, assembly GCF_023053635.1. Classification (NCBI taxonomy): domain Eukaryota; kingdom Metazoa; phylum Chordata; class Lepidosauria; order Squamata; family Anguidae; genus Elgaria; species Elgaria multicarinata. Next base: position 29,928,534 of record NC_086176.1, read on the forward strand.
ATCCAGTGCTGAGACCCAGGTTTCAGCATTGGTCAGGTGTGTGTTTTCAAGCTAAGGCTAGTGAGGCAACTGTGACTATCCCTGGAGATTCTTAGCTGGCCATGGTGACATATGCCTCAGTTTCATCCCATTGAGATGGGCTATTGTAATGTGCTCTATATGTTTCATCCTTTGAAACTGGAAACTTCAGCTGGTCCAGAATGCAGCAGCCAGACATTTACGAAGGCCAGTTGGAAGGAGCATATGGCTCCGTTGTAACAACAGGCTACCATTCCGTTTCTGGGCACAATTCAAGCTGCTCATTATAACCCTTCACATCTTGGGACCAGGCTATTTGAAAGACCAGATTATCCCATATGATTCTGCCCTGGTTTTTATGATCTTTAAAAGAGGCCATTCTCTCTGTCCTGCCATCGTTTGAAGAGAGGCCAACACACTCCATCTCCATTGTTCTTCTGCCAGGAGGCAAAGGCATTTTTATTTAGACAGGCATTTGACATTTATTTATTTACTAGCTGTACCCTGCCACGCGTTGCTGTGGCTCAGTCTGGTTAAACTGAAAAGAAAGAAAAGACAAAGCGGATGTTTCTAATATGTTTAATTTCACAATGCTTGTGGATATACAATATTTTTAGTTGTTCCATTGTCTGTGTAGATATAGAGATTGTCTGGTTTGCCGACTCTAGAACACGCAACATATAATTGTCCATGTGAGAAGCAATCCATGTCTAGATCTAAACCGCACAATTCTAAAGATTGGCCCTGAGCTTTGTTGATGGTGATTGCAAACGCCAATCGAATTGGGAATTGCAATCTCTTAAATTGAAATGGCATATCTGTTGGAATCATAGGAATGCGAGGAATGAGGACATCTTCACCTTTGAAAGGTCCTGTCAAGATTGATCTCCGACTATAACAATTGCCACTTCGTCTATAGTTGGAGCATTGAATGGTCGCACATGTTCTCCAGCAGGCGTTTTGTCAGCATGAATAACAATCTTGTGTGTATCAGATGGCATCATGTCAATTACTGTTTTGAACAAATGTACTAAATTGTTTTTTTCGTGAAGTAGCTGTTGCAGTTTTGAAACGATGGACGTTTTTATGCCGGTATAAATTCCGCAGCGTGCATTCAATTCATCATTGCCATCACCAATGAAATACATTTGTAGGAATTTATGTTGACTATCTTGAAACGGAAGGAAGGAGCCGGCTTTATGATAAATTTGTCCTTTGACTTTGAAAGTTGGCATAAATAGAGCTGTGATGATTTCTGCGCCGAACGACGTCATTTGGAAGCATGAGTTGTATTTTCTGATGTTAGATAGGAAATGCTTTGATTCTGCGGTATATCCGGCAAGCAAAGTTTGTAATGGCTCTGGTGGTTCTCCAAGTTGAGGCGGTTTAATTTTTCCAGCAGCGCAACACATTCCTTTTGTTTCTCCATTAAATTTAAGAGCCTTGCAATAAGGACACACTTCGGTCATAGTGCCGATGAGAACATGCCACCTCAAACTATAATCATCAGCTGGGTTGTACCGGAATGCAAGGCGATTGTAATCGTGTGATTGTTTACCATGGAGTCTTGTTTGACGCTGATGTGCTGTTTCTCGTTGACGTCTTTCAGCCACTCTCAGCCTGTCACGTTCATTCTGTTGAGAACAAAGCAGATCTGAAGCTGTAGAACACGATTGCCGTGCTCGCAACCGTGCATCCTCAAGTCTGGCTGAACGTTGCTTGGCTGGTTCCTTGGCACGTATTTGAGGCATTCTTTTTCTTTTTTTCTCATTTGCTGATGCCCGTTCTTCCTCAGTCTGATTTGCAATTTCTCATCGCAGTGCTTCCGCTCTGCGAGTATGACGACCTAAGTGTGATCTTCTGCAAGGCATTATTTGGATGAAGTAAAGCAGATTGTTTGGTTTTTTAAAAAGGATGTTTTTACGGTGAGGAGGTTAGCGGAAACTCCTGGCAGTTACCTTTCTTCAGAATGTGTAACTGTCACAGTTATGGCATCTATATTCACTCAGCCAATTGTGAGAGAACATGCAAATAAGAGAGATGGCAGAGGCAGTGGATTGGCCTACTGGTTGGCGATGTCACAATGACTTATAAGAGCAAATAGGAGACAACATGCAAATAGGAGAGAAGGCAGAGGCAGTGGATTGGTCTACTGGTTGGCGATGTCACAATGACCTATAAGAGCAAATAGGAGAGAACATGCAAATAGGAGAGAAGGCAGAGGCAGTGGATTGGCCTACTGGTTGGCGATGTCCCAATGACCTATAAGAGCAAATAGGAGAGAACATGTAAATAGGAGAGGAGGCAGAGGCAGTGGATTGGCCTACTGGTTGGCGATGTCACAATGATCAGCAGGACTGGTTTTTTTGAGGCCTGTTTCTTCGATTTTAAGACAAACTTTTGACCCCATATAGAACATAGTTACATAACAACGCTCGCATATTCGAATGCAACGTTGTGTCAAAATTTCAAAGCAATCGGTGAAGAACTTTCGGAGATATAACGTCTGTTTCGAACAAACATTTACATTTTTATTTATATAGATTTAAAACATTTATATCCCACCCTATATCATCTCAGGGTGGCGTACAGATGCTAAGCTATTCACTGAAGAAGGTTTTTATTTAATGGGTGCAACTTATTTTGTTTTTATTGATGCATTTTTAGTTGATGTGTTTTAACTGATGTTTTTTATGCTTTAATTATAATTATGCATTTTTTCTATGTTTTTATTGTTACCTGGCCCAAGCACTATTTTAGTGAAAAAGTGAGATATTGAACAAACAAACATCATCAGCTGCCACTGACACTTTCCTGGAAGGAAAATAATTTAAAGCAAATTTGAGTCCCATCCCCCAAACATCAGAGAAATTTTGAAAGTAGCGAAATGAATTTGGGTAAAATTTGCCACATTTCTTTGGGGAGAGGCAATTTCTACACATCCTTAGGTTGTCACCCGATGTTGCCTAAAGCAAAATTCAAAGATTTCCTTCAAGTGATCCATCTTGAGGGAAGGCAAAAGACAACTGACAAATGTAGAGAGGTTTTTCGGATAGGTGAGTGTTTATACATCCTAAAGGAACTCTCTTCATCATTTTCCTGCATCAGGAATCTCTTTTGCATCCTCCTTTTTGTTTTACACCCATTTTAGAGCTCAGCATACATGGTAGACCTAGTAAAATATCACCAGATGTTATTGATTACAACAGTCCATAAAAGCTCCAGTCACGTCAAAATGTAACATTGCCCTCATTGATTGACAGGGATAGAGAAGGCATTGCTCCTCCTCCTATGATTCTGGAAAATCCATCATAATATTATCCAGACCAAGATTATGAATGACAGGCTTATCATAATCCATATCTCTGAGATGCCTTTTTATTAAGAGAAGCTGAGATAGGGCTGTCCATCACCTGATATTGTTCAGTCAGGAGTTCTCTTGTGGATTTCCTTGAAGCAATAAAAGTGTCTAACAAATGAAAAGAAAATGATGTTTTGTTTCCTAGATCTGTTGTAGTTTGATTTACATAGCAAAGGCTGCATTCCTAGATACAAACTGTTGTTTAGTGAGTAATGGGATTGAATACCGAGATCCTATGAAATCCCTCTCACAGAAGGGGAGAGATTTTCATGGATTTCCCATTCCCCTTTCTGCTCCCTGCATCTCCCATATATATTTTCGGAGCTTTAGAAGAACTTACAGAACAGCATGTCAGCGGATGCAAGAGACTGCAAGGGAAAGGGATGTTGGCCCACCCCTTTTGTGAGTGGGAGCCTCTACTGCATCTATGCCATTCTTGCAAGTTGAAGAACAGGAGGACAACTCTAGATCCAAGACATGGTATGTTCACAAGCAATGTTTTTGTTTGTTCATTATCTCTAAGGATGTGTTGGCTTTAAAAGTCTAGATCAGTGGCTTTCAAAATGCCCTCTGGGGTGCCCTGAAATTTCAGGGGCCCTTCAAAGAGAAAATCAGTTAAGCAATGGTGGTCAATCTTACCTGCAAGATGACTTCTCTTTCAAAGCTTCTAAGCCAGCTCAAACCAGGTAGTGATTCTGCATTCAGGAAAACCATTGAAAAGGCAGGCCCACCCCAAAACCTGGGGATGGGAACTTTGTCCTGGGGATGACAAAGTCTTAGAACAAGTATACACACCGTCAGTAATTTTCCTAGTTCCTTCCAATTGTTACCCAGAAATTAATCCAACTCATTTACTCCAGGAACTTGTATTAAAGAAGTGGAGAGGCCACCATCAGGACAATCATGAAGGTTTCCCTGTAGGGGTGGGCGAAAAATATGTTTCAGTTAAGGATGTCTGTGGCTGTAAATTCTGCCTCTTTACAGGCCCAATGGATTCCCATAGCAAAACCAGCATTGCTTGCCTTTGCAGGGGTCTGTTCCAGAAATTTAGGAACTTGGCCATGGCACTGTAGTGGTAGGTCCTGGAGAGAGTGCCCCCCATTCTGCCTCTGTGGTGTGATTCTCTCTCTCTCTCTCTTTCTCTTTCTCTCTCTCTCTCATGATGGTGGTGGTAGCATTTTGTCACTGCCATGGTGGCAGCAGTGAAAACATGGGTGGGCAGCATTCCCTGCTCACCTTCCACCACCAAGCTATGTTGCAACTGCAGCACAACACTCTCTCTGTTCCTGCCATCAGGAGGGACAGAAAGAGCATCACATATTTGTACAGCAGCAGAAAGGTGTATGTGGGGTGGGGGGACGTTGTGCAAAGTCCCACCTTTCTGCCACTATGCAAAGGCAGGAAATCTTCCTGCTGCTTCCCCACCCCAATGGATTCCACTCATACCCATAGTTTCAGTTTGGTATTGACCGGAATGTATACAATCACACCTCCCAGAACAAAGCACAAACCTGAACACAATCTGTGATTCAAAGTCTGCATGTTTCTGAGCTTGCAGTGAGATTTGTGCCACACACACACAAAAAAATGTATTTGAAAAATGTGTATATTTGAACCATCTCTAGGGGCATTTCTACACCAGGGGGAAATCCTGCAACTTTACTGCAGCTTTCAGGCTTCCGTTTTTGTCCCACAATCACAACATGCTCCCTTTAACTAGGAGTTCTATGTGTTTTGTTTATACTGCCACGCAATGGTGCAGTCTTCTGCTTCTTTTTCATTGCACAATTTTGTTACTACTTTTTTTTCCATTTTCAATTAAACCACAGAAAGAATGAGAGACACACGGGAGGACTGCAGTGTCATGTAATTGACCAGGGGCCTTGCTAGACCAGGCCGGCTGAGCCGGCCTGGAGGCGGGGTGACGGCGCGCTGACGTTAGCGCACGCCGCTCCAGCTTCCAGACGCGGGACGTGCAGGGACGTCGGGATCCCTGCAGCATCCGCCATTTTAAAAAAAGTTTAAAGGGGCCACGTGCGGCCCGAAGACTCTGGACCAGGTAAGTCCGTTTTTAAAAAAAACGAAGCCCCCCCCATCCTGATCCCCCCAAGACATCCCCCCAGCCCCCCTGCCCACTCTGTCCCCCCCCGCCCTCCCCATCCCTGATGCCCGTGCCATCCGCCCTCCCTGTCCCTGGCCTTGCCCTGGCGGCGGCGCTTGCCTGGGCGGTGGCGTACCCCCCCATTCCGGGCATTCCCTGGGCGGCAGCGCCCGCTGCTCTTTCTCTCATCCGCCCTCCCCCCTTGCCATCCCCAATGCCTGCTCTCCCCCCTCCTGCTGGGTCCGGCCTTCCCCCCCATCCCCCCCGGATCCCCCCCGCCCCAATGGGCACAGTGCCGCTGTGCCCAGTCTGTGGCTTTTCCCGGCTACTAAGTGAGTAGCCGCAAAAAGCCATGGAAGTCGCTAGACGTTCCGCAGTCCTGGCCTTAGGCCAGGACTGCAGAAAAGCCACGCCATAAGCGATTTTGCTTATGGCGGCTTTAAACAGGCTTCAGTCCGGCCTGGGCCCGGATTCCCCTGTGCGTCATGTGGATGCACAGCAAGGAAACCGGGCCTCACAGCGCGCTAATGCCTCATCTAGCAAGGCCCCAGGAAACTTCCATGGGGGGCCAGTCATGAGCCTGCTATAAACAGATCATTTAGAGGAGCCCTGTGAAAGAACGCATACATTTGAAAAGAAATGCACAAATGTGCCTTAGCCAATGGGAGAAAAATGTGTACATCTCAGAAAAATCCACATAAAAGTGTAAGTAGAAATATGCACAATTGTTGGTGTGGCAAACCCTGCAGAAAGCTTGCAATCTGATATGAGCATGAGTGGGAACACACCTCCATGTGGAAATCGAAGAACTTTTATGTGCTTCAGTTTTACAGATTTTCCCATCCCCTTTTTCCCTGGAGCAAATGCTGTCAGTTTATTATTTATTCATTCATTAATTTGTTTAAATAATTTATTAGCTTCCTCTCCAACGTTAAAGGGGCATACACTACGTAATAAAACAAAACAGAACAAACTCAACTAACAATGAAAATGGAAAAAAATGCACTAATCATAATAGATAAAACTAGCCAGCTAAACCAATGGGTAGATAGAAGGCCACTAAAGGGGAAATTATGGATCTTGGAGGACATTCATTCCACAACCTTGGGGCAACTGACATAATATTGCAATGCCACGTTTGCTGGGAAAGAAGATTTTTACAAAAGCTGGGGGCAAGTTTCAGCTCATCACTAATACGTATATCAGTCACTTTTCAACAATTGCTTTACAGTGAAATCCTTACACACAAGTAACCCACACTGAGTTCAATGGGGATTACTCCCAGGTAAGTGGGTATAGGATTGCAGCCTTATTCAACTTGCTATGCTGAGTAGCTGATGAAATTTGTCTTGGGGTCTTTCATAGTAGGACTGTTTTCCGCACTCAAAGACAATATTGACGTCTGTGTTTGTCTCTCTCAGTATGTAGCCACCCTCTCAAAAGCACGTCTATACCAGCCTCCGGCTCTCTGCAGGATTACAATCTCCCTTCTTCTACACTTTCAAGGCCAGCACATTATCACTTTATCCTGCATTGTAGAAAAATAAAATGGCTTGCTGATTTATCTATGATTGTGTTATCCCACGTTTGCCTGTCCACTCGTTTCCTTTTGGAACAATTTGAAATTAGGCTCAGGAGTCTCATTGTGAAGGATACTGTGACAAGAAAGGGGAGAAAATGATTTGGTTTTAATCCTCCTTCAGTCCCAACTATATTTAAACTAACCATATTTAGGGGAAATACTTTGAAGGTATAGTTAGCATACACACACACACACACACACACACACACACACACACACACACACACACTTTAACCAATGGATGCATGCATCCAAAAATATATAAGTTTAAACATGTGTATACTTTAAAAAGCATATATTAATGCATGTATTACAAGCCAGGCACACACATACACACATGAGGAAATGGGATAGATTGAGTTTGATGTCAAAATACTGGTAATTTCAGTAAGACACAGATTGGCATCCCTACCGACCACACTCTTTGGGTTATTTGTGGGGGGTCCCCCAATATGCTTTGTATGTCTGCAAATTTTGGATTCTTCCAAACCTGCTGATACTTCCTTCTTGTATCTCTTGCCCTTTCAGCTATGAATAGCACTCACAGCCTGAATCTTAGCTATAGAAGGAATTCTGTTTCTTTGGGATTTATTTTCATGCAGCGGGGTTAGAAATGTATGGATTTTGTAAAATCCATTCTGTCTGCACTTCGTGGATTGTCAGAGGATTGCCTTCGTGGATTGCCTTTTGTGCCATCATCCACTCATTGACGGAAATATGCTTCCCACCCAACCTGAAAGTTTGGGCGGGAAAGCAACGGTTGTGGGTTGGGAGGGGCTGGAAAGGAGCAAGAACTCACGTGGCTCCGGGTGCGAGCCTCGTGTGCTTAGGGCGGCGCCGCGGCTATAAAAGCTGCATCGCCCGAGGCTCGGCCTCTTTTGGTTTTTCGGCTGCCTATCAGGCAGCACAGACGAGGAGGCTCTTCTTTGCAGCCAAAAACAAAGCAGTTTGGAGCGAAATCGGAGGCTTGGCTGCAGCACGGAGGCTCCTCTCATCCCAGCACGGCTTAAGTGGGCGGCAGCAGCGTTTACTCAGTAACAAAGCGGTTTGGAGCAAAGGGGGGAGGCTTGAAGGGCGCAGGGGATTGGGCGAGCTCTTCGCCCGGCCCTTACTAGCCTGGGCTACCCTGTAACACCAATGTTTTTCCCATCCTTTGGGGCGAACTTGCCAAAGTCACTCGTCCCTTTCTTTCCGGTCCCAGCCCCGTTTTTCTTCCAACACCCCCCCTATTGTTTACCACTCCTTTCCCTTATGTCCAGGGTTCATTTAACTCCCTACTTCTGGCCTTTTACCTCGTGCGTGGCCCACGTGGCCCATAAATTCACAGAAGAGTAAAAGAGCAGCGAAGCGCATCTGCCCTGCAGTATTGGGCATTTGTTTGAATGTTTAGAATCATCAATTTTGCTGAAGCTAAGTATGGCAGGGTTTATCGTTGTTTAGTAGTAGATAATTAGAAAGTTTAGTTTCACTTTTGGTTCCTTTTGTATTCTTTGCTTGTTTTACTAGCGTATTTCTGCTTGGGTTTCCATTTTAGCCTGATTTTAGGCTAGTAAATTTTAGCTTAACTTTTACTGCCTGGAATTAATTACATGCAGCTAAAATTATGAATTATAATTGTATTCTTTTAGTTGCACTTCTTGGTTGGCAGTTTTAAGTCTGTAGATTGATATTTTAAACTGGTTATTATTGGCTATCTCATTAAATTTTACTTGGTTTAAATTAGGATTAAATTTAATTTATTATTATTATTATTATTATTTTGCTGTTACCATGCCTCCCAAGTAAAGTTGCGGGGGGAGTAGTGGAAAGGGCAAGGCACCTAGTTTGCCTGCAAAGCGCCCTATCCTAGTACCATTGTCATCGTCATCTGACGATGAAGAATCTTTTATTATTATTATTATTATTATTATTATTATTATTATTATTATTATTATTCATTTATAGCACCATCAATGTACAGGGTGCTGTACAGAGTAAAACAGTAAATAGCAAGACCCTGCCGCATAGGCTTACATTCTTGGTCCTTGGTTTTACAACGCATTGCTGTTTTGGAAGCAAGACAATGCAGCCCTCAAACAACAACTGAAAGCAAGGTATACGAAATACAGGAGTAATAAGCAGAAGAGTAAAAGAGCTAGTGATTTATCTGTAGTTACTTTTTCAGAACAATCTTCTGTGGTGCAAGCAGCAGACGTCACACAAGACGAGTCAACTTCAGTGCAAGCTTTTGAGGCTTCCCAAGTTACAGAACCTGCAGCGGTGGCCATGTCCACCTTGGCATCATCTGCAAGTCCTCACGTAGTGAGTATCAGTGCACCACAGCAGGTCATACACGTCCACCAGTTGCACTTGGGGGAACGCCTCTGTGGGCCATGAGCCCATTCTGGCCTTTTCTAGACACATTGAGTTAGGAGATACACAGGAATTTGAAACCCCTCTGCAGGCAACCCCAGAAGCATGTGTGTCTGTTTGGCAACCCACACCCACTTCTACCAGGCAAGCAGTTTCTGAGACCCAGACATCTGCAACCCCTATTATTGAATGTGCTGCTCCTGTGCCAATTAGAGCTCTGTAAACTATACAAACTGATTTGGAAATCTATAAAGAGGAGCCAAAGTTTGATCCTTATTCCTCTGCAAAGGGTATAATATCCCTTATAGAGCAATTTCTACACCTATCGGATGTCATCTATTACATGCCACCAAAGAAAGATTTGGAAGGGTGATTTTTTTTTTTTTTTGATCTGTCTCTCTCTTAATTAGAGAGGAAGAACAGAAAGACAAAGTTAATAACAATGAGAGAAATCAGGAGCGCAGTAAGAAGAGAAAAGTTGAGAGAACCTAGGCCAATTAGTTGGCCGGATATATAATATTCATAAGAGTGGCTTTATTGAAGCACCACGAAAAGGCAACAGTGTTAATTAAATGTTTGGATATAATTTAGATGTTATACTGAATATGTATGCCCAGCATGGCTGGGGTAGGATGAGGCTTTTCAGATTGAAAGCCCAGTTTAACCCAGAAGTTAAATGGGACATGTAAGAGCCAGATTTATGGCTACAATTTATGACCCCAGCTAAACCTATCTCTGGCGAAAGAACGGATAGCGGGCATATTCTGTCACGCCCGGATGGGCCCTTTCAGCATAAAGGGCATGATGAGCAATCGGTTTAACCCCGATTATTGTGCGGGGAGTTTAACTCCAAGGGCACGTGTGCGCGGACACAGTGCAAGTTCAAGTATGAATGCTCTATTTGTGGTGGGGATCACCCATACTCTGGATGTCCCAAGATCAAAGACTCCAAGGGTGGAAGGGAATTATGCCCTAGTAACAAGCCCAATGTATCCAGCCCTGTTACAAAAGGGCCCCAGCCCAATTAAGACCCCGAACTATCCTTAGTTTTACGCGATTATATACCTCAGGATGTCGCGTCTTTTCTTTTCGAGAAGTTTAGGTTTGGCTTTAGAATTCCTTTTCAGGGTCCTCCGATCCCAGTTTCTAAGAATCAGGCTTCCATTAATTCAATGGAGGATCTGGTTCGAGGGGAGGGAATTCTAAAGGAAGTGATTGCTGGTAGGGTTTTAGACCCTTTTGCTCAACCTCCCTTGCCTCGTTCGAGGCTTTCTCACCTGGGCATTGTGCCCAAGAAATCCCCCGAGAGAATATCGATTAATTGCTGGATTTCAGTAAGCAGTCTTGCAGTCTGTCCAGAGATAAGCTAGAATATCTCAAAGACCTCGTAGAAACCATATCCAAGGCCCATAAGATCACTATGAGGCAACTTCAGGAGCTGATAGGCTACCTGAATTTTGCCTACAGAGTGATAGCACCTTGAAAGGCATCGTCCAGGCTATTGTACGATGCGATGAAAGGGGTCAAGCGACCCCTTCATCGCATACAGGTATTGGTTGAAATGAGAGCTGACCTGGTGGTATAGGCGTCTTTTTTGGAACCAATTCAATGGCATTCCTTTTCGAATGCTGACTTTCTTCTAGAAGTTCAGTTACAAGTGCACTCAGATGCGTCGGGGTCATATGGCTTTGGGGTGATCCTTAAGGAACGCTGGTGCGCTCAACAATGGCCAATGAGTTAGAGAGAAGAAGACCTTGCTGGAATTTTTCCTATTGTTATAGCAGTCTGGCAGTGGGCTGACCTCCTTTCCAATTCATCCATACACTTCGGTGTGATAACCAAGCCACAGTGCAGGTTGTCAATTCTATTTTCCAAACAAGTGAGTAAGGAGACTAGTCAGAGCTTTTATGCTCCTTTACCTCCAGTTTAATATCACATTTTATGCAAGGCATGTTCCCGGGCTGGATAATAGAATCGCTGATGCCTTGTCGCGCAACCGGATTTCCGGGTTCCCGGAATTGGCCCCAGCAGATGGATAGTTTCCAGATCCCATGCCCAGACACTTGGGGGATCTTGGAGGGACGAAGCGTTGGAAGCCATGAACAGGTCTGTAGCCCCAGGTCCCAGAGCGCTACATGAGCGCGCAGGTAGAGAATTCCACGCTTTTTTGATCTTCTCAGATTTAGCAACTCAATGGCCTATTCCCATGGACCACATAATGCAGTTCCGCGTGGCTTCGCACAGTAGAGGCGTAGCCATCGGGACTTTGAAATGGAAATTGGCATTTTTTGTCATTTGAGGCTAAGACTATGCGGTTCAAGGGCACACAACTCGGACACTAGACTCAAGCGTACGCTTGAGGGCTGGGGCTGGAATTGCTCCAGCCCCTTCCGGCAAACGCAAGCCAAATAACCTCGATATACTGTTGGGACTACGTCAACAGTAGATAGCAATATGTTCATCACCTTATGAGCAGGATTTATTTCATGCCAGTGCCTTGATAATGTTTTTTAGTGTGTTCCGAGTTAGCGAGGTACTGGCATTCTCTATGAAGGACGTGTCTAACAAAGCTTTTCAAATTAAGGACATTCAATTCTCGGGGACAAGATTAGGATTGCCCTTAGGCAATCTAAGATGGATCAGAAAGCTAGAGGCTCTAGTATAATAGCATCTGCTAGATGTTTTGAAATTTGCCCAGTAGCAGCAATGAGAGCCTTGTTTACTAGAAGACTTGGCAGGGCTACCATTCCGACATGTAGACAAGTCCCCAGTGACCAAGTTCCAGTTTTGGTCTGTAGACAAGAAGGCGTTACAGGCTATGGGACTGGATAATGGCCAATTTGGAACACACTCCTTCCAAATTGGAGCGGCAACTACAGCGGCAGTGGCCGGGATGCCTGAAACAAAGATTGGGGCCATAGGTAGATGGCGTTCCAGAGCCTTCAAGACCTATGTGCGTTACTAATTGGATGTGGAATTAATAGTTTTTCATTTCCACCAGATTTTGAGTCAAGATTTGAACCTCCCCTGATTCTAATGTGAACACAGTGTGGTGTTCTGGGCCAGTCGCAGAGCGTCTCAGACAGACATGGGTCTTTGCTGAGGCTTGGACTGGCAGCCGTCATTCACTGGGTTGGACGGCGAGGTTGAGATGGGGAGGTCTATTTCATACAAGATTGGAACCTCCCCTGATTCTAATGTGAACACAGTGTGGTGTTCTGGGCCAGTCGCAGAACATCTCAGCCAGACATGGGTCTTTGCTGAGGCTTGGACTGGCAGCCGTCGTTCACTGGGTTGGACGGCGAGGTTTGAGATGGGGAGGTCTATTTCATACTCTATCACAGTTTGAGGTTAAGTTTGGCTCTCTACAGGTGTTTGTGATTCACCTGGGAGGCAATGATTTAGGCCTTCTAAAAGGAAAGGCCCTGATTACACAGGCTGAAGAGGATTTTGAATATATTTGGAGACGATGGCCACTGTCGTGGATCGTCTGGTCTTGCATGTTGCCTCGGCGCCATTGGCGTGAGGGACTTAATATTAAAGGTTTAAATAGGGCGGTTCACAAGGTGAACAGAGAAATTAGAGCGTTTTGTGGGGAAAGTGGGGATGGGTCATCCCGAACCCCGATATTGCACCGGACAGAACAGAGCTTTATAGGGCAGATGGAGTCCACCTTTCCGATGCAGGAAATGATAATTTCCTGCAGGATCTGAGTGTGGGACTGCGGGATTTTTTCCCTGGTTGGTGGGGGAAAGAGGACCTAAGCTGAGGCTTGGTCCCCTTTTGTGGCAGGAAGGTGCGGGAATCTAAACCTAAGACAGGGACGGTGAGCCCACTGGCACCCTTGGCGGTGAGCTGCATAGCCAGAGGACCTGCTCCTCGGGGTTGTGCGGCTTGCGAGTCAGGCTATGGCGTGCAGTTGGAGACCATACTGACTGCATCTACCCACTGTCCCTTATGGCAGTGGGCGGGGGGTGCAGTGGGATGGTCTCTCCACACTCTCAGAGTGTCGTACAGGCAGGGAGCCGGTGAAACGGCTTCTTGCCTGGAGAGTGGCTCGCCCTTTGGCAGGCAGTAGGCCTGAGCAGATGTGAGATTCCCGCACTGTCACACTCAGATCCGGGGAGGGTTGGATTAACAGAATTATTCAATAAAGAGGCCCTAGTTATACCCAATGCTCTGGTGTCTGTGTCTTCTTTCATGCGTCCTCCCTCACCCACAAATATGCTTCCCACCCAACCTGAAAGTTTGGGCGGGAAAGCAACGGTTGTGGGTTGGGAGGGGCTGGAAAGGAGCAAGAACTCACGTGGCTCCGGGTGCGAGCCTCGTGTGCTTAGGGCGGCGCCGCGGCTATAAAAGCTGCATCGCCCGAGGCTCGGCCTCTTTTGGTTTTTCGGCTCCCTCCCTCCCGCCCGTTCCTAGTTTGGGATTAGCCAGCTGCTCCTTTTGGAAGGAGGGTTAAGTAGGAATTTTTCCCACAATGTGGTTTTCGCCTACTTCATACTAGGAGCGTTAGGGCGATCTGGGATATAAGTAGGTTAATTTGTGAGCAGGAAGGTGCGGGAATCTAAACCTAAGACAGGGACGGTGAGCCCACTGGCACCCTTGGCGGTGAGCTGCATAGCCAGAGGACCTGCTCCTCGGGGTTGTGCGGCTTGCGAGTCAGGCTATGGCGTGCAGTTGGAGACCATACTGACTGCATCTACCCACTGTCCCTTATGGCAGTGGGCGGGGGGTGCAGTGGGATGGTCTCTCCACACTCTCAGAGTGTCGTACAGGCAGGGAGCCGGTGAAACGGCTTCTTGCCTGGAGAGTGGCTCGCCCTTTGGCAGGCAGTAGGCCTGAGCAGATGTGAGATTCCCGCACTGTCACACTCAGATCCGGGGAGGGTTGGATTAACAGAATTATTCAATAAAGAGGCCCTAGTTATACCCAATGCTCTGGTGTCTGTGTCTTCTTTCATGCGTCCTCCCTCACCCACAATGGGATTTTCCCAATGTTCTTGATATGTAAAGATTTGCATTTGCAAAAATGCACAAAACTTGCCCCAAAGACCATATATGCATAACCCATCCACCCCAGATATTTTCATTCTTTTGCCTGTGGGAGAAATGCACCTTTTCAGCCACTGGATGATGATGATGATGATGATGATTAGTTTACTTATTTTTCCACAACTGAATTCACGTAAGATTCCAGAAAGTCTATGGAATTCCTACAACTCAAGAAAAACTGGTCTGCAGAGAATCTATGGTCTGGATTCCTAGAAATCTAAACTCATTTGATTCCATTGAGGATTTTTCTGATGTCCCTAAGTGGAATAGAGATACCACACTTCCCTCTGGCTGAATCATCCTTGAAGAGACAAAAATCTCTGCATTTGTTTCTCTCTCTCTCTCTCTCTCTCTGTGTGTGTGTGTGTGTGTGTGTGTGTGCATGAACCAATATCTAACCTGCTGTCATCTATTCTTCACACTGCTTAATTCATATCCTTTCATTCCTATTCCAACTTGGATACATGCATTTAACAAAAGAAAGAAAAAAAAAGCTTCACTTCTAGTCATGCAAACACTGAAGATGACTTTAATTAAAGGAGACAATTGTAATGATTTTCTATCCATTAGCGCATAAAAAAAAAAAATCAAAGACATTTCAGGATGCAATCCTATGCATGTGTAGATGGGGTGGGGGGGAGTCCTAAAACTCACATATTTTCCCAGGCAGCCATACTGGTTGGGAAATTCTAAGAGTTGTAGGGATTTCTTCAGTCTAAACATGCACAGGATTGCATCTTTAGAATATAAAATAGGAGTGAAGATAGGCAATGATAAGAAGCCATGTGGAAGAATTAGTTAGTGCGGTTGGCACACAGAATCAGTGCTTCTGTACAAGTTTTCCCAAATGTGCTCAAATTTCCTGAAACTGGAGCCAATTTCTTAATTTGTGCAACTTTCCTCCTTACACTAAATCAGGGCTAATTCACCCCCACCCCCGAAGGGGGTTGAGACCAGAAGGCCTCCGTACCCCAGAAGGGGCAAGCCTGGAAAGTGGTGATCTTACAGGTGCCACTTTACAGGTTGTGAACGTCTTGGCCAGTTCATCAAACCACTGCAAGATACTGAACCATAAAGGATGCCACTTAGGCCTTCCCCCTTTGCAGATCTTACAATAAATGTGGCCCAATTTAAATTCCATACCTGTGCCTCGTCTCATTATTTCCCATCCTCCATCTGTCTGCAACAGGCTATTTCTGATTAAGACATGAATACATCACGCAACATTTAACCACAATCTGAGAACAGGGGTATTATTATCAGCATGCAAAAATATCTCACTTTTCTTCAGGGAAAACATTTGAGGATATCGGTTTACAGTCTTTTCCTAAATGAATTTGTTAGGCTTCTTTTTTTATGATACAAAAATTACAAAAGCCACTTGTGAGGATATTACTTAAAAAGGAGAAGGGATTGGCATTAGCATCTAGAGGTATTATTTTTCCTCTTGCAATATCCAAATCCTCTGAAATACCTTTCCTGTTTGTGAGCCTCTGCCCCTGTTCTCTTCAAGAATCCACAAAACTAAAGAAAACATAAATCAAGACTCAGAAGATGCATTAGCCCCTTCACCCAGATGATTTGGGCTATCTATCAAAAACCATAAAAGCCATTTTAGTATGAAAACCTTGAGTTTTGAAGAACATCATTCATCACAAGTAAAATAAATAAATAAGTTTCAAGAAAGGTATTTAGTTTTACCTGCTCCCTCCAAGTTTTGTCCAGCCTGCCTTGGCTTAATTGCAGACCAAAAGCTTTTAGATGTTTATATTTCTGCTGGACACCTGAGCAGTGACAAGACAACTTTCCTAGGATGAAAAGTTCAGCATTTCCCAAACGCTTTCTTTAATGTACATATTCAGATTTTTATTATTATTATTATTAATGACGTTCATTGCTTGGCAGTCCTTGTATTTTGATTAGAGGGGGTTCAAGTGGGTGCCATGTGGAAAATGGTCTCTTCCCTCCCACCAATTCTTATGCAGTGCTGTGCATCTTTTCGTAGTTGCTGTTGATATTCTGAATCCCCCCTCAAAGTCTGCTGAGAATACTTCCTGAAGAAATGCCACTTTTCTAATCAAATTTTACAAATGTATTTTAAGTGTTGTTTGAATACTAGATTGCAACACATCATAGAACACTTACTTTTCTTGCAAGGGTTGTGCAGTGCACAGTTGTGTTAGAGAAATCCTATGGTGCCTAGACAGAGCCTAGGGAAGTGGGCATTGAGTAATTCAGATTTCTGGATCCAAGGTCAGATTCCTGGACACAGGGCTGGGCAGAGAGGGGGTGCAGTGGGGGCATTTGGCATGGGCCTACGATTTTGAGGGGGCCTACTCCGAGTCCCCCTGGGCAAACTTGCTTGATTTTTCTGTTGTTGATGATTAATTTGCCCAAAGAAAAGCACGTAAAGCATTTGTGAATGTGAAGAAGTGATGCTTATATACATCTTGAATAAAAGTGCTTGCCATTACCTTTTTTATAAATCGTTCTAGTTCAAATGTATTTAGAACTGATTAAAAATACTTAATGAGCAGTTTGAAATGGGGCTTATATTTCCCATATGGCCTGGGCCTACTACCAGCTTTGCCCGGCCCTGCCTGGACCCAGAAGTCCAAGCTCCCTTACCCCTCTGCTCCCCCTCACAGCTGGTACAGGGAGAACCATGCTGGCTGCCTTTCCAAGGTCATCAAAGCAACCTTGAAGATAAGGGAAAGGGAGTACTGTACCTCTGGCTGTGCACTGGATACTTGTAAGCTTCTGAACTTGGAGGTTTATGAGCATCAAAGGCAGGTCTGATAGGAGTATGCCCTTAGCAAATAACAAGGGCCAATTGGGAATGGACAGGTGGGATATAAAATAAATGAATAATTCAGTTAATAAATAAATAAGTTTCGTTTTCATTAACTTTTCCTCCTTGGTTCCCCTTTCCCACATCCTACACTCAGTCGGTATTCCTTATCAACAGAGCACACTCAGGCCTTAGCTAGACAGGACAAAATCCTGGGGCGATCCCCAGGATCATCCATGTGCATCCACATGGCACACAGGGGATCCCGGGATCAGGGAGGGATGATCCCTCCCTTGCCCCAGGATCTCACCCTACACTTTAGACCTGCTTTTTCCGCAGTCGCGGGATGATCCCGAGACCGCGGAACGGGCGGGCAGGCACCGCAGGTTGTGTCCTTGGCACATTTTTGAAACAGGAAGCTGTTGACAAAACACATTTATTCTTTCTTTCACGGAATGTGTTTCAAGCTTGCAAATTTTTGGAAATGCCATCTCCCTGCTAGGGCTGACACTTTATAAAGCCTTGCTGCACTGTTCTAGGGATGTCCATCACTGAGAAATTTGGTTCATTTTGGGCTCGATGGACTTCCGTGGCATGTACAACTTGGTTTGTATTTGTGAGCTGAGCTGTATACTCTTCCACAAACTCCAGGAATAATTTAATGTTGTTGTTTTGGGTTTTTTTTGCAGGGGAGGGGGTCCTGCAATTTCTGCAAATTGCTTCACCCTGCTGCACGACAAGTCTATGGCAGGACCTACACTAATGCTTTATTACAGTTTATAACAGTTTTGACAACTATTCAGGCCCAGCACACATTACATATACCATTTTCAAATAGTTATATCCTGCTTGGTGTAGATCTGGCCCAGTTCTGCAAGAAAGTGCATTTGGAAATGCACAATTTTAGAGAAAAACATGTTAGGACATGCATTTGAATGGCATTTAAATATAAACTTATAAATTAAATATAAATGTAAATATAAATTTAAATGCAAATTCCCTTCATATTTTTTTTTAAAGCAGATCAATGCAGAAACAAGACGGGATGGACAAAAAATTGTGAATGGTCATGGACCGGGAATAGACCGCAGCCCAGTAATGTGTGAACACTGATCTGGTTCACAGAGCTTGAAAAGGGACAGGTACTGTCTGGTGTCCGAATTGTTGCTTCGTCAAGCTGCTGAGTATGATTCAGTAAGAAAAGATGTGTCTCTCTTGCTTTCCCCCAGCAGCCTTTCTTGCATGAAACCCCTTGAGGGCACAAAGGATTCAGATCTATCCTGAAAGGTCATGAAAAGGGAAAGAAGGCAGTCAGCCTAAGATTCTCTGCAACGATTAGAGAAGTGCCCAGTTCATGCTTCATGGAGTTTGGTGTGAGCATGACAATCATGAAAGGTACGCTTGCTCACCTCCAGGTGGGAGCGCTCTTGTTTTCCACTGCAATCCGAAATGTAGTCTGGACAGCTTGCGTTAAGACTAAAAATATAACAATGAGAGCAGGGGAATTTAAACTGCTACAAGCACAAAAAAACAACAGCAGAACAGGTCAAATGAATTATGAAACATTTGGAAGGAGATCACAGGATCATGATCTTATTTCTCAGCTTGGTTCGACTTTTCCCCTGTGTAGAACATGTCAAATGATGTTTCCTAGCTTCTCTGATCCCCTTTATGTCTAGGCCTGTGTTGACCTGTCTTCCTGAACTTCTTAAAAATGCTCCAGTTTATGCATAATGAAGTATTTTTGAGTTAGCTGGGTCAGCTACAACAGAGGAGGAGATGGTACAGCAGCAGATATCCAGTTATCAATGACGGCATCTATGGAGTTCTATAGCTGTAGGCAGGCCATTGAAATTGGCATGGTCTGGATTACTTTTATTTATTTATTTATTTATTTCATTTCATTTCATTTCTATACCGCCCAATAGCTGAAGCTCTCTGGGCGGTTCACAAAAATTAAAACCATGAAGAGCATAATAAAACAACCAACAATTTAAAAACACAAATACAAAATACAATATAAAAGCACGACCAGGATAAAACCACACAGCAAAAATTGATATAGGTTAAAATACGAGATTAAAACAGCAAAGTTTAAATTTAAGTTAAATTAGGTGTTAAAATACTGAGAAAATATCAAGGTCTTCAGCTGGCGACAAAAGGAAAGCAATGTAGGAGCCAAGTGAACCTCTCTGGGGAGCTCATTCCACAGCCGGGGATCCACAGCAGAGAAAGCCCTCTTCCTAGTAGCCACCTGCCTCACTTCCTTTGGCAGGGGCTCCCATCTTTCCAAGCTAGCATGGGCAATGGTCAGGAATGATGGGAGTTGGAGTCCAACATTTGGGGACCCAAGGTTGGGAACTACTCAGGTATGGGAAGTT
This sequence comes from Elgaria multicarinata webbii, assembly GCF_023053635.1. Lineage (NCBI taxonomy): Eukaryota > Metazoa > Chordata > Lepidosauria > Squamata > Anguidae > Elgaria > Elgaria multicarinata. Next base: position 29,948,174 of record NC_086176.1, read on the forward strand.
TGTCCTCTTCCTCTCCTTGCTGAAAGTTGGACAAAATGTTTCCACCAAAGAATGTGAAACATACATTGTGAACTTGTCCAAACTCCACGATACTTTTATTAGGCCAACTCAAAGGCCACAAAATACTGTGCAAGCTTTCTTGTTCTCCTGTATTCTTCATCACGAATGCTCGTAAATGAAGTAAAAAAAACAACAGGCAGAGGTTGGGAAAGAAGCCCTTACTCAGAATGTTAGGATTAGGGATGCATGTGCGAGTAAAGCACAAATTCATTGAATTTCTCCAAATTCTACTTCAAAGCTTGCTCCATCCTGTGTCCATACCAGACTGCAATCTTCTTTTTTTCCACGTGAAAATTGGTGCATAGTTTTTTTTTCTACAAATGTATGCATCAATTGTGTGCATATTTGAAATGTACACATTCTTCTCCCATTGATTAAAGCATATCTGCACACACTTTTGAAAAGCATGCATTTTTCCTTGCACATTTTTTTCAAATGTACACATGTAGTCAAACAATTGTTTGTGGTCTGCAAATCACATTGCAAATGCAGAAAATGTACAGACTTTGATTACAGATTGCATTGGAGTCCATGTTTGATCAGGAAGGTGCAAACTGGGTAAATCCTGGCCCAACGTGAACTAAAACTAATGTGAATTCATTGAGGTTCTCTGACTGTAAATTATTGTTGTTGTTGTTTACCTTTGTGTGACAATCACAAAGAACTTGGGTATGTACTTGGGTGAGCATTAACAATATTCAGTCTTCCATTGATTAGAAAGCATTTGTGCACATTAAAAAAAAAATCTCTACCCCCTGAATATTTTTCAATATACACATTTTTCAAACAGCATCACAGATTTGGGAAGGTATGATCTTTGACTACAGCTTGGGCTTGTGTTTCATTTTGGGAGGTACAAATCTGATAATGTTTGGCCATAAACAAAGACTAGATCTGCACTACTGCTTTATAGCAGTATTAGGTGCACTGATAACTATTGGGGCGCAGGACAGATTCCATATACTATGTTCATAGTGTTATTTCCTGCTTTTTATTCCACATTCAAATTGATTTGACACAAGGTGTAGATCTGGCCAAAGTCCCTATCTGGATGCAGATGAGGAAGAGGAAACACTACTCCATTGCCAAGGGCAACTGTATTAGCCATCCCTGCCTTCACAGATCGTTCATGGGCTGCCAGCATTGTATGGCAAAATTCTGGCCCAATCCAGTTCTTGTCAAGCAGAACTATGCAAAATAGGTTGGGACAGAGTATAGACAGGGATGCCGATTCAGATGTGCATCCAAATGTGTGTTCCTTCTACATTCTGCTTAAATGGACAGGGGGGCAAAGTTAAGTTAGCCTAGTGTCTTTAGTACTCTATCTCTCCTTTGCTTTTGGTATGGGATAGGGCGTCCTTAATGACATACTGATCAAATACTGATCTATCAATCCACCCACCCATCCATCTGTATGCAAGCGTTTGCCTGCTTGTGTGTAGGGCTAAAGTGTGGAGGGGGAGGGCTGTACATATAAGCCTCTCCCATTTGCTAATATGCCCATGCACTCAGTACTTGCCGATTACAGGTTAGATGTACACACGTTCAGCTGAACCTGCTTACAGAGCCATCTTCAGATCTTCACACTCCATGTGCAAAGGTCAAAATGGATACTGGGCATGCGGAGATGCATGCCCACATCCCCTTCCACAATTTAGCCTTACCTGGGTGCAGGAAAATGCTTGCCCTACATAAGGCATCTATCTATCTAAGGGGTGGGCAAACTTGCCTGTGCTCATCTTGGTGGGTGCTCGCCCCACCACCGCCGCCCCTGCTCACTAGGCTGTGCGAGCCTCTTCTGAAGCTCAGTTTGGTGTGGAGAACACTCAGCCAGACTCCTGGACCCAATCAGATGCTCAAAGCATCCCCCACCCCACCCCTCTCTCTCTTTCTCCAGATAGAGATGGAGATATAGAACATGATACCACTAGGACTATAATATGGTATAATAAATCTGCAATTTCTCCTGTCATCTGACTAATACAGTTGTTCCAGAGAACCACAGTTGCTCCAGTGGCTGGGGCAGAGATTCCTCAATGAGAATATTAGTAAGATAGGGAAAGTAACATGAAAGTATATACATCACTGCTGATCTTTCCTACAAAGCCCATTTCATGGGGCAGTGTTGCATGTGTTCCAGAGCACACTCTCAGTTCACACAAACTGACAATGACCCCATTCAGAAGACACCTTAAACCATGGCTTTAACCATAGTGGTTAAGCCAGAAAGCCAGGCCTTGTTCAGAAGACACCTTAAACCATGGCTTTAACCATGGTGGTTAAGCCAGAAAGCCAGGCCTTGTTCAGAAGACACCTTAAACCATGGCTTTAACCACAGTGAATAAGGCTTTTTGCCATGGGGCCTTGCTAGACCTACCTGATAATCCGGTGGGGAGGAGGGCCGCCGCGCTTCAGCTAGCATGGGCCGTCGCCCCTAGCTAGACGTAACACGCAATGGGGTAAGGGAAAGCCCCGTCGTGTCCTCCATTTTTTTAAAATTAAAGGGCTATGTGCTCAGGAGCGCACCAACGAGAAGGTAGGTATTTTTTTTTTTTAAAAAAAAGGGTTCCCCACTCCCCCTGCCCCCGATTCCCCCCACAACGTCTGATGCCCCCAGCTCACCCCCTTGCTCCTCCGCCCCCTCGCTCGCTCACCATGTCCACCCCTCCCGCTCGCCATGTCCACCCCCCACTCACCATGTCCACCCTCCACTCACCATGTCCACCCCCCTGCTTGCCATATCCGATGCCCCCTCTGCCCCCCATCCGTGATCTCCCCCCCCAGGCCTGATGGGCACAGCGCTCCTATGGCTGTGCCAAGTGCGTTGTGCTCTGTGCCCAGAGCACTGTGCCCAGTGCACGGCTTCTCCCGGCTACTCATGAGTAAGCGAGCAGCCGGGAAAAGCCATGGAACTAGCTAGACCGGGCCACAAACGGATCCGGTTATCCTGGGTCAAGGGAGGGTTTAGCCTGGCCTGACCCTGGGATCCCCTGTGAATTATCTGCACGCACAGCAGGGAGCCTGGGCCTCACACCGGGCTAAACCCTCATCTAGCAACGGCCTTAGTCATGGTTAAAGCTGTGGTTTAAGGTGTCTTCTGAACACAGCCCAGCTTTTTGCCTTAGTCACCATGGTTAAAGCTGTGGTTTAAGGTGTCTTCTGAACAGGGCCACTGATGTCCAACAAGCTTGGAAATTCCAGCAAGCAAACTGAGTATCTTTCCTAGAATATGACTCAGAATCTTTGGTTTCATCCAGGAGTTCCTCTGCAGATAAGTTCACATGAAAAGGCTTCCCTCAAGGCAACAATTTTGAACACCCCACCCCCTCTGATCTACAACTACCATAAGGTTCTTCATTAACACATTTGGAGTGACACAATTTCAAACTTTACTGGTTTTGTGCATTGTGCATTGGGGTTACCCTTCAACTTAAAATTGGTACTGAAACTCATGCTTACCTCATTCCTGCATTTTAGCTAGCTATGCGGGGCAGGGAGGGAAGAGGTGAACACAAATTGTTCATAGGCAGTTCATTAATCGTATCCCTGTGGCTAATTGCTCAATTACTGCCTTATGGTGCAATTACTTTCTAGTTTTAGATTAAATGCCATCTACCTTTCTGAGAGATTACAGCCATTGTGTGTGTGTGTGTGTGTGTGCATGAGAGAGAGAGAGAGAGAGAGAGGACAGCTGAGCAGAGTACACAAAAAAGACTAAACAAAGGCCTTAGCTAGACCTAAGGTTTATCCTGGGATTGTTGCGGGGTCGTCCCTGCCTGCTCCTGGGATATCCTGAGTGTCATTTACATGAACAGGGATGACCCTGGGACAATCCCGGGATAAATCTTAGGTCTAGCTAAGGCCAAAGATTGAAGAAAGATCAGAGGTGCATCAAATGGTGTGTGTGTGTGTGTGTTTAATGATATTTATATTACTGTATTTTCGATTAAATTTCATATTTTAATACAACTAAATTGATGTACACTTCCAGAAAATTATGCTTGCAAATCCACAGAACCTGCAGAATTCGTGCAACTCAGATAGTGCTGTGCCAAAAAAAAAAAGAAAAAGAAAAAAAAAAAGATTATTCAATTTTTAGCATTTTGTGGGAGGTTGGGAAAAACAAAAACTCTGGCAAAAGAGGCTGGGAGAGGTGAGAATTTCAGAGAATTTCCTCTTTGGGGAGGGGAACAGGGTTTCTAGCTTTTTAAGTATATGAAGTTTTGAGGGGTCTTATTTCTTCTTCTTCTTCTTCTTCTTCTTCTTCTTCTTCTTCTTCTTCTTCTTCTTCTTCTTCTCCTCCTCCTCCTCCTCCTCCTCCTCCTCCATATTAAAAACCTGGCACTTGCAAGAGCCCAGGAGTTCTTCCTGAATGCCTATTGGATAGGGTGAAGACACATAATCTCCAATAAGCAATCACTACGAACTGCTGGTCTCCTCCATGTGCTGGGGTAGAGCTTTTTGTGTTGTTGTTGTTTAAATAAAAGATAGAAAGAAGCCTCCTAAACAACCAGCTACACTTTTTAAAAGTTTTGTGGAAATGCTGTCTCCCTCCCCAAGGAGAAAAGTACTCTGAAATTCTCCCCCTCCCTGTGAAAGAGGCAGAAAAAACAATGCCGCCTTCACAGGAAGACAAAAAGTTCCCCAAAATAGGGGGCAGGATTCAGCACACCACTAAACTCAGAAGACGCTGGTGGAATCCATGGGTCAAAATGAACAGAAACCAAAGTCATTTGAGCACCTGTTTCAGATTTCTCTGAGATTCCTATGCGAACTGACCCCTGCCAAAAAAAACCTACCCAAAATGCATTTATAAATACATTAGCAAAAAAGTATGTTCAGAAATGCATCCCTTCAGATAAAATATGTTTAGAAATGTATTTTTTGCATAAAAATAAATTCAGATATATGTATATATTTAAATGTGTATTTAAATGTAAATTTCAGTGCAGATTTAATTTTCAGATTAATGCAGAAACAGGATGGAACAGATTTATATATTAACATCTGTAAAATAGACATGTACCAAAAATAGGCCTATCGGTCCATCTTTATGCTGATCCCTCTCATCCACCTGGTTCTGGAGAAGGCATGGTGGTTTCCTTTTTTTTTTTTTTTTTTTTTTTTTTTTTGCTTTATTCTTTCATTGCTCAGCAAAACTGTGTGCTTTTTGACTCCACAGCTCACAACCCATCTCTCTTCATTTCTCCCAATCCAGGATCTAAATCAAGCCTCAAAGAAAATGTCTAGGGCAAAAATGATTTAAGCTTTCAGATGCTCATTTCTCATAGAAGAAGCTCAGACCAAAGATCCGTCAAGTCTACTGTCCTGTTTCCATCAGTGGCCAGCCAGATGTCTCCAAGAAATCCACAAGCAAGGCACGAACAGCTCACCCCCACATGGCATATCCCCTTCTATGTGTGAGATTGCATCTGCATTATTGTCTTCTGGACTACTTTAGCCCCGAGTTTGAATATGCACCTTGGCTTTTAATGTCCCATAAACCCAGAAGGCATGAGAGGTACAAATAGGGAAAAAAAATGCCTCCTATAATAATGGCTACATATTTTCGCATTAGAAACATCTAATAGGGCACCTTTTCAATTCACAATTTCCATGCTAGCCACAGGGGACAGTAATTAAATTAACTGAAGCCACCTTCATTTCGAATGTGGTTATGACATAAAGCCACAGGGGAAATAATTAAATGAAATAGGAACTAGTAGTTCTTGGAGTGAGCTACTGTTCCCCCCCTTCACACCCCTCTGTTTCCTTTGCAATAGAGGCAGGTTGCAAAAAGAGTCAACACATCTGGCTAAATAGAACTCCAGAACTCTATCCATTCGGTTGGATCCAGACTTGCCTTTCCATGAATGGAAGAGCTCCTTCTGTTTGTACATGGGACTGATCTGAGACTATGGCTGGTGGAGGAAGGTGTTTTTTTTGTCAATTCCCTTTCTCCACTACAACCTCCAGTGCCACATTCCAGGTTGTTCTAGAGGTTCTTGTGACTCTCCAGAGCAGCTTTTCAGCTATCACATTGGGAAGGGGGCATGTATAAGAAGGAATTGGGGGGGGGGGAATCACCTCCACCATTCTGTCAACAGGATAATTTACACCCCATAGTCAGTAGACTTTATTAACCTCAAAAAAACCAAGATTATGGCAACCAGCTTGACTGATAACTGGCAAATAGAGGGAGAAAACGTGGAGGCAGTGACAGACTTTGTATTTCTGGGCGCAAAGATTACTGCAGACGCTGACTGCAGCCAGGAAATCAGAAGACATTTACTTCTTGGGAGGAGAGCAATGACAAATCTTGATAAAATAGTTAAGAGCAGAGACACCACACTGACAACAAAGGTCCGCATAGTTAAAGCAATGGTATTCCCCGTAGTAACCTATGGCTGCGAGAGCTGGACCATAAGGAAGGCTGAGCGAAGGAAGATAGATGCTTTTGAACTGTGGTGTTGGAGGAAAATTCTGAGAGTGCCTTGGACTGCAAGAAGATCAAAGCAGTCCATACTCCAGGAAATAAAGCCAGACTGCTCACTTGAGGGAATGGTATTAAAGGCAAAACTGAAGTACTTTGGCCACATAATGAGAAGACAGGATACCCTGGAGAAGAGGCTGATGCTAGGGAAAGTGGAAGGCAAAAGGAAGAGGGGCCGACCAAGGGCAAGATGGATGGATGATATTCTGGAGGTGACAGACTTGACCTTGGGGGAGCTAGGGGTGGCAACGGCCGACAGAAAGCTCTGGCGTGGGCTGGTCCATGAAGTCACGAAGAGTCGGAAACGACTTAACTAATAAACAACAACAAACCTTACTGTAGCCCATCGTATTTACTGGAAGGTTATGGACTGAGCAGGTAGGCAAGGGGACATTGAGGGCAGTGTGTGTGTGTACATCCTTACCATCACCACCTTTTTAGCCCTCAAGTGAGCAGTCTGAACACTGGCATAGGGGTGAAATCTGAAAGGGGCCTGGTGGCATTTGGTCCTCATCTAGCCAATGAAGAGGCCCTAGCTGTTCCTTTTCCCCCCGGATGTTTTTCGGATGTTTTAATAATGTATACCATGTTTTTAATTCAGTTTTATGTATTTTATACTTATTGTTGTTCCCCACCTTGATCCAAATGGAGAGGTGGGTAAGAAATAATAATAATAATAATAATAATAATAATAATAATAATAATAATAATAATAATAATTTTCTCTTCCTTTCAAGCTGGTGCCAGATAGAATGGTCACTGCTGGTGTTAATGTAACACAATACCATCCTTAGAGCATGTGGGTGAGCAACTTGTAGCCAAATGTTGTTGGATTGCAACTCCCATGATCCCTTTACCATTGGCTATCCTAGCTAGGGCTGATGGGAGCTGCAGCCCAACATCTGGAAGACCATAAGTTGTTGTAGCATATTGATTTGTGGTGTCACACTGGTGAAGCATCCATCCTAAGCACTTGACTTGCTAGCTTGTCCTGCAAGTCATGGAATAGGGCTGTTAGCTTTCAATGTTTAAATAAAGAGCCATTCAAAAATAATCCAATTTGTGTGTCAAAACTCGGGTAGCAGAGGGAATGTTTCACAGTCATTTCAAATCTTATTTTGGACTTTTTTTCCGAATAACCAGGCAATTTCCTGTTTGCAGCATTTTTGACATGTATATTTTAGCTGCATTTTATAACTGGCTGGTGCACCTGACAGCTGAGTCTGAACACCATCTCTTTCCAAATGATGGTTCCTGTACAACTGTACCTATGCATCTAATGTGCTCCCAGGCCTTTGAAAAAATATACCGTTATTCTGACTGGAATGATTTTCAATTAAAGCTGGGCTGAAATTGTATCCCAAAATAATTTTCTGATAGGTTTTCTGGAAAATCCTATTTTTAGGCTCCTTCCCCCAAACATGGAGGATTCCAGTATCCTCAGAATATTTAGATAAATGCCCCATTCAATTTCATAACCCATAAATAAAGTATTTTTTTCCACACCACTGTTCAAGATGTCTTCTTCCGATAATAATAATAAAAAAATAAGAATGGGAGGGAAATTGCCTAGGACTGCAATTTTGTGAACCACCCAGAGAGCTTTGGCTATTAGGCAGTATAGAAATCCAACAAATAAATAAATAAATTTAAATTTGTGTCACTTGAATCAAACCAATACTATGATGATGATAATAATTTACAATAAGAGTTATGATGTATTGTAAGTATATTCTAATTAACGGTATACTTATAAGTATAACAAGGGCCACTATGCAGGCCTAGCTAGTGGAAGAGTCTGCTTATAAACAAAAAGTGTAGGCTAGCTTCAGGTCAGGCTTAGTGTAGGCTCAGGTTATATGTCTTACATAGCAGCTCATAAACTAAAGTTCAAAAATAGGACCCAGCTTTTCATTTACTTAAAAAAAAAACTGAATGGAAAAAACTCCACACTGAGCCAGATTCATTAACTCAGCCTGTTGAATTCCTAGAGGAGCTCAAACTACACCCCTTCCTAAATCACCTAGCCATTGTCTATTATACCATACAGTGACCTAGTGACTATTGTCTTCTCTGATACATAGAAAATCTCCATTCCCAGAGGGCTCGTTTGGCATAGGACATGTCTACACCATGCCTTTTGACTGGGGTCATCCCTGGATCATCCCTGTGCATTCACATAACGCACAGGGGATCCTGGAGGCAACCAAAGATGACCCCCTCCATTTTGGTGGGATAACTGTTTGCCCAATTATCCCGATTTTCCACATGATCCCAGGAATTTCCCAAAACTACGGGAGGTGTGGGTGCCCATCCTGCCTGGTGCCCACATAGTTGTGAGTAAGCATGGCACCAGAAATGGGTATGGAGCTGCAGCAGTTTTGCCACCCCTAGGATGGCAAGGAGGGGGTTGGGGGGCAATTTTGGGGGAAAGGTTTTTTCACCTACTTTTTTGTTGGAGCAGGGCCTCACTCTTGCACAAACAGCTCTGTTGTTTAAAAAAAAAAAGTGGCCGTGATGTCTGCTTCCTCCCCAGACATCACGCACCTCATGTGAATCCAGGGGAGGATCTTGTGATCAGCATATTGTGAGATCCTCCCCCCTCCCTGCCTCCTTCAATACCTGTAGGTGTAGACATGCCCTTAGATTTCTACTCACTGGAAGTTAGTGCAGACCAGTAGTTGAGCCACCCACACTTGCTTTCTAAATGAAACCCTCTAACCTAATTGGTTGTAGCAGCAGTCGGGGCAAGCAAGCTAGAGCTGCTGTATATAAGAAGGCAAACTTGTGAAGGAGCCCAACTCACTGAGCACAAGGACCCTAGTGACGAAGCATCAAGGTAGGGGGGGGAAAGGAATTTTTTTCACACATGTGAGTTAAGCCTCTTTGCAAGTTTAGCAAAAAGGAGAGGAAGCCAGGGCAGTCAACTCTACCTTTCCTTCTCTTAGTATATTATTGTAAAGAAATAACTATTTAATTCTTTATTTATTATTACTATACAGAAATTTGATGTGTTCTCCTACTAAATAACTCCGACTAAAAAACACAGTTATGAAGGTAGAAAGGCAGCAGCAGTGATGGGGCTGTCCAATGCATTATACCAAGTGCCACATGTATGAGGTTCATCAGATGAACGTTTTATCACATGCTCGCTACTGCCCACTTACAGATATTTGTGTGTCCTTTAGACAATGACGTGCACCTCCCGCTCGTTTTACCATTTCAAAATAGACCCCTTTTTAATCTGACTTTTTTTTTTAAAAAAAAAAGAAAACTGGATGTGCCGTGATCTCCTGCTGTGTGCAGGAAAAGCTGCGCAATAAAAAACAAGGCCTCAAGGGGCCATGTGGTCTTTGTTTACTTTCTCTTTCTGCTCCAGGAAGAATGAGGAAGTAATGAAAGGCAGAAGCAGGTGTTACGTGATGTGCTCTCATTAGACCCGTGTACAAACTTGCACACGTTCTAATGAGATTTACACCCACTTATAAGGAATCTTTTGACATTGGCAATAGAGCGTCTGTGGCGAAGTAAGGCGATTCTTACTCAAGAAACTTACAGCACTGAAGGGGATAATGCCACAATGGCACATTTATTGAGGTTGAAACAAATACAAAGGCACAAGCTAGTTTTGCGGAAATTAGCTGAGCAAGTGGAGGCTTAGAAGCAGTTTCAAGACTGAAAAATAGACTTTTTGAGACTTAAGAGCATACACACAGAGACAGCAGGGGAAAGAGTAGAGGGAATCCCTTTCCCTGGGCTGCAGCCCTTTCCTGTAGACCAGAACTGGGGAGCGTTGCAACTCCTGGTCTTAGGTGAAGAGGAAAAGAATACAGCGAGGCAAAGCACGCGCAAGTTGGAATGTGTAGTATGCTCTGTGTTTCTGGTTCAAGAGAGAGAGAGAGAGCTAGCCCTGCCTCTTCCCCTAAACTTGATTTTATATGATCTTATCTAAAGATCTACTTGCTATGGGAACTAAAGAGGGTGATTTGGGATGATGGCTATACTAGATGCAGCCTGGAGTTCAACAGGGCTGCATTAGCATGTGTATGACCAGGTATGACTCTTGCCATCCAGCATTCATATTCTGCTTAGTTTTACCCCTACCTTTGTCTCTGGGGAATGCATTTGAAGAAGTCTATCAGGAAATGGTTACTTGACCCAGGCCTTTTGTGAATGCTCTCAGTCTTTGGTGGGGTTTTGGGTTGTTTCAAAATGGAGTCAGTACTGCTCACAGAAGCTACCTTGTAACACAGGGGCAGTGAAGCGATGGTAAGGAAACATGATTCTCCCCTGTGACATGATGCATGATGACTATCTACTAGCAGGACAGAAGTCATAGCTGCATTTTGGTACAATGAGGTCCTGACTCTCAGGGAACAAGTTCCCTTGAAGTCAAGGTTGCTGACCTGAGTAAGCTGAGACAGGCAGAGAGGTTGGTGGATGAAACTTTTTGGGACCCAAGTATAATGTTGCAGCCATTGTCTATAAGATTTTTTTTTAATGCTGTGAACTATTTTATACATTTTCTTCTTCAGTCCCTGAATCACCAGAGAGGATTTAATTAAGTAACTGGCAAATAATTTCTTTGGAGCTGAGGCATGGCTCTTTTCCTTCCACCATAGTTCTGTGAGCTTATAAATTCGGTTTTACAGAGAAATGTCACTACATTGTAGTTAATTTCTCTGTATTTCTTCCATGATGACTTGCTATTAGGGATGGGTGATAATTATGTTTCAGTTTGGTTTTGATAAGAATCTACCCAAATTCACAGAGTTCTTTACTTTTAAAAGACTAGCGTTGAATCCCTGTGTATTCAAACATGTTGGTGCTTAATTAGGGTTGCCACCTCTCTTTTTTCATGACAGGCTCTTCATCTTTAACAGCTATAGGTGGGCAGGAACATTTCCCCATGCTGGAAATAGCTGTACCTATTGAATCTGGCTGGCGGAGATGAATTAGAATTTAATTGCAGGTAATTTTTGATGAGTATTTACCAACATTCCCAACATTCTTCATGTTCAGAACAGAAAGAAGTTGAGATTAAAAAAAAAAGGAATGAGTGAGAGCAAAAGTGAAACTGATAGATTTGCCCACCTGTACTCGTTAGAATTTATTTATTTATTTATTTAAAATATTTATATCCTACCCTATATCACTAAGATCTCAGGGCAGTGTACAGAAAAACATACAATATAAAGCAATAAATATACACAGTTAAAAACAAATTAAACCATGATCCAAGTTAAAACAACATATAATTTAAAAGCAATAGATATTTGAGACAGTAGCTAAATCCTGTCGTTTTTTCCTGTATAATATTGCCAAGATTCGATCATTTTTGTCTGTCTCTTCTGCCAAGACTCTTGTTCATGCATTGGTTATTTCTCGGTTGGACTACTGCAACCTTCTTCTCACTGGCCTTCCTTCTTCTCACATCAGTCCATTGGTTTCTGTTCACCACTCTGCTGCTAAGATCATCTTCTTGGCTCGCCACTCTGACCATGTAACTCCACTTCTGAAATCTCTTCATTGGCTTCCAATTCACTTCAGAATCCAATATAAACTTCTCCTGTTGACCTACAAAGCTTTTCACTGTCTAGCTCCTTCCTATCTCTCCTCTCTCATCTCACACTATTGCCCCGCTCGTGCTCTTCGCTCCTCTGATGCCATGTTTCTCGCCTGCTCAAGGGTCTCTACTTCGCTTGCTCGGCTTCGTCCATTTTCTTCTGCTGCCCCTTATGCCTGGAACGCTCTTCCAGAACATTTGAGAACTACAAGTTCAACCACAGCTTTTAAAGCTCAGCTAAAAACTTTTCTTTTTCCTAAAGCTTTTAAAACTTGATTTTGTTCTGACTTTATACTGTTAGTTTTACCCTACCCAGTGCCTGTTTACCCTACCCTGTGCCTGTTTGCATTCTCTTCCCCTCCTTATTGTTTTATTATGATTTTATTAGAATGTAAGCCTATGCGGCAGGGTCTTGCTATTTACTGTTTTACTCTGTACAGCACCATGTACATTGATGGTGCTATATAAATAAATAAATAATAATAATAATAATAATAAAACAGTTAAAATAATGTTTTAATATTCCTTGAGTAAGAATATATTCTTGCTCAAAATACAGGCCAGTGAAAGCCATCTACTGAAAAAGAAAATAGTGCCTTCCCCATAGTTGTCTTTTAACTGCCATATAGTATCATAGAACAGTAGCGTTGGAAGGGGCCTATAAGGCCATCAAGTCCAACCCCCTGCTCAATGCAGGAATCCATATTAAAGCATACTGGACAGATGGCTTCCCAGCTGTCTCTTGAATGCCTCTAGTATGGGAGAGCCCATTTATCTCCCTAAGGTAATTGTTTTCATTGCTATGCTGCTCTTACAGCCAGGAGGTTTTTCCTGATGTTCTGATGGAATCTGGCTTCCTGTAACTTGAGCCCATTTGTCTGTGTCCTGCAGTCTGGGATGATTGAGAAGAGATCATGGCCCTCCTCTGTGTGACAACTTTTCAAGGACTTGAAAAGTGCTATCACATCTGCCCTCAGTCTTCTCTTCTCCAGGCTAAACATGGCCAGTTCTTTCAGTCTCTCCTCATAGAGCTTTGTTTCCAGACCCTTGATCATCCTCGTTACCCTCCTCTAAAACCTTCCAGCTTGTCTGCACCCTTCTTGAAGTGCGGTACCCAGTACTGGATGCAGTACTTAGAGGAAGATTTGCCAAATTCAGTTCCAGATTTAGAATTTGGCTGAATCTGAAGCATATCCCTAATTGTTACTAATGCTGCATACTCACTTTTTCTATTCAATAGAACACACATCTACTACTGATGGGGGTGGGTGGGAACTCTTCTCCAAGTTGAAAATGCCTTGTGCTGGATATGTAGGCAATGTGTGCCCAGTGAGCCATGACTCTGAAATGCAGGCAAAAACATCATCATCCATAGACAATGTCTTCTCAACACTGCTAAGAGTGGAAAGCAATGGCCTTGCAGCAAGATCAGGGAGGAGACCAGAGGAGACCACCCTTCTCTCCTAGTACTTGAATCCATAGGCACCTCCAACATTACCTGTGGAAGCAAATGATTGAAATCTCACCTCAGTCATGAGCTCACTAGCAAGCCACTGTCTCTCTCTCTGGCCATGGCTAGACCAGGCCTATATCCCGGGATTGTGCTGGGATCATCCCTGTGCATCCAAATGATACATAGGGGATCCCGGGAGCAGGCAGGGATGACCCCTCCATTTGCCTGGGATAATCCTAAGGCCTCTGCCTCAGATCTGCAAATCAGAATAATGACCTCGCTTACAGGGCTGTGTTAAGGATAATTGATATAACTATGTGAAACACCCTGAATATTTGAAATGGGCTTTATTATTAATAATCCCAATACTACTATTATTCATACTGTTGTAAGTAAATTAAGACATATCACTAAGGATGGGGATCACCAGTCTATACTTTCAGACAACTTGGGCAGGTGCTCTTCCTAACGAAGGCTGAAATCCAAAGGCTAGAGCTGGGCAACATCTTCCAAGCTCACCTTGCATTCAACTCAAACGATACTGTTTCTTGTAGAATCTGCCCTCACCCCCACCATGCATCGAATTTATATCATTTCCCAAGCCCACCCAAGGGCTCAGAAAAATGCCACCCATTCCTCCTCTAACACCCTGCTTCCTGAAAACATGCTCCCTTTTTCCTGTCATTCAATCCCAAAGTACTTATGATCACACTAAACAAGGTCCCCTGCTTTGTAATCCTGCCCAATGCCTGTGCTTGTCTCAAGCCCACATGCCGTGATTGCAGTGTTGATAGACTGTCATTCTATTCTGCCTCATTGGTCCAGGGTGCAGTCATTGCTTCATCCATCATTTCCTTAGCTTCTTTTATTAGTGTGTTTAGCTGACTTTGCAAATGGCTTATCTCCCCATTTGTTTTCTTCTTACAAAGTGTTTTGAGATGCTTTTAAGTCAGGGCACTTTTTGTTTGTTTTTTAAGAGCAGTATTTTCTTTCTTAAGACTACACCTTGTGGGATTTAGTTCTGCTACATTGGCAAACAGAAATTGCCCACTTAAAATGATTCTCGTGCATCACAACACTTATCCAATCTATGGAAATAGTATGTTCATTAATTTTATTCCATTGTAGAGAACACATTTTTGATACTGAATTGGAATGAATGCGAAGAAAACATGAAGCCCAGAAAATTACATGTCGGAGCTACCTGATAACCCAATATTTTCACGTTACTAAGTGACTGAAGTTGCTCTCCTACCACTTCACCTCTGATGTCTGGATAACATTTTTCTTCACAAATATTATTTCTGCAAGCTGATTTATTGTGCAGTAGGGGTGTGCTCTGCACCAAAAAACTGAGGGTCTGATGGTGCTCTGACAGAGCTCTGAAATTTTGGTGCGGTTAAGGGATGTTTTTAAAACTGTCTGATACCTGCGGTGCAGAGCGAAGGTAATTCAAGAGTTCTGTCCCATTTTCGGATATACACTTCATTATAGGCTATGGCAATTAACCAAAATGCTTACAGCTCTGTAATTTTTAAAGATAACAAGATGATACTTAGCAGCATGATAGCTCTTAAGGATGGATATAGGCATGCCAAATTTGAAGCAGATCCCTCCATCACTTGAGTTTTGGGATACTTTTTTTTTTTTAAAAAAAAAAATCCCCTTCAACCCCCACTCCCACTCCACCCCATACACACACACATGCACACACACACACACACAAAACTGCACAGGACCTTTTATCCTTTACTTTGCTGATGAACAGTTGTGCATCTCCAGTTTATAAAAATAGTGATCTGCTGCGTTTCCTGACTGTTTCCTCTAAAGGGGCGAAATCAAAGCAAATTGTCACCTCCTTAAAGCAAATTGGAGATGCACAACTGTGCATCAACAAAGTAAAGGATAAAAGGTCCTGTGCAGTTTCAGGTGTGTGTGTGTGTGTGTGTGTATGGGGGGATGGTTTGAGGGGGGAAGTTTTTTAAAAAAATCAGGGATGAAGGAATCTGCTTCATGTTCGGCATGCCTAAAACCGTACTTAAGAGCTATCACAGTACCAAATTGCATCTCTTTATCTTTAAAAAATGACAGCGCTGTAAGCATTTTGGTTAATTGCCATGGCCTATAATGAAGCAGTTCTCTGAAAACGGAGCTCCATCAGATAATCTGATGGTGCAGAGCAAGGGGAGCTGCTCCAAAATCAGAGTGGAAATCATAGGCCTTAGCTAGATGTAAGGTTTATCCTGGAGTCGTCCCTGCCTGCTCCCGGGATATCCTGTGTGTCATTTATATGAACAGGGATGACCCCAGGATGATCCTGGGATAAACCTTAGGTCTAGCTAAGGCCACAGTCAGCGCAACTCCACTCCAAATTCTGGAGCAGAGCAGAGCCACTTTGTACACCCCTACTGTGTAGTAAGTCATGGAAGGTTTCAACCCCCTTTGCTTATGCATCCCTAAAATGGTCTGGACAACCACTTTGTTTTAAAAGACACATGACAGATAATAGATTTGTGAAGGGACAATGTATAAAATACAATTGACAAATGGTTTGGGTGTGCAGTTCTAACAAAACATTTATTTTGTCCATGTAGGAATGGCACATTGGTTGAAAAGTAGACAGTTTAGCATTAGAATATGGCAGCATCTCCCTCAGTGAGTGTCCCAAGTCAAGAAATTTATCCATAAACCCACCAAATTTAAGCTCAAATCCTTTGAAAACAAAAGCTGCCTAGGAAGAAAGAACGTAAAAAAGAGTAACAATACTTGTTAAAATGAAGATGTGACAAAGTCAATTTGCTTGTTTCACCCTGCCTTCTTTGTGTGTGTGAATTTGGCTTAAGGATGCAATCAAACAAGGGTATGCAAAACCTGTTTTCATTTCCTAGTAATCAGTTCAATTTGTTTGTTTACTACTATAATTTCTTTTCTGATTCTCTAAAAACATGTTCAAAGTAGCTCCCAATTTTAAAATACTAAAAACAACAATATCAAATAAAATAATGCACTAAAACAAAACCCAAGAATATGCATTGATTTTAAATTCTTCAGCAGGCATCAAAACATATTTTAAAAACAGTATTCCAGAAAAGCCCGCTGAAATAAAGTGTTTTTCATGAAACTTGAGCACCAAATGGGCCAGGCATCCTTGGCCTAAGCTACACAAGCAGGATAAAGCACTATGAAAGCGGTATGAAGGTGGTATATAAAAGGCAGGAGCCATGCTACTGTTTTATAGAGGTATTGAAGTTCACTGACAACTGTTGGGGCCCATTGACACATACCATATACTGCTTTCATACTGCTATATCCTGCTTGGTATGGCTCCTGCCTTTTATATACCGCTTTCATAGTGCAATATCCTGCTTGGTGTAGGTTAGGCCCCTGTCCTAAATTCAGGAATGATCCTACCTTCAGTACCCATCTGCCACAATTCAGATGATGGAGGGACCTAAAACAAGGTCTCACTAGAGGATACATAAGAATACTATTTTAAGGTACTCTTGTCCTAGACTGTTTAGATTGTTAAAGATCAATGACAGCACCTTGTATTAAACACATAAATAAACTGGCAACTAGTTCAGTTGGTAATGGTCTTCAAGGGCAGCACCATGCAGAGTTTGTTACAGTCATGTAACTGGGCCCTGTCTTCCCGGTGGCGCTTTGGGAAGGCAGGCAAGTGCGAATTTCCTGGCCCTCTGGAAAAGTAAACAAAAAACAAAAATGGGGGAGGGAGGAGAGGGCTGTTCCTCTCCCCCCTTTTTAATTTTATAATCTTTATCTACAGGGGGGGGAGAAAAACAGGCCATTCCTCCCCCCTTTTTAAATTTAATTACATCTGCAGCGCTCCGCAGATACAGATAATAAAAATAAAAAATGGGGGTTGGGGGGAAGAACGAGGCAGCCAGAGGAGGACACGAGAGGGCCTGGGTGAACCACATCTCCTCCCTCTAGCTGCTCGTTCCTCCCTCCATTTCTTTTTCTTTTTATTATCTGTATCTGTGGAGTGCCGCAGATATAATTAAATTTAAAAAGGGGGGAGGAATGGCCTGTTCTTCTCCTCCCCATTTTTTTTTAACTTCTCCAGAGATGCAGAGACGCCCATGGTGACCAATCAGGGGGAACCATGGGCTCCACTGCAAAAAAGTTGGGGTAAGCACCTGACTATTTTGGAGCGGAGTTTCCAGGGTTTGCCCTTGGATGGCTTCGCAATGGCGGCTGCATCATGTAGGTGATGTGCCACTACTGCGAAGCAACCCCGGGGCAAACCCTTCATTTAGATGTGCCCGGCGACTGTAGCATGATTACTGAGGCCAAGTGTGGTTTCCTCAGGATAGGCTGCAGCTGGAGAAGTTGGGGGTGGGGGAAAGCACTTTTAGGGTATCTCTACTGCCTGGGAAGCCAGGAGCAGTAATTAGATTATTGCATGCATACCTTTCAATGAAGCAAACATCTAGATTTTGAATTTCCAAGGCCAAATCCAAGGTATTTATTTCAGGCTTAAAGTGAATGTCTAATTTGTTTGGCCTGGAGCAGTATAGAAATCTTGTATTCAGATCAGCATAAGTCACAGAAGAAGAGGAGGGACTGGGGGGAAATGATCATAAATTGTAGATAATGTTTGAGGATATTTGTGGAAACATATTTGTTGGACCAGATCTACACCAAGCAGAGTATAACACTTTGAAAACAGTATATGGAATGTGTCCTGGGCCCAAACAGTTGTCAATATCGTTATAAACAGTTTTAAAGCAGTAGTATAGATCCTGCCCCAGTTTCTATGTATGTATGGTCCACATCTTGCGGGATTTGCAGGTGTCAAACAGAAGTCATGTTAGAGGAGATGGAGCACTCTGAACACTGCTTTGTTGGCCTAGGCCCTTGTCTGGAAGGGAAACAGCATTCTTGTACCTTTACCGGACCGGCAGGAGAGGGGGAGGGCGGAGGGCGACACAGGGGACGGGGAGGGAGGGCGGGGAAAGAGTGGGCAGGAGGCATGGGAGGGGATCAGGAGCGGATGGGGGGGCTTAATTAAAAGAAAACCCACCTACCTTTTCTGGAGTCTTCGGGGCGCATATGGCCCCTTTAACAAAATAAATAAATAACTATTTTAGGGATTAGATGCAATAAATAAGTTACAAAATAGTCAGCAAGTGTTGTAGAACTCTTCTTCAGGGTGGTTGTTATGTTGAACCAAAATAGGTAAAAGGGGAGGAGTTTGGGGAGTATAGCAGAAAAAGCCCAATTGTTGACCATCTTTCTTCACTCATTATATTATTATTATTATTATTATTATTATTATTATTATTATTATTATTATTAGCAGTTTTATACCACCCAAAAGCTGGGTGGGATGGGATCAGTTCATGCTATATATGGTGGAGGGCTCAGTGTTACAAGTTTGCATGGGTCTCCTCTCCCAGTACAATGGACCTCTTCAAAATGATGCTTGGACCCTGGAGTAACTGTCCCAGAAGTAACTGGAATGACATCAAACCACAGGTAAAAAGGAAGTTCACCATCAATGAAATGGAAACCAGATTCCCTCCATCTTCCTACTGTACATTTTGAGAGCTTTCAAATAATAAATTGTGGTTGTCCATTTTAAGGTCACTTTTGTTATCCACTAGGGTTAGAGGATTATAAAAAGGCCACAGTGATATATAAATACCAATCAGCCATGCACACTGTAATATTCTTAAGGTTAAAACAGTTTCTGATGTTCTCTCCTCTAACAAGAGTGAGATAGATTTAATCCTTACTAAATTATCATAGAAGATGAACCATGCAAACAAACATTCGGTGATATTTACTGGCAATGACTGTGACATTTTCAACTTATTAAAAAGCAATGAAACACAGAATGAGACTCTCTACCTTTAAAAACCTTGATCTTTGCAACAGTGAGCTAATGTGATGGCAAGCACATTATCTCTGACAGTTCAGTTAAGAGATGGACAAATCTGTCCTGGAAAATAAAGCTAAGAGGTCATCTCACACTTCCATGCATGCAGCCAACTTTGTTCCCCTTAAGCATTTCTTCTTTCTGTCTCTCAAGCTAGGATGCAAGAATCCATCATCTATTACAGTGCAATCTTATAATATGATTCAGATTTCAGTGGAATAGAGGAGTCATGAGAAATTGAGTGAATGTACCATATTTACCCCATATCTCACACTTATAGAATGCACAACTGACATCACATTTTCACAAAAAGTGAAATTCCATTGCTCGACTCCACGAGTGGAATCAGTGTAGGAATCAGAGACCACCTTGAGTGAGTATGCCACCCTGATTCTACATATGCATCCCTTCATAGCCTCCTCTTTTTCAAAAGCACACCCATTTCAAAATCAAATACATTCCCCCACCATTAAATCTGAAGTGGTACAACATTCTGCTTCCATAAGTGGTTACTGTTGGACATTTTTGTATAGCTGCTACATAGGCCTGCAACATCTATCATTTCACGGAAGAAAAATTACATATTTGAAGATGCAGTATTAGAAGCAGTAAGCCTCTATACATTAGTTGCTGGGGAACATGGGTGGAAGGGTGTTGTTGCACTCGTGTCCTGCTTGTGGACATCTTCTTACGTTCTTACTAAGCACCCAAATGCAGCAAAAGGTTTTTGAAAAGTTATGATAGATCCATCCAATAACAAAACCAAAGCAAGCAAAACTTTGGACAATTAAAGGCCAGAGTAGACATGGCATTAAATAGGCCTTTGCATTCACCATGCATAGTTGTTGCTGTTGATATTAGGATTTTAGAGTGATGATTATCAGGATTGCTGCAGGTATGGAACAGGAATTCAACTCATTCTTCTGCTGCAGGCCTGAGGAAAACTCTACCTCTGAACCTCCTCTTTCCATTGGGACGTCATCCCCTACCTGTATTGATTGGGAATTCCACCCCCCACCCCCCTGCCAAGGTGAATAGTGGTTTCAGAAAGTGATTTTCCTCAGGACAATAGCAGTGAAGGAAACAGTTTACAGTCTCCTGGCATACCTTTTGTTATCCTATTAATTATCAGCATGGCCCAGTAGACATTATTTGCACTTTCAAAGCACACATGCACATTAAATGCAAAGACACATGCGACATCATGTCTAGTTTGGCCCTAAGCTTATTCACTGAATGGGAAGTGTATGTGCTTTCATTAAAACATAGCCCAGAAACTAGGATGGAGAAATACCAACTGCATAATTGGAGAAAGCTGACATGTTCATCTTCATCAAGGGAATACAAATGTGGTTTCTGGTAGGGGTGTGCACTCCGCCCCAGAATTATCTGGTAACTGCGAACATCCACAGAGCGTTCTGTGGATGTTCATGCCTGCCCCTACCAGCCTAACAAAACCAAATGTGACTAAATTAAGGTAACAACTGAAACATCAACCAATTTTTTTTTCTGAAATGCACTCTCCCCCCACTTACAGAGTGAAGTAGGTAAAAAGACTCATGACCCAGGCCGATCGGACTATGAACAGAACCTTCCTACTCAGCCCGCAATAGGGTGACCAGCATAACGCACCCTACATACAGGGACAGTGCGCACCTAGAGGAGGTTGGAGGATGGTCCATACAGGCTAAGAACGCCTTACAAGCCCCACCCCCAGCCAATGGCACCCTGCAATCGTTGCTAATGGTGATCACCTATGTTTCTCCTCCCCCCCCCCCAACCTCACAACAGCCTCTCCATGGTCATTATGAAATGGATTGACAATGCTGAACTGAAATTATTATTATTATTATTATTATTATTATTATTATTATTATTTATTGCATTTTTATACTGCCCAATAGCCGAAGCTCCCTGGGCGGTTCACAAAAACTAAAACAATTCAAAGTGTAAAACAAACAGTATAAAAACATGATATAAAATACACATTAAAACGAATTAAAACATGCCATACATGATTAAAACATCCTGAAAACATCCTGAAAACATTCTAAAATTTCACTGGATAGGCCTGCCGGAATAGATCAGTCTTTATTGCTTTTTTAAATTCTAAAAGACTGTGAAGTTGACGAATCTCCTCCGGCAGGCCATTCCACAGTCTGGGACCAGTGGAAGAAAAGGTCCTCTGGGTAACAGTTGTTAATCTAGTTTTTGCTAGCTGAAGTGGATTCTTCCCAGAGGACCTGAGTGTGCGGGGTGGATTGTACGGAAGAAGGCAATCCCGCAGGTAGCCTGGACCCAAACCATGTAGGGTTTTAAAGGTAATAACCAACACTTTGTACTTTGCCCAGAAACTAATTGGCAGCCAGTGTAGAGATTTTAAAACTGGTGTAATGTGGTCACCCTAGGTGTACCAGTGACCAGTCTGGCTGCGATATTTTGGACTAATTGAAGTTTCCGGACTAGGCACAGAGGTAGCCCCATGTAGAGCGCATTACAGAAGTCGAAACTCGAAGTTACCAGTGCGTGCACTACCGTCTTTAGGTCTTCCAACTCTAGGAAGGGACGCAGCTGGCGTATCATCCGAAGCTGATAGTAGGCACTCCTGGCAGTCACATCTATCTGGGCTGTCATTTGGAACGACGGATCGAGAAGTACCCCCAAGCTGTAAACACAGTCTTTCAGGGGGAGTGTAGCCCCATCCAGAACCGGTTGACACACCTCCAAACCCAGGTTGTTGCCTTTTACAGCGAGCACCTCCATGTTGTCTGGATTCAGCTTCAGTTTGTTTTTCCTCATCCAGCCCATTACCGCCTCAAGCATTCATTCAGAGGAGACACACTCTCCTTAGCTGATGCTGTTGTCGAAGGCATAGAGAAATATATTTGGGTGTCATCAGCATACTGATAGCACCCCGCCCCATGCCTCCGGATGATCTCTCCCAGCGGTTTCATGTAAATATTAAATAGCATTGGGAAAAGAATGGCACCTTGTGGTACGCCGCACAGCAGCTCCTTTTTTGAGGAGCAGCTATCCCCAAGCATCACCATTTGGAACCTGCCCGAGAGGTAGGACTGGAACCACTGAAGGACAGTGCCCCCGATTCCCAATCCCCTCAGGCGATCCAGAAGGATACCATGGTCAATGGTATCAAAAGCCGCTGAGAGGTCCAAGAGTACCAGCAGGGACACACTCCCCCGTCAATACTCAGGCGTAGATTACATTTATATACTGCCCCATAGCCAAAGCTCTCTGGGCGGTTTACAAAAGTTAAAGGAGAACTAATGTAATTTGTGCTAATAATTGGGAATCACAATATCAATTGCAAGTGCAAACCAAAGAGACCAAATAATCTGAATTATTCAGGACTTATTTATTTTGCCTGGGTGAAAACATTCTGAAAACCGTATTTTTTTTACAACACTTCAAAGGAAACTGGATTTTAAGTGTGTGAGATTTGCTTAAGAAAAGCCAATACTATTGTCAGTTCTAAGTGACAAGTGGAAGCAATTGAGTAGAGTTTTCTAATGGAGGTTTTGCTTATTCAAGACCCTAAATAGATGGAAGAGTGTAGCACCTTTTTAATGTGCCTAAGGCACCTTTTTAATGTGCCTTAGGAGCAAAAGATAAAGAAAGGTTTTGCAATGTGTGTTTCCAATTCCTAGAAGGCTCTTATGTTGCATCAATTTACATTAATTTAGTATCCTTAAAAACAGTTGAACTAAATTGGCTTAGGTCCAAATCAATTGGACTGAATTGTTCATCAACTGCCCCAAAGCATTAGCTTGTTCAATAGCTCTGGACTTTGGCAGGATCTATACTACAGCTTTATGGAGGTTATAACAATATTGACAACTGTTTGGGCCCAGGACACGCTCCATATACCACTTCAAAACCACTTTCAAAGTGTTATATCCTGCTTTGTATTGTAGTGATGGTGGTGGTTTTGTCCACTTATTTTTTTGGTCTTGTCTTTTAGATGAGCTCTTGCAGCTTCTTGGGGCAGAATTACAAAGGTCACGAGTTGCCCCTGAAAAAGGCAGTGCCACATCTTTCCCTCTCCATAATGTCCAGTTACCCCATTTCTTCACATCTACCAAAATTCTCCATTTCATGATAAAAAGACATGGGATAAGTTGAATTATGCTAGGCGGGACAAGTAGACATAGTGTTGCTGTCCTCCATGGCAACCTTATATTTGTTATATGGTATAGTTCTGCACTTGGAGTTGAGCTTTTGTGTGTATGTATTTTGCTTAGGGTAACCATATGGAATGGAAGACAGGGCCCCTGTATCATTAACAGTTGTACAGAAAAGGGAATTTCAGCAGGTGTCATTTGTATGCCTACAGCACCTGGTGAATTCCCCTCTTCAACACAACAGTTAATGCTGCAGGAGCCCTGCCCTCTTTTGTATCTCATCAAGAGGGCAGGACTCCTACAGTTTTAACTATTGTGATGAAGAGGGGATTTCACCAGGTGCTGCATGCAGACAAATGACACTTGCTGAAATTCCCTTTTCTATACAACTGTTAAAGATACAGGAGCCCTGCCCTCCTTTCCATATGGTCACCCTAATTTTGCTTTTATCCAACAATATAATCCAGTGTAGGACAGCTTCATTTCAATTTACCTGAACATATCGTAAGGAGTATTGTTCTGTCTACTGAAGCTCAAGCATTGTGTAGAATATTTTCGATTTAAAATGCCTAAGGATGTCTAAATCAAAAGAGGAACTGTCAATCGGAATCTCTGAAATGGGGAGCAGATAAACTACTGATCTACTGACTATGCTGGCCACATTTTACTAAACTTTTTTTCCCATTTCCCCCCTCCCCCTCCCCCTCTTCCCCTGTTCCCCTGCTGCACCATTCTGTATTAGCAGATGCCAACAAAGGAGAAAAGTTTATTTTCAAAGTACGAACACACAGTTTGAATTCCTGGCTCAAGAGCATTTCTCTTCCTCCATTCATAAGTCATTGTGAGCTTCCGGTATCACACATGGAATATGCTCTTTTAACATTTTTCATCATTCACATCTTGTCTGTTCCACCATACCCCAATGAACACGTTTCACAAATAATTTTCTGAGATAGTTTAATGTTTTGCCTGTCCAGTTTTTTTAAAGAATCATTTCTGCTTTGCGTTTAAACCGGTGATATTCAAACCGTGTACAGTGATAGGTCCTGAAGTGGGCCTTGAAAAATTAAGCTGCTATACTAGACGCACCCACCATTGAACATTTATTAGAGTAAACAGCTAATATCCAAAATTACTTCCTCCTCATCACCTGTGCATACTAGTGCATAGGAAGAAATCAAGTTTAAAATGAACTGCTGGTTATTTTAGGAAATTTAGCACTAGTATATAGATTTCCAGAATAGATGGGTGTTCCCTCTTTATCACAGCAGTTAAAGCTGCAGACCCCGGCCCTCTTTTTTTTTTTAGAGTGACCAGGTACAAAGGAGGGCAGGGCTCCTGCAGCTTTAACTGTTATGAAGAGGGAATTTCACCCGGTGCTGCATGCATACAAATAACACTTGCTGAAATTTCCTTTTCTGTACAACTGTTAAAGTTACAGGAGCCCTGTCCTCCTTTCCATATGGTCACCCTAGCTTAAGGTAGAGGATGGAACCACTACCCACCCCTCTCTGGAAGCCGGCTAACTTGCCCTAATTGCTTGCAGGCTGCCTGCCTGCCATGACATGAGCAAGTTAGCATTCTGCGCTGTCTTGTTCCCCTCTGCAGATCTTTGATTAAGCATTTCTAAAAATGTGGCCTAGTTTTCATCCAACACTGTTGTCTCGCATCTTTATTTCTGTTGCCTCTTCAAATCACCTCTAACACCAAGAAGAACAAAACAAAACAAGATATAGGGAAAGCACCGAAATGTACGGAACAGAAACTGCCTTGTCAAATTTGTTTTGCAAGGGGTTAATGGAGCAATTACTCCTTACATCTTGCAGTATTCCTCTGTGTCATGTGTCAACAAACCTAATCTTTAAATGCTTCGTCTGTTAAAAGAGAAACCTAATATTCTTCTTTAAATGTACAAATAGAGCTGATCTTTTCTCCGGTATTGCTATCCTAACTCGAAGTCATAAATGTACTGCAACAATCTTTGTTTTGTTTTTCTTTACAAATCCCCAGTTGGTTTTAGCTTTATTGCCTTTTATCGGAGAGAGAATTGCCTGGATCCCTTTGGTATATTCCTAATGAGAATTTGCATCTGTTGGCATGCCAAGGTTGTAATACTTACAAGGATAACATTGTCAACGTGGAATCTAATGTGATATGTTTGCAATAATGTCAATATGTCAATAAAGGGCAATGTGCCAATAGAAAAAAAAATATGAAAAAAGCAGCTTGTGATACACTGAACTAATCACGATGGCAATTGTCTAGCTACTATTCTACGCAGGCCTGATGTTAGCAGTTAGCATTCCTGAGCAACTGAAGAGGCCACAGTATTCTGGCCAGTCTCCTTGTCCCTGCTGCACTGACACCACTCTGGGCTCCCCATGCTGAATGGCTTGAGGTTTCCATTTTAAATCGTGATTGCCCAGGAACAATGGTATGAAGTGGGCATTGTGGGTAGTTAAACTTTCATGTTCAAGCAGTGCTGGTTCCAGGATTTTGGTAGCCCATGCACAATGCATTCTCAGTAGACCATCCCTCAGTGAGTCTACCTTCTCACCACCACTGTCAGCAGCTGCTATTGCTCCTCATCCTGTTTCTCATTATTGCTATCCCTTCCTAGCTTGACAGATAGCCAGTGAGCAAGTAGTGAAGCAGAGGAGCAGTTCCAGGGGCCCCTTATCAGTGGGCCCTGGCTGGGATGTGGGCCACAGTGAGCCTGCTGCAGGAGCAAGAGGAGAGCTATCAAGACTGATCTCTTCTAGCAGCCCTATCCAGGGGAATTTTAGGAAGTTTTAGAATGTTTTTAGGATGTTTTAACAAAGTATATTATGTTCTATTCAGTTTTATGTATTCTATATTTACTGTTGGGCTGAAATTGTAAATAATAATAATGCCTGCTCTTGACACCAGCCCTGGGTCCAAGTCACCAGGTGTTCATCACTGTTGGAGCTGGCTACTGCCACCAGGTAAACCCCTCTTTGGTTTGGCTGAGGACACTTCCAAAGGGCACTTCACCCAGGGACCCCTCAAACCTGGAGCCACTAATCCTATCCACTAGTGACTCCAGTTCACGTAATATGTCTGTTGTATCATAGGTTGTTATATGTCATAATTCTAAAACTTTATTACCAGAATGTATCTTGCAACAAATCCCATTAGAAGCATAAAAAGATACCAAGCTTGATTGCAAGACTTGTGATAAGCTAGCCTTCGAGGACTATTTTAACCTAGAAGCAGATTTAAGAAACTGGTCAGGTAGACCGTGTTGTTTTCAAGTGTCTTGTTTCATAATCTTAAACTTGTGCTGAGGAAAGCTGTGTTTATTACATGCGAAATGCTAACAGCATCTCCGCACTCAGTTCCAAAGCAATAACAAGGTCTTACGCTCCTTAGCAGAAAAGCCGGCTACATGTTGTTTTCAAATGGCATGCCGGGACCATTTTGCCAGCCCACAAATTCAAATCTAGCTTTATTCCTAGCCAGGGCTACAGTCTGAAGGCACAGTGATGCAGCAACCTTGCAGAAGCTAAGCAAATCTGAGGCCATAGCTAGACCTACCTGAAAGTCCGGGGGAGAGGAGGGGAGACCTCGCATTGGGATTAATGTGACATCTCACCCTCGTTTACACGTAAGGCATGAAGACCTCATTTTTTTATTTTTTAAAGGAGATGGAGCGCACAAATGCTCATGCAGGTCTTTTTTTTAAATTTTAACTACTTTGCCAGCTCCCCCCACCCTACCACCGATGGGTGCAGCGCTCCTGAGGAGTGCTGCGCCCCTTGCGTGGCTCCCGGCTCCGTGCTAGTAATCACGCGGAGCCGGGTCAAACAGCGGCCAAGGGCCACACACTCCATGGTCTCAGGCTCAGCCCGAGACTGCGGAAAAAGCAGGCCCAAAGTGTAGGGCTGTATTGCAGGGCAAGGGAGGGATGATCCCTCCCTGATCCCAGGATCCCCTGTGTGTCATGTGGACGCACAGGGACGATCCCAGGGATATAGCCTGGTCTAGCTAAGGCCTGAGTCTGTTCCTGCCTGGATGGGAGGTTATCTGAAAATTACAACATACACCACCTGTGATTCTAAAGTAATAAATAATAGAAAGAAAAGGTGTGCAGAGTAACTCAATGCAAATTCACTTGCATTGCAAAACATAAAGGTTGGTAAAACATGCCATTACTTACATTGAACCCATTGGCTAATTTACCCCCACCCCCAAACAAGTGATAGTGAATGTGTTTTGTGTGTGTGTGTGTGTGTGTGTGTGTTTTTAAAGGTTTCAGCTTTGTGAACTGAAACAATAATACTGGCTAGGCATTTGAGCTAAGAATGGATTAAAAGATAAAGCCCAAAGAAAAAGCCAGCTCAGGAACACAACACTTTCCCCATTTCGCCAGAGTCCTCTCGATTCTGCACGATGTCTTTCTTTTTTTTTTTTTAATTTTTTTTATTAAACAACATATAACAACAACAAAACATCAAATAAAGAAAAACACTTGTTACATAAACATAAAATTACCTTAATATCAAATATTCAAATTTTGCCTATCAAACATATTTATACTAAACATAACAGTGCTCCCCCCACCTCGGGATCTCATTCCTGTTTCCAAAAACTCATAGTTTCTTCTGTTGGTGGTTTCCCACTTCCTTTAGAAAATACAAACTCCAGGAACTTTTTCCATATACCCTCAAAATCATTTGTTTTTGCTATACCTTTTTTCATTTTAATATTACATGTCAATTTATCATTTATAGCAATGTCCCACACTTCTTTATACCATTCTTCAATACAATAGTCTCCTTGCATCTTCCAGTTCCTGGCTACAATCAGCCTCACAGCCGTCAACAGATTCGTTATTAGCTCTTTCGTTTCTTTATTACATTTAAGTTCTTCTTGCGGTGAAAGTAGTGCAATCCTTGGTGTGACTTCTACTTTAAATCCCACTATCTGCACAATCTCATAAAAAACCATCTTCCACAACTTTTGCACATGTTTACAGTCCCACCACATATGTAAATACGTTCCTTTTTCACCACAACCCCTCCAACAATCTGCTGAAAGCTGATTATTAATCTTATTTAATCTGACCGGAGTTAAATACCACCTCCATACCAGTTTGTAGTAATTCTCCTTTATTCTTACTGACATATTTCTCAACACTCTCTGTCTCCATAATCCCTCCCATCTCTGCTGTCCTATCTGTATCTTCAAATCAGTCTCCCAAACCACTTTCCCACTACTATCCCACACTCCTTTCTCAGTTAATACATTATATAGTTGACTCATTAACCCTTTTATCCCTATATTTTGTCCCTTATCAATTCCTTTTTTTCAATTAATTCCTCAAATTTCGTCTTCTCTCCACACTCTCTATTTTCTTTTACCCAATTTTTAGTCCATTGTTCCAATTGCCCATAGTTTAACCATGATAATTTCAAATCTTTTAAAACATCTTCCAACCTCTCTCTTGTATTCATCCCCTTTAACCATTCACTTAATCTCATTTTATTTTTCTCCTTTAAAACTTTACCTAATCTATTCTTTAAATTTTCAGGAAATTTCTTTAGCATTATCACTGGTGTTAAAGGGGAATTAATTGAAAGCAATTCCTTTTTATATTTATTCCAAAGTTCCCAATGGAACTTCAAAAAGTAGTTATCTATTTCGTTAAGCCAATTACCCTTCCCTTTTTCCTTAAAAAATACATTCTGCAAATTTAGCTCAATATTATCTAATGTATTTTCCTCCATCCATTCTAAGTCCCCTACCCCTAAAATTGCTTCAACAATGTGTCTTAACCTGTTTGCTATATAATAGTACTCAAGGTTCGGGAGACCCAATCCACCCTTCTTTTGATTTATATACCATTTACTTTTGTTAATTCTTGCTTTCTTCTCCGCATTGCAGTAATTATTTATAAGATTCTGCCAACTTTTTAACTCTAAATCTGAAATTCTTATTGGTAACATCCTGAAAAAAAAATTGATCTTAGGCAAAATTTTCATCTTTATTAAAGCTATTCTTCCAAACCAAGAAAGATTCAGTTTCTTATACTTCTTTAGCTTTTCTATTACCTCTTTTTTCAATCCATTTAAATTTTCACTTTCCAAATCTTCTAAATTTTTAGTAATCTTAATACCCAAATATTTAATTTTTTCTTTACTATTCAAAACTGAAGCCTTCCCTTCCCATTCCTTCTCTTCCTTTTTAGTGTAATTAAATAACATCAACTCGGATTTTGCCCAATTTATTCTTAACCCCGTAACTTCTTCAAATTCTTTTAACTGCTGTCTAATTCTTTCCATTTTGCTTATCGGATCTCTAATAGTCATCAATGTATCATCTGCAAACATATTCAACTTAATTTTATTTCTACTACCTATCCCCTCTATCTCCCCATCTTCTCTTATTGCATTTGCCAACAATTCCATCACCAATACAAACAGGACTGGCGAGAGTGGGCATCCTTGTCTTGTCCCTCTGGCTAGTCGTATCTTATCCGTTATTCCATCGTTTACAACCACTACAGCTGTGTTTTTAGAGTATAACTGCTCTATTATTGCTCTGAATTTGTTACCAAATCCCATTTTGATTAAAACCAACTTTAAAGTTTGCCAACTCACACAATCAAAAGCCTTAAAAATATCTAGCGCTAAAATACCCGCCTTATTCTTTGACTTTTTTATCCCCTGTATTGCATTTAAGACTCTCCCTATTAATGTATGCATCTGTCTGCCTGCTATAAAACCACATTGGTCTTCCCCTACATAATTTGCTATAAATTTATTTAATCTTTTGGCCAAAATAGTTGAAAAAATTTTAGCATCTTGATTTATTAACGAAATTGGTCTATATGAATCAGGGAGAGTCAGATCCTTATCCGGTTTCGGGATTAAAATTATTATGGAATGCTCCCATGACTCTGGAATCTTCTCCCCTTCCATTATTGCGTTATATAATTTCAACAACTTTGGCACTATTAATGTTTTAAATTTTTTATAAAACTCTGGTCCCAGGCCATCTACCCCCGGTGATTTCCCTACTTTAAGCTGATCTATGACCTCCTCTATTTCACATTGCAGTATGTTACTATCCATAATTTTCTTATGCTCTTTTTCTAATCCTTTTTTCAAAAATTTACCCACATACTCTTCCTTCCTCTTCGTTTGAGTATCTCTTTCCTTGTATAAATCTTCAAAAAATTGCTGAAATTTTTTTATTTTATCCTTCATCATATGACAATAATTACCCTGCTTATTTTTTACTGCCCCTATCCCATTTTTAGCTTTTTCCTTTTGTGTGAGCTTGGCAAGCATCTTCGAGTTCCTGTTACTATTTTGAAAGTATTCCCTTTTCATATAAATTAAGTTCCTCTGAACCTCTTCTAAATTAATATTTTCTAGTTCCTTTTTTTTGCCTGTACTTCTATTAATTTATATTTATTTTTAGTTTGCCAAAATTCATTTTCCAACTTCATTATCTCTTTCTCTAAAGTAACCTGCCTTACCTCCTGTTGTCTTTTTAGATTACACATTTCCCTAATACAATTCCCCCTAAACACAGCCTTCATGGTATCCCAAACCACTGCCGTTCTTGTTCCCCCCTTCTCATTTATTTCCCATGTTTCTGACAGTTCCTTCTGCATTTTCTCCATTACTTTATCGTACTTAAATATCTTAGTATTCAGTCTCCACCTTAATGCTTGTTTGTAATCCTTATCAACTGCGAAAACTAAACTTACTAATGCATGATCCGTTACCTTGATTGTCCCCAATTCCATTTTACATATCTTAGTTAAAAAATCTCTGGATACAAAAATATGATCAATCCTGGAGTATGTGTGATGGACTGGAGAATAAAATGTAAATCCTGGGTCAGCCCCTCTAAGAACTCGCCAAGAATCAACAAAATCCTTTTCTTTAATTAATTTGTTTAACATAGTGATATTATTTCTTTTTTCTATCTCAGAGGGATTTGACCTATCTAGTCTATTATTCATAACCATATTAAAATCTCCAGCCAAAATAGCATACCCCTCCTTAAATTCTTCAATCTCTCTTAATACCTCCTCATAAAATTCTTTTTGTTTATTATTTGGAGCATACATATTGATCAAAGTATACATTTTCCCTTCCAATTGACCCTTTATCATAAGATATCTCCCATTCTCATCTTTTTTAATATTTTCCATCACAAACCCACTTCTTTTTGAAATCAAGATGGCCACTCCATTTTTTTTTGATGTCCCCAAAGACACTTCGTAAAACACTGGCCATTTCAAACGAATAACATTATTTTTTTCCTTGAATTGATGAGTTTCTTGCAAAAAAATTATATCAGAACCATCCCTATTTAGCAATTGTTCAATCCTTCTCCTTTTTACGACCGCCCCCAGACCTTTAACATTGAGTGTTGAGATTCTTATCTTCTTATCCATATCTAATTCTTTGAACTTCTTCTCGATCCCGAACGTGTTGAAAACTTAACTTACATACATAAAAATACAACAACCCACACAAACCCTTCCCTCCCACCCCACTTCCCCTTTCCCTCCCATCTCTTTTCCCCCCAATATATCTCCGGGAGTCTAACACTCCGGCCATTATTTTAACCCTTGGGGGGGGATGTCTTTCTTACCTGATCTGATCACCTCCCAAAAAAAACACCTGATTTCCGCTTCTAGTATAAAGAGGTAGAGAGGGGATGAAAAGCAAGACTGGGTTCTGCCCCACATTCTGCTGTATTATCTTGTCTTCTTCCTGTCTATTAATCAATTCCTGTTTGCTTCAGAACACCTGCTGTCTAGGCAGCGGGGGGCTTCTGTGCTGGTGCTTGGTACAGGCCATGCTTTTTGCCAAGATGAGATAATCTCATAGCAAGCATTTGCTTTGACTTCTGCTTTTTTTAATCTTGCTTTGTAGTGAGGTTTTCAGCTGCATTCATGGATCCTGTTTGACACGGTGCCAGACTAGGGAGTGATGGTGTTCTGTTTGTGTGTCCCAAAGAGGAAAATGTCAAGCGTTTACAAGAATCACGTAACTGATAATAAGGGCCTTGCTAGACGATGCCGGATAAGCCAGCAGGGAGGCGGGGCGATGGCGCGCTAACTTTAGCACGCGCCGCCCCGCCTCCTACACGCACGATGCGCAGGGACTCCGGTGCCCCCCTCCACCATCCCTCCCCGATCTGTGCCATCCTCCGCCCTCCCTCCCTGTCCCCGATCTGTGCCGCCCTCCGCCATCCCCCTCTCCAGCCGGTCCGGCCTTCCCCCTATCTCCCCCCCAGGATCCCCCCGGCCAGATGGGTGCAGCACTAGTACGAGCGCTGTGCCCAGTCCGTGGCTTTTCCCGGCTACTCGTAAGCGAGTAACTGCAAAAAGCCACGGACCTTGCTAGACGTTCCGCAGCCCCGGCCTCAGGCCGGGGCTGCGGAAAAGGTGCACCATAAGCGACTTCGCTTATGGCGCGTTAGGGGAGGCTTCAGTGCGGCCTGACCCTGGATTCCCCTGTGCGTCATCTGGACGCACAGCAGGGAAACCGGGCCTCACAGCGCGCTAAGGCCTCGTCTAGCAAGGCCCTAAGTTAGGGCTACCTAGCAATGGCTACCTTTGCATGCAGTAGCAAAAGAAATTGGGATACATTAATCCCACCAGCCTGGTCATTGTGTCCCTGCTTTGTGTCACTGTCATAAATGGGGATTGGTGAGACATTTGCTCTAGTAGAAAGAGGGGGGAAACACCAAAACACTGGTACTGGAAAGAGAGTAAAACTCTGGTGTTCGATGAAGTAAATGAATGGTTTTAATAGTTTTCTTTCAAAAATAATCCAATGGTTAAAACAATAGTAAAAATTGTGTCTTGGGAGCTCAATGTTTCGGACCCGAAGTGGTCCTTCCTCAGGAGCTAGAAGTCAATACATTGAGGTACTAGAAAGCTGCACATATTCAATATTTTCAAAATACATTAAAAATATATATCAACGTATCTTGAAAAAAACTGGAACACCCGTTGTTTGATGATTTATACAACAATATAGACCTGCCCTCATAGTTTTCATACTGAAATGGACTTTGAACATTATGCATATTGTGTGTATGGAGTTGTATATCATTTAAAACTAATACCAGAGACATTTGCTTTGTCAAGGGTTTATAGATTTACATGATCTGCACCTCCTGGAACTGAACATGAAAACTGATGCAATTTGTTGCTAGAAATCCAACAATGTATACAGATTTGAAAAATGCACAGAAAACACCATGCAATTTCAATAATAATAATAATAATAATAATAATAATAATAATAATAATAATTTCTTACCAGCCTCTCCCTCTGGATCGAGGTGGGGTACAACAGAAATGCAAACACCATAAAATACATATAATTGATTAAAACATTTAAAACTAATACATTATTAAAAGCAGCACATTATTAAAAAGGCATCTTAAAATTCAACTGGGTAGGCTTGCTGGAAGAGATCAGTCTTTATGGCTTTATGGCTTTTCCACAAACTGGGAGTGGCAGAAGAAAAGGTCCTCTGGGTAATACTTGTCAGCCTTGGTTTTGTTGGCTGGAGTAAATTCTTCCCAGAGGACCTGAGTGTGTGGGGCAGATTGTACGGGAGAAGGCTATCCCACAGGTAGCCTGGACCCAAACCATGTAGGGCTTTAAAGGTGATAACCAACACTTTATACTTCGCCCAGAAACTAATTGGCAGCCAGTGAAGAGATTTTAAACTATGCATACAAACATGTTTTAGGCAAAAGAGATACAGTACCTTTTTTCTGTAAACAGAGAAAAAAATCTGTATTGGAACCAGGACAGAATGGACATAAAAGTGGGAAAAGGACAAGATGCACAGAAAAGGACTTGACATATCCACCCAGCCCTAGTTAGGATACTTTTTCTTAGCACTGAATTTTAAGCTCCACAGCCTATAATCAAGTTGGGACTGCAAACTTGTGGTCATTGAGGCCAATGCAGCATACCAATTACTGTATGTAAGGAGGCCCACTTTATTTTCAGGTTTGTTGCCTGCCTTGAGCTATAAAATAGGGGTCTGTCCAGCCTCAAAAAGTAGCTGGTTGGGTGTGCCAGGCTCAAGCTAAGATTAAAATAATAATAAAAAACTAAGTTTTGGTCTTTTGGGGTTTACGGTTAAGTGTTATGTTGGCATATGCTTCAGGGTTGTGAGTTCCTTGCTCTCTTCTCATTAGGGTAGCCAGGTGTCCTACTTCACAGAGGACAGTCCTTTATTGGGAGGTGTCCTTTCTTTAAAGAGGTGACCAGCCGTAGTCTGGTTTAAAGTCAAAGAACCCTAAGATGCTCACGTTCAGGAAAGGGAATGAGGCGAAATGCACTTTGATGAGGAAACAGGAGAACCTCAATGAGCTCAAGTCTCTCCCACTAGAAATATAAATTTGCATATGCAAATAACATACAGAGTGGTGTCCTCTTTTGTCCTCTTTTTTGATGAGGCATTTCCTCTTTGAGGCAATGCTTAAGTACCACCTTACCTCTCCTCTGTGAGAAAAGGAGGAGGACATCAGAAGCTTCTGCTTCTGCTTTTAATTCCTCAACAGTTTAGCACACATATGCATGTTATGTCTTTCCCTTTCTTTGTAGGTTGGATTCACCTGCTTTCGGCATAGAGTTGTCTGTTTTGCATGCACTGGATTAGTTTCTGGTTATTACTTTTGTCACTGTAGCAACCTGACCATTATGGGATTACATTTAGAACCTTTTATATTACAGGTTGCAGCAAGACTCCACCCTTATACTTTTCTTTTCAGTTCCTTTCAGCTTTTGCCCAGTGCTGTTCCTGCAAATAAACAGTGCGTCCATTGACCTACAAATAAACTGAGTTCTAGTTTTCCCTAAGAAGCTCTTCCTATTCCAAAGTCACACTTGTGGACTATACTGTTTGTCTTGTCTACCACTGACCCAATGGACCCAATCCTTGAACTCAGTTGGAATATCCCTGCCTTTGTCTGTGAACTGTTGGAAGCTAGAAAGTTCAATCTGGGGATGCTATTGATCAACCACAGATTTAATTTTGCTTATTCCATCATTTAATCTTCAAAGCCTCTCTACTAGTGTCCTTGAAACCTTTTATTTTCTTATGAACATATCTAATCCTTTCCTTCTTTAGGAAATGGCCTCATGAAAATCTCAATTTACTTCAGCTTTAAGCTCTGAACAGCGACTGACTTTACTTGATGCACTCTTCAGATGGCAAGGTAGCAAGGCAGAGAGGTGCACACAGTCTTCCTCTTTGATATGAAAACTGCTCATCCATCACCTCATATATCTATGAAGCCTAATTCACCTTCCTTCCTGTCTTTCTTCTCTTTATGACTAATGCCCTGTCAAAATGCCATTTTTTTTCCTGAATCAAAGCAATTTTTGAGTAATATGAATGGCCTAAAAGCTTCTCTTCGTCTCCTCAGCCTTTTATATTCAGACATAATATTGCTGTCTGTTCTAAGGCTTAATTACTTTATCATTTTTATGTAAAAAAATAATAATAACAAGAGCGACAAAAGGCTCCTTTCAAACAAGGAGGTGTGTAATGGAGGTGCTTAATGAGACAGCCGTAATGTCATAAAAGGAGCTGTCAGGATAAAGTGGCATGGAACAGGCCAGATAATGATCCTGACATGAAGGCTGAGCTGAGAAGTATTTTGAGCAAGAGAAATAACAGTGATGACAAGCAAGGCTGGATGGGCATATGCTCAGTTCATTAATTAATCTGGGGAGGGGGGGAACTATAGCTACTAGCTTAGTCTTGCACAAATTGTGGCTCGCAAAGTTAGGCACTGCCCACCTGCCAATGAGGCCTGTTCAGGCACTTAGTAACAACCAGGCCAGATCTACACTACTGCTTGAAAGTGCGTTATAACACTTTTGACAACTGTATATGGAGTGTGTCCTGAGCCCCAACAGTTGTCAAAACTGTTATAAAGTGCTTTAAAGCAGTAGTGTAGATCCTGCCCCAGTCAACAGTACAGTCTCAGGCAGCAGAACAATTGAGAATGGTTGTTGAGCTACACATTCACCTTGAAGGGTCACAACGTGTGCAGATATAATAATAATAATAATAATAATAATAATAATAATAATAATAATAATTTCTTACCTCCCTCTCCATTTTGATCAAGCAGTGGACTTAGGCCTTTGCTAGACCAGGCTATATCCCAGGCTGATACCCAGGATCAACCCTCCCTGGCACCGGGATATAGCCTACCCCTTTGGGCCCGGTATTTTCTGTGGTCTTGGGCTGAGCCTGAGACTGCGGACCATGTGGCCCATTTTCGTGGCATGACCCCAGCTATGCATGATTACTTGCACGTAGCCGGGAGCCACGCATGGGGCGCAGGGTGGGGGGAACGGGGAAAATGATTTTTTTAAAAAAAACCTTACCTGGGCACATGAGCGTTCGTGGGCATCCGGCCCTTTAAGAACAAAAAAATTGGCGGGCGCGATGGCTTTTTTCGTGAGCTCGTTGCACTTGATGTATCGACTAGCGCGACAGCCCGCAATAGTTGCATCGCAGGCTCTCCCCTCCTCTGTTGCACTTTTTAAAGTAGGTCTAGCAAAGGCCTTAGTCTATCCTAGCAGTGGACTTAGAAGCAATGCTAGGGGTAATTTTTTGGGGGGTGGGAGGGGATATTGGGCAAAACACTCTCAATGCTCCCTTCTCTGAGTGTGCCCTGTGCACTATTGTTGTGCTTCCAAGCTGTCCCGCTGTGGTGCAAGACAATAAAGAGGTCTGCCAAGTAATCCACAAAACTTTATTCAGCAAATAAATATCTCTTCACACCTGAGGAGAGTGTAAAGACTAGGCTAAAGCTTGGGTGACTAAGCTAGACAATTGTCCTTTCAACAAAAGGGAAGGTTTCTCCCCTGAGCCACTTTACTTCAGAGACAGTTCTTCCGAAAAAAGCCTTTGGCGAGAAGCTAGCTGAGGTGATCGCTTCTCACCTTCTCTTAGCTCTGCCCATTTGAGTCTGTGGTGGACAATTGATTGGTAAACTCTGAAGTCCCTTCCCCCACTGAGGATTGCTGAGTTCCCACAGACTCTGAGTTGTTAGTGTTTTCTCTGATAAAGTCTGGTAAAGATTCATCCCTGGCTACTGAAGAGCCTGGGAGAATCTCCTCCCCTGCTTCCTCTGTTGGCTGGTACATTTCTAGTCCTGTTTCTTCTGGTTCAGAACCTGATTCTGACTGATAGCCTGAAACTCCTTCCCCCACACTAAGGGGAACAGGCCTGATCATGACAACCATTACCCTAGTTGGCTGCTATTCATTGACTTGCTTGAGTGCAGATGGAGAAGAACTCCTAGTGGATACAATCAAACACTGGTGAGTGCCTATAGTAAGGTATATTCAAGGGCAGTGAGGGTGGCAAAAAACCAAAACAAAATACCTTGCTGCCACTATTGAATCATCAATCTGCTGCCCAGTAGAGTTTTTCAGAATTTTCCGAGAGCTATTACATGCTGGCCCCAAGGACATTGTAGAACCATCTGAGGCCTGCTGCAATATATTTGTATGTATTATTATTTCCTGCATTTTATTCCACATTATCCAAAAGGCCACAAGAAATGTCATTGTGCATCCTACAAAGTAAAAATGTGCAAGGGCAATATAGTGTTACCATGATGGGATCGTAATGCGTTAGGGCCCACGACGAGCATTTTTATGCACTTTCCATAACTTTTGTATGGATTTGGAAAAGTCAATTCCAAAAAATTGGGGAAGTGTGAATATTAATGAATAACCCAACTTTGGTTTTCATATCAATTTGAAAGTGCATAATTAAGTAAGTATGCATAAAATGTGAACCAAATGCATTCTTCCCTTATCCCTAAGCAGTAAAACAATGTGCAGTCGACCCATGTACCACAGTGCAACCTGGACACATGGCTTCTCTGATGCTCCTATGAAGCTTTCTTGACTAGGATGACTTCTCACTTTATTTCACTGGATCCACCCATTGTGTATGTGCATCAGATCATTGCAAGAGGGCATAAAAACCATGTATGCTTAGAAATGACAAGGTGCTTCACAATGAGTCATATCTATGATCCATCAAAGGAACGCCCCCTCTCCTATGTACCTGTATGGACCCTAAGGTCAGCCTCAGGGCTCCTTCTCCATGAGGAAGTGAGGCAGGTGGCTACCAGGAGGAGGGCCTTCTCTGCTGTGGCACCCTGGCTGTGGAATGAGCTCCCTAAGGAGGTTCGCCTGACACCTACACTATATTCTTTCAGACGCCAGGTGAAGACCTTTTTATTCTCTCAGCATTTTAACAGTCTATAAATTTAATTTTACCTTGGCTGTTTTAAATTTATATTTTAAAATTGTATTTCTGCATTACTGCTGATTTTATCGTAGTTGTTCTTTTATATTGTATTTTATATCGTGTTTTTATGCTGTTTGTTTTATACTTTGAATGGTTTTAATTTTTGTGAACTGCCCAGGGAGCTTTGGCTATTGGGTGGTATAGAAATGCAATAAATAAATATTGCCCACTCTGACTGGCAGTGGCTCTCCATTGTCTCAGGGAGACATTTCTCAGTCCTGCTGCCTTAGAGCTACTTAATGGACTCTCCATTATGGCTTTCTCTGTGCAAAATGTGTGCTCGTGCAGTGAGCTCTAGCCACTGTCTTCTTTGGAGGACGAAGAAACTCATTCAGTTTGCATTTGAATGTGAACTTACCTTATCCACACTTCCCAAACCAATACATGAACCGAAATGCAGTTATACTTTAATATTCACACTTTGTAGAGAACATCAGTTATTGGGTGATTTAGAAATGCAATAAATAAATAAATTGAATCAAAATATTCACATTTTTTCCAAACTTGGTGATACAATTCCCCAATTAAAACAAACAAACAAATACAAAAATCCATAGCTTAAGGAAAGTGTGCACAGAAATATGTACATACTATGTAATTTTGAGCACACTTATCTCTAATATACATAATGAAAACAACACCGAGAACTACGCTATATAAGGAGAAATTGTTTGCGGATAATGTGCGTATTAGGCAAAATTGCATACAAAAACGCACATGAAAATGAGTACAAATCTTCATGGAAACGTAAAAAAACACTTTGCAAACTGGCACAGAAATAGGATAAAACAAATGTAAGAATGGAAAAATGGGATGCTGAGCAAAACCAAAACTGACAGTCCCATCCATCTCTACTGCCTTCAGTGCACATGAAGATGCAGGGTGAGTATGTGAAAATCTTTGTGTGTGCATTTGTGTGCATTTCAGAAGTGAAATGAATTTGCTACACAGTTAACAAAGGGAAATCACGTACTTAATATGAACCCGAAAGTAATTTTTATGTAGCCAGCATTGGGATTATCATTTTTTTAAAAAAATGGTTAAAAAAAAAATCCCCATAGTTTGATTCAAAAGGAAGAGGGCAGAAATCACATGTTTTAAAGTTGCAAGAGACAGAGGCCTTAGCTAGACCTAAGGTTTATCCCGGGGTCATCCCTGTGCATCTAAATGACACACAGGGGATCCTGGGAGCAGGCAGGGACAACCCCGGGACGATCTTGGGATAAAACGTAGGTCTAGCTAAGGCCACAGTTAAGAAACAGAGTAGCCAACTATGTTAATGTCATACCTCATTTTATATTTTGTATGCAGCTTTCTGGGTGTGGAGGGGGATATTTTGACTCCTTTTACAAGAAGAAATATGCCAATGTCCCATTTTAGGATTTGCCAAATACCCAGGATGTACTGGTCTTTTATACAACAGAGTGTAGGTCACATAGACATAGCTGTACAATGTTGATACCTCTGTGAGTGACTGAGTGAGTCAATAATGCTCCAAGCGTATAAAATGTGTTGTTGTTTTTAGAACCTTTGTTCCTATCTTGATCTAGGAATTCATAGCCTTTTCTTTTTACACTGAATATAACACTTTTAGTAATAACCAAGTCCCATTTTCAGCACATTTTGTGTGGTGGGGGTGGGGTACCAAAGGTTGTGTTGCCTCAAACCAGCAATGCCCTCTCATCTGTGAGAAAACCCACTTTCTGAGGGAGAAATCAACACACAGTGTCAAGGTAATGCAAATTTAATTGTGCATTGCAATGTTTTCAAGTGAAATTGCTTGAGACTTGGCTATGTTTGAATTTCTCCCACACTTAAAGTTTTGAGTTCATTCAGCCTGAAAACTCTGAGTGCAATTCAGAAGGGAGACTGAAATCCTACATGGATGGAAACCAAAGAAAATAACCTCACAGCACTTCTGCTTAAAAAAAAGCTGAGTTTTGCACTGCTTTGGATGGCAAGTCTGCAGAGAATTACCCCAGAAAATAAAAAGTCTAGAACCTGGAACTGTCCCTGAGGTTCATGGACTTTCTTATATAATTTAGTCCTACAAAGCCCTGAGAGTAATGGTTTATTTCTAGCTTGACTAGGGATAATACTGTGACTACTGAGCTAAGTAAAGCATTGTAAAGATTCTCTCAGAATGAATATTCAATTTAATTGAATTCTGATGGAATCTTCTTGGTTTAAGCAATCACGCTTGTCTATGTTCAGTATTACTTGGGGGATTACTGGAATAATGAAGTACTACTGTGTTAATAAAACATATATGATGACTTGAGTTGAGCTTGTTCCTTGGACAAATTGCCATTTAACCATGGATGGCATTCACAATACACATGATCATAGTCCTGTATACTCAAAATAATATTTTGTTCTCTCTTTATAGCATGGTCCTGCAATTCCATTAACTCAAAATAAATGTGCTAACATCTAGTGCTCTGATGTACAGTCTTGAAGTGCAGAGGCAACATTGCTAGCAGGCAGCATACCAAGGGCATTGTCTATTGCATGGATCATCTTGCAATCAATCAGAGTTCATTCTCAGTTTCACTATGTGACTCTGAGAGGTGTAATTATTGATCAGCATAATGTTGATTTAGAAACATTTAATTTTGTGCAACATCCTAGAACTGGGGCGGGAGCATGCGGTGCTAGTCTTAAGGAATTTCAAAACTATAAAATACTCAGTTTGGGATCTGGTAGCCCCTCAGCACTGTATAACACAGCTGAGGAAGTCTCAGAGCATCATCTCATGGAGGGAAATCGTGATTCTGCACCCCTGCTTCTGTCCCTCATTACTTCTTCTCTCTTCCTAGTCAGGAAAGAGGAAGTAAACAAAGACCACATGGCCCATTCAGAGGCTGCTTTGATTGCACCGCTTTTCCTGCACACAGCAGGAGATCATGGCGCATTCTGTTTAAAAAAAATAGCCAGATTTTTATTTTATTTTTATTTATTTTTTGTGTGTGGGGAGTCTATTTTGTGATGGAAAAATGAGCGGGAGGTGGACAACATTGTCAAAAGGATGCGCACAAATACATCAGTGGGCAGTAGTGAGCAAGTGATAAAATGCCTTCTGATGAACCTCCCAGGCAGGGAGAAAAGGTTCTTTATTCCTTCCCTACTTCTGGAACACATCCCAACCACTGAGCAACCTGAGTAACATTTTGTTGCAGGTCCTGCAGGTTACAGCTCAATAATGTTTGCAACAACCTTGTAGGAATAGGTTTGGGGAGTTGCTTGCTCTGGATGGGGTTGCATTCCTTCTGAAGCAACAGGTGTCTAGGGGTACTCTTTGATTCTACCTTGTTACTAGAGGCCCAACTGGTCACAGTGGTGTGGAGTGCCTTCCGGCTCTCAAAGACCATAACTAGACATGAATTGCCACAGAAATCCCTGACCTGGTAACCTCCCGGTTAGACTAGTGCAAAGATCTCTACATGGGGGTGCTCTTGGAGGACATTCAGAAATTGCAGCTTATATGAATGAATGAATGATGGTTTAATGAAGTTAGCTGGATGTGTTTATCACTGGTTGTTTTATTTAGTGCTGTTCCGAAAATTTCTCCCATGAAAATTTTGACCATTCTCATTTAATTTCATAGAAAAGAATTACTTTCAAAAACAAATTCAAAGGAGAAGAAATTTCAGAGAAATACCCATGGGTTTGGTTCAGGGCTCTTGTGCTTTCCTTACTTATGAGATGGCTGAGGAACATGTGTGAGCATCCTGTCTTTCATTGTACAACCATCTCCCTGACTGGCTATGGCCTCCTTGGCTTCCTGCATTTCCTGCCCAGAGAAAGACATCATAAATTAATTCCACCCATAGGGTCTTTTCAGATCAGGAGGTACAAGCTGCCTGGGAAACTGTAGAGCAATGGTGAAATGTGTAATACAAAGAAAAAAAGTAGACAGAGCCCTCAGCCACCTTACAGATAAGGTCAAAACCAGCACCAACACATATTCAAAATCAATTATAAAATGCCCTGATAATGAGAAAGAAAAATGGAAGTTCCTTTCATGGGAAAAGAAAACTCTCATGAAATTCCTGATATTTTTCTTGTTATTCACTCCACATCTATTTATTTATTCATTAAAACATTTATATCCCACCCTAAATCACAAGGATTTCAGGGCAGCGTCCAGATAAAACCATACATATAAAATAAAACAATAAATATATACTTCTAAAACAAATTAAACCATTAATACGTTAAAACCAATACCTAAAGTGGATACCAGGGAATTCAAGCCTCATTTGGTGGAGACAGAGGGGGGAAATCTACCTGTTGCCAGTGGAAAATGCCACAGGAAGACAAGGGTAAAAAGGAGTTGGAATACCGTTTTGTCTCTTTCACTTGCATAGGATGTTGCTGGCTAGTTTTGGCACCTGGTGGAAACAATTCTTTTCCACCAGGCCTCTTGTTTAATCACTGGAGCTATATATCAGAATGGGTTACTTGGGGCAGTATATATTAAACTTAATGCTTACTTAATGCTTACTCCTGGAATCATTTTGTGATGAAGGGCTGGACTTATTTAAAAAGTTATAAATTAATAAATAAATTCTACGTATTTTAATTATTTATTTATTTATTGCAT
This sequence comes from Elgaria multicarinata webbii, assembly GCF_023053635.1. Lineage (NCBI taxonomy): Eukaryota > Metazoa > Chordata > Lepidosauria > Squamata > Anguidae > Elgaria > Elgaria multicarinata. The sequence continues at coordinate 29,991,762 of NC_086176.1, forward strand.
TTTTATACCGCCCAATAGCTGAAGCTCTCTGAACAGACTAGAAAGCAGCTTTTACCTCTTCATGTGCCATTTGTGAGAATTACTCCTTACATGCGGAAGAAAATTTGATAGAAGAAATGCGCAATGGGCTAAGCTTTATGAATTAGATATTTGTGCCCTTGATTTTCACTCATGTTGGCTTTGGCAATAGAGCAGACCTCTTCATAACACAAGAGGAGAAAAATCAATGGCACCCTTGTGTTTCCTTGTTACCTACATTAAAATTGAATACACATCATCTCCACCTTCCACATAACAGTAAAAAAGTGGATGGGGGGAAAAAGATTTGCGCGATCAATTGTTAGAACCAAGTTTTAACTGCAGACAAAGCAATAAACTCACTTTCACACACGACCCACCTACCTAAATACTTATACTTTTCAGCCACAGCTTTTAAAAAGGCTTACGCTTAAAAAAAAACCCAAAAAACTACAGCACAAATTATGGACGATGAAATATGAATAGCATAGCCCTATGCATGGGTTATATCCAATGATGACTTTGCCTTAGTAGGAATCATTTCTGTTCACAGGTCTGGGAAGACAATTTTTGCTGAGCCCTCTATCTATTTATGTGTACTGTATTCCATACACACACACACACACACATTGATGTTTCTGAGGGTTGAGGGGCCCTCCAAAATAGAATGTATATTCTATTGTATGTATTATTAACATTCATATACTGCCTTGTGTTTTAGAGGTAAATAAATCATCCCATCAAGGCCTTCCATCAAGATTTGGATATGACATGGTGGATGCAATAACTCCGGGTATCGCTGATAACTGGGTGCACCAACTTAAATGAGTGTAATCACTTTCCACTGTGATTTCCAACCCATTACTGGATACAAATCCATACAAACCCAACCCATAAGGCTGCACTGCAATCTTATACCCATTGACTTGGGAACAAGCCCTATGGAACTTGATAGGTCTTATTTCTGGGCAAAGCTGTGTATGGATGCACTGTAAGTCCCCCTTGTATTCAGTGGGGTTTGCCCCCAATGGAGTGTTACAGGATTGAAGCCAGATACGAAACAGTAGGGATGTGCTCCGCTCCGATTAGGAGCGTAGAAGCAGTAGCGGATTGGCCTGCTCCGCCTTACCCAGAGGCGGAGTAGGAGCGGACCGCGGACCCCCTAGAAGCAAGGCGAAGAGAAGCGCCCATTTTTCGGAGCTCCGAGTTCAGGCGGAGCGCTCCGGTCGCCATCTTGAAAACATTTCGCCATAGGATTGCATTGCGGCAAATAATCACGCATAACTACGTTGTTTTTGAAGCTATCATTCTGGAAATTCTTGTGCACAGAGAGTCGTGGATGGGGGTCATTTTGAGACCACTCTCAACTTTCTGCGTTGTCTGGGTCGCGGGCTATATTTTTGTGAAAATCGGGTCAACCGCGCGGCTCAAACTGCGTTTTCGGCTTTTCGCCCATAGGATTGCATTGAGGGAAAGAATCGGGGATAACTGGGGGGGTTTAAGCTATCGTTCTGAAAATTCTTGTGCACAGAGAGTTGTGGATGGGGGTCATTTTGAGACCACTCTCAACTTTCTGCATTGTACGGGTCGCGGGCTAGACGTTTTTAAAAAATCGGCGGGAAAAATACCTTTTTCAAAGGGCTGAGGGGCAGAGTCAGCTCCCGGTCATGATGATCCCAAAGTTGGAGGAGGGCATAGGCAAAACAGGTAACTTGGGATTCTGGGAAACTTCTCTTTCTTCATCTGAACGGGCTTTTCCCCGTGTTTTTTTAACACAGTAGCCCCACCAAATGCACAAACACAACCTGAAATCATATACTAAGCCAAGAATAAGAGATAGAAACACAGCACTGCTCCCCACCCTAACCTTGGGGAACAACTGAATCGATGTGGTGCAAGGGGATGAGCTCCCCTAGGGCATCTCATCTTGGACGTGCCCCCACTCTCTCCTGCACTGGAAGGCCATTAGAGCCTTCCAAAGAGAGTAAAACGGTGGAGCAATGCCTATCATGAGTTGAAGTGAATGGTCACTTTTCAGTGGTGGAGCAATGCCTGTTCTGAGTCAAAGTGAGCGTTTTACTTCTTCTCAGAGCTGTGGCTGTCAGTGTCTTGAACTGGCAGCTACTTCCCCCTCCCCCGGGCACGTCCCCCTATTGCTGGTAAAAGACAGATATAGCCTTTTAAAAAAAGTTCTTCTTGTTGTTTATTGAGCAACACTGCTGCTTTTAATTCCACCCCTCCTTTGTTTATTGATTGATTTATTCCATTTTATATGCATTACTGGCTTATCCTTGGCTCACTTCCTTATGCCCCCAGAAATGCCAGCTGCATGCCTGCCTGCCTTCCCTCCCTCCTCCCCTGCCCACCTCGCAGGGATGTTGTGTGTGGGGTGCCCGATTTTCAAAAATTCACCAAAAATCAGGGGATGATGGGATTGCTTTGAAACTTGGCATGCGTGTGTATATCCCCATGAGGTGTCATGGTGCCAAACATGAGGTTTCTAACTTGAACAGAAAAAAAGTTGTATAATTTTTTAGCTTTCAATGCAAGCCTATGGGGGGGGGAAACGGAGCTCCGGATCCGGATCCGGAGCTCCGGGCGGAGCGGAGCGGAAGTGGGCGGAGCGGGGGCGGGGCGGAGCGGCCCGATCCGGAAAATGGCGGATCTGCAAGTGAAGCGGAGCGGGGGGTCTGTGCACACCCCTACAAAACAGACAGAAGCAGCAGAAGATGGAGTGATCCAAATGACCATACATTGAGGTCAGATTTACCTTTCGGCAGCAGGGCAGAGGAGGAGACAAGTTAATAGGCGATTTCTGATTACATTTGTCACTAACTTTTACTTGATGTAAAAAAAGAAGAAAGAATGAGACGCAATTTTTGAGGTTGCTGCTCATGGGAAACTGAAAAGTGGGGGGAGGGGGAGAAAATAAAAGAAAAACCAGGGAAATTTCAGAGAAATGTTCCGCTTATCTCTACTTGGAAACTCACAGGAAACATGAATCCACATTCATGCTGCTGCCTTTCACCAGCACTGGATTTTGTGTTAAAAGCTACGGTTTGGTAAAGAAGCTCTCCAGGGAGTAGTTAAAGTTGATTAAGATTTGGGATCGATGTTGCTACTGAATTTTGCCTAACTTGAAATTTCAAGGCAAATGTGGAGGAACAGAATGATGAAGGAGGTAATGAAGACTTTTCATAAGAACACTTATCATAGGGGTTTTAGATCAGATCAGATGTTAACAAATTACTCCAAAAGCTTTGGCTTACCTGGTAGCCTCCAACTGGTTTGGTCTGTAACTCACAGAATCCTGACAATTGACCTTGCTGGCTGGGGCTGATGGGAATTGAAGTCCAATGCACGTGAAGAGCACCATTTTGAAGAAGGCTGTTCTGGTATACAGTTTTATAGAGGAAATGATGTCAGGCCTACCGTGTTCATGGATTCAGACACAACATCTGGATGGTTCCCCGACTGTGACTGCTGAAAATTGTGCCACTGCATCTGTGGAAAAGGCAAGCCAGAAGCTGATATTTTATGAGGCTGCATCTCCAACATCTGTTGGGCCATTCCATGTGGTGATTTGTTCTGATTTACTGATGTCTGGTAAACTGAATGGTAGACCTTGCCATGATGTGTTTGCAGAATTGGAGAAGACTTTTCCATCATGTCACTTGAATGAAGTAAGTCCAGCAGCACTGAATCATAAATGCATGTCCACTGGCACTCCATGTCTTCTCCCACATCTCCCTGAATATATTCAGTGGAAGAAAATGTGTGACATAGTATCATCATACTTAGGCCTTAGCTAGACCGGGAAAAATCGCAGAGCGAACTCCGGGATCGTCCCTGTGTGTCCACATGATGCACAGGGGATCCCAGGATCAGGGAGGGATGATACCTCCTTTGCCCTGGGATATTTTATTTATTTATTTATTTATTACATTTTTATACCGCCCAATAGCCAAAGCTGTCTGGGCGGTTCACAAAAATTAAAGCCATGAAGAGCATAAAAACAACCAACAAATTTAAAACACAAATACCAAATACAATATAAAAAGCACAACCAGAATAAAACCACACAGCAAAAATTAATATAGGTTAAAATATGAGATTAAAACAGCAAAGTTTAAATTTAAGTTAAATTAGGTGTTAAATAACTGAGAAAATAAAAAGGTCTTCAGCTGGCGATGGAAAGAGAACAATGTAGGTGCCAAGCGAACCTCTCTGGGGAGCTCATTCCATAGCCGGGGTGCCACAGCAGAGAAAGCCCTCCTCCTAGTAGCCACCTGCCTCACTTCCTTCGGCAGGGGCTCACGGAGAAGGGCCCCTGTAGATGATCTTAAGGTCTGGGCAGACACATATGGGAGGAGGTGTTCCTTCAAATAACCTGGCCCCAAACCATTTAGGGCTTTGAATGTTAATACCAGCACTTTGAATCGGGCCTGGACCTGGACTGGCAGCCAATGAAGTTGTAAAAGGACTGGCGTGATATGATCTTGCCAGCCAGTCCCTGTTAGTAGGTTGGCTTCAGCCCGCTTTTTCCACTGTCCGGGGCTGAGTCCAAGACCGTGGAATGTGTGACCCATTGCTGCGGTTTGACCCAGCTCTGCATGATGGGAGCTGCACCCATCAGGCGTAGGATTGGGGAGTGGGAAAAGTAATTGTTATTATTTTTTTTAAAAAAACTTACCTTTAGCGCATGAGCATCCTTTCTCTTTTTTTAAAAAATGGCATGCGTGACGCCTCTCCTCCTGAGGTTGTCACGCCTCACGTATAAACAGAGGAAGGATCTCGTGTTAATCACAATGCAAGACCTTCCCTCCTCCATCGTGGACTAAGAGGTAGGTCTAGCTAAGGCCTTACTATTTCCTTAGCCCTAGAAAGAGCAGCAAACAATGAAATGGATTAGGGTGGGGAATGCTGAGCATGATTGTGTTATGTTTCCTGTCTCCTTTAACAGTGGAGACATGGCATGAAATGTGGCCAGGACCAGTCTGTTTGTAACCCATGTCAATTTCATGGGTTATCTCATCCTATCTCTATTGTTTCCTGTGATTATTTTTTTTTTAAAAAAAAAGTGTGCAAAAATGCACTTTTACATTTTATGCATTTCCCTTATTTATCTATTTAAAATTATATTTAGGGCACCTTTCAGGGATGAACCTTCTCAAGAATGCAGACAAAATAAAAACAGAACAAATCAATGCCAAATATATATATATATATATATATATATATATCCTTTAGTATACAAATATTCAATACAAACACTATAAGATACACATTTAGATTATCCTATAAAATATTATATATGTATGCAATTTGACCAAACATATTCTTTCAAATTTACATTTTTAAATTTAAATTTAAATTCCCCCTCCGTTGTACACTTTTTGCACATTTTTGAGCCCAGATCTGCATTTCAGAATTCATAGAATTTCACAATGCAAAGAATAATTGTGTTCTGATTGGCAAATTAGTCTAGCATTTATGAATTAGATATGTTGCTTAATTATTATTTTTTTTACTTCTCCCCTGTTCTTGTTATATAGTAATGTGAGTTTGGCTCACCTGGCATTTTTCTTTCATGCAAGTTTTGAGTATGAAGGCAAGGGAGAAGACCGTACTTTTAATAATTGAAGGTTTTTAAAAAAGCGATTTTAAAGTTAGACAACAGAATAGCTTTTTAGACTGAGATCTGTGGATTCCTCTAAGTGCTTAGATGTTTGTGGGAGAGATATGAGACATCGTGCATAAAGAGGTGCAAGCAGCCATCGAAATGTTTGAATTCATTGAGCATAAAGAAAACTAACCGCGATGTGATTGTACGCTTTATCTGATAGCAATCCAATCTGCACAAACTCCACAAGACTGCAAACAAATTTGATTTGAAAAGGCTCTGCGACTATGCTCTTTGTGAGGTTTTACATGCTTTATATTCTAGTCTTCACTGAAAATACTGTGTGAAAATGTTTCTTCAGATCACTTTGTGAATATGTTGTAGAAAAACAAATATCAGGTTGACGTACATGCATTTGAATGAGTTCCCCACCAGATAGAGAACATAGCTGAATTTAAATATTTTGTGTGTGTGTGTGTGTGTGTGTGTGTGTGTGTGTGTTTTCCTTGTTAAAGATGGCAAAGAACAAGGATTCAAACAAAAACTCCTGAAATTGACACAATAATTCAATGGAAAAATATTTCTGTGAAATGTTCCCCAACTTCATTTCACTGATTTGTTCTGCTAGCTCTTCAGCATGTTTATTTGGAAGTAAGTCCAACTCAACTCAACGGGGCTTACGGGGCTTAAAGGATTGCACTATCAATCTCTGCATAGAATTTCACTGATAATCTCTGACCTTAGCTAGACCTACCTTTTGTTCTGGGATAGAGGAGGGGAGATCTCATGTTGGGATTAATGTGAGATCTCTCCCACATTTACATGTAAGGCACGACAACCTCAGGAAGCGAGGCGTCACACCCACCATTTTTTAAAATTATTTTTAAAGCAACAGCAGCGCACAAACACTTGTGCGCTGAAGGTAAGTTTCTTTTTAAAAATACTTTGGTTTCCCCACTCCCCCCCCTAACCCCGATGGGCGTAGTGCTCCTGAGGAGCGCTGTGCCCTGTGCGCAGCTCCCGGCTCTGCGTGAGTAACCGCGTGGAGCCGGGTCAAGCCACGGCAACAGGCCACATATTCCTGGGTTCAGCCCAGGACCACAGACAAAGTGGGCCTAAAGTGTAGGGCTGTATCCTGGGGCAAGGGAGGAATGATCCCTCCCTGATCCTGGAATCCCCTGGGCATCATGTGGATGCACAGGGACGATCCTGGGGTTCACCCCGGGTTATAGCCTGGTCTAGCTAAGGCCTCTGATTCACACTCGCTCCCACAGTGGGGGTGGGGAACATTCATGGGTCACCTTTTTATACCTGTGGATCTGTTTTTGAATGAAGCATCTTTGAGTTTTTGCAAGACAACTTTCTTCGGCCTTTGCTAGACCATGGGTTAGCGCGGGGTGAACCCCGGGTTCGCCCCTGTGCGTCCAGATGACATACAGGAGATCCTGGGCTCAGGCAGGGGTCAACCCTCCCTTGCCCTGGGGTAACGGGCTCCAGTTGTAGCTTGGTATTTCCCACAGCCTTGGGCTAAGCCCGAGACTGTGAGCGTGTAGACCGTTCCACCAATTTTCCCGGCTACCGCAATTACTTGCAAGTAGCCGGGAAAAGTGGCGGATGGGGCGCAGTGCTCCACAGGAGTTCTGGGCCCATTGGGGCAGGGTGGGGAGATTGAGGGGGAGATCAGAGGCAGGGGGAGATCAGGGGTGGGGTGATTGGGGGTGGGGAGATCAGGGGGGGAGAACGGAGCCAGGGGCAGATCGGGGGGGAGATCAGAGGGAGGTCGGGGGAGATCAGGGGGGAGATTGGGGTGAGATCAGGGCGGAGGGAGATCGGGGGCAGGGGGAATGGGGAAGTCATCTTTTTTTAAAAAAACAATCTCACCTTTCCTCGTTGGTGCACTCCTGCACACCTGGCCCTTTATGACTGAAAAAAAATGGCGGACGCAATGTGGCTTTCCTGCAGCCTGTCACGTCTGACGTCTGGATTGGTGCGACGGCCCGCACTACTTGTACCGTGGACTTGCCCCTCCTCCTGCATGATTCCCAGGTAGGTCTAGCAAAGGCCTTCATATCTCCATTTCACTGAAAAATCAACAAATCAAAACAACCCATTGTAGTATGAGTGAAATGGTTTTGAAATGGCCATTGCCATTTTGAGCCACACTTGGCCTATACAGAGGTGTGAAATGGAAGTCATGTCCAGGATTATGCAGTCTAAGATTACCCAACCAATAAATCATTTTATGTTTTAGGGCTAATTCACATGAATATCTGAGGCAGTGACAATCTCAGAAAACCTCCATCATTCTTGTGTATGGTATCTGTGCAACAAATACCTCACTTCCATGCCCAGTGCATCCTGGGGGTGGGGAGGCTATTGTGGGTGGAGGTGGGAGATCAGGCATGGAGGCACACCATTCATGGCCTCCCTGTGACACCAACAGAGAGGGGAGGGGCAATATGAGCCCATAAATTGGCTCTTGCCATCCCCTCTTCCTCCTCTTTGAAACACAGCTCCCTCCCTCCCTATAAGCAGTGTGGGCTTGCTGGTCATCCTTTAAGGGGGCTGAGTAGGAATTTTTTGCTCATAACCTTTAATTGGTTATGAGTTTTTTCTCCTACTTCACACTGTAAGACAGGTGGGGAGAAATAATTAGGTTGATTATTTCCAGTATTCAAGGCAACAAGCCTGTGTGCACCAGTTGCTGGGGAACATGGGCAGGAGGGTGCTGTTGCACCATGTCCTGCTTGTTCATCCCTGGCCGATGGCTGGTTGGCCACTGTGTGAACAGAGTGCTAGACTAGATTGACCCTTGGTCTGATCCAGCATGGCATTTCTTATGTTCTTATGATTTGGCGTTCATAACAATCTGGTCACATTTGATGATAGGCAGGTATCTGCGGGCATCTTGTGTTGGTTGGGGTCGGTGAGCATTCATTCTATTTAAAGCCATCGACACCTAGAGTGCTTGCAGGGCCCCTGATCTGCATATGGACCCTAGCTTGGGGTGGTAAATTTTAAAATCCATATTGGGGGCCCATTGCACATACGCTAGAGTTGAAATAGGGGGAAAAGCTGCTAGATATGGATTTAGAGTAATGCATGTTTTGGCCCTCAGTTTAATCCTTACTGACTGAACACTCATAAGCATTGAATAATGATTGGTAATTTTAGCACAGTACACTGAAGCTGAGGTCGTTTTCTCACACAATTCCGCCAACACACCTCATTATTTGCACTTCTAGGCATACAGCATGCCTGATATTCTAATTCTAGACTCCTGCTGACCCTTCATTACCTCTCCATTAACTTCTAGCAATTATGATGAAGTTGCTTAGTGATTTCATGGCATACAGTAATTAAGTGGAGATTTAGCAAACTCCTACACGTGGACTCGGCTACTTAGATGTAAATTCATTCACACTATTGTGAAAATAGAACCTTTACATAACTTTCAAAGATACACAAGCTAGTCCCACATTAAATATTTCCCACCTAAAAGTTATAAGTTTAATTCATGAAGCTCCTGCATTAGATTCTCATCCTACTTATATAAACTAGATGTGTGAAATTAAAATTCCTTTGGCTCCCTTTCCTCTGATGTTTACCTGACATTTAACCTTCAAATTTACTTCAAATTTTGCATTAGGAGAAATCTGGTGACTTCCTATGGAAGTAATGAAAGGCCTTCAGTTCTTTCTCTCATCTTATCAAGACTGCAATCCTATACACACATATTTGGTATTTATTAATTAATTTATAATGCTTTCTGTCAAGTTTCAAAGCAGTGAACATGCAGTAATCACTTTAAATAAAATTTCAATGACAGCTGCAATTAAACAGAAATGGCAGGCAAACAGAAACTCAGTTAACTCTTTTCCTATTCTGGCAAACAGAAACTCAATACACTCTTTTCCTATTCACTGTGCTTCCTATTTTGTGACATTATATGTGGTCCTAATAAAGGTATTGTCCTGCTATGTAGCTTGGGGTTTTCTTTCTAATGGGCCAAGGCCACAGCTAGACCTAAGGTTTATCCTGGGATCATCCAGGGTTCACCCCTGCCTGAGCACTGGATCCCCTGTGTGTCACCTAGATGAACAGGTTTGGCCCCTGGATGATCCAGGGATAAACCTTAGGTCTAGCTATGGCCCAAGACTGCTACTTAAATGCTTTTCTTTTCTAATATGCATTAGGGGTGTGAGCTACGCTCAGCAAATCCGAAGGTCCATCAAAGGTCCGACAGAGGTCTGATCTCGCAGAGCAGATATTGGATGGTTTTAAAACCGTCAGATTCCCGTGGTGCAGAGCGAAGGTTGTTTGGAGCTCCAAAGGTATCCGAAGTATCCAAAGGCTTTTTAGGCTTCATGAGGGGTCATTTCAACTTGATGGACTAACTGAACACTTTTCCATATTAGGAAGATACAGATGGGTGAGGGAAGGAGGGGTAGTTTTGAGATTGACTAGAAGCTAGAAACCTCCTACAAAAATTGAAGTCCCCCATGAGTGTCGACTTGGCACCATATGTTTAAATTATGGAAGCTGTGTCTGAACTGGACTGAAACTACAACCAATTTCCTTCACTTCTTGAAAAATTGATGTTGGCTAAATGGACGGATTTAGGAAAAATGGCTCATGTTATGAAAATAATGAAAACCATTCCATGAGTTGTCCCAGGATAAAGTGATGACTGGCAGGTAGTGTAGATCCATGCAGTCTCACAGGCCAATATTGTAAGGATACGGAAAATAATCTTGTGCCAAAGGCTGATCTGTATACCACAAGTGTGGACGCAACTCAGCCAGGCATAAAGACAAGAGAAGAAGGGGCTGTAGAGAAAAGTTTGCTATTGATAGTACTATCTCCTGTTTTGAAGACAGGAGTCAGGTTTATATGCTTTGAATTTTTAAAATAATAATAATAATAATAATAATAATAATAATAATAATAATAATAATAATAGTATTTATATTTATGTTCGTTCTTGTCTGACCTCTCATTGTTGTTTGTAATATGCTGCTGGCTGGCTGGCTTTTTTATTTTGAAATTTCTTTTTCAAAAAACATAAAAACTTGTGTCGCTCAAGGTCCTACATCCCAAAGAGGTTTCACAACCTGAGTTTGAACTTTTTAAAAAATCCTGGAAATCAAGGGTTTTGGATCTGTTTTATTATTATTATTATTATTATTATTATTATTATTATTATTATTTATTTATATAGCACCATCAATGTACATGGTGCTGTACAGAGTAAAACAGTAAATAGCAAGACTCTGCCGCATAGGCTTACAATCTAATAAAATCATAGTAAAACAATAAGGAGGGGAAGAGAATGCAAACAGGCACAGGGTAGGGTAAGCAGGCACAGGGTAGGGTAAAACTAACAGTATAAAGTCTGCACAACATCAAGTTTTAAAAGCTTTAGGAAAAAGAAAAGTTTTTAGTTGAGCTTTAAAAGCTGCGATTGAAGTTGTAGTTCTCAAATGTTCTGGAAGAGCGTTCCAGGCGTAAGGGGCAGCAGAAGAAAATGGACGGAGCCAAGCAAGGGAAGTAGAGGCCCTTGGGCAGGCGAGAAACATGGCATCAGAGGAGCGAAGAGCACGAGCGGGGCGATAGTGTGAGATGAGAGAGGAGAGATAGGCAGGAGCTAGACCTTGAAAAGCTTTGAAGGTTAACAGGAGAAGTTTATATTGGATTCTGAAGTGAATTGGAAGCCAATGAAGAGATTTCAGAAGTTTCCATGGCTAAATTCCTACTTAAGGGCTACCAGGGTGCCAAGTTTCATCAATTTATCTTTAAAAATGACATCTTTTTAATAATAATAATAATAATAATAATAATAATAATAATAACCTAGAACTTTTTTAAAAGTCCTAAAACTCAAGAAATAAACCAATCTACTTCAAACTTGGCATGCCTAAAGCCCTATTTAAGAGCTATTATGCTGCTAAGTTTCATCTCTTTATCTTTAAAAATTACAGAGCATTTTGGTTAATTCCCGTAGGCTATAATAGAGCACTTATCCAAAAATGGAATGGTTCTCCAACAGGTAATCTGACTGTGTGGAGAGACAGAGCCATCCTGAAAATTGGAGCAGAGAATCACCTCATCAGAGCTCTGCTCTGAATTTAAGGGTGAAGCAGACCTGCTCCACACACCACTAGCATGTATGAACCAATGTAAATTGATTCTTATTAAATTTATTAATCTGGAGTTATTCTCAAATCATGAAATCATCTCATAAACACATACACCAAGGAGACAGCATATTGGATTTCCACCAGATTCTTTTCTCACCTTTGTTTCAATTGCTTTGTAGTGGCAAGTTTAGTGCTTGCTTATGATCAGTCCACAAGTGCCTTACTTTCACACCTGACACAGCCTAGGCGTGGAGAGGCTATTGCAGGTGGGAGATAAGGCATAGAGGTATGCCATTGGAGGCCTCCTGGTGGTGCTATCAGAGAGGGGAGGGGGAATTGGAGCCCATTTATTGGCTCTTGACCCCTCCCTCCTTTACTTCGAAGCACAGCTCCTTCCCTCCCTTTAGGCAGCGCGGGTTTGCTGGTCGTCCTTTTGAGGACTGTGTAGGAATTTTTTTCACCTACTTCACACTGTAAGACAGGTGGGGAGAAATAATTAGGTTGATTTGGCATTGGTAACAATTTGGTCACATTTGCTGATAGGCAGGTATGTGTGGCATCTTGAGCTAGATAGGGTTGGTGAGCATTCAGAGGCACCGTTGCAGTGATGGGTAATGCCTGAGGCTCCCCAGCTGCAAGTTTTAAGGCCCAGCTGGTGGGGATAAGGGTTTTCTTTGAGGCCAACCTTCTTCAACCACATGGAGCCTTGCAGTATGGGGGGGGGGGGTGACACAGAAGGCCTCCCTATCCCAAAAGGGGAAGGCTGGGAGTGTCTTGCTTGATAAAACAATGGCATCAGGCCGGATTAGAGAAGATGCCTGCTTAGGTTTATCCTTTCTGCAGATCTATTAATAAACGTGGCCCGGTTTAAATCCCAATTTTGTGTCTGCCTCATTATTTTTCTACTCCACATTCCTGCAAGCAGTACTGGGTACTTTAATTTATCTTCTGTCTAATGCTTGGAGTAGCTGCCAGCATCCCGTTACCGTTGGCTGTTTCCTTCTGATACTTCACATGTTACTGTGAGGACATGCCAGAAGGGTCACATTATATTGTAGGGGAATGATTGGGAAGATAAGCAGATTGATTGGAGACAGGGATGTGGGAATCTGTCAGTTTTCTCCCTCTAAAACATTTTAAATTTTTTTGAATCTCAAGTTCTTTTTGTCCCGAATGTGGAGAAATTAATGAATATTAGTAAATTCTTATCAAAACCCAACTGAAATGAAATTCTCAATCGGCCCAGATTCAATAGGTCCAGCTATTGCCAGCATGGAGAGGACGGTTGTTGTACCTGCCTAGCATGTAGCTTTTAAAGATGAGGAGCCTGAAAGGAAAAAGAAGTGGCAACCCTAATCCAGCACTAACATGGAGAACTCAGATGTTTAAGAGACAAGTCTTGGGGCCTGGTTAGGCAAATCTATTCATATTGGTTTCTCCCACATTTTGATTTTATTCTTAAGTTCTTTTTGCCCTGAATATTGAGAACTTTGTGAATTTGGGAAAATCCTTATCTAAACAAAACTGATTCAGAATTCTTAGCCGTTCCTTGATATAATAATGGCTCAAGTTTCACTATGCTGAGAAGAGGAAGCCACCTCTGAATGATTGTTGTATCATAATCACATCCCTCTCATAGAACATAATGGGAAAAACTTACATGGACAAGGCCTGTTAAGAAGGTTCAGTATCCACCTGATCCCCATTTACATAGGAACCATGCTGCACAGATTGCAGTCTTTGTGATAAAAGAAGTAATATATAATTTGTAGCAATGCTGCACAGGGGTTTTGCTCAAAGCACAGTACTACAGTGCAATGCCATAGAATTCCCTTTAAATTACTCCCCTGTCCCATCAGTAACCATTGCCACCTTTACTGTCTAATACTCCATGTGACACTCACAGAGAAGAAAATCTTCTGTTGCTTTGTCACTCAGCAAGAGATTTAATGGCAGTGTCACATTGTTCAAGGGTGAACTAGCACATGCATAAGCAATTTCATGCCCTCCACCAAAAAGGTGGGTTTCTATAAGCATCTATTGCTATGGCAGACACCAGAGCATGAAATAGTGCTTACAATGCAATTCCCTCTGGACGTTTGAAAGGGAATAGTTACATAGCTAAGCACCAGCTCATTTTCTAGATGGCAGCTTCTTGGAGGTTCTATATTTTATTTACAGCTCACAGTGAGAGTGGATTTTTGATTGAAATATAATTTACGGAATGAAATATATTTTACTGTCGAGAGAATGGAAGGTGCGAATATTCATAATGGAAAAGATTTCTAAGGACAAAGAATGTAGATGTTGCCAGGTGGTATTCCTATTTTCACCCTTCTGTTTCCTTTGTCATCCATGCCCTTCAAGAGAAAATATGCACTCCAAACTCACAGCAGACCATCTTGTAATTTCTACATGTGGCTGACCTCGAAGGCAATGAATAGGTGGCCCTAAAATAGCTAAGGTAGTGGCAGTGATGGGGAATGCTGAATATCTGAATGCTGAATGCTGAATGTAGTGATGGCCACCAATTTGCATGGCTTAGTAGGGGGTTGGATAAATTCCTGGAGGAGAAGGCTATCAATGGCTACTAGCCCTGATGGCTATGTGCTACCTCCAGTACCAGAGGCAGTAAGCCTTTATACACCAGCTGCTGGGGAACATGGGTGGGAGGGTGCTGTTGCACCATGTCTTGCTCGTGGATCCCTGGTCAACAGCTGGTTGACCAATGTGTGAACAGAATGCTGAACTAGATGGACTGTTGGTCAGATTCAGCATGGCTCTTCTTATGTTCTTATCAAGTAGTGGTGTAGAGGTAAACCTTGAAGTGGAGGCACATGTCATTACAGTCCCCATAGCTATGTCCCCAAGGAGAGTCCAAAAATACAGGCAGCTGTGTTGATCTATATTAGCAAACCACTTCTAGGAATTTTCATCTGCTAAGAGCAGATCTTTTCTGAAGCTAATGGCTCTTAATTGCCCTTTCAAGAACGGTAATGTGCTGATATTTTAAAGCTTTAACATACACACACACTCCTCAGTATTCCAAAAATATTTATTTGCCTTTATGTGCATCAATGCAAACCCAAAGCAACTTATGTAAACCACCAAGAGAGCTTCGGCTACGGGGCAGTATAAATAATATACCATCAAAATACCAGCTCCTCTAGTTAACAAGAAGAATAAACTAAGGAGAATCCCTATAAAACATAGCTGGGAAACCATTTTTTTTTCTACTCATGGCTGCGTTCCTTTAGAACCCATTGCCCAAAATAAGGCTGTGCAATTCACCTAAATTCTCCAAATTCCCTCTCAAAGCTCGTTCCAACTCGCATCCATATCAGATCATGAACTTTGCTTCTTTCTTTTCCTTTTGCATGAAATTCTGTCCATAATTTCATGAATAGTTTTCAAAATGGACACATCTGTTATTTATTTATTTATTTATTTATTTATTTATTTATTTATTACATTTTTATACCACCCAATAGCTGAAGCTCTCTGGGCGGTTCACAAAAATTAAAACCGCAGTAAAACACCCAACAGGTTAAAACACAATTACGAAATACAATATAAAAAGCGCAACCAGGATAAAACCACACAGCAAAGTTGATATAAGATTAAAATACAGAGTTAAAACAGTAAAAATTAAATTTAAGTTAAAATTAAAGTGTTATGTGCATCTTTGAAATACACGCATTCTTCTCCCATTGATTACAGCGGATATGTGCGTATTTTTATACACATTTTTTTTAATCTGTGTTCATCAAACACATTTTTCGGGCCTATGAATCAGATTGCAAGCTCAGAAATGCAGATGGATGTCGACTGCAGGTTACAACTTAGAATGTGTGAAGAGGGTAAATCCTGATCAAGAAAGAACTGAAATGAATTTCTCATACATCAGCAGCCACATACTGAGGTGGGGGACAAAGCCAATAAGCTGCTCAGGAAGAACTTACTCTCAATGCTACACCTTGGTCTAGAAGAATAAACAGTGACAAACGCTTCCATCAGTGAGGCCTTAGGTAGACTGGGCAAAATCCCGGGGCGAACCCCTGGATTGTCCCTGTGCATCCACATGACACACAGGGGATCCTGGGATCAGGGAGGGATCATCCCTCCCTTGCCCTGGGATCTCACCCTCCCCTTTGGGCCCACTTTTTCTGCAGTCTCGGGCTCAGCACGAGACCGCGGAACGTGTGGCCCGTTGCCGTGGTTTGACCCAGCTCACACAGAGCCGGGAGCACTGCACCCATAAGGGGTGGGGTGGGGAGCAGGAAAGTACTTAAAATTAAAAAAAACCTTACCTTTAGCGCACGAACTTTTGTGCACTGTTGTGTCTTAAAAAAATTAAAAATGGCAGGCGCGATGCCTCTCCTCCTGAGGTCATCGCGCCACACGTGTAAACGGAGGAGGGATCTCACATTAATCACAATGCAAGATCTTCCCTTCTCCGTCATGGACTATGAGGTAGGTCTAGCTAAGGTCTGAAAGGGGCTGATGTGAACCATACTGTCCTATGTATCAGTTGTGGGAGAAACTGAATCAAACGTGAAAGAACCTGAAACGGACAGGTTAATTCATGCACTAAAATGTTTGGGTTTGAATCCCTATGTATTTAGCCATCTTAGTGCTCGATTGGGGCAGCCACCTTTTTTTCCCTTCTCTGACAGGCTCCTTATCATTAACAGTTATGTGGCAGGCAGGTACAAGATGGTCCTCTTCATGTTGGGAAATAGGTATATCTGCTGAATGTGGCTGGTGCGGATGGGTGAGAATTTAATTTCCATTTGGTTTTGAGAAACCTTTGCCAAACCCCACAAAGTTCATATCCAGGAGAGAAACAATTTGAGTTTTACACATTTCAAATGAAGGAGATAGTGAAACGGACATATCTGCCCATCCTTTGTGTTTTTTCCTAGTGTTACAGAGTTATTAAAGCCTGCGGACAGGTTACTGAATGCTTAATAGGTACAGCATGCAATGTGATCAGAACACTGGATGCCTTGTTGCACCTGTTAAAGTCACTGAGCAGAAACCCTTCGTAAATTATTATAGCCAGGGCCAAGGTAGCTGTAGGCGTACCTCCATCCTGAAAGGATACCAGGCTAAAAGGAAAATTAGTGTGCAGCCAATTAAACACACCTGGTGATAATAAATTTGCCTTTGAGTCTCTCTAAGTAGCGTTGCCTTCTGTGGTCCCATTAATAGTTTATTTTCTGGTCAGGTGCACTATTGATTGTTCTGCACTGAAGCTATTTCTTCCTCATTAGCTTCCCAAACTTTTCTTTGCCTCAATTTTCCTCAAATACAAAAGCTGCACGAGATTATGTGAGGCGTGTTGCTTAGCAACAATCCTATTCCTATAACAATAATGTCTGAGCACGGCATGTCTCCTTCTTCTGGAAGAGTTCGGACGGATTCCTATCCCCGCTCCCACCCCATCCTTTTGGTTTGTTTTTTTATGGGATGATTAATAAAAGGATTGCTCTTAAATGCTATTGTGCTGATATGCGGGTTTCTTCCTGTCCGGTTGTATGAAAACAAGCCAATGTTTTATCTCCTTTGGTATGAAGAGAAGAAGAAAAAATCAAGTAATTTAGACCGCTGGCAATATAACTAGTATAGTCTCTTCCCCAAGATCGCTATCTTTTTATTACTTTCAAACACTATTTTCACACCTAAGGTGTGTGTGTGGGAGGGGGGGATGGTACTTCCAGCTGTAATAGGTGATTTGCTTTATCATGCCCTATTGGATTAAAGATCACAAAAGCTTAAGGAGAAAAATGGTATATCTTTCAAAATTGTTCAAATGCTCTAAGAAAACCTGGCTGGGTTTTGGTTCCTCTTCTTAATGGTATTCTGTTTTCATTCTTCCTTTGTGGAGCATCAAGCTATCCTCTGGTGTTGAGATGATGAACAGAAATAAATATCTAAGATGTTCATGATTGTACTGTGGCTTTTGAGACCTGAGGGTTTCAACATCTTCTAAAAGATCATGAAACTTTTATTAAAATCCTATGGATGGGATAGCCTAGTTGAAGAAATGGCCTTGGCTGATTTCACACTGAGGACATTTATGCTGGCAAAATAATAAATGGTTTCAAAAGAAACATGAGTTGCAAACCGAAAAAATTACATTGCAAGCAGAGGCAGACCTATCATGAGGCAGAGTGGTACAGCTATCTCACGGGATAGACTTGGGTTACTGTTAGGCGTGGCAAAGTGAAAGATGGATAGGGCCATTAAGTGTCATCTGCTTAGACCAGCTTTCCCTAATGTGGTGCCCTCCAGTTACTTTGGACTACAACTCCCATCAGCCCCATGGCAAATGGGACTGGGATGTTGGGGATTGTAGTCAAAAACATCTGGAGGGCTGGTTTCAACTAGTGTCTTGCCGAAAATTTCTCCCAAGAAAATTTAGACCTTTCTCATTCAATTTGATAGAAAATAAATTGCTTTCGAAAAGGAATTCAGAGAAGAAATTTTGGAGAAATTCTCATGAGTTCAGTTCATGGTTCTTGTGCTTACCTTCCTCATGAGATGACTATGTGTGAGTGTCCTGCCTTTCATTGTACATTCATCTCTCTAAACGCCTATAGCCTCCTTAGCTTCCTGCACTTCCGGCCTTTCAGATCAGGAAATGTTGGTAGTGTGGGAAACTGAAGAGCAGTGGTAAGATGTGTAACAGAAATAAAAATATAAACAGTACCCTCAGCTTCCTCACAATGATTAGTTAAGGATAAAAATACCATCAACACACATTCAAAATCAATTATAAACTGCCTTAAGAATGTGGCAGAAAAATAGAAGCCTCTTTCATAGGGAAACAGAGCCTCGTGTGGAGCAGAGTGGTAAGCAGCAGTTACTGCAGCCGAAACTTTCCCCACGGCCTGAGTTCGATCCCAGCAGAAGCTGGTTCTCAGGTAGCCGGCTCAGGTCAACTCAGCCTTCCATCCTTCCGAGGTCGGTAAAATGAGTACCCAGATAGCTGGGGGAAAGGTAACTGCGACTGGGGAAGGCAATGGCAAACCACCCCACTACAAAGTCTGCCAAGAAAATGTCAGCAAAAGCAGGCGTCCCTCTAGGAGTCAGTAATGACTCAAGTGCTTGCACGAGAGGTTCCTTTCCTTTCCTTTCTTTCATAGAGAAAGAACATTTCCAGGGAATTACTGAGATTTTTCCCTTTTTCCCCTAGAAATACAAGGACTGTCTTCAGAATTTTCTTTACATTTTCTTCACCATTAGTTTTTGCTCTATGAACCACCATTTTGCATGTAGTTCTGCCTTCCAACTATTTCACACTTGGCTCCAGTTAGTAGATCTTGACATTCTAGTAAACAAAAATGAAAATAAAAAAGTAGATTCTGCAAGCCTGAACTCTGCCCAACCGTGATCTTGAAGAAAGGATCCAAACCAGGAATGAGTCTGCGTGTTTATAAAGAGGATTTACAGGACAATCCTCTCAATGTTTACTCAGATGTCAACCCCATTGTGTTGGAGCCTTACTACCAGACAAATGAGGATTGAATTACAGCCCTAATCATCCTGAGAAGATCTATTATGTAGTTGCTTAGTCCATATTGTTTATGATTATTATCTTTTAGAAATAATGGAGTAGCAGTCCTATGGCATAGCTATTTGCAATTGTGTAGATAGAGGGGGGAAATTCGTACTCCAAATACTTCCTTCTGCTTGTTAAATAACAAATCTTTTCCTTTAAGCTATGAATAATGCTCCTCCCTCTCTCTCTCTCTCTCTCTCTCTCTCTCTCTCTCTCTCTCTCTCTGTGTGTGTGTGTGTGTGTGTATGAGAGAGAGAGAGAGAGAGAGAGATGCAAAATTAGTTTGTGGTTTAGCCTCCTGCTTTCTTCTTCAGTATCTGTAATTGAGTGTGTGATACAAGATCTTCTGAGAGAGTTATATGTAATGTGACTGAAGGGCCAGAGTCTAATGAAAGCTACCAGAGAAAATAAAAGTTAATATATGGCTCTCTATCAGCTCCCCTGAAGCCTGAACTGTGGGTGCCTCTGTGTTTGCTTGCTTCAATTATTATACTCTGAGCCCAAATAAACAATCTTATTCTACAAGGCAAGAATCTACCTAAGTTTTGTACAAAGAGGAAAACTTTGAAAAAGAATGAAGAAAGTGACACTGCCCATTTGATGTATGAAACAAAAGATGACACATTGCCAGCAAAAAATAAATAAATGCAGCAGGCCTTTTCCCTCTTCCCTGGCACTGCATAACTCATACAAAATGAAGAAAAAAGTAATATCCACCAGTGTACAGTGATCATAGGAAAAGGAGGACAGGGCTCCTGTATCTTTAACAGTTGTTCTGAGAAGTGAATTTCAGCAGGTGTCGTTTGTCTGCATGCCAGGCAGGGTGAAATTCCCTCTTTGTTACAACAGTTAAAGCTGCAGGAGCCCTACCCTCTTTTGAATCTGGTCAAGAGAGCAGGGCTCCTGCAGCTTCCATGGTTATGATGATCATACAAATGGCACCTGCTGAAATTCCCTTTTCTACACAACTGTTAAAGGTACAGGAACCCTGTCCTCCTTTTCATATGCTCACCCTATATCTTTGTTGTTGTTTGTTTGTTTGTTTTTAAAGCTGGGGAGCCTGTTCTAGTTTATGGTATGGAGGGGGGAAGGAAACATTCCTCTGGAATTAATTTGCCTATGAAAATTCTTGACTGGATTATCATTTGGGAGGGCTATGCATGAAAGAAACGTTACAATCTGTAAAGCTCACCTCCACATCCCATGCTTTAAGACTCATTTTGTGACACTATAGGTGGAATATAAATATAATCATCATCATCGTCATCTCTTGTTGGACACATATGTTAAGTCATGTGCAATGAATTCATTATTTACAATTGTCAGAATCAGGTGGTCAGTAGTTTAGAGGCTAAAAAATATCATTGCCTACAACACATCATTAATCTTACATCCAGGATATGGGATATTCTAAGGCCTACCTGAAACATGCAAGCTCCTGACATTGATGCAAAACGTCTCCATTTCTTCCTGCTTTTGCTAAGTAGTCAGGGGTGGGTGGGTGACGGGCAAATGGAAGTGTCTAACTGATGTTGATCGAGTCACAGGTGAAGAGAATCTTCTACATCTCTGTATTCCCATAACATCCTCAGAAGAATGCTCAGCATCTAATCTTATGCAGTTTTTGACATTGCACAATAGCTGGTTGCTAGCTGCGGTTCCATGTCGGTTAGGCATAGGGCAAGGCAAGACAGAGTTGAAACAACAACAACAACAACAACAAAAGAGCAACAAAGACCTCTAGCTAGTAGAAGGAGAGTTCCCAAAGCATTCTGCAAGTCTGACCTAGAAGACTAAATAGGGCTCAGGAAACTTATTTATTTATTTATTTATTTACTGCATTTCTATACCACCCAATAGCTGAAGCTCTCTGGGCGGTTTACAAAATGAAGACAATTCAAAGTATAAAACAACAGTATAAAACCATAATATAAAATACAATATAAAAGCACAACCAAGCACAACTTCACCTAGCCCACTCTACCCTACTGATCTGCAAAGCTTTGTTTGCTAGTTTAGTTGATGTTCAGCAGCTGTCACAGCTGGATGAAGAGGCCACAGGCCTATGACAAACCCCGAGATCCCAATTCAAGATCTGCTGCAGGGTTAAGTCCTGACACTGATATATATTTTAAGGTGGCTATTTGGGCAAGATCTTCAAGAGCACACTGTTTGCTCAACACTTATTTGACATCTCATATATTTAAGAGATAAATTCCATTGCCTTCTAAGTTCTGTTCCCTTCCCCATTAAAACAAATGCAAAACTCCTTTCTCTATTTATAAAAACCTCCGGATTTCACCATCTGCTTCTGCAAACGATGTCAATTTTTGTCTACGTTTTAAGAAATAAGTCAATCTATTGTGCATTCTCCTCTAATCTGATGTGTGTGTGTGTGTATATATATATATCTCCCCCAGCAGGATTCAGGAAATAGCTTATTAATTTTTTTATTCGCTTTTCATATAATTAAAGTTGATTTTCAAATATTTTTTCTGCTATTAAATTGTGTGCTTCCTTAGCCTTAAGTATCCAATCTTATCTCTTTGATACTAGCATTTTCTCTTCTAGTCTCTGTAACAATCATTTTAGCTTTATGCTTTGAAAGTACTTTTAATTCAGTTTTTGTGCAGAGTATCCCTCCCGCCCCATGTTTTATCCACTGGGATATCTTCTAACGTACATTATTTTCCCTTCATCTGTCTTGTCAATTCTTATTCTCTCAATATTTCTGCTTCTCTTATCATTAAAAAAGCTATTATTTTCTCCATTAAGTGTGCATCCTGAAAAGCCTTGCCTTATTTCAATTGTATAAATGCAAATAGTTGGCCATTTATTTCCTTGATAATAAACATCAGGTCTCCGGAATTGATGTATTTAATGGTCTGATACTAGGTCTGCTTAACTTGAAATGTTATTTATTTGGCCCTAATAAGGAAGCACAGACATTTTCCTCCCCTCCTGCCAGTCTGTAAAAACAGGGAAGTGACAGATGGTATGGACCACAATTCACCAAACACTGCTGCCAACACAAATCACTAGCATAGTGTTATGCTTAGACTAGGGCCATAGCTAGACCTAAGGTTTATCACTGGATCGTCCAGGGGTCAAACCTGTTCATCTAGGTGACACACAGGGGATCCAGTGCTCAGGCCAGGGCGAACCCTGGATGATCCCAGGATAAACCTTAAGTCTAGCTGTGGCCTAAAATTGGAGAGAGCTTCAAATCCCCACTCAGTCATGATGCTCATTGGGTGGCCATGAGCTAGCTCTTATCTCTAAGCCTTACATGGAGATTAGGGAAGTTGGAGGAACCCATTTGGGGCATGAAGATCTCTGAACTTCAGTCCACTTGGCCCTACAGACTTTGGCTTGCATTCCCATTAGCTGGCCTCCATTGAGTTGGGCCAGCTTGTAGAGTTCCAGTTTTTTGTTCGTTTGTTTTTTGATTGTGCAAAGCAAATTATACAAATTATGCAAATGGTGATCATAACGTGCGCAAGTTATGCAACTTGTGATCACGATGTGCGGAAGTTAGGCAAATTGCTGCCATAATTTGTGCAAGTTACGCATATTGCAGCTGTAATTTGCACAAATTCCTTTTTACAGAAACGACTCACTCCACCCCCACCCCCCAAAGTTCTCAGATTTGAGGAACAAACCCTCAGCTCAGCTCACAAAGGTAAGCAAAGTCAGGGGCAGTGTGGGAATCCATCCGACCCCAAAAGGGATGGATTTCCCAGTGACATACATCCCTACCAGGATGGGAGAGTAAGCGAAGGTCAAGCTCATCAATTTCCTATGAATTCTGGCTCAAAGCTCAGTCCACCTTGTTTCTGTTTCTGATTGTAAGCTCATTATTGTTGTTGTTGCTGCTGTTGTTGTTTGAATGCAGAAAGACTGCATTTGGGCATGCTTTTATTTTAAAAGTACGCACCCAAATGCACTCTTTCCCCCCTTTGACTAAAGCATGAACATGCTTTTTTCCTTCTTCTCTTTTAAAGGATCATTTTTTAAAGAGCACTTTTTTTTTTTAATAAACACATTTTGTGAATGCAATTTCCTCCTCAGGCACATTTGAGCTTTGCTCAAACAATGGGTTCACATTTGTGTTTGAGGTGTGTGAACATAACTTGACATATTTACGTTTAATACATAATAGGCAGCTGAACATCACTCTGACCCCCTAGAACTCATGTTATGAACCAGGTCCACCAAGTACTTTGCTTAAGCAAGAGAAGGATGGTTTTTATTTTTATAAGACACATGTGTAAAGGAGAAGGAGTGCTTGTGTTTGCACATGCCTCTGGGGATGGTTTTTCAGTGTTAATTGGACCATGCTTCACCTAGACGAGGAAGGACATAAATAATAATTTAATGAAGAACTGAGTTGGGATGGCTTGCTCTCTGCAATAGCTGACCAAAGTACTCATGTAATATAATTGCAGCTATCATCTAATAGGAGCTCTTTTGCCACCACTGGAAGAGGCAACCAGCCACCGCAATGGGCTCTCCCATCCCTCCTTCTGCAAGAGGCTACCAGCCCTATGAAGAAACTCTCTTGCCAATGCAAGATCCAGCAGCACCAGTATTTCAACAATTTAGAACTGTGAATCGTCTCCATTCACTTCCCTTCTTCCAAGATGTGAGTCTGGTTCTGTGATAGATTTTGTAAACATCCATCATGCCAACTGCCAAGAAATTTTGATTTTCAATTGGACTGGCATGAATGTAACAGTCAGAGTGTGACCTCTTGGAGTGTCAGCAGACTTTACAAACTGCCCCTTTGGCTTTCCTCATGGGTCTCCATGCCAACCATCACTATTATGTTATCACTGCATATACAACAAACATCTTTTGACATTTGTGGTGTATTAGTGCACATTGTGTTGAATTTTCCCTGTGCCATAGTCTGAAAGTTAAGGGACGTACAATGATTTCTTCATCTTCTGGTTTTAGGCTTTTAGTAAAATGGAATGCTATAAGATTATTATTTTTTCTGGATCTGCCAAAAGTCCCTGTAGTCTGTTTCATATAGTGGAATGTGGGAGAATCCCTTTCTCTCCTCTGTGCCTTCCCACCATCTCTGATTAATCCTCTTGATGTTACTCGCCTCTTTCTCCATATGCTTCACCTATCACTTTCTGTCATACAAGTGCATCACCCATCTGCCTTGCATATACCATACCACCCATCTCCCCCTCTTTCTTTCTTTCTCCTGCTCGTTCTTTTTCTCTCTCTGGCCATAGCTAGATGGGGCTTTATCCCAGGTTGATCCCTGGGATCATCTCTGTGCGTCCACATGATGCACAGAGGATTGCGGGATCAGAAAGGGATGATCCCTCCCTTGCCCCGGGATCTCGCCCTCCCCTTTAGGCCTGGTTTTTCTGCAGTCTCGTGCTGAGCCCAAGACCACAGAATATGTGGTCGGGCGCTGTGGTTTGTCCCAGCTCCTCACGATTCCTCGCGCATGGGGTGCAGAGCTCCTCATGAGCACTGCGTCCATCGGGGTGGGGTGGGGGAGGGGGAAAGTATTTTTTTTTAAAAAAAATCACTTACCATTTGCACATGAGCATTTGTGAGCTGCTGTCCGTTTAAGAAAAAAAGAAAATGGCAGGCACGACGCCTCTCCCTGTGACATCGCCGTGCACCGCGTGTGTACTGACAGGGAGATCTCACAGTAAAAATATTGCAGGATCTTCACCCCTCCACCCTGCTAGACCGCTAGGTCTAGATAAGGCCTCTGTCTCTGTTTCTGACTATTTCTCTGCCTTTTCCATGCCCTTTCTCTCTGTCCCACCCACCCACATTTTCTTTGGAAGATATGGAGCCTCATGGGTTCACTTATTATTATTATTATTATTATTATTATTATTATTATTATTATTATTTATATAGCACCATCAGTGTACATGGTGCTGTACAGAGTAAAACAATAAAATAACGAAATAGCAAAACCCTGCCGCATAGGCTTACATTCTAATACATGTAATACGTTAAGGCTTGACAGATAAGCAAAACTGACAACTTCTCTTTGTAGTTGGCACTTCCAATAATTTTTGTTAAACCAAAAGCTAGCATCGCTATAATCCAGCCTGTAATTCCCCAATCTGTAATTCTCCAACCTATAATTCCCCAACCTGGCGCTCTCCAGATCTTTTGGAATACAATTCCCAGTGTTCATAACCATTGGCCATCGTGTTTGGGGCTGATGGGAGCTGAAGTCCAAATAATTTGAATGTTTATTAGGGAATGGTGCACATAAAAATGCATATATTAGAGAAAATAATATTAAAAATGCATTAGATTAGGAAACATCTTGCACAAAATCTGCACGTTAGGCAGAATTGGGTACAAAATGCATATACTAGGAGAAATGTATATAAAGAACCAGTGGCAGCATGTTGTCAGGCGCTCCCTTGACCTATGTGTGCTTGTTTCCATTTCTAAAATAAACCTGTGTGTTTATACATCTGAAGAATATTCATAAGTTATCTTCTTGGAGCCTGTCATGCAGTTCTGATCCTGGAAGATTATTTATTTATATAGATATATTTTATTTTATTTATTTATAAAAGGTAAGAACCACCTTTCATCCATGAAGGAATCCAGAATGATGTATACAACATTAGAACAAACGAATCCAACACAAAAAACATACAGTTGCCCATTATAAGATCAAATGTACTTAGCACCTCTCAGAACCGCCCAAAGGTAGATCAGAGAGAGAGAGAGAAAGACAGCGTGTCATGGCTGAGTCTTCTGTGGGAGCCTTGCCACTGGCTTTAGAAAGAAGGTCTGCTCCATAATACTAAATGTGTGGGGACTGGCTCCTGGGAGAGGCAGAGGTACTTTTGTTTAATTCTGATCTGTTTCTTTAAAGAAGGGGTATGACCACAGATTAGGTGGGTGATCCTTAACGGTCAGTTTAAAAGTGAGGGGTGGGGCTATGGCTAAAAGACCACTATTGACAGACACTTGGAAAGAGATTCTTTTCTGCTTCTGTGACAAACTG
This sequence comes from Elgaria multicarinata webbii, assembly GCF_023053635.1. Lineage (NCBI taxonomy): Eukaryota > Metazoa > Chordata > Lepidosauria > Squamata > Anguidae > Elgaria > Elgaria multicarinata. The sequence goes on from NC_086176.1 coordinate 30,018,125, forward strand.
CACCTGTCAAAATTCACTCTTCTGTGTTAGCAGAAGTAACTGAATAAATTGAATCCAAAAAGTGAGGGGCTTGACAAACTTTGCAGAGTCATAAAAGTTGTGCTACAAGCTCTGCGAATGGTAAGTCTTACCTGTGACAATGTGCTGAGAATTCCCCCCCACCCCGGAGAAACTCAGTGAAATCCACCCACCCCCCTCAAATATTTATCCATCCACAAATAGGGTAGAGAATTTCAAGAGGCCATTTCTGCAAAGCTCTAATTTCAATGTTCTGCATCATCGTTAAAAGCACAGCGGTACAAACCACTGACTTCTAGAATATTCTCTCATAGACTGTGCTCTTGCAGATCTTCACTCATTTAAACCTGATCTTGCAATGGCTTAGAGACATGATGGTTTCTAGTCATATTACTTATTGGAGGCAGTATGCCCCGTAATACCAGTGGCTGGACAACATCAGTGGGAGAGTGCTATTGCATTGATGTCCTCCTAGTGGGATTCCTATTTGAGCATCTTACTGGCCACTAGGGGAATAGGACACTAAGCTGAATAGGCCTTTAGTTTCATCCAGCATGGTGATCTTAGGCTCTTATGTAACTACTCATACAGCGAAGCCCAACAATTATCCCCTTGCCTTTCCCTTGTGAGAAGTCATTCAGGGCCTCCAGCCTGGATTTTAAGAGTTGAAAGATCTTTGGGTTATCTTACGTTCCTCCTGCTGTGTCTTCCTATGGTGGAAGCAAGAGAGGTTAATTGTGTCAAGGGTATTGTACTAGCTTTTCCAGTGGGGCATCTCTCAAGCAGTCCCCTTCCAATGCCCCCCATTGTGCTGGCCTTGTTTTGCTTTCCAAAGCACACGACGTGAAGAGAGAAAGCGTTTAACTGTGATTCTTTTGAGGTCAGTGCCAGAACTTACCCGAGATTCCTCCTGCATGCCACAACCCTTCATCATGATCAAATGTGCCTTCAGCCAAGTACAGCAGGACCCAACCCCACATTGTAAAGCCCAACTCCTGCATTGTAGAATTCTAAAATCTAAGTCTGCTCTTCATCTAAATTACTAATTCTCAGGTACAGCACTGTTCCAAAATATTGTAGAATGTTCATGCTCTTCTCTCTCTCTCTCTCTCTCTCTCTCTCTCTTTCTCTCTCTCCTCTCTCAGTTTGATATAAAATAATAATCCTTTCTGAATCAACTTCTGCTGTCTCCCACAATGGAGCAAGTGGCAGGTCATTAAAACAGTTTGCTTGAAAAGAAATACACATCCTGAGAGGGGAATTCTGACATTCAATGGTTTCCTTGCCCTCTTTTATAACTTATAAAAAGATTAGGATGTAGGTTTCCACAGTAGGATCTATAAAGGGAAAGGATCAATCCAATTTGTAATGAGAACATGTACTGATGTAATCAATAGCTGTTATCTCGGCCAAGAATATGCTCCACTTATGAACAATAAGAAGAAAAGCAGTATTTTCAGGAACCCATCACTCCATTTGAGGTATGGTGGCTATACGTTTGGATGAGGTCTCTATCACATGGCGAATGTGTATCATAGTGCTCAAATGTCAGATCTCAGAATGGGGGTAGAGTTGAGCCCTAGGAGAAAAATGGGGAAAAACAAAAATCTCCCCCATTTTTCTAAGGACAAAAAAGTATCTGGGGGAAAAGGGTCTTATTTTTTTTCCAACCCCCCTCCCGTTTTTTTCTGGCTTTTTCCCCCTGGGCCTTCTGGGGGCAAAATGAGGATTAAATTCCACAGCTTTGTGGGAAGGGGAATTCAGGGCAGTCTTTCACATGCTATGGACACAGACAATTCTTGTGGTTGATTTAAGACAGTTGTCATTCCCAGTCCTGTGGTGAATACGGTAGTTGTCACGTAATTAGATAACCACTAAAAGAATGAGATGAATAATGCATTGGTTCAAATCTCATCTCAGCCATGAACTCATATATGGCCTTAGGCAAGCCATTATTCTCTCAGCCCCATATCATTTAGAATATTTGTATCTCACCTTTCTGTCCATTAATGAATCTGCAGGCAATTAACAATATCAATAGTAACAAGTTCAAGCCATTACAAATTAAAACTGCAGATGCACAGGTAATTAGGAAAGCAAAACAAACAAAATACAAGGGGTAAAAATAGGACAAAGAACTCAGTAAAGTATAACAACATTCTTTTTTATTATTCTTTATTTAATAGAAACATTAAAGTACTTCTGATTCATGCAGGCATGGAGACTGAAACCAAGATGGCTGCCTTAGCCTTTGTGCCACGAAAGCAGTAAACATGTTCTAGTGTCATTCCTAGAATCACAGAATAGTAGAGTTGGAAGGGGCCTACCCCCTGCTCAATGCAGGAATACACCTTATGAACAGACCCTCCAATGTGCAGAAGGTTGAGTAAAATTAGGGCCACAACTCTATTAATTTAATGAAACAAGGTGTTGGATCCAGACTTAGGGAAAGAACTTGGCCTTACTTGCACTAGATGTAGTCTGGATTATAGATGGGAGGGTGGGTGCTGGAAAAATCAAAAGTCTGCCAGGGGTCAACCTGGTTTTTCCCATAGTTGTCATTAAGTTTTCCTTTCAGAAAGCCACACACAGGTAATGAGTTCTTTACAAATAATAATAAAAAAAACACTATCCCCTCCTTTTCTCTAAAATAAATGCAACTCAGAATGATTTCATGGCAGGATTTGGGAGGGAGCAGGAGGTGTGGAATAAACATAATACAGATAAATTTGCACTTAATAGAACTGATTTTACCCTGTGGTTTTAAATTGCTATTTATAATCCAAGCTAATCAAATCCTGCCTGTTTCTCTTTGGGATTGTAATAGTGTGTTCTCCACCCCTTTGCCTTCATATTTATCTACTGGGGGTTCTGTATAATGCACCACTCTCCTTTTGTGCTCAGGGCACGCTGCAAGGTTGGGCAGGGGTTGCCCTATCTGTTCCATTGACAGTTCTGAATCTTGTGCTTTTTATATTGTATTTTGTATTTGTGTTTTTAGATTGTTGGTTGTTTTTATGCTCTTCGTGGTTTTAATTTTTTGTGAACTGCCCAGAGAGCTTTGGCTATTGGGTGGTATAAAAATGTAATAAATAAATAAATAAATTGTGACACAGCGACAATGTTGCCCCCAAATATATTTCTCCCCCCCCCCCTCACTCTCCACAGTGTGAATGGCATCTGTCAACCCATACAGAAAAGCGTATAGGGGTGTACTCAGAGTTTCCATGGAAAATAAATAATATGAGGTTCACACAATCCTTTTCTGCTCCTCCCTGCCTGGGTTCTGATTCTTAGTCATGCTACAATGGGATGGAGTGTTGGGGACAGACTTTCACATACAAAAATAATATAGGGTAATGGATGAACAAACACAAAAATGTGTTTAGAGCAAGTACAGAATGGTTGAGGATCATTCACAGTGCTCATTTCTCAGCTAAACATCTCCTTCGGTCAACTTGGGCAGGATCTACAGTACTGCTTTAAAGCACTTTAAAGCGCTTTATAACAATTTTGACAACTGTTGGGGCCCAGGACACATGCCATACAGTTGTCAAAACTGTTATAAAGTGCTTTATCTCTTGAATTGTCTTCTCGCCCCTTTCCAACGGAATGTATTGTTTCTTTGTTTGTGTTCCCCACCCTATAAACTTACGAATCTCTTTTCAACTGGCATCCCAAAGTGGCTCACAATCTTGGATGTCTTAAAATGAAAAACTTACACTTGCAGAAAAACAAAACAATCTGGGTTGAAGCAGAAGTAGGAGCCCAGTGTTGTTTTCCCTCACTCTCACCTTTCCCCTCCTCTCTCTCTTCAATAGCTGAATGTGCTTTTTCAGGCTGCAGGCTCAGTGCCAATGAGAACCTGCATGGATGCCATTCTGCCCTGGCTTTCTGCCTCCACTGAGCCTCTCAGCAAGCTGGTATACAACTCCTTGACCCTGTTCAGTTGACACACTGGGGGCTTTGCTAGACGTGCCGGCTTATGCCGGCAGGAAGGTGGGGCTGAGGCGCGCTAACGTTAGCGCGCCTCCCCCACACTTCCAGACGGCGGAGCCGCAGGGAGGACGGAAGCCCTGCGGCGTCTGCCATTTTTTTTGTTTGTTTGTTTAAAGGGGCCACGAGTGGCCCGAAGACACCGGGAAGGTAAGGTTTTTTTAAAAAAAAAACGGGGGGGGAGGATGGCAGGGTAGGTGGCGGGGGGGCGGGTGACAGAGGGAGCACCGCGCGCCGCCGCCGCTTGCAAGCAGGCGAGCGGCGCTTGCCTGGGCAATGCCCAGGCATTGCCCAGGCAAGCGCCACTCACCTGCTTGGGAGCGGCGGCGGTGGTGCGCGGCACTCCCTCTGTCACCCGCCCCCCCTTGCCACCCACCCTGCCATCCTCCCCCTCCCCTCTCTTTCCCCCCCGCCCCCGGGCCGATGGGCACAGCGCTCATACGAGCGCTGTGCCAGGCCGGTCTGCGGCTTTTTGTGGCTCCTCGCGAGTAAGCGAGGAGCTGCGAAAAGCTGCGGAAGTCTCCACACTTCCCCCAGCCCCAGCCTGAGGCCGGAGCTGGGGAAAAAGCACGCCATAAGCGACTTTGCTTATGGCGCGCTAGACCAGGCCTCACTGCGGCCTGCTGCCGGATTCCCCTGTGCGTCATCTGGACGCACAGCAGGGAAACCGGGTTGGAAGGCGCGCTAAGGCCTGGTCTAGCAATGCCCTAAGTCACAGTAGTTAAGGATTTTGAGCTAAACATTATGGCTTAGTGTGTTGCATGAACCATGACTAAGGCCTTAGCTAAACCTAAGGTTTATCCTGGGATCATCCTGGGGTCGTCTCTGCCTGCTCCTGGGATATCCTGTGTGTCATTTACATGAACAGGGATGACCCTGGGACGATCCCGGGATAAACCTTAAGTCTCGCTAAGGCCTTAGTGTGTTATGTGAATCATTCCTAACCATGGTGGCTACATAACCATGGCTTAAACATGTTCACTAATTATTTGCTGCAAAAGGATTAGCGGCCCAACCGTGGCTTAGCGTTTGTCTGAACAGGCCCCTTATGTGTTCTTTTTTTTGGGGGGGGGGGAATGTCTTGCTCCTAGCTAAACAGGAGATATTATACAACCTTACATTAAGTTATTCACTGTCCAGATATATATTACCTTCGAGAGGCATTTCATATCCTTTCACAGGTTACTGACGCAACAGGTGCCCCTATATCTCTACACTACTTGAAGGTATTGATTTAAAACAGCCTTGCCAAACCTGGTCCTTCCCAGGGCTGGGCAGGGGGGGTGGGGGTGCGCATTGGAACCAGTTGGCATGGGCCTACGATTTTGAGGGGGGCTTCTCCGAGTCCCCCTGAGCAGAGTTGCTTGATTTTTCTGTTGTTGATGATGAATTTGCCCAAAGAAAAGCACATAAAGCATTTCTGAATGTGAAGAAGTGATGTCTTATATGCATCTTGAATAAAAGTGCTTGCCATTACCTTTTTTTATAAATTGTTCTAGTTCATATGTATTTAGAACTGGTTAAAAAATACTTAATGAGCAATTTGAAATGAGGCCTACATTTCCTATCTGGCCCAGGCCTATTACCAACTTTGCCTGGTCCTGGTCCTTATAATAATAATAATAATAATAATAATAATAATAATAATAATAATAATTTTATTTATTTATTACCCACCTCTCCCTTTGGATCGAGGCAGGGAACAACATTAGTAAAGGAATCAACACATTTTAAAAATTCTTGATTTTTCATTGCTCTGGGTAGGCCTGACTGAAAAGGCTAGTCTTCAAAGCTGCCTTAAAATCACAGAGAGAGTTAATAGTACGAATCTCCTTCGGCAGACTGTTCCATAACAGAAGAAAAGGTCCTCTGGGAAACTGATGTCAGCCTACTCTTGGCTGACCAAAGTAAATTCTCCCCAGAGGTGTGCGGGGCAGACTGTATGGGAGAAGGCAATCCCACAGGTAACCTGGACCCAAACCATTTAGGGCTTTACAGGTAATGACCAACACTTTGTACTTTGCCCGGAAACTAATTGGCAGCCATTGGAGTGATTTTAATGTTGGCGTAATATGCTCACCCCTAGATGTACTGGTGACCATCCTTTGGATGTCATCTCCATCTGCCCCAGCCAGTATGGACAATGATCAAGAAAGCTGGGAATTGTAGTTCAAAAACCTAGAGGGCACCAGGTTGGGGGAAAGCTGCTTTAGATCTAGCATCCTGGGATAACATAGCAAAAGGGAAGGGGAGCTGATTCTCCTTTAGAGCAGGGGAATGTAAATCAAAGCTGAAGTGCCTCACTGGCGTTTCCAGTTTCATAAGAATCAGCAGGCAGAAAGCTTAGCCATATTTAATAAGGAGTAAATCTGTTTGCTTAACTCCAGGGTAATTTATAATGCAACGTAAGTATCTATCAAGGTATGAAATCATCTCAGAACGGGGCTGATCCGCAGAGCACTACAACACACTTCATTTCAGTCTTTTCGCAGTCGGAGTGATCACCAAAAGCACTTGAACCCAAGTGCTTATAGAACTCCCAAGGGGAGAGGGTAACAGGTAATAAAGGAGCAAGGCTTACAATCAGGACGTATCCGGTCTGGTCTTCAGTTCCACACCATAAGCAAGGTGCATTCCCTTTGGGGTGAAAAGCTTTCTTTTAGCAATCTATCAAATGAAGCCCAGTTCAGTGGGCAAATAATTGAAGTGCCTGGAATGGCTATTCTGAGCAAACTTTCTGGAATTGTTTTTGGGCTTTGCAATTCTCAAAATGACTGTTATGGGCTCCCAAATATCTCCGACTCCAGCTTAGGTATGATTATCCTGAGGTGCTCCAGCTACATTCCTAACATCAGCATATTTTATCTGAATTTTTTTGTGGGGTTTTATTTTAGATCTGCAGGATACTTCTGCTAGGGATGGACAGAGTCACCCCTACTCACTGGGCCATGCAAGCCCCCGGAGGGCTTGGCGAGTGATACGGGAGCATCCCACAGCCACCCGCTCCTCGATGCAAGCTACCATTTTTATGTGAGATGGTATCTCCATAATTTTTGTATTTTAAATGTTACACAAAACAGCCATTTCCACAATATTAGAGGTGTAGCGGGCCACTTTATGCCTCTAATGTTGTAGAAATGGACTTTTAGGGACACCATTTTGTTCAGCATTGAAAATACGAAAATTACAGAGCTGCCATCTTGCATAAAAATGGCAGCTTGCATTGAGGAGTGGGAGGGGAGGGGGCTCCTGGGTGCGTGATGCTTGGCAAGCATGTCTGCAAGTGCCCTGTGGCTCAGTGAGAGGGGCCCAGAGGCCGTAGTGGGGTGAGTTCGTTGGACTCCACCCCAATTTTGGGTGCTCATGGAATCTCCAATTTTTGTACATCCACCAAAGTAGCAACAGGGTCACAACAGCTAAATAAGTAGCAACATAGGAAGCAGCCTTCTACCAAGTCAGACCAATGGTCTATACAGCCCAGTATTGTCAATACTGACCAGCGGTGGCTCTCCAGGGTTTCAGGCTGGCACTTTCCCAGCCCTCCAAGGATTGGACATGGGGCCTTCTGCATGAAAAGCAGATGCTCTATCCCCCCATAAGTCTGAGTGAGGTTCATATATCCTTAATCTACTAACATTTAATGTATCAAAAAATGATTGAGTGGAATCCTAAACTGTAGAGCCGTAAAGAAAAGGAGGGTCTGTTAGAAAGTACTGGGGACCAATTAGGAATCCTGTCCCACATCGTTTCATTTTGTGGGTGTCTCACACAGTGCCTGATGTGTACCTGGCCTGTTGTCCTATTTTTAACATATGAATTACTAAGGCAGGTGGAGCAGATGCAATTGGGATTGGATACTGTCAGCCTGTGCAACAGTAGTCAGATATGCTTGGAACCATACCCAGGTGGAATGGACACAGCTGAGATAAACTAACACTACCCGATTCTCCCATCCAGGTCTCAGTCATGCTCACCAGGTGGACTTTCCCATCCATGATCAAGCCATGGGTGACAGAGAACTTATTGTGAACTGGCCTGGCATCAATTAATAGCCCCAGCAGACCCAACGGCATGATGATAGGGCAACCAGTCCCCGCCCATATTGGGAGGAAAACTAGATGAAGGAATAGTGTGCATGCCCAGCTCCTTAGCTGGTCTCTGGATCCCCCTGAATCATGTCTCCTCTTGCCATTAATTACTTCAATAGTGGCAGCCAACAATTTCCCCCTGATTAGTTTCTCCTCTCCAAGGGCTAATAAAATGATCCATTGGCTCTTCCAGGAGTCATATTCAGGTCCAGTTAGATACCCCCCCTCCCCCCCGCAGCAGTTTCAAGGTGATTGGCCAGTTGGTGTGCAGTTCACAAGGCAGGCACTTCTACCAGCCCAGAAAGACAGTGGGCTCCTGGTGTGATGTGGTCGAGAGGGGGATCCCACAAAATTGGATGAAGAGACCTTGCTCTTCCTCTCATGGAAGGCAGGTCTTGCATCCAAGCATTGTAATTCATATCTGAGGAGTGACTTGCCTGAATAATAATAATAATAATAATAATAATAATAATAATAATGATGATGAACTTTGTGGAAACCATAGAATAAATGGGCTGTAGATTGAGGGAGACATTCACAGAAGTTCTCTCCTCCACACCTTCTCTTTATACTTCATCCAACCTAACCAAGTCTCTTTTTAGCTCTACAAATGCTTGTCACTCAGGGGATCGCTAGGGTATGAAAGACAATGTCAATGGACTACAACAGGATAATGGCCTCCTGCTGCAGTAGCTGCACCAAGATTTGTATTTTCTATGCAGAAAACCATTATATAGATATCCCTATGACACCGAGCTAGTCCAAAAGCTGTGTTTCTGTAATAACACATTTCTTGAGAAAAGCAGTGGGAGCTCTGTCCACCCAATCAGAACCAGACATTGTCTGATGGATGTCTGGGCTATGCATTGATGCTGCTTGCTCACTGTACCATAGTGGAACATTGCAAGATATATATATTTTTTAACTTACCCAGAGAACGTACCGTGCTTTGATTTACTCCACTTCACACAGGCTCTCTTACGGCAGAAAAAAGAAGAAAAAGAAGAAAGGCACTCAGATTTTGTAGCATTCCTTTAAAGCGAGTGCGAAAATGGGAGGTAATTTGAGATAGTAGTATGGGAACTCTACATTTTGGTGGGGAGATGGGAGGTGCTTGTAGTAAATGGGGAGATGCTTGTAGTAAATATAGTGTCTTTATCAGTATGTTCAGTGATGAGCTGTATTCCACATGTAGCGAAATGGACACGTACGTTAGCCTCCGCATTGCAGCCCATAATGTTTTTCAAGCTTAGGAGCCATGGTTCCCTTTCTTCATGGCAGAATATTTCCAGCTGCCTCGCTGATAGGTAGAGCTTCAGTGGAGTCTAAAGATGTTGGAGGAATCCATTTGGGGAGAGATAGAGAATGTTGAACTTTCATCAGCTTGACCCCCCCCCCCCACCAAGGGTCTTCAGCTCATTTCACTGTGAGTTGGCCTGACTCAATTTGCATTGAGTTGGGCCAGCTTGCTGAGCTTAAGAAAAACTGTGGAACCCACCCACCCCTAAGTGGATGTCCCTGCTTTACCTAGACCTGACCTGAAGAGTTCCCTACTGGCAATTGTGAGATGAACATAATGCCACCATGAAGAACCTCAGCGGCAGTAGGCCTTCTTGTGGCGACACCAACCCTCTGGCGGACCCTCCCTCATGCAGTTCGGGAGGCAGAAAACATAATATCTTTTAAATGCCTCCTGAAGACATACCTTTTTACACAGGCTTTCCTTGGTTTTAAACGTAGCTGGTTTTATATTAGGCATGTGCTCCACTCCGATTAGAAGCGCAGAAGCAGGAGCAGATTGGCCTGCTTCGCCTTGCCCAGAGCCAGAGTAGAAGCGGACCGTGGACCCCTAGAACCAAGGCGAAGAGAAGCGCCCATTTTTCGGAGCTCCTCTTTCAGGCGGACCGCTCCGATCGCCATCTTGAAAACATTTCGCCCATAGGATAGCATTGCGGAAAAGAATCGCAGATAACTGTGTTGTTTTTGAAGCTATCGTTCTGAAAATTCTTGTGCTCAGAGAGTCGTGGATGGGGGTCATTTTGAGACTACTCTCAACTTTCTGTGTCCTTTGGTTCGCGTGCTATATTTTTTAAAAAAATCGGCTACATTTTACAATACAAATGGTAGGGTAAACCGGCTGCGGCGCGACGGGGTTTATTTGAAGTGATGACAGGCACATTCAACTCCCAATCCTGATGAGAATTGATCACCTCATGAAGCATCCTCCAATCCCAGCGTTTGAGGCGGGGACTAAGCCAGAGTCACCCTCACAGTCAGAGCTCTCAGCGTCTTGTGGGTTTTGGCGTTCATGGGGAGAGGAGGTAGTTTAGCTGCTGCTGTGTTTTGGACTTTGGAGATAGGATTTAGCTTGGCATGTGTTTGCTTATTTCTGACTTTTTGCTTAGTTTGCTCTGTGTTTTTCCCTTATTTTGATTTAATATAAACTTTATTTTTAAATTTTGGAGTGTGTGTTTGTTTGTTTGTTTGGTTCTCCCCCTCTCCCCTCTCTTAAAGCCTGATTGTGTTTGATCTTCCTTGTTCCTTCTATCTATATACAAAAAACCCCAAAAAATACCAAATTTTTTTTTCTCTATTTCTTCTTCTTCTTCTTCTTCTTCTTCTTCTTCTTCTTCTTATTATTATTATTATTATTATTATTATTATTATTATTATTTTATATAGCACCATCAATGTACATGGTGCTGTACAGAGTAAAACAGTAAATAGCAAGACTCTGCTGCATAGGCTTACATTCTAATAAAATCATAATAAAACAATAAGGAGGGGAAGAGAATGCACCAAACAGGCACAGGGTAGAGTAAAACTAACAATATAAAAGTCAGAGCAAAATCAAGTTTTAAAAGCTTTAGGAAAGAGAAAAGTTTTTAGCTGAGTCGGATTTCAGGCCCCTGAGGAGAGGCTGGAGGGCGCCCAGGCGCTGCTGCACACCTGGACGGGAGAATTATTATTATTATTATCATTATTATTATTATTATTTATTTATTTATTCATATAGTACCATCAATGTACATGGTGCTGTACAGAGTAAAACAGTAAATAGCAAGACCCTGCCGCATAGGCTTACATTCTAATAAAATCAAAGTAAATCAATAAGGAGGGGAAGAGACTCTCCTCGTAGTCCACCTGCTCTTCATCTGGGAAACAGAGTGTATTAGCCTCACAACAGCCCTGTGATGTAGCTCATCTGGAGAACAGAGTGCATTAGCCTCACAACAGCCCTGTGATGTAGCTCAGGCCGAGGCAGGAGGGCTTGCCCAAGGCCATGCAGTGCAGGGCACCGATCCTAGATTTCAAAGACCCAAACCCTCCTCGCATCTAAAACAACCAGATGCACCCTGAGCACCTCCCTTCTCCCCTTCCCGCCTTGCAGGGATGGTGTATATGTCTTGCTTTGACTCAGGGGAGAAGTCCTTCCTGCGCTCACTTAGACTTTATCAAGTTCAATAATCCATTATTCAAGTGTGGAAGAAGATTTAGGATTATCTCATGGCATGTTGGGATTTCCTTTCAGCTGGCCCCAGTGAGCTGTCTGCATTGCAACTTTAAATCCCTGACATACTGGAGTGTCCGATTTTCAAAACTTCCCCTAACATCAGGGGATGATGGGATTGGCTTGAAACTTGGCATCCATGTGGACACATGGGTAAGCTGTCATGGGACCAAAGGATAGGTTTCTGACATGCAAATTGACGTAGTTCTAAAATGGGACTTGATTTGGGGTGAGTTAAAAGGTTAAAGCCGCGCCAAAAATCAGGGGATGATGGGATTCCCTTGAGTCTGGGCGTTCATGTGGACACATGGATAAGCTTTCATGGTGCTGAGTTTGTGGTTTCTAACATGCAAATAGACGGAGCTATCAAAAGGGGTGTGAATGGGGTGCCCGATTTTCAAAAATTCCCCAAAAATCAGGGGATGATGGGATTCCCTTGAAACTTGGCATCCATGTGGACACATGAATAAGCTATCATAGTGCTGAGTTTGAGGTTTCTAACGTGCAAATTGATGGAGCTATTGAAAGGGGTGTGAATTAGGGTTATGGGTGGTGCGTTAGAGGTTAGAGCCGCGCCAAAAATCAGGGGATGATGGGATTCCCTTGAAATTTGGTGTGCGTGTGTATATGTCCATGAGGTGTCATGGTGCCAAACTTGAGGTTTCTAACTTGAACAGAAAAAAAGTTGTATAATTTTTTAGCTTTCAATGCAAGCCTATGGGGGGGGGGAAACGGAGCTCCGATCCGGATCCGGAGCTCTGAGCGGAGCGAAACGGACATAGGCGGAGCGGGGGCGGGGCAGAGCGGGCTGATCCGAAAATTGCAGATCTGTAAGAGAAGCGGAGCGGGGGTTCCGTGCACACCCCTATTTTATATTGCCTTTTAAACTTTTTAATGTTTAAATTTATACTTGTTATATTTTATGGTCTTTAATTGTGCACTGCCCAGAGAGCTTTGGCTAATGTAATCATAATAAATAAATAAATAAAATTGGATCCTGTGGCTCTGACCTCTCTTCCCACACGGCTCTGGTAACATACAGGTGCTGGAGCCAGGTGGGCAAGGCCAACAACACAGTTCTTCCTCAAAACTAACACGAGAGGTGATGTTTGCATTCAAACAAATGATGCCCTTGTCTCCATGCAAGCCAGCATTGGTGGAGTGGCATGGTAAGAGTCCACGTGATGGCAGTGGCTGCAATAGTATTGTGGCAACACACAGATGAGCTGCAAGTAGCAGAGAGTCGTGTTGTGGGTGGAGCACATCCCTTAGGAATACTAAGTACCAGCCATTAGTACTTATTTTACTGCATTTATATCCCAGCTTTTTTCCTCTTAAGGAACCCAAGGCGGTGTACATAATCCTCCTCATCTCCATTTTATCCTCACAACAACAAACCTGTGAGGTAGGTTGGGCTGAGAGTCTGTGACTGGCCCAAAGTCACCCAGTAGGTTTTCATGGCCAAGTGGGGACTAGAACCTGGATCTCCTGACTCCCAGTCCAACACTTTAGCCACTACACCACACTGGTGTATATGGCACTCTAAAGAAAACTTTTCATAAACATTTGAATGAAAAGATGGTTTTCTTCATGCAAAAGGCAAGCTGGACAAAGTTGGACTGTCTGTGAGGTAAGGACTTGTGACTTTCTCCCCAGCCCACAATCCAAACATATAACGTCACAAGAGAAAGACACAAGTGGACCAGGCTAGAGTACTCAGATTCAGAGTACTACCTCTCTATATGCTATAATACAGGGCAGGGCAGGGCACAAAGTTCAACAGGAGCCAAGCAAACACACATAGAAGACCAGCGGAACATGCATACTTCTGTGAACTGCCCAGAGAGCTTCAGCTATTGGGTGGTATAGAAATGCAATAAATAAATAAATAAATATTAGGATTGCCCTCAGAAAATGTAGAAACGGGATTAAAACCGATCAGTTAAAAAAAAGAATGGAGAATAATATGAGGAAATGTGAAGAATATTCCCTTGCCATTATGTTTCATTGGGCTCTGTTTTTAACCTTTAGTGAGAAGCAGTAATGCATAAATCATAACAATGTTGTAAAGGTTAAAGTGAAAATCTCAAACCACCTTAAAGGGTTGTCAAGTTGTAAATGATCTTCTTGTCCAGAATGCTACAAACATCCAATTAGACAATGAATATTACAGGTTTAAAAGAGGCGGGGATCTGCAGAATGTGTCACGGAGCAGCAATGCTGTTTCATAAATGGAAGGGAAAACAGGAAAATAATGTTCTTATAACCCCCCTTTTCCTCCTTTCCTTTCCTGTGGCCTTTTCTACTCCCATCAAGTGGAGGTTTTATTTATCATGCTGCCTCCATCACACCTGCGTTAAACTCCCTGGCTCTCAGTTATCTACTTTGGAGAGTGTGTGAGATGGCTCTTAGATGTGGAGTGGGTTACCCAATAAAGAGACAGCATGTGTTATAATAACCACTTTTAGGTTTCTACTGCAGAAAAAATTTTTAATAGGAGAATCTGAATGGACACACACAAACACACTGGTAGAGACACATGATGGCTGCTGACTAATCAGAAGAGGTGGGTGAGTGGGGAAAAAGAAATACCGGCCCCATTCAGAAGACACCTTAAGCCATGGCTTTAACCACAGTGGTTAAGCCAGAAAGCTGGGCTGTGTTCAGAAGACACCTTAAACCACTGCTTTAACTAGAGCGACCATGTGAAAAGGAGGACAGGGCTCCTGTATCTTTAACAGTTGCATAGAAAAGGGAATTTCAGCAGGTGTCATTTGTATATATGGGGAACCTGGTGAAATTCCCTCTTCATCACAACAGTTAAAGCTGCAGGAGCAATACAAGAGTGACCTGATTTAAAAGAGGGCAGGGCACCTGCAGCTTTAACTGTTGTGATGAAGAGGAAATTTCACCAGGTTCTCCATATATACAAATGACACCTGCTGAAATTCCCCTTTCAATTAAACTGTTAAAGATATAGGAGCCCTGTCCTCCTTTTCAAATGGTCACCCTACTTTAACCATGGTGAATAAGGATTTCTGGCTTAACCACTTTGGTTAAAGCCATAGTTTAAGGTGTCTTTTGAACAGGGCCAGCAAGGCTAGAGGCTGGGGGTGGAGAGAAACAGCAAGATAAATGGGGTGAGTGGGAGAGGAAAAGCAAGGCTAGGAGCTAGGAAGGGAGGGAAAGAAGAAGGCTAGGGACGAGGAAGGGAGAGAAATCGCAAGGGAAGGGGTTGGGGGGAGAGAAAAATCAAGGCTAGAGGCAGGAAGTGAAGAGATAAAGAGCAAAGGGGAAAGGTCTGTGCAGAGGAAAGACGACTGGGTGAGGCCAGAACGCAACTCCTCCCTCCTCTTCTTGCCTGCTGATCAGAAGCAGATTCAAGAACGGGAAGGAGAACCTGGTGCCCTAACCTTTACCAAGTTTTAAATTTAAAATAAATTTTTGAATGGGGCATGGAGTGGAGCGCCTTACAAGCGCAATTGGAGGGCCCTAGAGGCACCATGTGGACCTCTGCTTTGGGTCCTTAGTAGGGGTGTGCACAGACGCCCCGTTCCGCTTCACTTCCAGATCCGCGATTTGCGGATCGGGCCGCTTTGCTCCGCCCCCGCTCCGCCCATGCCCGCTCCGCTCCACTGCGGAGCTCCAAATCCGGATCGGAGCTCCGTTTTCCCCCCCCATAGGCTTGCATTAAGCTAAAAAAGTATACAACTTTTTTTCTGTGAAAGTTAGAAACCTCATGTTTGGCACTATGACACCTCATGGAGGTATACACACGCACGCCAAGACTCAAGGCAATCCCATCATCCCCTGAATTTTGGGGAATTTATGAAAATCAGGCACCCAATTCACACCCCTTTCGATAGCTCCGAAAATTTGCACGTTAGAAACCTCAAACTCGCCACCATGATAGCTTATCCAGGGACACACACGCACGCCCAGACTCAAGGCAATCCCATCATCCCCTGAATTTTGGGGAATTTATGAAAATTGGGCACCCCATTCATACCCCTTTCGATAGCTCCGTCAATTTGCACGTTAAAAACCTCAAACTCACCACCATGATAGCTTATCCAGGGACACACACGCACGCCCAGACTCAAGGCAGTCCCATCATCCCCTGATTTTTGGGGAATTTATGAAAATCCAACACCCCATTCACACCCCTTTCGATAGCTCCGTCAATTTGCACATTAAAAACCTCAAACTCGCCACCATGATAGCTTATCCAGGGACACACACGCACGCCCAGACTCAAGGCAATCCCATCATCCCCTGAATTTTGGGGAATTTATGAAAATTGGGCACCCCATTCACACCCCTTTCGATAGCTCCGTCAATTTGCACGTTAAAACCTCAAACTCGCCACCATGATAGCTTATCCAGGGATGCACATGCATGCCAAGACTCAAGGCAGTCCCATCATCCCCTGATTTTTGGCGGGGCTTAAACCTGCAGACATCTCAATGGGGCCATTTCAAAGGAAATCCCAACATGCCATGAATTGAGGAGTAGAGATAAACCTATATGAATCTTCTTCCACACTTGAAAAATGGATTTGGAACTTCCAAAACTCCAAGTGAGCGCAGGAAGGACTTCTCCCCTGAGTCAAAGCCAGACACACACAACATCCCTGCGAGGTGGGCAGGGGAGGAGAGAGGGAAGGCAGGCAGGCAGGCAGCAGACATTTCTGGGGGCATAAGGAAGTGAGCCAAGGATAAGCCAGTAATGCATATAAAATGGAATAAATAAATAAATAAACAAAGGAGGGGTGGAATTAAAAGCAGCAGTGTTGCTGAATAAACAACAAGAAGAACTTTTTTTAAAAGCTATTTTAAAGTCTTTTACCAGCAATAGTCTTTTACTATTTTAGACTTTTACAAAAAGTCTTTTACCAGCAATAGGGGGACGTGCCCAGGGGAGGGGGAAGCAGCTGCCAGTTCAACTCATGAAAGCCATTGCTTCACCACGAGAGCTGAGAGTAGAGCTCTCACTTCAACTCATGATAGGCATTGCTCCACCGGGTTACTCTCTTTGGAGGGCTCTAATTGCCCTCCAAGTACAGGAGAGAGTGGGGGCATGTCCACATGGGATGCCCTAGGGGAGCTCATCCCCTTGCACCACATCTTTTCAGTTGTTCCCCAAAGTTAGGGTGGGTAGCAGTGCTGTGTTTCTATCTCTTATTATTGGCTTAGTATATGATTTCAGGTTGTGTTTGTGCATTTGGTGGGGCTACTGTTTTAAAAAACACTGGGAAAAGTCCGTTCAGACTAAGAAAGAGAATTTCCCAGAATCCCAAGTTACCCGTTTTGCCTATCCCCTCCTCCAACTTTGGGATCATGTGATCATGACCGGGAGTTGACTCTGCCCCTCAGCCCTTCGGAAAAGGTATTTTCCCGCCGGTTTTTAAAAAAATTCTAGCACATGAACCGCAGCACGCAGAGAGCTGAGAGTAGTCTCAAAATGACCCCCATCCACGACCCTCCAAGCACAAGAATTTTCAGAAAGATAGCTTCAAAAACAACACAGTTATCCCCCTTTCTTTTCCGCAATGCAGTCCTATGGGCGAAATGTTTCAAGCTGGCGATCGGATCGGACCGCGGAAACCGGAGCACTCCGAAAATGGGCGCTACTCTTCGCCTTGCTTCTAGGGGTCCGCGGTTCGCTTCTACTCCGCCTCTGGGCAAGGCAGAGCAGGCCAATTCACTCCTTCTTCTGCGCTTCTAATCAGAGCAGAGCACATGCCTAGTCCTTAGGTCTTCTCTTTGAATGGAAACCTTCAAATTGATTTCAAATGCCACTTTGCCCCGAGCTTTGTTAGAACATGTTTTTAATATGTTCGCAATGTTCAGCAGGTAGATTTCTGACATAATATTAAAAGGCTGCCACACTAAATTTTTCAAAACACACACATGGCATTCAGCATGAACTTACCCCAAACCTTTAAAATGCCCAAACGAAAAGGGATCCAACCCCTACTAATATAGGATAAAAATATTATATGCAAACATTCATTTGGGTTGTTTCTAATATGTTCTTCTATTGTCTGAACTGTGCTAGGGATGGATGCTTCTATCAATTTCTTGATTTCTCTTCATTTTCTATTTGCAAACAGCACCACACAATTCTACAAAGTCTTGGTATTGCCATCTGACTGTGTTCTGCTTTGTGTATAGGTTCAGAAATTACAAATTTGTTAAGTTCACACTAAATGCGAACTGAATTTCTCAGCCCTCCCAGTTGATACAATGTCTGCCCTGATTTGAGAGCCTTCTTTTTGTATTGACCGTGTTGGCTAAGCCATGGTGATTAAGCAGTTTGAGCTAATCATGATGCCTTAATGTGTTATGTGAACCCTTCTTAACCATGTTGGCTATATAACCAAAGTTTAAACATGCTCACTAACCATTTGCTGCATAAGGGTTAGCGGCCCAACCGTGGCTTAGGCCGTGGCTACACCTACCTTGTCTAGTGTGACAGAGGAGTGAGGATCTTGCGATGTGGTTATTGCAAGATCTCCCCTCTGTTTACATGCAGCACGTGATGTCCTAGGAGGAAAAGGATGCCACACCCACCATTTTGTTTTTTGTTTTTAAATAGAAGGAACTCACGAGAGTTCAGGCAGAAAAAAGTAAGTTTTTTTAAAAAAAATAAGAATTTTTCAGCTCCTCCCACCCCACCCCTGATGGGCACAGAGCTGCCTGGCTCCTTGAGGTTACTCATGAGGAGCTGGGACAAACTGTGACAGCAGGCCACACTTTCCACGGTCTCAGGAAAAATTGCAAAAAAAGGGTAGGGTGATATCCCGGAAGAAGGGAGGGATCATCTTTCCCTGCTCCTGGGATCCCCTGTGCATCATGTGGATGCACAGGGATGTTCCCAGGATGATCCCCGGGATATCACCCCGTCTAGCTCTGACCCTAATGTGTTATCTAAACAGGCCCACTATACTTTTTTTCTGTCAGTGTGTACTTTCTTTGTATTCACCCTTCTGTTTCCCTAAGAATACATGAAAGCATATCAAATCCATGTACATACTGGGCTCATGATAGAGGGAATTTTGAAAAGTGGTTATATGCCCTAAATGGTCACTTTGGGAGTAGGGGAGAAGAGGGAAGAATAAAAACTCATCCAGTTCCAATGAGGGGGGGGGGAATACTTCTAGATTTCAAATGACAGCACACACTTAGATGTTCTTAGCCAACATATGTAAACAGACCAAAATAAAAGATGAACTTCATTTTTTCTTATATAGCAAAATGTTACAGGCCTCCTAGCCTTCATGTTCTTGAATACTTGTGTGTGCACTAATTTGAACAGTGAATAGGGTGGTCAGTGAGGGCAGGAGGTCCTACACAGTTCCAAGGGGCAGGAACGCATAAAATGGCTTTAGCCTATGAGGGAGGGAATGTGTCCATTTGGAAAATGGGGTACACTTGAAAAAATGTGCATGGAAGCATGCACAAATTTTTATATGGATTTTTTTAAAAAGCCATTTGCAAATGGAAGTGGAAATGGGATGGAATTAATTTAGTTGCAATGATTGGACAGGCTGACTGAAAATGAACTTGACAGATTCAACCATCCTGAGGGAAGAGAAAGGAAGGATCCTATTAAACTGAAGCTAAATCCTGACAAGATGGAGAGTCAAAACAGACCCTGTTTAAATGTGTGTCTAGCAGTGATATCTTCTTTTCATTTCACCTTGGATAGCTCCTGTAGAGTTCTGGCTGTTTCTCACTGAAACCTGCAGTGTTCACCATCCTGCTGACATCGAAGCCAATAGTATCCACTGGTAGTACTATGGTCCCACCCCAAACTGGAGATCTTGTAGCTCCTGTTAACTTAAAAAAAAAAAAGACCTGTAAGAAATCCTCTCCATAGATCTGCCACATCATATTTACTTTGGCCATCTCGGAGAAACTTACTAGGTTGCCTTAGGGAAATCACTATCTCTCAGACTCAGGCCTTAGCTAGACCTAAGGTTTATCCTGTGATCATCCTGGGGTCATCCCTGCCTGCTCCCAGGATCCCCTGTGTGTCATTTACATGAACAGGGATAATCCCGGGACAATCCCAGGATACACCTTAGGTCTAGCTAAGTTCTCAGTCTCTTCATCTGTAACATGGAAATAATTGTAAAAATATCTTACTTTCTGTCCCTGTGGCTATTGTGAATATTATTGGGAGAATATACATGAGGTGATTTCAACATGTGAAATGTATTGCACATTTTCCCTTTTTTAATTTATCATTATTTTTATATTTCACTTTCCCCCTTCTTCCAATGAACCCGAAGTGATTACATAGGCCTCCTCCTCTCCATTTCATACTCACAACAACCCTGTTAGGTTAGGCTGAGAGTCAGTGACAGGCCCAAAGTCATCTACTGAGTTTCATGGCCAATTTGGGACTAGAACCAGGATCTCCCGAGTCCCAGTCCAATACTCCAACCACACTATACCATGTTGTTGTTGTTGTTGTTGTTGTTGTTGTTGTTGTTGTTGTTACAACCTATACAATTTTTTTCTCAAAAGAGAAAAAGAGCTTTGGCTATTGGGCAGTATAAAAATGCAATAAATAAATAAATAAATAAATGAGATACTGTTAATATGAGTAGATGATGATAAATTGTTCTTCACATAAATGCTGTTATGTTTTTAATTTTTATATATCAATCTAAAATCTAACATCTTAATCTATTTAATAAATCATTGATATTGGAAAACACCACTGTAAGGATGATGGATCCTCTCTGCATTTTGATGAAGCCTCTAGGATTTGTAATGGGCCAATGATATCATGAGCTCAAATCACTGGCTAGAGATCTGTGCCAGTGTCTCAGGCCCAGAATTGCAGTGACTTCTGAAGGGAGCGTGCCTCCCTTCTTCCATGGCCATTCACTTGTGCTCTCACTGACCATTGATGGAAAAAAACATCCCTGGGCTTTATGGTTAAGGTGTCCTACCTCACCTGAATGCTCTCACACAGTTGTGCTGTGTGACGGGCACTGTCGTTGTCTTCACTACCACGAATGCAACAAGACTGTGAATGAGGAATGCATGTGCAGAAACATCCAGGCGCTGCATGCGATGTTAGATGTTCTCATATTCTGGGGCTCATGGAGAGTCTTCTTAACAGCAGTGAGAATCCAACACCTTATGTGCAAGCTTCAGCTTCTGCAGAGTCTTCTAGGTATGGATGCCTGCCAATGATGTCATCAGTAATGTCAACAGTAGTAATGTAATTGTTGAGATTCTGCAAATGGTCCAGGTGATGGTGACAGAAAAAGAAAGGTCAGCGAATATAAGAAAAAAGCAATGTGACCTATTAGAACATAAGTTAGAGATACCCTCCATGCCTCAGAGCACACCATTGTTAAATTGCACATCCATTAATTATCATGGAGAATATTCTATTAACAATCAACATATGGACTCATTTTTATTATCCTTTGTGTGTGGAATGCTTGGAACACAAGGATGAAAGCAGTGTGTGAGTAATTGTTTATTAATTAAGATGGGACGTCTCCCAACTGTTCCTACAAATGTCATACCAAAGTTCCCATGGCCTCATTTGCACAGATGGTGAGAATCCTCTGGGGCCCTTACATTAACTGAATCTCTTCTGAGAATATTATCTGATTTGTTCTGGCTGATAAGGCATTGAGACTCAGTGGCTTGTCTACAACCTTCCATTTCACATCCCGTTGAGAATCTGCTCAGAGCTCAGATGGGTCTCCAACTACGGTTTGCCTCATTTTTAAACAAAAACAATGGCATTACATTTGACTGCAGATGAATGCAGCAAATTTGACTTCTTGGTTAACAACTGCTATTTTCATCTTCACACTGAAAACATATGGCCAGCATATTTATCCTGTCCTCATTATTTCCATACTCCTCCACAGTTCCTCATTATAGTATGGATGTATTTTGTGTCTGCACAGTGGCTGTGGTAGCTGCTATCAAGTACATAAATACCACCTTTGTCATGTAATTCATTTACCAATAGATGGATCTTTCTTGCAAATAAGAAAAGATTGGTACAGGAAGAAAAAAGGCCAGACACTGGAAGTGTGCTTTGTTTACTTAGTAGTTTAATGTGTTTGTCCAAGCCTTGAGGTGACTTCAGTACAATCAATGAGGAAGAATCAATAGCAATAATCAATGTTGGTGTAGCTACTGCACACATGAGCACTGAACTGTTTCCCGCAGGATTTGGGAATTGTGTAGCAGTTAAAGATTAAACATTGATGAGGACATGTGCCACACTTTCCCATTGAAGAATAATACTCACTCTTCAAATTCTTTTTGTCATTGCTTCTTTCTTTACTTATATACATATTCATTTGTATTTCAGCACTTCATTATTATTATTATTATTATTATTTCGTTAACATAACACAATCTATGCAAAGCAACTGTAGGAGATGATGCAAAGGCAGCAGGCCTGTCCATCAAGAGACTCTGGCTGCAGGGAGCCTATCATGGTACATAGGTAGAAGTTTCCTGAGGACAGATAGCAGCCTAGGCTACAAGGATGATGATGATGACAACGATGATAATAACATAAGAAGTGCTATGCTGGATCAGACAAAGGGTCCATCTAGTCCAGCACAGCCATTGGCCAGGGATGAACAAGCAGGACACGGTGCAAGAGCACCCTCCTGCCCATGTTCCCCAGCAACTGGTGAACACAGTCATATTGCCTCGAATACTGGAGATAGCACCAACCATCAAACCAGCAGGGCTAGTAGCCATTGATAGCCTTTGCCTCCAGGAACTTATCCAACCCCCTTTTAAAGCCATCCAGATAGGTGGCCATCACCACATCCTGTGGTAGTGAGTTCCATAGCTTAATTATGCACTGTGTGAAGAAGTACTTCCTTTTATTTGTCCTGGATCTCCCACCAATCAGCTTGATGGGATCACCCCAGGTTCTAGTATTTTGAGAGGGAGAAAAATGTCTGCCTATCCACATTCTCCCTACCATGCATAATTTTGTACACCTCTATCATGTCTCCCCTTAGCCTCCTCTTCTCCAAGCTAAACAATCCCAGTTGATGTAACCTTCCCTCTTAGGGGAGTTGCTCCACTCCCTTAATCATTTTAGTTGCCCTTCTCTTCAACTAACAATGATGATGATAATAATAATAAATGATGATTTATGATTATAATAAATAATAATAATAAATAGAAGAAGGCAGATACAACAAACCATTCCTCCTCTACCTCCTTAGCCACACAGATAAACCTGGTGATACCACATCATGAGGAATGCACATAAATGTTTACAGTGGTATGATAAAAGAATCACAGATTGCTCAGGATGACTCATTCACCAGGCTCTAGACAAAGCTATGTAAAGCAACACTCCCACAATAGCTATTGGTGTGTATATCTACCTATGTTTCCTTGTGATGAGATCTTCCTAGTGGTTACTTACTAACATGTCTGTTCCTCCACATGCAGTACATTATTATTATTATTATTATTATTATTATTATTATTATTATTATTGCATTTTTATACTGCCCAACAGCCGAAGCTCCCTGGGCAGTTCACAAAAACTAAAATTCAAAGTATAAAACAAACACTATAAAAACATGATATAAAATAAACATTAAAAACTGATTAAAAACATACCATACATGATTAAAACCTCTTTAAAACATCCTGAAAACATCCTGAAAACATCCTGAAAACATTCTAAAATTTCACTGGATAGGTCTGTCAGAATAGATCAGTCTTTATTGCTTTTTTAAAATTCTAAAAGACTGTAAAGTTGACGAATCTCCTCCAGCAGGCCATTCCACAGTCTGGGAGCAGCAGAAGAGAACGTCCTCTGGTAACAGTTGTTAATTTCGTTTTGCTAGCTGAAGTAGATTCTTTCCAGAGGACCTGAGTGTGCAGGGTGGATTGTATGGGACAAGGCGATCCTGCAGGTAGCCTGGACCCAAACCATGTAGGGCTTTAAAGGTAATAACCAACAGTTTGTGGTTATTACCTAGAAATAACCAGCATGGCAGCCAGTGAAGAGATTTTAAAACTGGTGTAATGTGGTCACCCTTAAGTGTACCAGTGACAAGTCTGGCTGCCATATTTTGGACTAATTGAAGTTTCCGGACTAGCCCCATGTAGAGCGCATTGCAGAAGTCGAGCCTTGAAATTACCAGCATGTGCACTACTGTCTTTAGGTCTTCCAACTTTAGGAAGGGGCGCAGCTGGCGTATCAGCCGAAGCTGATAGTAGGCACTCCTGGCTGTCACATCTATCTGTGCTGTCATTTGGAGTGACGGATCCAGAAGCACCCCCAAGCTGTGAACACAGTCTTTCAGGGGAAGTGTAACCCCATCCAGAACTGGTTGACACACCTCCAAACCCAGGTTGCAGCCTTTACATGCACCTTTACATAAGCTATGGGTTTCCCCCCACCTCCCCTCAGACTTAGTATTAATAAGAACAAAACAAAACAAAATGACTAGTGCAAGCACAAGCAGTTTGGGATTAAAATGTACTATGGCCAGGAAATTGCTGTGGATATTGCTGCAATTAGCTCTTTCCTATAAGCTTCGTAAGCTATATCCCTTAATTGGAAATGACACATGCTTCCTCTTATTATTAATATTTAAAGAGAGAAAGGGAGAGGGAGAGAGAGAGAGAGAGAGAGAGAGAAAGTTTTGGGGAAATGTTTAATTGCTTTTTGGAAAGGTGCATTTTTCAAAAGAATAAACTGCCAGCACAAATGGCAACTCTTTAATTGCCACTAAAATGGTACATTTGTTGTTGTTGTTGTTGTTGTTGTTGTTGTTGTTGTTGTTGTTATTATTATTATTATTATTATTGTTATTGCTGTAGTCCTCATCAGAGTCTTTTATAGCATTTGGTTAGCAAATTAACCAGTCTGCTAGATTGCATATAATACTGAATTGAGATATGGAGGAGTCAAGTTCTAAGCCTCCTTTTTGTTCAACTGCACAAGAAGCTGGTGAAGTCTGCCCATCCCATTTTTTTTTCTATTAAAAAAAATATGATAGAGGGAAGAGTAAATGAGAATGAATAGAGAAATTAAGAAAAAGAAAGAAGGAAGTAGATGCCTTGCAAAGAATGGGTGAGATTATTTTCCCTCCCTAAACTATACTTGAGAACTGAAACTCCCTCCCCCCAAAAAGTATAAGTGAGGGCCTGAGAACCTCCTTCTCTGATGATCATTATGGTGACTAGAATTTATCCTTTCACAAGATCATTGCTGTCCTGAAAAACATGTTGATGGTTCTGCATTATATCATAGATTCATAGAACAGAAGAGTTGGAAGGGGCCTATAAGGCCATTGAGTCCAACCCCCTGCTATACTAGGGACAATAAGTTCTAAAGCTGACACAGGACAGAGGCTTCTCATGGCAGCTCAAAAACTGTACAGTTGCAGAGCTACCCTTAACCTGCAAATCCATTATAAGGGCTTGGGAATTATTGGTCCAATAGGAAGATCAGGTCTGGCTTGAAGACAAAGAGATCTAATTTTCATGTTACATGGTAAAATGTTTAGGAATAAATCCACCAGGAATTGGTGGAGAACCTTGTAGAAGCCCACCTAATAGAGTAGTTGACTCTCTTGTTGAATTCTTGATTCAACACTTTGATGTTGATCCTCATCTGTTGCTTATTATGAAGTATTTTGCCACTTTACAGCCTTCAGCAAATCTGGAAGCAGTTCACAAGGTGCTTTCCATAAGACGTGATGGCACTGTGGAAACTGACAATGTTTGTGTGATGATGAAAGTCACTATAAAATCTGGGGATGAAAAGCAGTACGCTCTAGGTGCTAGTGAACCCTGCAGCCATGGCTCAACAGGAGTGCTGGAAGCAGTTGGAGATGTGTGCTGCAAGACAATTGGAGATGCCTGCAGCAGGTAGACACATCTTTATGCATGTGTCCTCCTTGATCACAGACGGAGCATCGGTCAACATACATGAAAAGTCTGGTGCGTGGACTTTCTTCCAATCCAAAATGAGGATAATAATCAAGAACCTTTTGTCAGAACTGCTGAAGTTCTGGTGTGGAATCCACCAGTCAAATATTGCATGGAGATCTACAAATAACATAGGCCTTAGCTAGACCTAAGGTTTATCCTGGGATCATCCCGGCCTGCTCCTGGGATATCCTGTGTGTCATTTACATGAACAGGGATGACACCAGGACAATCCCGGGATAAACCTTAGGTCTAGCTAAGGCCTCAGTCAGTGAAATTGGACACATGTTCCAGCAGCTTGTAGGGTTGAGCATGCATTTCCACATATCAGGGCTCAGCACCATAACTTTGGGACATTGCAAAAGCCAAAAACTGCTGTGTCCTTGCACTCCCCAAGCTTTTTGAGCCCAGGTGAACAGGTTTCCTTCCCACTACTGCATTCAGTCCTAGGCCCAATCTACACCAAGCAGGATATTGCACTATGAGAGCAGTATGAAAGTGGTATATAAAAGGCAGGAGCCACACCAAGCAAGATATAGCAATATAAATGCAGTATATGGTATGTGTCAATGGGCCCCAACAGTTGTCAGGGCATGTCAATACTGCTATAAAGCCGTAGTGTGGCTCCTGCCTTTTATGTACCACTTTCATACCATTTTCATATTGTAGTATCTGGCTTGGTGTAGGTTAGGCCCTAGTATGTTGGCATTCCCTAGTCCTCTTTATGAAGAAGTCTGAGGAGATGGCAGCATGTGGGCTTCTTGCATGCTTTCTTGTCAAGTTTCCTTCCATATCCTGGACCCCGTAAAGCAACTACTTAAGGATCTCTTGCCTTCTTCAGAGTCCCATCTTCCTTCTTTTACCTTCCCCTTCCCAGAAATGTGAGGTTTAGGCCACACATTTTGATGATTGCCACACTAGACACTTTAGGTTTAACACAACAGCTTACTAGTATATTAAAACAAGCAATTTACAATTAAAGGTATTTCATCAATAGAGCTGAGTGATACAAAGGTATTAAAATAACATAAATATTTCAAAACACAAGTTCTTTTACCCTAGCGGCATTTACTTCTTCAAGCTGCTTATTCCTCCTCTTCCTCATGCTCTGTTTCCCTCCCCCTTCCTGATTCTGGTCTTCCCTTCTGCCTGGTCTCTGGCTTCTCTCTTCTTTTATCCCCTCTTCCCCAAAACCAAAAGTACTGTTTCAACCTTGAAGAAATGAAACTTACATGGAGAAATTAAACTTAACCAAGGAAATGAATCTTAACTGGATATATGAAACTCCTCCTCCCAAGGATGCCCCTCCCTACAGAAAAAGTCCACGGCCCTTTCTACATGTAAGGATTATCCCAGGAAAATAGACTGATCATCCCTGCCTGCTCCTGGGATCCCCTGTTTGTCATTTGGATGCACAAGGATGATCCTGGGGGGGGGGGGGGGAGGCAGGTGTAGAAACAGCCCATATCTCTAGACCTGACTTCATTACATTGCCTTTGTAGGCCTCAAACTTTCACACTGCTTGATGAAGATAAGTTCTTTCTTCTGTCCTTTCAGCTACAATCTTCAGTAGGCTCCAGAATCAGCTGCAAGGAGATGGAGTCACTATCCTTGATATACAAAGCTGACAATGTTATAAAATCAAAGCTATTGGAATTGAAAGAACAGTGTTTACTTAGTTTTCAAGGCTTTCAATGATGAAGCTTTTCATAGCCAGATGGAACAGACAATGAAATGAATTCAGCTGGCAATAGAGCACAAGAAGAAACACAAGGAACACCACTAGTATGTATCTGACAAGACACTTTAATGAAGTTGTTGACCCTCTCGTTGAGTTTTTGTATCAACACTTTGAAGTTGTTGCTGATCTGTTGCTGAGTATGAAGACCTTTGCCACTTTACAACCTTCAGTAAAACCGTAAGCCATTCACAAGGTATAGACCTTGATCTGGTAGAATTCTCACCAGAATATGAGGAGATACTTCAACTTGAGAGCATTAATTATGTTTGCATGATGACACTGTCCCATTTGGTCCATTTTGTTGCATTACCCAAAGAATACAGAAATGTGACATGCCTTGACATGTCTTCTAATGGCTAAGCCTCATAGTGCTGATGTTGAATGTCTCATCAGCACAAGTGTCCCATTGAAGTACATAACCGGAAACAGACTCTTGAGTCAGAAAACGAATACCTCTGCATCTCTCACAATATGCCACCTCTCATTGAATGGGATTGGTACAAAGTAGCTCTCTTGTGAGTGAGCAGTACTGACTCCATTTTGAAGCAGCCATAAAGCCAAGGTGTCTTCATCCCCCATCTCCAACAGAGATAAGACAAAGGAACAGGAATGGGGCTAAAAGCAATCACGTAAGGCTAGATGAGACAATAGAGGCCACAGCTAGACCGAAAGTTTATCCTGGGATCATCCAGAGTTCACCCCTGCCTGAGCACTGGATCCCCTGTGTGTCACCTAGATGAACAGGTTTGACACCTGGATGATCCTGGGATAAACCTTAGGTCTAGCTATGGCCTCAGTTTCTAATAGACCTCCTAAAATGCAGTCCCCAGAGACAAAAGTGAGGGTAAAATTGAGCAGAATATGAATGCTGGATGGCAGGAGTGATACCTGGTCATGCACATTCTTATGTGTTTCTATTGTTGAACTCCAGCCTGGATACCTGTCTTTAAGACAGTCATTAGCATGTAAAGTAATCTTTTGTTAAAATAATGTTTCTGGCAAGTACAGCCATCATCACAAGATACCCTTTTTGTTATGTCTTTGTCCTATAGCAAGCAGGAATGCTTATAAGCGGTGATGTCACTGCTTTTCTCTAAATTGTATAAAAAACTCAGGGCTTGAGAGTCAGGGCCCCTCTTCACAGAGGCATGGGCCATGCTGCTGAAACCACTAGGTGCCTTCCCCATCCTCGGGTAAGGTGCCACACTGCTGCCAAAATTGCTGAGTCTCTCCTCCCACAGGAAAGGCTCTTGCTCCTTCTTTCTTCTTCACCTGAAACCAAAGCTCACCAGTTCATGTCTAAAGAAAAGGGCTCCAGCCCAGAAAAGCTATATTGCTTTTAGAGATTCCCTCTACTCGTTCCCCTGCTGTGTGTGTATGCTCTAAATCTCAGAAAGTCTCCTTCTCAGTCTTGAAACTACTTCTAAGCCTCCCTTTGCTCAGCTAATTTCCCCAAAACTAGCTTGTGCATTTGTTTTTGTTTAAAGGAATGGGAAAGGGTGCTATCATACTTTCCACAGGGAGCAAAATGTTGTGGGCCAGCCCTGTTTGTAGGACGTGAGTAAGTAAGGATAACACCAGAAGTGATCTTCAAACCTGTACTGACCTAATGAAAGATAATAGCTTGGTATAGCGACCCACCTGTTGTCTGCCATTGTTCCATGGCTGAGAAATCAAGAACCAGAAGGAACAGTTCACACATAATTATTCAGACCTTGAAGAAATCCAGTTCAAATTATCTGATTATTGCTGGCCTTTAAATGGGCATATCCTGCAAAGCAACTTGTTATTATTGGAATGCAGGAGACTACCAAATGGGTAACTGGGAAATTGTCCTCTCCTGTCTGGTAGGTTTGGCCTGAATTATCTGTTTCATTTTGTTCGCATTCAGACACAAGATGATGTGTAATCATCCATCAAAGTCACCCAAGCAAAGCAATCCTGAGGCTTATCTAATGAATGTAAATGACTCTCTCATTGAAAGAGCAGAGAAACCGTATGTCATTGTCATTTTAGTGGAGGTAACTCAATCCATGTTTAATTTAATTAACTCAGGCAATTAACACAAAGTTGAAAATCATATACATTGAAGAAGAAGGGGGGGAAACCTAATGGACTCAGAAGAGTGCCAGAATTACAATGAGCAATTACTTTTGGAAAGCATTTGATTAAGATGATTAAAATAAATCCATAGCTATAGAATGAAATTTAAAGGGAGGACAAAGGTAGTCTCAAACAATATAAGTTAATAGGCAATTAGAATCATTTGGCAATGGTATTTGTTGAAGTTATGCATCTGTTTCAGATGAAGTCGTCCACATCAGAGGTATTTAGACCACCTGTGATGTGGAGTAGCTGCTGTCCAAAGTGAAATGGGTTGTTCCCAAAACAGTTTGCAATTTCAAAGAGCATCATCAGATGAGTGTTTTATCTTACACTTGTTACTGGCCACTCACAGGTTATCATGGGTCCTTTTGCTGACACTCTCTACTAAGGATGTGCTCCGCTTCTCTTTGGTTCAGAGAAGCAGGAGCGAGGCGGCCTAATTCGCCTCCGGAAAAGGCGGGGGCGAAGAGAGTCAGGGGGGCTGCGGATCAAGGTGAAGAGGATCGCCTCAATCCGGAGCTTTGCCTGAAGGTAAGTGGCGGGGAGGGGGACTAATCTGGCGCTGCCGGCGCCGCCATCCATGTGGCGGCGGCGGCAGCACCAGGTAAAGGAGCAGGGAGGAGGGATGCTTACCTTCCTCTATTGTGGGCTTCAATTGAGGCCCCGGTTGAAGCCGGAAGTGAAGGCCGAGACTTCTTCCGGCTTCAACCGGGGCCTCAATTGAAGCCTGCGACAGAGGAAGGTAAGGGGGCGTGGGCTGGGGCGTGGGCCTGGCCTACCTGGTGCCGCCATCCATGCAGCAGTGGCGGCGGCGGCAGGTAAGGGAGCAGGGAGGAGGGACGCTTACCTTCCTCCATCACGGGCTTCAATTGAGGCCCCGGTTGAAGCTGGAAGTGAAGGCCGAGACCTCTTCCGGCTTCAACCGGGGCCTCAATTGAAGCCCGCGATGGAGGAAGGTAAGGGGGCGGGGTGGGTGGGTGTTTTCTCTTGTACCACCGCCGCCGCCGTCCATATAGTGACGGCGGTGAAGCCGGATCTCGCTCCGCACAGCGGAGCGGGAGACGGGCGGAGCGGCGTAAAGAGGATCGGACTGAATCCGGATTTTCCGGATCGGGCCACGAAGCAGATTGGGGGGTCTGTGCACACCCCTACTCTCTACCTCCTGTGCATGTGTACCACCCCTTCTGTTCATTTTTTTCCTTGCAAAAAAAGAAGAAAAAGAAAGACCTGGAAAATCCGACTTTTATGGCTGTAGCGAAACATGCCAACATTTCCTGCTGTGTGAGGAGAAGCAGTAGGATAAAGACGCCCACTGAATCAGCCACATGGTCATTGTTTACATCATCTTTCTTCCCTGTGTGAAAAAAAGAGGAAGTATTGCAGGACAAAAGTGGGGGGAAGCGATGGTAAGGAAATGTAACCCCCCTGCCCTCCATCTGATGAAGCTCAAAGTGTAGTTTGTGTTGGTCTTATGTTAAATCCCCAAATCAAACGTCCTCGGAAGCAAACTCTTCATAAAAGGAAAATGCAAGGCAGAGTGGAGTAGAAGGAAAACTGAGCTGTAGCTGTGTGACTTATACATCTACAACTCAAGATTCCAATCAGGGAAAAATTGTACCAGCAGTCTGCAAACACAATGCTTTAGGGAGGGAGGTTGAAGTAACATATCAGAAGGTGCTCCACTGTTTTTCAAACTGAAAACTATTTTCAAGTTGATTCTGCATGCATTTGCAAATTGAATACTTGAACCCAAACTTCTGTAATTTTGCAGGGAATTTACCTAGGGGCACCTTCCTCTGGAGAAATTCTGTGAAATGGTGTTCAACCTACTCAGCCTACCACCCTCCACAATGAAGAACATTTTGCTAGCTATTTTTAGTGTAGTTCACCAGCTTACTATGTGTCCAATATGATGCTAATTAATAGACCTTAACTTTCACTTTCTTTTCTAAGAAAATAAGTTGGAGAGAGAGAGAGAGAGAGAGAGAGAGAGAGAGAGAGAGAGAGAGAGAGGCCATTTCTACACCAGCCTTTTTTACAGGGATCATCCTGGGATCATCCATGTACATGCAAATGACACACAGGGGATCCCGGGAGCAGGCAGGGACAATCCATCCATTTTCCTGGGATAATCCTTAGGTGTAGAAAGGGTGAGAGACAGACAGAAAGAAAGACAGACAGACAGAGATTTCCATATTCTGAATCCATTCATGTTCATAATCTTCCTATAAAGGACTTTTAATGAAGCCAGATCCAAAATACAGTCTTAAGATGTGATGAAAAATATATATTCAAATGTCATTCTTAACTCAAAGAGTAAGTGCCGTCATTTGAAAAGAAGCCTTTCTGGAAAAAGACAGAGATGGGGAAAAACATGCAAATATAAATTCCTGGAATTGCTAGCATACATAAGCTTTCCTTTCAGGGGGATATATCATCCGTGTGTGAAGTTAAGCAAATGCTTAAGTATAGAGGCATGAATGACCGAGTGCGGTGCCAGTTTTTAAAACCAGCAGTTTAGTAATTTCATAGCAGTGGGGGAAAGAAATCTACAGATCAGAATAAATAGTTCCATTTATTGGATGCAGTTATCCAATATTTTCAACATTCACTTTTCAAATGTAAATTAAATCAAAGCGCTTACTAAAGAAATGCACTTTTGATGATGGATATGCTCAATTGGGCAGTGTGTTTACCTGGTAATAATAATGGCCTTTTCAGTTTGCAGAATGGGAAAAAATAAAAGCTATTACATTTCCTCCTTTTCACTGACATGGTTGCAACATAAAGTTATCCATTTTTTCCTATGGTGCTTGCTATATAACTCTGCTCCATTTGGAAAGCTGTAGAACAGGACAATTGGCATTGGTGCATACATGCTTCTCTTTTTTGGTGCTTCTTCCAGAAATATTGTGGGCAGGCACCAACAGTACTTCAGGTGGTTTTTGGTTTTGGTTTTTACCTTGTATTCTGCTAGCCTAACAAGAACACCTTTTTTTTTGCCTTCTTAACAGTTTGTGAAATCTATGCTTATGATGTCCTCTGGTTTACATTTTTCTAATTAGCAACCTCATGCAGTCAGAGTAGTGATCCTCTGGGAAAGAGTGGTTAACCATTTTTTCATCCCATGCCCTTCCTTTAATGAACTGTTGCCCAAAGCTGTTGCTAATTCAATGGTGGACAAAGAAATACAGAATCAGCATCACATCTAGGGCTAGACGGGGCAATATCCTGAGGATTGCCCCGGGATCATCCCTGTGCGTCCACATGATGCACAGGGGATCCCAGAAGCAGGGAGGGATGATATGGCCCTACACTTCTATCCTGACTTTTCCTGTGGACTCAGGATGATCCCGAGACCGCAGGATGTGTGGGCTGCCATCCCGGTTTTGTTCCAAGCTCCTCGCGAGTAACCATGAGGAGCTGGGAACTGGGCACAGGGCACAGAGCTCCATGCCCATCTGAGGTGGGTTGGGGGGAAGTGGGAGGTGTGTGTGTTTTAAAAAATACCTTTTCCATTGGAGCACTCCTGCGCTCATTTCCTGAAAAAACAAAAACAACATGGCAGGCACAACATCCTCTTCCTCTCGGGAAATCACACACAGTGTGGAGATTGAGGGGGAAGGATCTCACGGTCAACATATCGTGAGATCATCCTTCTCAACCCCCCTGGTCTAGCCATGCCCTTAGTTGGGATGTATGTCTACAGTCCTCATCACCTCTCCCGCCTCCAAGTGATATTAATTTCCATAGTATTCAACCTTCAAAGTAGTAATTACTGAGGCTGTGTTACACTTCCTGGGTTGGATCCAGAAGTAAATATATTTAGACCAGACTCTTTAAAATTAAAGTGCAGGAGAATTCTGCAACAGAATCAAATGGGTTTAGATTTCTTTGAATCCAACCTGAGATTCCATAGTGGGCTGGCTCTTTCATAGTTGTGTGGATTCTGTGGACTTGTGGACTGGTTGTTGTTTTTTAACTTGTCAGAAATTTGTATAAATTTAACACTACAAAATATGCGAAGTACAAAAGCACTGACCAAAAATGTGCATTTCCCCTATGGTTTAAAGTGTGAAAAATACCATTTTTGAGGGATTTGCAGTTTTGGGGGTCGGATCTGTGCATTTTTTGCAAGTATGAATTTGTACAAATGCAAATTTGTGCAAATTTGGAAAGTTGGAAAAATTCTGATTCTGCGAATAAGTGGATGACAGAATGAAATGTGCCTAACTATCCATGAAATGCAAACAGAATGGATTTTATACAATTCATACATCCCTAATTGAAAAAAATGGTACTTAAGTCAGGCATGATTATTTCAAATCTCATTCATTTCAGAAGGTCTACTCTAACTGTAGCTAAAAATGAATCCAACCCAATCTCTTAATTTTCCTTAGGTGGCCGGAGGTGCAAGTACCAAATAATGATTTGTTTATTGGCCTCAATATTTCTTTGAAGCTTTTAATTGAATGCTCAACTTTCCTTATCTAATTTTCCAATTTTGAGAAACAGTATTTCTTAATCAGTATGGTAATAGAATATGAACAGAGAAAGGGGTTGGGGAATCAAGTAATAAATGAGGAAAGCAAAAGAACAAGGCACATCTTTTAAATAATGTATTGGTGCACAAGCTCCAAAGCATGATAAACATGTAAATGATTAATGTCAAATAAGTAAGAATCAAAACTTAAATTTGCCTAAGAAAAGTTTAAGTATGTCCAAAATAATTTAAAATGGATCCCATGAGTGAGTTAAGTATAATTAGGATGATTTAGGGAGAAGCTCTGTTCTATCAGAATGCATGGTGTGAAAGAACTTCCTTACCTGCATTCCTAATCCCACTTATGTGAGAGTAAACCCCATTGAACTCACCAGTGCTTACTTCTGAGCAGACATATCTAGGATTGTGTGTCGCATTCCAATGTTATCTTTAGCAGCATGGAGTCACAGTGTGGCTACTTCCCACACTACTCAGTGGTGTTGGAAGCCTGAAATCACAAAGGTGGCATCCCTACCATGGCTCCTTCACAGACTATAATTGTCCCTCTTAGGAAGTAGAGAAACAACACTGTAGTTCTCTTCCTATGTGTCATAGCTGAATCACAGGCCACCATTGAGCAGAAGCCAGGAATAACAAGTGAGGAGACAGGAGGAAAACTAGGGCCGTAGCTAGACCTAAGGTTTATCCCAGGATCATCCCGGGTTCGTTCCTGCATAAGCGCTGGATGCCCTGTGTGGCACTTAGATGAACAGGTTTGGCCCCGGGACAATCCTGGGATAAACCTTAGGTCTAGCTACGGCCTCAGAGTCAGAGAAGGAAGCCAAAGCAGGGATCAGAAACCACTAAGGAGAGTACCATTATTTCCTATGCAGTTTTAACAGGAAGCTTCTATATTTCTTCCTGACGAGGGCAAGGAACCATTGGCCAGCCTGTATGGGGAGAACCAGTCTAAAACCCAGGAGTGTTTTATTGTCTAGGGAGTTCTCCATGCTCTAGCCTTGGCAAGTCAACACTTCTAAATTTGGTAGGTTTCTGGTTATAAAACTCAGGCTTCTGGTGTTGCCTAGATGCACTTTCCAATGAAAAACAAAGGGTCTTGTAGCACTTTAGATTATTATTATTATTATTATTATTATTATTATTATTTATTTATTTATTTATTTATATAGCACCATTAGTGTACATGGTGCTGTACAGAGTAAAACAATAAAATAGCAAAACCCTGCCGCATAGGCTTACATTCTAATAAAATCATAATAAACAATAAGAAAGGGAAGAGAATGCACCAAACAGGCACTGGGTAGAGTAAAACTAACAGTATAAAAGTCAGATCAAAATCAAGTTTTAAAAGCTTTAGAAAAAAAGAAAAGTTTTTAGCTGAGCTTTAAAAGCTGTGATGGAACTTGTAGTTCGCAAATGTTCTGGAAGAGCGTTCCAGGCATAAGGGGCAGCGGAAGAAAATGGACGAAGCTGAGCAAGGGAAGTAGAGACCCTTGGGCAGGTAAGAAACATAGCATCAGAGGAGCGAAGAGCACGAGCGGGGCAATAGTGTGAAATGAGAGAGGAAAGATTGGAAGGAGCTAGACTGTGAAAAGCTTTGTAGGTCAACAGGAGAAGTTTATATTGGATTCTGAGGTGAATTGGAAGCCAATGAAGAGATTTCAGAAGTGGAGTAACATGGTCAGAGCGGCAAGCCAAGAAGATGATCTTAGCAGCAGAGTGGTGAACAGAAACCAACGAACTGATGTGAGAAGAAGAAGGGCCAGTGGGAAGAAGCTTGCAGTAGTCCAACCGAGAAATAACCAATGCATGAACAAGAGTATTTAGAGTCTTTAGAGACTTTAGAGACTATGGATTATGCTTTTGTGGGCTACAGTCTACCTCATCAGATATATCTGATGGATACATTTGATGAATGCATCTGAGAAAACAGACACACATTTATGCCGTAATAGATATGTTAGTCTTTTAAGGTGCCACAGGTTTGCCGTAGGAAGATAAGAAGCTGCCTTGTATTGAGTCAGCAATATCTAGCCCACTATTGTTGGCACTGACTGGCAGTGGCTGTCCAGGGTTTTAGGCAGGAGTCTTTTCCTGCTCTATGAACCAGGGACCTTTGGGTTGCAAAGTATGTGTGCTACTACTGAGCTTTACCACTGAGCTCCTGACCTTGCCCTCATCCTTTATATGCATTCCTCATAAGTTCTTTAAAAGCCTATCCATGTAGGCATCAACCTACTGAGTTCACCAAAGTTCTCAAAATTCCATCTTGAAAGTCGTCCTGACTCAAATCCCTACCAGATTGCAAGCTCTGCTTGCTTTTCATTTTGCACAACAATTTGATCATATTTTCATGCACATTTTTTAAATCAAACTACATGCCTCAGTTGTGCATATCTTTGAAATGTTTGCATTGTTCTCCCATTGCTTAAAGCGTAGTTGTGTGCATTTTTCAAAAGTGCACATTTTATGTGCATTTTTCAAATGTACACATGCTGTCAAATGCATTCCCCCCCCCCCCTGCAAGCTCTGAAGTGTATGGACTTCAAACACAGGTTTCAGAAAACCTGGACAAATCTGGAAGAATTGGACAAATCCTGATAAAAAATGAAATGAAATGAATGAAAACCTTTCTACGTGTGGAATCATTCAGAAGTTAAGCTTAGTAGTGGGGGCAGACATGTTCTTGTTTCATGCATGTGGGACCTACACAAACCAATTGTCTTCTTGACAAAAGCTGTGAACTGATCTCTCTGTTGTTTGCTAGCTTTTTCAAGGCTCCCCTGTTGTCTTCAATGTCCTTCTTTTCCTGGCAGGCTAACGTCGTACCACGTAGCACAACTGTTAAGTAAGGAAAGGTAGGGCATGGTTTGTGTTGTGGGTGACATCCAGACAATTTAAGACATTTCACAAGGCCCCAAATGTAGAATCCTGAATGCAAATTTCACTGCCCTGTTGGGGTGAGGCAGGGAAAGGACACCCATGGAATCAGGACCTGCTCCCCAAAAAACATTCTTGGACAGTTTTTCTCAACCTGGTGCCCTCCAGATGTTTTGAACAATCTCCCAGCATTCTTGAGCATTGGCCCTGCTTGTGGGGGGCTGATGGGAATTGAAGTCCAAAACATGTAAAGGGTTGGGGAAGGCTATTCAAAAAGAGAGTCTTTGGGGATGTCTATACCTAAGGGTCTAGAGGGAGGGAGGAGGAGGATCACAGACTTACCTGCTTCTGCAATCCTCCCCCAGTGTCTTGATGGCCATGTGATGTCCCAGAAGGGAAGAGGGATGTAATGGCCACCATTCCCCCAACCCCTGGAATGGAGACAGAACACAATTGTGCTTCAGCGTATGTAAATTTAAAAACAACAACCATTTGAACTGTTCCCTCCACCCACCCCTGATGGGCACAAACTGTCCTCGTGCAGTTCTGTGCCCATTTTAAGAGCCCCACAACTTGTGGGGAAGAAGGGAGAAGCCGGGAGCAGGTGCCACACCTCCTGTGGTCCTTGGGTGGTTCTGGGACCACGAGGAAAATTGGGATAACTAGGCAACCAGTTATCCCGCAAAAATGGAGGGGTCATCCCTGGTTGCCCCCGGAATCTCCTGTTCATCATTTGAATACACAGGAATGATCTAGGGATGTTCCCGGGGCGGGGAAGGCAGGTGTAGACATGCCCTGTGTGCCAATGATGGAACTAAGCCCATGGGTATTTTAGATCATGGGGATTGTTCATCACAGTAAACATCCTGACATAATGGTGGATGGCAATTACGGAGGAAGACACTGCATTTGGTGCAACATTGAAAACACACAATCTGAATGAGAGGGGGATAATGTCAGAGAAGGATTTCTCCCAAGTGGTTGCTGGTGAAGGACACCTCAGTGGCAATTTTAAAACCAAAAAGATGCAGATCCATGGATCGCCTTTGCATCATTTGGACACGCAGGGGCGATCTAGGGACAACCCCAGGAAAAAGGACTGGTGTAGACATGCCCCTGGATGTCAGACTGGAGCAGAAAATGTGGAATGTATTTTATTGGGTACATTAGCGTAAAGATGGTGGTGAGCTTCTCTTCCTCCCAACTCCTGTTAGCACTGATCCTGGTTTGCATGCAAGTTTATGACTACAGAGGAATTAAATGGAATAATATCTCTTCTCCCCCCCCCCACACACACACCTCTAGGCAATGATGAGGAACAAATTACTGAAGTTTATTCCTAGATGAAGCACGTACATACAAGAATATCACATAGGTACTTGGTTCTTTTTGACCTATCAAGTGTAAATTAAACTATCGAGCTGTGGATATAAGCAAATTATGCATTCTGTGTGCTGCTGACAATGTCCCCTTTTACAAACCTGCATTCCTTCCAGCTGACTTACCTGACTTTTTTTTAACCCCCAAGTCAAAACAACATGATGGTGCCTATTTTGACTTTTCCAAGAAGCATACAGATGCCCCCTTAATTTTGTTTATTTTGCACTTCCCTTTCTAACTTCTGCCCCCCACTTCACACAAAAAAGCAAAGTTTCTGTCCTTGCCAAGAACCTTCACACTACAGTACAAATTAACATGAAAGTGCCCGCTCTCACTGAGTCATCAAATCTTTTCATTTGTTCTCTTGTCTCTAGAGTCTCTCTTCTATCTCTTCCTACAGCCCTCTGCCAAGTGATTTCACATCAGAAGAAAACATAAAATTATATTGCAAAAGTGAAACACTGCTATATTACAGGCTGTCATTGTTTCAAGGTAGACCAAGGCTATTTTTTTTTAAAAAATAAAATGTTAGTGTTGCCGGACTACAAGTGATGTGTTCTCACTCCACAACCGCCCCCCCCCCCCCAATCTCCCCTTCAGTTTAGCAGAAATTCATAGTGCTTGCTCCTCTCTCTCCTCCCTCCTTTCCTCATTTCAATGTGCACTGTATTCTGCTGCATTTGTTGAATGGCTCTCTCATTCACTTGTAACTCCTGCATTATTTAAAAGGTTTTTCTTGGCATGTTTTAGAAGTTATGTTACACCAGAGACTTCCTGTTAGGAAACAGTTTTGTACACGCATGCTAGTCTTGCGTAGAGATCTCTAACTTCAGAGTATTCGTGGAATAGCAATATGGCAATATTAATCAAAACATATTATGATGCTACTTGTGCTAGTTTGTCTTTTTTTTAAAAAAAAAAAAAGTATTGGAAGGTTCTCCAATGCTTTTTCAGGGTGGGGATGTCACCCCCTTAATCTTTAATGAATACCTTGCTTTTGGAGAAGAATATCAACCTTAGATTTCCTTTCACTCATATGGCTATATCACTCACACATGTAAACGCACACACACATGCGCGCGCGCACACACACACACACACACACACACAATAAGAGAGGAACTATACCAAAACAAAGATTGAAAAATGGAATACTGGCCTAACTAAAAAAAATAAAAATAAAAATATGGAAGTAACTTAAGTCCCTTTGATTCTAAGATGTCACTGTGAAGTCTGACTAAGGGCTTCATCACATGTGGGAAAACACGTTCCCTACCATCACTTCTCTGCTCCTGGTTTTGTTGCTCAGTTACTTCCTATTTCAAAACAGGAAGTAAACAATGAGCACGAGGCCCATTCAGTTGGGCATTTTAATCATGTTGCTTCTCCTGCACACAGCAGGAGAGAGCAGCAACTTCCCATTTAAAAAATATTTTGGACTTTCTGTGGTTTTTCTTGTGGTGCAACGAAGACCAGAAGGGGCAGAAGGGACACGGGAGGCAGAGGACATCATGTGAGAGACCTGCAAAAAATCTGTGAGTGCCTAGTAATGAGTAT
Organism: Elgaria multicarinata webbii; assembly: GCF_023053635.1. Taxonomy (NCBI): domain Eukaryota; kingdom Metazoa; phylum Chordata; class Lepidosauria; order Squamata; family Anguidae; genus Elgaria; species Elgaria multicarinata. The sequence goes on from NC_086176.1 coordinate 30,057,879, forward strand.
GCAATAAAATGCTCATCAGATGGAGCCTTATATCTGGAACCAACTCCTCTAAATTAAGTTTTGCAAATTGTGTGTAGAGCCAGTGTGGTGTAATAGTTAGAGTTTTGGTCTGGACCTTCTAGTCCCCAAACAGCCATGAAGCTCACTTGAAAGTTGATTTGGTCTACTGGGACATTTACACAAATTAGGGCATTTGTACAAATCAAATTTAGAATCAGGAATGAGATGAACACGAACACGCATTTGATGAACTGCCAACATTTTCAGTGGACACATGCTCATACTTTCATTGGGCTTTGAACAGGGCATGCAGACACAATTTTTGAGCAAAGATGACATTCTTGTGCATCCGTACTGGTGGGTTTCACTTTACAATCCTACTGGTAAAGGGACTGTCCTAGGCCCAGTTCAGGTATTCAGTACCCTTGGGTACCAGGCATGCAAAGACATGAGTGAGTTAGCCCTGCTCCCTCAAGACCAATGTCCACAAGCTACATAATCTTGATTGAAGAATGGTTCACATTGGTCTGAAGGATGCTACTTTTACATGTGTAGGATTTCCTCCATGAGGAAAGGAATCCTTGCAGATCATGTCTCTTATCCCTGTGTTCCAAATACTATGAAAGCAGTATATAAAAAGGAGGAGCCACACTACTGCTTTGTAGTGGTATTGAAGTGCACTGACAACTGTTGGGGCCCATTGACACATTCCATATACCACTTTCGTACTCCTATATCCTGCTTGGTGTGGCTCCTGCCTTTTATATACTGCTTTCATACCACTTTCATAGTGCAATATCCTGCTTGGTGTAGATTAGGCCAACATGTCCCCCCCTCTCTTTCTAAAACTAAGGCAACTGCCCTTGGAATTTTGGAATCCCGTATGGCTGCTCAGTTTGCTTCTGGTTGCGCAGACATCTGAACTTCATTTCTTCACCTGGTATGATAGCCATAGATCATGACTATTTTCTGGAACCATCACATCATAGGAGAATTCTGGGACTAGGTGAAGCTAATTATACTAATTAAACCACCACCGAGTGAGAATAAATTATTGCTAACATTATTTAAATAGCAATTATTTTAATAGTTTCAATCTTTTCCACTATAAAATTCCTGTAAGATAGTGATAACTGGAAAAAGTCTTGGTTTTGCAATTAAACACACACATGAACCATTGTGGGTTCATATTTTTTTAGATTTAAGACTAAAGTAACAAAATGTCTTGGTACAGTATACTGCATTGAATTAATTCCACCTAAAGCTTCTGATGAAGTCATAAATCACAAGAGCAAATGAAAGTTTCCTTGGGGCTATTCAGCTTGAAAGCAGATCTATTAAGCTGCCACCTGATAAAATAAGTCCCTCTAGTTGCTCTTTTTAATCAATACAGGTACAAGATGCTGGTGGGCACTTCAGCTTTCCAGTCATCTACAGGCACACAGCCCAGAAACACAGACTATTCTCTCTACCCTTTCCCTAGAAAAGTGAAGGCTTCTGATAGAAGACTTCTGGGCCAATACTTATTTGGTTAGCCAAAAAATATATATGAAGCATATTGGGGGCCTGGATAGGTCTATCTGTTCTCGTTATTGTAGGTAGATTCATTATGCCTTTGGACTAGTTGGATCCAATTGATAATATATTGTGAAGATCTGAGCTTTCAGTTTTGAAAAAAAGAATGCCCAGTTGATCTTTGACTAGGAACATTGGTGAAATCTGTGATGGATCAAAATGACACCAGATTTCTATGACTTCATTCCATTTCTATGAATCCATTTCATAGAGGACCAGCTTTTCAGAATCATGAGGATTTAGTGGATTTTCAAACCATTTTTTAAACTTTCCATAATTGTACACATAAAAATGTGGTAAACTATATGCCACTTAAAATCAAACAAACACATAAAAACATCCCAATGTTTTACACATCCCCAACCTCTCATTGATTTTATGCAGACCTAAGATAAGTACACAAAATGTTATCCACCAGTGAAAGTTATGTCAATTTTGTTGAATTTTTTGGCATTATTTTCTGGAGTGATTGGATGACACCTGAGAATCCACAAAACTCAGATCGAGTGTATATACAAGATCCATGCATCCTTATCCTCAACTTTCTTGGAAAGCGACAGAACTTTCTTTTTAAGAGATGGAATCCATGCGGTCATGTGAACACACTGACCCAGATAAGAGGAGATAGAGAAAATGGTGACATGAAGTTTGGCAGAGATGAGTTGTGCAGTGGGGAAAGTAAGTACAGGTGGGGAGTTCAACATCAGCAAAATAGGGGACAAAAGAGGACACCGCTTTGCACAATGAATCGGTCCAGGCCCGATTCAAAGTGCTGGTATTAACATTTAAAGCCCTAAATGGCTTGGGGCCAGGCTATCTGAAGGAACGCTTTCTCCCATATGTACCTGCCTGGACCCTAAGGTCATCCTCAGGGGTCCTTCTCCGCGAGCCCCTGCCAAAGGAAGTGAGGCAGGTGGCTACTCTGCTGTGGTACCCCGGCTGTGGAATGAGCTCCCTAAGGAGGTTCGCTTGGCACCTTCATTATATGCTTTTAGACGCCAGGTGAAGACCTTTTTTATTCTCCCAGCATTTTAACAGTCTATAAATAAATTTTCTTGGTGTTTTAAATTCGTAATTTTTCATTGCTGCTGTTTTTATCTGGTTGAGCTTTTATATTGTATTTTATATTATGGTTTTATATTGTTGTTTTATACTTTGAATGTTTTTAATTTTTGTGAACCGCCCAGAGAGCTCCGGCTATTGGGCAGTGTAGAAATGTAATAAATAAATAAATATTTGCGTATATTATATGTATAGATGCAAATTTAGAAACAATAACTGCTATTTAAATATAAATGCAAGGTAGAAGATTTACTAGATGACCTATGTGTCTGTTCAGTTTGCTGTCCAGGTGCTAACTTGATAGACCACTTCAAGGTCCCTCCTCACCTTCCTTATGATTCTTTGATTTTAAACCAAGCTTGGTCTGGACTGAGCAGCACATCCACATCATCATCATCATCATCATCATCATCTTACCCACCTCTCAATTTTTATCGAGGCGGGGAACAACAATAAAGGATAAAATACATAATACTCAATTAAAACATAAGATACATTGTTAAAAACATCCTAAAAATATTTTAAAAACATCTTAAAATTCCACTGGATAGAGGACACCTTCAACAGAGAATTGTCCTCTTCCAGCCCTCCAAAATATTTTTATTCATTAATTATTTGTTACATTTTTATACTGCCCATTAGCCAAGGGCAGTGAACAATTAAAACCATAAAACTCAACAAGCATCTAGTATATTTAAAACATTAAAAGTTTTTAAAAAGGAACTACAAAGGCACTATAAAACAAGATAAGTTAAAGTCCAGGGAGAGTTTGTGGCCTGGTTCAGACAACACGCTAAACCATGCTGCTTAACCACAAAATGGTTAAGGGAATGCATGCATTCTCTTAACCATTTTGTGGTTAAGCAGCATAGTTTAGCGTGTTGTCTGAACCAGACCTGTGTGAAAAGGTATGTTTTCAGGAGGTGTTTAAAAGATGTTAGATTTTCTGCCTCCTGAACCACAAGAGGGTGGGTGTCATCAAGTTTCTTCATGGTGACATTGTGTTCATTTCAGAATGGCCAATAAGACCTCCTCTGAATATTGTAACTGCTAGGTATGCTGGTCCCACATTGCTTAGGGCTTTATAGATAACAGCATAACCTTGTATGTGGCTTGGTAGCTAACAAGCAGTCAGTGCAGTTCTTTTAACATAGGTTTTATATGAGCAGAGCTAGGTGTCCCCATGAGCACCCTAGCTGCTATGTTCTGAACTAGCTGTCGCTTCCAAACCACACATGTGGGTAGCACCACATAGAGTGCTTCACAGTAGTTTAATTGTGAGGTTACCATTGCATGAATTACCATGGCTAGGCTATCTCTATCCAGGAACAGTCATGGTTGGCATAACAACTGATAATGGGCATTCCAGGACACTGAAGCTAAGGGCTTTATAGTATGACAACATAATATTGGATAGTCCTCTGTAAAGTAGGACAACTGGTCATGCTAGAAGCAAGTAGGACAGCTGATCACACTAGAAGCAAGATAGCTGTTCGAGCAGCTCACCTATTGTCGACTTATAATTGATTCCATTCAAAATTCCATCTGGAAAGAGTGGCCTCTGCTAGACCTATGGGTCTAGTGTGACGGAGGGGTGAGGATCTCACGATATTATGATCGTGAGTTTGTCCCCTTCTGTTTACACATGGCGCGCGATGTCTAGGAAGAAAGAGGACGTCACACCTGCCATTTTGGGTTTTTTAAAAAATGAAGGAGCACACGATCACTTGAGCACCGAACTGTGAGTTTAAAAATGAAATAAAACATTACCCACTCCCCCACCCCACCCCTGATGGCCACAGAGCAACTGAGGTGTGTGGTTTCTGGCTCCTCGTGGTTACTCACGAGGAGCTGGGACAAACCATGATACATGCCCACACGTTCCGCAGTCTTGGGATCATGCCGAGACCACAGAAAAAGCATGCTTAAAGGGTAGGGCAATATCCTGGGGAAAGGGAGGGATCATTCCTTCCAGCTCACCGGATTCCCTGCACATCATGTGGACACAGGGACAATCCCGGGGATCACCCCGTCTAGCTATGGCCAGTGACTTTATTTAAAGCTTTTTTTCAATTTTTCCATCCTGGGAACTAAAAAAGAATTTGGTAGGCCTATTTCCATGCTACATGGATGCAGAACATGTCATAGATATATTGAATGACTGATGCAAATGTTTTCCGGGGAGGGGGGGGATGTGTGTATGTGTTTGTCTTGCCAAACTATGGAAAACAGGTTAGGTGTTTCAGAGGAATCATCATTAAAACTTGTCGACTAAAGGTAAATAGTTAGCTTATTATATTCAAATCAATCTCATATAGACCAGTGATCAGGCCAATGTAGATTAAGTTACAACAGTGTTTAAAAAAATCCACAGAATTTACTAACTCACCTGTATTTCTTCTGTTCTGATCATCCACACTTGTTAGTCCTGAGGCATTTTTTAACTGTTTTGTAAAGTTTCATTTCCTGGTGTCCTAGAGATTATTGTTATTAGCCATAAGTGAGCAAATGAATGGCTATTTACAACCCTGAGGTACAGGTCTCCAAAACATTGTTATCACATATTTCCCAATCTTGCCGCTTTAGAGTTCCTTTTTTATGTATGGTTTTTTTTTATGGAGTAAAGAAAGCTCAAGATGAAGTATAGGCTAAAGCTGATCTTTCCAGCAACCTGTGCAACTAGATTACAGTATCTGTCTTTGACTTATTCTAGACAGCTTGATGGAAAGGATACTGACGGCATGTGAGAGAGAGGGAAAGTGAAGTCTGCTTGCTGTTTATTATCAGCCGCTCAGCTTGCTGTGCTAGGCAACTGGTGCAGAAAACAGCCTTCCAATCAGCGGCGTATGGATAAACCAAATATGAACAGCAAGAGGCAGATCTTTCTTCATGGTGCCAAAAAGATTTTTAAGAAGGTAACAGATTGAGAATTTCCTTTACGGAAAAAGAAAGAATGCTTCCAGCTTAGGTGGATCTATTTAGATTGAGACTGATGCGCTCTGGTCCGGATGGGAGGACAAGATTATTATTTATTATTTCATTTATATCCCACCTTATTTCCTCCAAAGAACCCAAGGCAGCAAACGTAATCCTCCTCCTCTCCATTTTATCCTTGTAACAACAACCCTGTGAGATAGGTTGGGCTGAGAGTCTGTTACTGGCCCCAAATCACCCAGTGGGTTTTGATGGCCGAGTGGGGACTAGAACCCAGATCTCCTGACTCCCAGTCCAACACTTTAGCCACTACACCACACTGGCCACTGCAGCACACTATTTCATGCTGACTTACCCTGACTATTCCAACCGGAGCAAGGTCAGCATAGCTGTTCCTTCCTCGGAGCCACCCTGGGGGTGTTCCCAGGTAGGTGACCTCCTAATAGTCACTGGAAGCCATGGGACGGTGAAGAGGCAGGCCTGGCAGGCCTAAAGTCCGCCAGAAAGCCCATCCTGCTTCACCTCATTAGAATTACTTGCTGCCACCACTCACCAGGGATAGTGTGGGGTTTGGCGGCAGAGTGGTGCCAACCTGGTGCCATGGAGACAGCCCTGAGGTAGCAAACTTAACTGCAGGCTGATGTTACAATTTGATTAACAAACCTAGGAATTTGGGGGTGGATGAATCCATCCATATTGGTCCATGCCACTTTTGCATGTGTTCACTCCGAGTCCATCCCTTCTCACCTTTATTCTGCGAATTTTGTTTTTAAAATCTGTATTTCTAAAATTATTTTGAGATGTTTTTCGAGCTGAGAACCACATCCAAAACATGTGGAAAATGCAAACGTTGACAATCGGACTAACTAACCATATACCGGCCTGGTTCAGACAGCAGACTAAACCATGCTTCTTAACCACAAAACCACATTAAGGGAATGCAGACGACACTTTGGAATTTGTGGTTAACGTAACCATGGCCAGCTGCGGTTACACTAACGACATGCAAAACAGTTGCAGATGACACCATTAACCCTTTTGTGGTTAAATTTTCCTTAACCACAAAAGGGTTAATGCAGCACCCGAGTCCTCCATTGGGCAGAAATAATAGAGCCCTAAGTATAGAGTGGGTGAAATTGCCATGGCTGCTCTATACTGCAGGCTCTGTGCCCATGGGAGGTGTGCTGGGGGGAAGGGGATGGGTTTAAATTTAAATTGCCTATCGGGGGGGGGGGGGACTGGGCTGGACTGGGGGGAGGGTGCGGTTGTTTTTTATTTATGGTACTCACTCCTGAGGAGGAGCTCTGCACTGCTTTCTGCACCAAAAATTGATTCAAAATGGCAGCTGCAACGTGCTCTGCCCTCCAGGCATGTTGCGTGTTGTTTGCATGTAGAATAAGGGGGTGGGAACAGGATCCAGGATAAACCATGGCTAAGGATTCTCTTAACCACTTTGTGGCTAAGCAGCATGGTTTTGCTTGTCATCTGAACCGGGCCTTTCTTGCAATAGCTCTCTAAAGTAGCAGCCAGATATTGTTCCTATTCTTACTATCTGAGATCCTTATTTAAGACAACAACTGCCAGGCAATGCAGTGAGCATCTTTTACATATAAAAGCAGGTACTCCAGTGATGCCCCTCCAACATTAATCTGCCACACCATGATGTTAATTTCTCATTGCAGGATTCTAAAAAAACAAGACCTGCACAACAACCAGTTTACCAATATATTGAGCCACAGAACGTGCTAAAAAATAAATAAATCATTCATTCTGGAAGGTGCCTACGGAGGGATATTGTGCATAGTTGGATACTTTGAAGTGAATGTAAACATTTCTCTTATTTTGCATTCCTCTGGTATAATGTAATGCACTTGCCTAGCCTAGTTGGATAAACAATGCCTGTGAGGCTCATCAACTCCAGTCTGTATGGAGCTGCATGCATTTCTACATTCTCAGATATATGAGATCTCAGGACAACATCAAAAGTTCACAGCATGGGCAGCTACTTGCAGCGTTGTGCTTCTTCCTGAATTATCTTGTGTATGTACACATGCATCTTCTCTCTCTCTCTCTCTCTCTCTCTCTCTCTCACACACACACACACACACACACCATTTTGCAATGGATAAGATTGTTTATTTATATAAAAGTTTATATACATGTATTACACAAGGCAGCTTACATTAATTAAAAACATAACAGAAAAACTTGACAGCAATATCAGTAATATAAAAATCTCTATGTTACAATCACTTTTTTAAAAATGGTATAACAATATCAGTAAACACTGTCAAGGACATAGGAACAGCTTTCCACTAAAACCAACTCAGGCGGAAACTTAATAAAGACTTTTCTCAGAGGTGTGGCTGAGAAGTCTCTTCTTTCTTTTCCCAACAAACTTTACTTACTTTAGAGATGGGGCACAGATAAGGACTTTAATGAGTAAGCAGGCTGTTACTGGAAGAGTTTTTCCATTAGATATCCTAAACCTAAGCTATCCATGTCTTTAAAGGGAAGAACTAACACTGACCAGAGGCAGCCTTACCATTAGACAGAGTGAGACAATTGCCTCAGATGGCAGATACTGGGAGGTGGCAACAATGTGTTGGAGGAGGGAGCTGTGTGCCTGCTCTGTTTCCCTAAGCTAGCCTGCTGCCTCCAGGTGCAGTGATTGTGTAGTAACTAGAGTTTTGGAGTGGTAGTTGGGAGATCAGGGTTCTAGTTTCCATGGGGTGACTTTGGGCCAGTCACAGGCTCTCAGTCCAATCTACCTCACAGGGTTGTTGTTGTGATGACAGAAATGGAGAGGAGGAGGATTATGTAGGGTGACCATATGAAAAGGAGGACAGGGCTCCTGTATCATTAACAGTTGCATCGAAAAGGGAATTTCAGCAGATGTCATTTGTATATATGGAGAACCTGATGAAATTTTGTCTTTATCACAACAGTTAAAGCTGCAGGAGCTATACTAGAGTAACCAGATTTAAAAGAGGACAGGGCACCTGCAGCTTTAACTGTTGTGATGAAGAGGAAATTTCCCCATATATACAAATGACACCTGCTAAAAAATCCTTTTCAATACAACTGTTAAAGATACAGGAGCCCTGTCCTCCTTTTCATATGGTCACCCTAGGATTATGTACGCCATGTTGAGTTCCTTGGAGGAACAAAGGCGGGATATAAATGTCATCAGTCAATCAATCAATGATAAATGCTGTGCCATCCCCAACATTGAAGTAAGCCACAACTGCCAATCCAGTCAGCTATTTTTATTAGGGGTGTGCACGGACCCCCCGCTCCGCTTCACTTGCAGATCCGCCATTTTTCGGAGCGGGTCGCTCCGCCCCGCCCCCGCTCCGCCCACTTCCGCTCCGCTCCGCTCGGAGCTCCGGATCCGGATCCGGAGCTCCGTTTTTGCCCCCCCATAGGGTTGCATTGAAAGCTAAAAAAGTAAACAACTTTTTTTCCGTTGAAGTTAGAAACCTCACGTTTGGCACCATGACACCTCATGGGCGTATACACACACACGCCAAGTTTCAAGGCAATCCCATCATCCCCTGATTTTTGGCGAATTTTTGAAAATCGGGCACCCCACACACAACATCCCTGCGAGGTGGGCAGGGGAGGAGGGAGGGAAGGCAGGCAGGCATGCAGCTGGCATTTCTGGGGGCATAAGGAAGGGAGCCAAGGATAAGCCAGTAATGCATAGAAAATGGAATAAATCAATCAATAAACAAAGGAGGGGTGGAATTAAAAGCAGCAGTGTTGCTCAATAAACAGCAAGAAGAATTAAAAAAAAAAGGCTATATCTGTCTTTTACCAGCAATAGGGGGACGTGCCCGGGGGAGGGGGAAGTAGCTGCCAGTTCAAGACAGCCACCAACAGCTCTGAGAAGAAGTAAAACGCTCACTTCAACTCATAACAGGCATTGCTCCACCACTGAAAAGTGACCATTCACTTCAACTCATGATAGGCATTGCTCCACCGTTTTACTCTCTTTGGAAGGCTCTATGGCCTTCCAGTGCAGGAGAGAGTGGGGGCACGTCCACGATGAGATGCCCTAGGGGAGCTCATCCCCTTGCACCACATCGATTCAGTTGTTCACCAAGGTTAGGGTGGGGAGCAGTGCTGTGTTTTCTATCTCTTATTCTTGGCTTAGTATATGATTTCAGGTTGTGTTTGTGCATTTGGTGGGGCTACTGTGTTAAAAAACACGGGGAAAAGCCCGTTCAGATGAAGAAAGAGAAGTTTCCCAGAATCCCAAGTTACCTGTTTTGCCTATGCCCTCCTCCAACTTTGGGATCATCATGACCGGGAGCTGACTCTGCCCCTCAGCCCTTTGAAAAAGGTATTTTTCCCGCCGATTTTTAAAAAACTTCTAGCCCGCGACCCGTACGATGCAGAAAGTTGAGAGTGGTCTCAAAATGACCCCCATCCACGACTCTCTGTGCACAAGAATTTTCAGAACGATAGCTTAAACCCCCCCCCAGTTATCCCCGATTCTTTCCCTCAATGCAATCCTATGGGCGAAAAGCCGAAACGGAGCCCCGCGGTTGACCCTATTTTTAAAAAACTTCTAGCCCGCGACCCGTACGATGCAGAAAGTTGAGAGTGGTCTCAAAATGACCCCCATCCACGACTCTCTGTGCACAAGAATTTTCAGAACGATAGCTTAAACCCCCCCCCAGTTATCCCCGATTCTTTCCCTCAATGCAATCCTATGGGCGAAAAGCCGAAACGCAGTTTGAGCCCCGCGGTTGACCCGATTTTTAAAAAAATATTGCACGTGAACCACAGCACGCAGAGAGGTGAGAGTGGTCTCAAAATGACCCCCATCCACGACTCTCTGTGCACAAGAATTTCCAGAACGATAGCTTCAAAAACAACGTAGTTATGCGCGATTATTTGCCGCAATGCAATCCTATGGCGAAATGTTTTCAAGATGGCGACCGGAGCGCTCCGACTGAACTCGGAGCTCCGAAAAATGGTCGCTTCTCTTCGCCTTGCTTCTAGGGGGTCCGCGGTCCGCTCCTACTCCGCCTCTGGGTAAGGCGGAGCAGGCCAATCCGCTACTGCTTCTACGCTCCTAATCGGAGCGGAGCACATCCCTAATTTTTATACATGGAATAGGAGTGGGTGCCATTTTGTTTTTCATACCAGGCAGCAAAATGTCTTAGGCCAGCCCTGTCTTTGAATGCTCTTGAACATTCAGAGTAACATGATATTGATGTGTCTTTAGGAAGAGACACATCACTGATTATATCTGTATGCATACACTGCCTCTGATGTCCTGTAGACACTCCAGTTTCATTTAGCAGAGCATTGGAAAGGAGCACCTATGCACTAATAGCAATATACATCAGGGCTTGGGAATTACTCAGACGTTGTGAGAATTACCATTAAAATACACAAGTTGCTTCTGACACAAGGTGGACAGAACAACAATTTGGATGAGGGAGAAAGTGAAGCTGACAGATTTGTCCATCCAAGCAGAGGGCTTTGAGTGCTTTGTCCTCGAAATCTGCATCTGTATTAGCACTGTGCTGAAAATTTATTCTATATTTTGTTTCAGAAATTGAGTTCTCATTCAATTTGATAGAAAAGAAAGTATTTTTGAAAGGAAATCCAGAGAAGAAGACGTTTTACAATGCCTTTGTAAAAACTTATCTCTGACAGCCTGTAGCCTCCTCAACTTCCGACACTTCCATGGAAGTGCAGGTAGGGTTGCCATACGTCCTGGAAAACCGGGAATGTCACGGTTTCCAAGCATTTCCAAAATGTCCTGGCCAGTCAGTCAAGAATCCCGGATTCCTGTTCCAGCCGGCCGGAGAAATTCCAACCTCCGAAATGGTGCCTTGAGCCTGCTCAGTAGAGTGTAACGCCTAATCTACACCAAGCAGGATATTCCAATTTGAAAGGGGTTTATAAAAGGCAGGAGCCACACTACTGCTTTATAGGGGAATTGAAGTGCACTGACAACTGTCGGGGCTCATGACACATACCATATACCGCTTTCATAGTGCAATATCCTGCTTGGTGTAGATGTGTCATAGGCCTCAAGAGCTGTCAATGCACTTTAGTACCACTATAAAGCAGTAGTGTAGATCCTGAAGTGCACTTCAGTACCGCTATAAAGCCATAGTGTGGCTCCTGCCTTTTATATACCACTTTTGTACTGCTTTCATAGTGGAATATCCTGCTTGGTGTAGATGAGCCCTAAGTCTCCATACTGAAGTGCCCTCTAGCTTTTGAGAACTAGTGGAGAAATGTAATTTAGTGTCATTTTTTCAGTTTGTTTGCTTAAACTGTTCTTTGCCTATTATTTATTTGCAGGTGCTTAAGTACTTTAGGCTGCAATCCTATGTATACTTACCTGGGAATAAGCCCTATTTAGCTTAATGGGATTTGTTTCTGTGTAGACACACATAGGATTGTAGTGTTAGATAACTAAAACTTAAATAGCTTTCTTTCTTTTCCTAGATCTTTACATATTGCTCAGGTTTTTTAAGCCCCCCCTCCTCAAAAGTCCCAGTTTTGTGTATTCAGAATATGGCAACCCTAAGTGCAGGAGAAGATATCATGAAGAGGTAATTTCTTCCAAAGGGCTTTTTCAGATCTTCAGGCACAGGCTGCCTGGGAGGCTGCAGAGCAAATAATTCAAATTGTTACCTCCTTTGAGCAGGAATCTCTTCTGTATATTAATGGCATCACTTCAATAGTAATACAATACAATAAAATAAAATTTAAAAAATGGAAAACTTGGCAACCTGGTAATTCTTCCCTCTAGCTTGTAGAAAAAAATCCAAATGACATTGGTGTGTGCGTATGTATGTGTGTGTTATTTGCTTATTTGTTTTTGGATAGCAGCTAATGTAACTTAGTGTGAGGAGCTTCATCTTTTCTGGAAGAGAGGGAATTGAAACAGTCCTGGCTTTTCTTCCCTCCAGCTATTTCTTGTTGCTTAAAAATCCCTTTGGGGCTTAATGCTTCTGGCTTTTCTCTACCGCAGAGTGTACTAGATGGTGCTTACATGCCCTTTTAGTATCCACAATATTACTTCTATCGTTTCCTGTTCATGAATGTAAGGAAACAAATATCTATGGGCAAATAAACTCTAATGGGTTAGAAGTTTTAGTGGCTGAAGTCAAGTCAACAATATTCTTTGTTGGAAGTTGAGGGTTGTTGTTTTTTTCTTTCATTTTTTTCATTTTGGGGATTTTGGAAATTTGGTGACCTACAAAAAAATTATTGCAATGTCAAGTGTTCTTGTTCAGGGTTCAAAAAAATGAGGCAGGCTCTCCTGCAGGGTCCTTGACTCCATCCCTCACCCTTATAGTTTGTCAGAATTCTGATACTGAAATGGACTCCTACTTTGGGTATAGTCCTCTCAAACAAGCTATTCTTTAGAGAATGAACTATTTTTTTTTGGGGGGGGAGGGGAGGGTATTTCTGCAGCCTTGGGATTCTCCTGAGCCTGTTGCTACTTCTTTCCTATGCACGGATAGTGCCATTTTGGCTACATAAGCTTTGGCACTGAGTAGAGCTGAATGAAAAATCTTCCCAATCTAGTCTCCCTCCCCCAGATTTACCCAATTCATGCTCCTAGTAGGAACGTTGAAGAAATTCGCAATAGTACCAAAGGAGTTCTGATTTTTATGAATTCAGATTTTTATGAATCCAACCTTCCCATTTCAGGCAAAACTTTTGCTGGGTTAGAAGTAGCACATCCCATGGTAGTTACCAGCAAACAAGGTATCACGTTTGACCTGGCAAGTACCCTGTTTGAAGGGACAAAGTCTCCAGAATTTATGTAGAGGACAGTGGACCCCAGCTGGGGGGTGGGAGCTTGGCAGGTACTGAACCATGCCTAGTTTTGACACTGGCCCTGGGTCCAAGCTACCAGAGTTCATCAGTGTTGGTGCTGTCTGCTGCCATGAGGTAAACCCCTCTTGGTTTTAGGGAGAAATCACCAGCTCTGCCCCCTGGAAGCCAGTCCTCAGATCCCCATGCCAGCCTAACTCATTGCATGACAAGTTGGGAAAGTTCATTGTTTTATGCTGCCTGTCAACCCCCCATCTCTCTCCCTTCAAGGGATTGACAGGAGGCAGGGGCAGAAGCCCTGCACTACTTGCCAGCCCCTTGTGCTTTCCTTGCAAGGTGAGAACGAGGGATTGGTGAGGGGCAGGGGGAAGATCCTTGTGCCACTGAATGGGCCTTCTGTCTCTCTCCTTGCATGAAGAGTCCAAGGGGTTGGAAGTGGCAATGGGGACTCCTGTGAGCGCCATTTTGTGCAACAATGACAGCTCGGGCATTTCTGGAAATGGCAACTTGGTAAGAGGACAGATGGCCCCATGACTTCAGCGGCTGCTCGCAGAACTATTGAGAATCTTGTGATGCACCATGAGTGGGGGCAGATGGCAGTGGGGGCTCAGCAAGTGCCCAATGAAGCAGAGCATGGGTGAGTCCATCCATCCCTAGAAAGTTTTCTGGAGGGCACTTCCATAGCACGTTTCACTGAGAGCCCCCTTCAACCTGGAGGCAATCCTGGTTCTAGTTTGCACCATATATCTACAATACAATAAGTAGTTATATGTTACATATTGTAATCCTGAAGGTGCCCTATATATTATAAGCAGAGATTCTGATCAGCAAGAATTTATCTGAGGGACAGGCTGTTTAGAAACGTTAACTCTTTTCAAGCTTCATACACCTTTGTATTAGGAAATGGCAGGCAATCCTGAAATATATATCCAGAGTTTTAGTATAAGCCAGTGTTCACAATTTTTTTCGAAGTCCAGGATTTTAACTTAAATGTGGGCAATTCTGGGCTGCTTTGACTGTGGTCCATTAAAGAATAACCTCTTCACCCAGGACTATCATTCATGGAAAAAGTGGGATGATACCCACTTTTTAGTAGGTGGTTAGTAGGTGGTTAGGAAGACATTTGGCAAAATGAAAAGAAAATGGGACCTAATTATCTAGCTACAAAACTCAATTCAAGCCAACAGGGCCCTGTAAAATGTGCCCCTGTTACTGTTGATGGTCATTTCATTTCATTCCCACAATACTTTTTTAAGGAAGTAGAAATCTATTGCATCCATACATGCAACATGTTCCACAAAGTGTGTAGAACAGGCCATTGGTGACCCAGCAAGATAAATGCTGCTCACAAAACAGAGGCTCAAAGCTCTAATTATTCCTGCCTACCTACCAACAATACATGTCTGCTGACCTACAATTAGCTTGGGGGCCACAGGTTCAACAGTTCTGATATTTGTGAGAATTCAGAAGGAAAGTCTGAGTTATCTCCATTCTCATTCTTCTGGTTCTGCACCTAAAGGCTTGAGGAAAGGCTGCAATTGTTTAGTGGCGAGAGAACTGTGCCTACACATCTATGGCTTAAACACACACACACACACCCCTACAAGCATCTACGTGATGCAGTTAAACTGAAATGCCTTACTTCCATGCCTGGCTGGTATGCGCAGGCATCTTGAGTGGGTTAGGGTTGGTGAGCATTCAGAGGCACTGTTGCGGTGATTGGTAATTCCTGCAGGACCCCAGCTCCCAGCCCTGTGGCCCAGCTGGTAGTGATAAGGGTTACCTTTGAGGCCAGCCTTTCTCACTGACCCAGAGCCCCGAGGAGCGGTTGACACAGAAGGCCTTCCTATCTCAAAAGGGGAAGCTTGGAGATGGTGAACTTTGAGGTGCCACTCTCAGGCTGTGCATGTCTCGCCCGATAAAACCACGGCATGAGGCCGAATTAGAGAAGATGCCTGCTTAGGATTTCCCTTTCTGCAGATCTGTTAATAAATGTGGCCCTGTTTAAATCCCAATCTTGTGTCCACCTCATTATTTTCCACACTCCACATTCCCATAATAGCAATATAAACGTCCTTTGGGTCTTTTTAAAGCTTCAGTTGTTAAGGGACACTGTCAAGATTGCTGAGCTACCAACAGTAGGACCCCTCCAAGCCATCTGGAAAGCCAACACCCCAGAAGATTGCCCCACATTTGCTAGTGGGCCAAACTTTCCCAAAATAACACTGCCAATGGTACAAGTGGAACAGAGCTAGGATTCAGCCATCCTGTTATCCAATAAATAGGACTTCAGCATCTTCAGCACCTGATCCTGATGTCTTCAGAGAAAGACTGGGCCTTCAGGCCTCGTGTGTAGCTTGCCACACATTATCCAAAATCTGTGAGGGAAGGCCTGAGGTAAAGTTGACCATTCAGGGATTAGCCTGAGCACAGGCTAGGACAGGGAAATTCATCGCAGTGTTAACACAGTAGGCTAGAAGAGTTCCAGGGATCTAATCTCTTTTGTGAAGAAACAAAGCCTGAACAGAAAAATCTGGGGAGTAACCCCATTGAACTTGTAGGGGCTTATTTCTGAACAAATACTGCACACTGCCCTTTACTAAGTGTGTGTTGCTCCTAGAAATAAGTCACAAAAATCAAGTGTATCTGATATTCTTGGTAAAACAACAACAACCAAAGACACAAAATGGTTCGAATCAAAACTGCACACTATTTTTCAGACATTTGGGTTCAACACAATTAAAAAAAAACATCAACAGAAAAAATGAGGCGGCATGGTGGAGATAATTCATAATTCATTATGGTAGTTCAACTGATATGTGATTATTTGGTTCCCCGAGTCTTGCAAACTGGAAAAAGAGTGTTCTTCCAAGAATCTCCCTCAGCCATGACTTCCCAGCTGCACCTGGAGACACGCACGGCAGGTAGGGGAAAGCTATCTCACTCATTGGCCTTCCCTTCGTTGCATCCATCTTAACATTTCAGGATTATTATTATTTTAAAAAGAAAACTTTTGAAATCATGAATGTTCATGCCTGTATCTGTCAGTCAGTTCCCTTCTATGCTCCAGTCCCACTGTCTTTCTGTAACCAAGGGTTTTGAAGCCCACGGTATTTTAGTTTGCACTTACATTATTCAGTTATTAAAAATATTGCTGGGCTGCCTTTCAAGGCAGAAGTCTTCCATGCCGTGGTTGCACAAGAGAGCAAAGCCCTTTATTTCTGATGTTCAGGCTGAGAACAGTTCCTGAAATATCACTACATACCCACACAGGCTGGATGAGGAAAAAGAAACTGAAGCTGAATCCAGACAAGACGGAGGTGCTCGCGGACGAAGGCCCCAACCTGGGTTTGGAGGTGTGTCAACCAGTTTTTGATGGGGCTACACTCCCCCTGAAAGGCTGTGTTTGCAGCTTGGGGGTGCTTCTGCGTCCGTCGCTCCAAGTGACAGCTCAGATAGATGCGATGGCCAGGAGTGCCTACTATCAGCTTTGGCAGATCGCCCATTCTGCCATGCCCGGCAAAGCCTGGGCATGGGGAGGGATTTGTAGGCAGGGCAAGGGAGAGACGTGACCATCCTGCATTGGGCAGGATTTCCCGCCACTGGGGTTGGGAGGGGTTTGGGCCAGATAAAAGCCAGCCACTTACCCCTCGAAGACCTTCTTGCTTGGAAGGGCATCCAGAGGGAATTTATTGGCGAGCATTCGTAGGCACTGTTACAGTGATAGGTGATTCCCGAGGGCTCCCAGTGTTGAGCCTTGTGGCCGGGCTGGGGGAAAAGGACCATCTTTGAGGCTGACCTCTCTCACCCACCTTGAGCCTGGGGGCATGGGTTGGGGTGACAAGGGGAGGGGATGAACAGCAGGGTGGCGAAAACAGAGTGCCACCCGCTGGGCCATGAAAGCTCGCCCTTCGCATAGTGAGGCCTGTACACAGGCCTGGCTGGATGCCCAATAGGAACCCTTTGCAGATCTTGAATAAAAGTGGCCCAGTTTAAATCTAACATTTGTGTCATCTCTTATTTCTTGCGTCCGTCCCACAAATACCAGCTGCGCCCCTTCCTAGAGTTGGAAGACCTAAAGATGGTAGTGCATACCCTGGTAACTTTCAGGCTCAACTTCTGAATACACTCTACATAGGGCAACATTTGCGACTAGTCCAGAAACTTCAACTACTTCAAAATATGGCAGCCAGGCTGGTCACTGGTACACCTAGGGGTGACCACATTACACCAGTTTTAAAATCTCTTCACTGGCTGCCAATTAGTTTTCGGGTGAAGTATGAAGTGTTGGTTATCACCTTTAAAGCCCTACATGGTTTGGGTCCAGGCTACCTGCAGGATTGCCTTCTCCTGTACAATCTACCCCACACAGGTCCTCTGGGAAGAATTTCCTTCAGCCAGCCAAAACTAGGCTGACAGGTATTACCCAAAGGACCTTCTCTTCTGCTGCTCCCAGACTGTGGAATGGCCTGTTGGAGGAGATTTAGTCAACTTAAAGTCAACTAGCATTCAAGAAAGCTATAAAGACTGATCTCTTCCGGCAGGCCTATCCGCTGGAATTTTAGGATGTTTTTAGGATGTATACTATGTTTTTAATTCAGTTTAATGTATTTTATACTTATTGTTGTTCCCTGCTTCAATCCAAATGAAGAGGCGGGTAAGAAATAAATTTATTATTATTATTTATTTATTTATTCTTTCTTTCCTTATTTATTTATTAAGTAGGGCAGTTACAGAAATCTGTCTGTGGGGGTGGAGCTCCTTGAGCTTCCCTTGGTTCACTTCCCCCAAACAAAAATTCAATTTCTTTTCTGTTCCGGAGCCCAATTTGATCTTTAGTGAGTGGAGTCAGTTCACAGATTTTCTGATTTTTTTTTTAAAAAATTCCACAATAAGTAACTGAATTTTGTGCAAATTTTTGTAATTTGCACAAATTGTGGGCACAATTTGTGCAAATTCTGGAAATTTCAGTCACAAGTTATGCAAACCTATGTTTGCACATTTTTTTAAAAAAAAACTATGCAAAAAGTTCCCAGGGTTTGGGGAAAAAAACAGTTGTTCAGCCCACAAAGATGAGCCAAGTTGGGCACACTGCATAACTCCATTGCGCCAAAAAAGAAAAAAAAATTCCTGGTCATGGATGTCCTTAGAAGGAAGTAACAGCAGGTTTGGGAAAGAAAGTCTATAGAAATCTGGAAAAAAAAACTTTAGAAACAAATCCTAAAGCAGAGATATTTTGGCTAGGGTGACCATATGGAAAGACAACAGGGCTTCTGCAGTTAAACTTGCAAGAGCTCTGCCCCCTTGACCAGATACAAAAGAGGGCAGGGCTCCTGCAGCTTTAACTGTTGTGATGAAGAGGGAATTTCACCAGGTGCTGCATGCATACAAATGACACCTGCTGAAATCCCCTTTTCTATACAATTGCTCAAGATACAGGGGCCCTGTCCTCCTTTCCATATGATCACCATAATTTTGGCCTATAAATCCCATCAACCCTCACCATTGGCTATGGTATCTAGGACTGATGGGGATTGTAGGACAAAACATCTGGAGGGCAACAAGTTGTCCACCTCTGTTTTAAGGAGAAGAACTACTAACACAGCCCAAGGCGGACTGAGCCATGGAATGCTGACTGACTATTCTTGGGGGAAAATGGGGGGAAAAGATGAATGGGGGATCAGAGTGGAGTGATTAGAATCTTGAACAGCAGCACTCCACATTGCAACCTTTGTTGTAAGTCCCACTTGGACAATCTTGTGAGTAACTAATTTTTCTTTCAATATGACAGCAGGGAGCCAAGTTCAAAGCAGAGCTTGTAATGAGAATCTGCCTTATTTGACTTAGCCCACTGCTTTTCATCTGCTGACCTTCAGTTTCAGATCTCCCAGCTCTCCGTTTAGTTAGTCTGTATAAATCTCACTGGATTTTTAAGGTTATATTTTCAATTGCCTCTGGTATTAGAACACAGCATGAATTTCTCCCTGCCAAAATGTCTGCATATGGGCCACTTTGCATATTGTTGTTGTAGCCATGAAGCAAAGTCCTTCTTTAGGGGAGGCATGATTCAAATCAGCCGCAGGGCCAAGTTTTTAATATACAGTCTGTACAGACTGTAGATTGCAAGTTCCATGGATCAGAAGTAGGGGTGTGCACTCCGCACTAGAATTATCTGGTAACTGCGAACATCAGCAGAGCATACTATCTTGGCATGAATGAAATGTTGTGTCACTTGGAGTTTTTGGAGTGAAATAAGGCCGTAGCTAGACCTAAGGTTTATCCCAGGATCATCCTGGGTTTGTCCCTGCCTGAGTGCTGGATGCCCTGTGTGGCACTTAGATGAATAGGTTTGACCCCAGTCTAGCTACGGCCTCTCATGGTTTTCGCAACACCATTAACAATAGCAAAGAGGTAACCCCATTTTGCCCTTGGAAATTGTTGATATAATTAAAAAGAAAAAGACAAGTGAGAGGATTTCTTGAGTATTGACAATGTCACACATACATTGCAATACAACATATCAAGGGTACCCTAATCTGGCCTTTGGGGGTTCCCCAGATGGCCATGCCACATGAGACCTTTAGATTGCCATTTAATAGTCCATGACTGAGAGCACTACACATCATGTTTGATATGGAAAACAAACAGGTGTGTATGCCGATTTTTAACACTTAAGTTTTTGCATCTGAGCAACCTGGTCCATTCAAGTTTCTGAGACCTGTGAACCACTGTTTTAAAATACATGGATGCATATGTCATTTCTTCCACAGTTGATGCTTGTATTGTGGAAAATGCAGGAGTAACCCCTCCCCACCATTTTCAGCAATTTCACTGGGGCACTCAGAGATATGAACATCTTCATGGAGCATTTCCATGTATGAATGGAATATATCTACATATTTATTCACGTCAGTGCCTAGCTTTTTGTTTGTACATCAGCACACAGCAATCAGGCTGATCCTATCAATGCAACTTTGTTTACCCTCTCTGATGCCACAATGTAATTAAATTGGATTGGTTGTGTGGACTTGTAATAGCATATTCGCTATGTGATTCTTGATTTGGTCACCAGTACACCTAGGGGTGACTATATAACAACAAATTTAAAATCACTTCACAGGCTGCCAATTAGTTTCTAGGCAAAGTATAAAGTGTTGGTTATTACCTTTAAAGCTGTACATGGTTTGGGTCCAGGCTACCTGAAGGATTGCCTTCTCCCGTACAATCCCCTCCACACACTCAGGTCCTCTGGGAAGGGTTTACTCCAGTCAGTCACAACTAGGCTGACAAAGGACCTTTTCTTTTGCTGGCCCCAGACTGTGGAATGGCGTGCCAGAGGATATTCATCGCCTTAATACTCTCTCAGAGTTTAAGACAGCCGTAAAGACTAGTCTCTTCCAGCAGGCCTACCCAGATGAATGTTAAACCTAAGAATTTTAATATGTTGTGATTGTTATTTTAATATTGTATTGGTTTTATATGCTCTTTTAACTAATTTTATGTATTATCTTGTATTAATGTTGTTCCCAGGCTCGATTCAGAGGGAGAGGTGGGTAAGGAATATATTATTATTATTATTATTATTATTATTATTATTATTATTATTTGGGATCACATTAAAGAAAAACCCTTTCAAGATAGATATAGATATAGATATTACTCTGAAACAGCAGCAGAGAGGGAAACCATGGCTACCAACAGCCAAAAAAACCCCACAAGTGTGAACATTAAGAAGGTTGGTGTTTTTTGCCCTTTTGTACCGTTCAAAATGGCAACTTTCATATATATATATATATATATATATATATATATATATGGAATATCATGAAAATGTGGTGCAGCATTCATCGTATGTCCTTCAGGAGGGTTGTTTGTCTGCAGAATGTATAGTCTGCAGCAGTCTGCTTATTTTGTCCCCCAAACACACACACACACACACACACACACACACACACACACACACACACACACACACCAACCTCTTTCTTTTTGCCTACATTATATTTGAGTTATAGGAACTATAGAACGGTGAAATCTTGGCATCTCTCTAGACACAAAGTTTAACATACCATTTCACTAAGCTTTCACCTCTGAGGATAATCTATATGCAAGCACATTTTGAAGAATTGAACTAGTCACCATGATGACAAGCCCAATTCACACTTATTACGTACTGGCAAAATGCCTGTCATTGTAAGCGATCAGTATGGATGGAGAGGAGCCCTGCATCTTGCAGAGATGTGTGTGTGCATGCGTGTGCGAGGGAGAGAGGGGGGAATGTATCCCCATTGTCAATGAAGGCTGGGTCATCCTTCCATAAAATGATCCCCAAATGTCACCTTATATGAGAGGAGGAAAGGGGTGCACTGGGGGCTAAACCTGCCCCTTGTTTCTGGGGCAGGAGGCAGCACCCTCTCAAATGTTCATTGCAAACACAGCACACAAGGAAAGATGGTTCAATTCTTTCCCCCCCCCCACTATAATAACTCTCTCTCTCTCTCTCTCTCTCTCTCTCACACACACACACACACACACACACACACACACACACACACACACACCTGTTAATCACAGGTGTGCAGCAGCAGATCTCTGCCTGCCACCACTAGTCTTACTTTCCACATTCTAGTGTGCATCGATTCAGCCATCCTCCCTCCCCCCTCTCTCTTTCACACATACTTGCCTACCCCCTTCAAAAGTCCTCTTTGTGGCTGCCTCTTAGTGGCCCTGGCAGCAGTGGCAATGTAAACATGCTCTCTGTTGCTGACCACCATATTCCTTCTTCTTTTATTGAACTACAGCATGTCAGAGTTGGTGTAGAAGGCATTACCCTCCCTCTGATTTGGCTTCAAGCAACTGAAAATGCTATGTGACCAATGGTATTTGGCTTTGTGATGATATCTAAAGCCAGCTCAGGAAGAGGGCAACGCTTTCCTCCCTTGCCTGTCATGTTGTGAGCAAAATAAGAGTGGGTTGGATTCAGAATCTCCCTTTGACAAGAAGAGGTGCTTCGCTCAATTACACCACCCTGATTTTATGGGATCCCCCCTCCACATATACACACCACATCACAACTCATCCTGTTCAGCAGGGTCTCTTGTCTCTCCGTGTAACCATTTTAGGGGGCTTTAGGGGCTGCCAGAAAAAGGAGGGGGTCAGGAAAGACGCTTTGATCCAGCATCAATCTGGATCCAGGTCAGAGGAAACAAATGGTGACCGGTAACAATGGTGAATTGGATTGCCCTTGTCAGAAAAGGAGAAACACACACAATCACAAACACAACACACACATACACCCTGAGATTTGGGGGAAGGATCTAGAGAGCTGCAGTTGACAAGCCTTGAGCTGAAGTCTCCCTTCTGGAGATCAAGATTGCAAATGTCTGGCAGTTTCATTAGTTTTCTGAGCACACACAATCCAATAATGGCATGCTGCAGGAGGAGAGCTCAGTTGTACAATACACAAAATAAAATATTAGATATGGCAGAAATAAATAGAAAATGATACGCTTTTCAGCTCTATTTCTGTAGCAACCTCTCATGGTTCATAGTGAATTATATTCTAATTTAAGTGAGACATTACCCCCTTTTTTTTTTTGCAATAGTTGCAGAACTATCCTCATTCTGTAAAACAGAGGAACATCTAACTTTCTTTCTCCCCCCCACACCCACCCTTTCTTTCCTGCGGGAAATACTATTTTGTAGTTTGTTACTGAAGGAACTGAGGTAATGATTGTGAGGGATAATGTCAGAATGGGGAATAAAATTACTTGTTCTTCCATCAGTAATGATAAATGCTTGCATTAATACAATGGCTTTCGCCCCCTCCCTTTATGATGGGATAAATACTAATAACCTTGGCAGAATAGCCCATTTTGTCCTTGGCCCTGAGCACTATCCAGATCTTTGGAAATGATTGCTTTAATTTTCTTGATGATGAAATGAACGTGATGAGAACGTGAGAGGCTTTCATTTGGAAGCACAAGAGGGTTAGGCTGGACGAAATAGGTCCTGAAAAGCTGGCTTTGAATAGCCTAGCTTAAAGGGCAAAAGCTCAATATTTAATCTAGACATGTATCTATTTTCCTGGCAGGTTTCCCAAAAGGCTCACGGATATTTTCTTGGAAGTAGGTTCATATGTATTTGTTCATATTTTTTAACTAAATCCACCTGATCTTTACTTCCTGGACTAATATGCAGATCAGAACCCAGTTATCCTTCAGTTTTGATCATCCTCAAATTTTGTAATACAGTTCTCAGTTCAAAGAATATACCAAAATGTGTATAAAGTCAGGCACTCTAGAATAAATGCCTACAAAATGCTTACATTGTAAATATATAAATGTTTGTATTGAACTGATTTTTGTGCTTTTTTTTTTTTTTTAAAGTAATCACATATTGATACAGAAACGGGATGGGACAGACCTCGGAAAGAAGGCGTGAAAACTGCTATGGACCAGATATAGATTAACCTGTCATCCATCCCTTTTCACAACAGCCCTGTGATGTGTTTTAGGTTGAGAAAGGGAGACTAGCCCATTGAACTTCAAGGCTGACTGTGGATCTGAACCTGCATCTCTCTGCTCTGGGTTCCCAATACCAACCAAAATAAAAACAACCTCTCCACACAGAAAGCTGACATGCTAATCCTCTATGTGGTGGGTATCATTTTGTATAAAGGTTCCTCAATAGTTTGATCTTTCATGTATCATATGAAATCGTTCAGTACAGACACAGGTTTCCTACTTCAGTGAGACACAAAAATATCCCTAGCAACACGTCTTTGTATCTGCAGCTGCCAGGCAATAGAGGATACTATACGTAATGTACTATATTGTAAACTTTACAAAATCCCCAGAGATAAACACCTAATGAGATACCTGGCCCCAACTGCTAATCTCACAGATATGGAAAAAATAATATACCTACTCTCTAATAGAACCAAGTCCATCACGCTAAATCTGGCAAGGTTCGCTGAGAAAGCAGCAAGAATCCGGGGAAGCTCTAGAGGGTTCGGACGGTACCTGAGAAAGGAGGTTTATAATCTGGTACCCCACAAATTACTCTGGTCATGTATATGTCTTCTGTTCTGCTCTATTATGTATAGCTTGTATTGTAAGATGAAATTGTGAATATTGGCTGAAACCTATTTTGGTTGCCTCAATAAACTTTGACTGAGAAGTAGGCTCAAATAGGCCCAAATAGGCTGAGTGAGAATTAGCGGTTGGGTGAAAATTTGCCGGGGCCCATGAGGGCCGCAGACTCTCCTGCGTCAGGCCCTCACAAGCCTAGGCAGATGCAGCCAGGGACAGGCTCATGCCCAACTGCTCTCAAGCCTTTGAAAGTAGTCAGTGTAGTTCCGCCTTAAGCTGCACCCTTCATCCTCTTCCCAGGTTAATGGTGGCTGCCAATGGTGGCAGGAAGTATGCAATATCTCCAAGACTCAAATAGGGCTAGAATGAGGGGTAGTTGGGCTCTCTATAATACCCCGCAATGTACAGAGTTCCTCCGGAGTTCCTCTAGGGGTTCTTCCATGGAGAAGTCAATGTGAAAAGAGTTCTCTGATCTTTAGAAGTCTTCAGGAAATTACTGGTGCATGCACCTGGTCTTATCTGCACAATATCTCAGCTGATTCTTTGAACCATTTTTAGGAATTGTTCTGAGCAAAATGGTCATTGTTTCTGAAAGTACTAGCATTGGATTCAGGTGTGAGAGCTGTTGTCAAGTCATTCTCATTTAAAGGATACGATGTCGTTTTGCGGTTGGCAATGAAATGAAATAAAACAAAACTGGTGAAATGAAGTGGGCATTGAAAATTATACCATGCAAGAACATATATTACCTATTCACAGTGTCTTCAGATCGGTTATTATTGCACTTGCTTTTATATTAATCCTGTTCACATTTACCTCATGAAATAAGGCAATTATATGCAGTGTCAAAATATTAAAGGCATATATTGTGGGTGATTTTTCTTTCTTTCTTTGTTCTCAGTGTTTCAACCTACAGGAAGCTTGTGTTGTAAAACTGTCAATAGGTATGATCTGTTCATAATAGTTATACAGATAATTGGATTGTAACAAGGTAGCTAATGAGATATGGGCTGAAAGAAGCTGTATAGTTCTGTGCTATTCTGCAGGTGGACAAAGGGCTGCTCTCTTCTCTCTCTCTCTCTTGCTGAATCCTTGAGATGGGTATAAACTATAGTGGGCCATAGGTACAAGTTATGGTGCATCATTGCTCCTCTAGGAAAGTCTATAGGTTTAAGGGAAACCGATGCATCCTGACTGGTCCCACGGCACAGCTCCAGACCCTGCAGGATCACCAGGAAGAGCGGTGGTGTCTGAGTAGAACTGTAGAACCAATTCTCATGCTCCATTAAAGAATCCATCATCTGCTCTGGGCACTGGCTGAAGTGAGGTGGCAAGATATGGGAGAGGTGGCTGGATCATGTCTGGGACTAGCATTAGTTTCAGGACATTGGACAGCAATCCTTGAGCAAGAGACCTGACTTCAAGCAGGGTTTTAGGCCAGGATACTATTTCTGGAAGCTCAATCTCCTCAACTCTTGTACTCTTTTTGGCGCCTCCTGAAATCATCTTTATTCCAAGAAGCCTTTCTTTAACATGCAGCCTTGGATTTCTGTGTTGTTGTTTTGCTTCTTTTTAAATTTTGTTTTAACTGTTTTATTCTGTTTTTATTTTCATTTTACCTTGTACACCGCTCCGAATTTTTTTCAATGAGGAGCGGTATATAAATATTCTAAATAAATAATAAATAAATAAATAAATAAATAAACTCTCAGGTGCTACATCTGGCTGTTAAAGGGCCAACAGACTTTTTCTACAGGCTTTGGCTTCTCTTGCAAACTGAAGGTTGTAGGAGGGATGAGCCAGTTGGAGACTGCTCTTCAGGGCTTTCCTGTTTTCTAGAAGATTCTGAGGTCCACTTCTCAGAATCGGGGAAGGGGCACCTCCTGGGGTTTGTGCAGACAAGACATGGGTTCCAAGGCTGTGGGCCCCTGTTCAGAGATACCAGGGACTGGTTTTGGTACCTCTCCAGAGCCACTGCCACAGCCTCTGAGGACTCCCAGTACTGCGGCATTACACACATCTAGCAACCTGAGGCCTCCCAAGTCATGAGGAGGAAGCTATACTCTTCATACGCTCTAAATCAGGGCCCTGATGCCATGAAGGAAAGGGTGAAGGCAATGCTGCTGGAAATGGAATTAGCCATTGCTGAAGCAATAATTCTCTCCTGCTGTGCTGTCCAAGAATCCTGACTCTCTGTAGTAGGGATGTGTGAAAAAAAATTGTTCTAAAAACCAAAGCTAACGATCTGATACAGGATGAGCTTGAAGATGGAATTCAGAGATCTTGAGTGAGCTTGAGTTTCACTGATTCACACGTCCCTACTCTGGAACTCCTTGATCCCTGACCCACTTGACAGCTCCCTCGCCTTGAGGCACATGACTGCAGTGGCAGGAATGGGACACCAATCATATGAAAAGTTCCCAATGTTCTCTGTCTTAACTTATGAGCACACTCAGAGATACATTCAAACAGACACAAAATTTGTCACAGACAGATCTGGATTATGTAAATTAGTTTTGCTTTACTTACCATTATCATGAGGGAAGAAATTTTGGAGAAAGTACCAATAGTTACAGAGAGTTTGATGGGTATTTTGACTTAAATTATTGAACATTTTGGGAGAGGGGGATGTCAATCCAGTGTGTAGCTGCTGTAAAAAAAAAAGAAATAAGCAAACTGTGTTAGGCATAATTAGAAAAAGAATTGAGAATAAAACTTCCAGTATCATCATGCCATTATAAATTTCTGGTGTGACCACACTTAGACTATTGTGTACAGTTCTGGTCACCACACCTAAAAAAAAAAAAGATATTGTAGAGCTGGAAAAAGTGCAGAAAGGGGCAAATAAAATGATCAAGGGACTGGGACATCTGGGAAAGTTACACCATTTAGGATTGTTTAGTCTGGAAAAAAGGGAGGTTAGGGCAGACATGATAGAGGCATACAAAATTATGCATGGTGTGGAGAATGTGGATAGGGGAACATTTTTCTTCTTCTCTTACAATAATAGAATCTGGGATCATCCCATTACCTAGGGAGGTTGTGGGCTCTCCCACACTAGAGGCCTTCAAGAGGCAGCTGGACAACCATCTGTCAGGGATGCTTTAGGGTGGATTCCTGCATTGAGCAGGGGGTTGGACTCGATGGCCTTGTAGGCCTCTTCCAACTCTGCTATTCTATGATTCTATGATTCTATGCTGATTGGTGGGAGATTCAGTACATATAAAAAGAAGTACTCCTTCACACAGTGCATAGTTAAACTATGGAATTTACTACAAGATGTAATGATGGTCACTAATTTGGATGGCTTTAAAAGGGGGTTAGACAAATTCCTGGAGGAGAAAGCTATTGATGGCTACTAGTCCTGATGGCTCTATGCTATCTCCAGTATCAGAGGAAGTATGGCTATGCACACCAGTTGCTGGGGAAGATGGGTGGGAGGGTGCTTGTGGGTTCCTGGTCAACAGCTGGATGTCCACTGTGTGCATAGAATGGTGGAGTAGGTGGACCTTTGTTCTAATTGGGGATTGTTCTTCTTATGATGTTATATAGGGGGTTGAAGACTATTCATCATTGATCAGGACTTTTATAGAATTATGAATCAGTTTTAACAGCAGATGTTTTGGGTAGCTTTATGTAAATAGCAATAATGGGCTATTTGTGGTTGAGTACATTAAATGGACTTCCTGTTTCTGTGTAGTTTGGATTTGCAAAATACAAAGGCATACAAAGCGACAGAAAAAGAAAGTGTATTGCTCAATTAGCCTTTCACCAGAAAACAAACTTCCTTTGCTGCAGATGAAGCTTTATGTTGGAGTACTGCAAATGCTTACTCAATATCAACTCAGTAAGAGGCATGATAAGTTGAATGTGAAAGAAAAACATATCGTGTTCAATTGGTGACAGGATTGATAGCATATGAAAACTTAGCCCCTCTGGTGGTCAAGGATAAGAAGTTACAAACTGAAAGCACCACAGTGAAACAGCACATGTTCCAGGGGAACAAATTGTGAATAACTTGACTTTGACCTAAAGCAAGTATATGCCTTTGTGTGGCATTAGTTACCAAGAAGAAGGAGGAGGAGGAGGAGGAGGAGGAGGAGGAGGAGGAGGAGGAGGAGGACTCCCCCCACTGCAATGCTAAATCTCTTACTTGCTGTCATTTGTTTATATGTGATTTAAAAGGCTGCCTTACACATTGAATACTTTAAATATAAACAGTGAATGTGCCATCCAGATAGAACTGTCAGGAAGTTGGGGCCAGCTACATCTCCTGGTTAAGTATACACTTAGTGGCAAAGTCAGGTTTTCTGCTACTGTCAAAGATTATGCCATGATCAGAGTATATCCGAATGTGTCTCCAGACCAACGCTTTCTCTAGAATGTGCTAGTACATGCTCATCTCTATCTTGGAGTTTAATCTATCATGTTTTGGAAAATATGAGCACTCTAGGTGAGTCACTCTTGAGGCAGCATATCAACAAGGCCTATGAGTGTATTAAAACTCACTATCCCTATCAATAGGTTTTGATCCCTTTGAGACAACATCCAAAGTATTCAAAGTTATCTGATAGTAAAGCAATTAAGGTCGGAATTGATTGCAATTTTCAGAGCATGCACAGTCTGCATCTTCACAGTATTACGTCTGTGCCTGAACTGAGTTGGTTGCTTTAACCCTTGAATGATCCAGTTTGTCACTGCTTCTCTCAGCTTTGTCACCACTGCAGCTCTGGCTCTGGCTCTGGGAGGAAGAGGAAGAGGAGGAGGACACCACAGGCCCTTCTGCTCTTCTCCTCCATAGGCTAGCAATAGGCAAGTAAACATCACATGAGGTAGCAGGCCACATGGAAACAACCATCAGGAAGGCGAGGGGACATACTGAGGTGACACTTCATGTCGTACTGCACTACCAAAACACAGTTCCCAAGAAGCAGTTTGATATTGCACATGTGCAAAAACTCCCGTACACAAAATGAGATCTTGACTTAAAGGAGTCCTCTCATCCAAGCTCCCACGGACGACTTCATCACTTTCCGAGGAAATAATTAATTCACTTGGGGTACGTCTGCCCATCTCTAGCTATTTACTCCAGTGGGTTGGGATGTTTTATCATGACTTTATGTGGGATGTGATGGATATTATAGTTTCATTTATCAACAGTTTGCAGTGTCTCAAAAGTTAGTCTGGCTTTCTTAACACATGAGAACATCTGACCTTCAATATGATCAGTTTGTGATAAGGTGTCAAATCCTGGTTTCTGTTGTATTGTGGAGGAAACATCAATGAAATGGGAGGCACCAAAGGAGAGGTTCAGACTACTCTCAGAGGAGGATCCTGTAAACACTGAAGCTAGGGTGACCATATGGAAAGGAGGACAGGGCTCCTGTATCTTTAACAGTTGCGTAGAAAAGGGAATTTCAGAGGTGCCATTTGTATGCACGCAGCACCTGGTGAAATACCCTCTTCCTCACAACAGTTAGAGCTGCAGGAGCCCTGCCCTCTTTTGTATCTGGCTACTCTAATAGGGCTCATGCAGATTTAATTGTTGTCACCCTAACTGAAGCTCAGTTGGGAGCAAAGTGAAATCCATGTCAAAGTAATTAGAAAGCTGTGCCTAAAATGGGAGCTCCTTTGAGCTGCACTCCAGTTGTGTATGGGGCTGAAGGCAAAAGGTGTAGGGCCAAATTTAAAAAAAAAAATCCAGCATAATTTGATCTTAAAGGTCTTCCTGCCAGTAATTAAGACTTAGGGAAAGCATTTCAACCATTTCAAATGGGGGAAAACTGCACAAAAGGCACAAAACTACCAACCTGATAACCTGGGCAGACAGGAGCAGAGCCATTGTGATGTTAATGTGTCAGCTACTAGCTAGTGTTGTATTTAAGAGTCACGAGGTTTGGTTATTATGGGGTTAATGTTTTCCCTGTCTGTGTTGGTCAGTGTAAAATTCAAAAGTCTAAAAGTTCACTTTATGTTTCACTAAGGGCTTTGCTAGACCTACCTCTTAATCCATGCGGGAGGAGGGACAAGCCCGCGCTGCAGCTACTGCGGGCTGTCGCTCTAATCCAGACGTCAGACGCGACAGGCTAAAGGAAAGCCTCATTGCATCCACCATTTTTTTGTGTGTGTTTAAAGGGGCCGCTGCGCAGGAAGACTCGAGCGGCAATGTTAAGTCATATTTTTTTTAAAAAAAACACATGTCGCCACTCCCCCCACCCTGCCCCAATCTCCCCCCCAATCTCCCCATCCTGGCCCCAATCTCTCCCCCTGATCTCCCCACCTGGCCCCAATCTCTCCCCCCCCCCGATCTCCCCTCCTGGCCCTGATCTCCCCCCCCCTGATCTCTCCCCCTGCCCAGATGGGCCCAGTGCTCCTGCAAAGTGCTGTGCCCCGTGTGTGGCTTCTCCCGACT
Source organism: Elgaria multicarinata webbii (assembly GCF_023053635.1). Lineage (NCBI taxonomy): Eukaryota > Metazoa > Chordata > Lepidosauria > Squamata > Anguidae > Elgaria > Elgaria multicarinata. The sequence continues at coordinate 30,088,776 of NC_086176.1, forward strand.
CCTCGCGAGTAATCGCCCAAAGCCGGGAGAAGCTGTGGAACGGCTACAACTGGAGCCTGTTATCTCGGGGCAAGGAAGGATTGACTCCTGCCTGATCCCGGGATCCCCTGTGTATCATCCGGACGCACAGGGACGAGCCCGGGTATCAGCCCTGGCTAACCCCTTGTCTAGCAAAGCCCTAAGTCTTGGTGCCACTGGAAAATGTGAGAAAGTAGAAGGTTTGAACAGATGATTAGTAAGATAAGGAGACTGAAAAAGTGTTTTGTTTAAAATTGGGGCTCCAGTGTGACTATAGTTCGGTAAAAAGTTTCATTTGTTTTCTTTATTTTTTGAGTTTTAAATTTTTATTATTTCAAACATCATAGACATAGATACAAACCACAAAATCATTACATACAATGCAAACAAAAATACAAAAATACTGAAAAAGTATCATTTCTGAGTGTTTTAAAAAGTTGTTTTAAATGGTAGCTGTTTTTATGTTTTTAAATTTTGTATACTGATTTTTAATGTTTATTTATTTATTTATTTTATTTATTACATTTCTATACCGCCCAATAGCCGAAGCTCTCTGGGCGGTTCACAAAAATTAAAATCATCATAAAACAACCAACAAGTTAAAAATACAAATACAAAATACAATATAAAAAGCACAACCAGGATAAAACCACGCAGCAAAATTGATATAAGGTTAAAATACAGAGTTAAAACAGTATAATTTAAATTTAAGTTAAAATTAAGTGTTAAAATACTGAGTGAATAAAAAGGTCTTCAGCTGGCGACGAAAGGAGTACAGTGTAGGCGCCAGGCGGACCTCTCTGGGGAGCTCATTCCACAACCGGGGTGCCACAGCGGAGAAAGCCCTCCTCCTAGTGGCCACCTGCCTCACTTCCTTTGGCATACAGGTGGTCGACCGGACTTGGCCAAGCACCTTGTCCACATCCTCGGGCTTCAATAATGTTCAGTCTTTTTAATCTAATCTTTGTAAACTGCCCAGAGAGCTTCAGCTATGGCACAGTATATAAATGCAATAAATAGATCTCTTTTCTTTTTTTTCTTTTTTTTTAAAAAAGAGTTGCAATGAACTCAGCAGAAGAAATATAGTGCAAAGGTGAGTCTGCCCATTTGATGGGAGTTACAAGAGCTCTTATTCTAGTTAAACACATAAAAACTAGAGGCAAAAAGACAGCTTTTAACCAAAGGAAGGCTGAAAGACAGAGGAAGTTTAAAAGAATCAGAAAGAAAAATTAAATCCGAGAGCAGCTTGTGAAAAGTCGAATCCTCAGAAAAACTGAGAACAATGACAGTAAGAAATTGATGGGAAGAAGAACATGGAAAATGAGTTGGATGAGTTTGCCCTCATTTATTTATTTTTACCCGCTTGCTCTTATGGTGTGTGTGCATACGTAAGCCTTTTTCCAAATAATGATACTTTTCCAGGAAATGGTTAAGATTTTGCTGCTTAAGCTGTGTGGCCTCTTTTCTTATTGGATTACCCACTGCACACCTAAACCCCATACCTCACACTGGCTAATGGTACTTACCAGAGTCCCAAAAGGTTGTAAAGCTGTTTGGTGGAGGCAGCAGGCGAAAATAAAGAATTCCACCTGGTGGCAGCAGAGAAGTACCAGGGAAGGCAAGGCAAAACAGGAGTGGGACACTCCAGCTGAGTTCAGATGACACACTAATCAAAGGTTGTTTTCCATTTTGTTCCGATCCCCCCCCCCCCGGTTGATTAGCATGTCATCCAATCTCAGCTTCTGTTTGGCCTGGTCTCCCTTACAGTCATGGGCAGTGTGTAGCTTGAGCCAGATGTATCCAACATCTGGCTAGTTATCGTCCCTTGCTTCCTTTCTCTCATGGCCTTCCATTTCAAATTATATTTTTGCAACCACAATCCATGCTGTGTCAGGGATTCCTCAAAATGGCTTAGCCCATCATTTGTCGCTCTCCATTGCCTTTTGAAGCTTTTGTTCACTGACGTTCTGTGGCCTTCATTACCATTCAGAGGTGATTACCCAATTTTGAATTTTCGACTAGAAGCCTGTATAACTTGGGGTAGCTACTCCCCTCTATAGATGTCCAAGAAAAACAAAGACATATACCCATTCTGACTTTCTGTCGTTCTCCTGATATTGCTCTAACCCTACCCCTTGCATGGACAACTCTGAAACTTGACTCTCCCCTAACACTGAAATGTGAGTCTCCCCTGTTGTGCCTAGTTTTACAAAGACACCCACCATTACCCCAAGGCCACAGCTAGACCTAAGATTTATCCTGGGATCATCCAGAGTTTACCCTTGCTTGAGCACTGGATCCCCTGTGTGTCACCTAGATGAACAGGTTTGACCCCTGGACGATCCAGGGATAAACCTTAGGTCTAGCTATGGCCTAGGTAACTAAGCCTTAGGAGAACCCTTTCAGAATGGGGGGAGAATGTGCATAAAAGCCAGGAAGCCAGAAATAACCAGTCACTGTGGGTATGGTGTGTGACTTTCTGGGGACCTCTAGATGGCTGGATTGGTAGCCCGGGCCTGAGGTTTTGCCCTCCTGCACCAGAGTACGCCTTTCTGCTTTCTGTTTTGCTTTCTGCTGTTCTCCATAATTTAGGAAAATTGTGAATCCTGGACAATAAAAAAAAAAGATTTGTCCTCTTTGGTTTCCTATGGAAGCACTGGTTTCCAACTGAAGACAATAACACTTTCTTGACCTAGCTCACCCCTCGAAATAATGCAAACAATGCAAACAAACAGCCCTCCTAAAATGTAGGTTGTAATCAGCATAGTGCACAGAGGGTAGATCATCCGCTGTACCTGATACAGCGGGGAAATTCCCTTAGGAACAACTTACCTAGGAGTAAGCCGCATTGAACTCTGTGGCGCTTGTTTCTGAGTAAACATGTGTTGGATTGCAGTGTTCTGGTTTTTAAAATGCAGGTGAAGATTGACACATTTACTGCCACCGCTTTCCATTGGCTCATTACCATTTCTTCCTTTCGCTCCACAGTACACCTGATTTAAAAGATCACAGCCTTCTTTTGTCACATTCTGTGTAGTTAAGGGCCCCCACGTGAAAAGCCTTTGAGTGTGTTGTAATAACCTAACCATTAAAATACAGTTTCCCCTAATTCTTCTCAAATGATTTCCCAAGAGAAAATGTTTTTGGGTTGTTGTTTTAAAACCTTATTTATATTTTATTGACACTTAATTTTAACAAAACACAAGGGGGGAAAACATGCCTGGCCAACTTCAGTATTGTGGGATGTCATGTTAAGAAGATTTGGGGGGGGGGGACTTGATTTTTGTAAAAGCAAAAATCCATGAATGCATCCATGTGTAGAGAAAACTGATCAGAAATCTGTCCTGAATTATTTTAATTAAGTCTTTCTGAAGATGTAGGACATAATTTCTAAAAGGCACTTCTGTCTGTTCTTGGGAAAACGGGTTAAGGGCATTTTGATTGCCACCTCCCAAATTATTGATGCTATTGCATACCTCCATAATGTTGAATGCATTTGGTCTATTCAGTACCAGCTTCTGGTTTTGAAAGGCAAGACACCCCCTGTGATAGGGTGACCATATGAAAAGAAGGACAGGGCTCCTGTATCAGTTTATTTATTTATTTATTTATTTATTTATTTATTTATTTATTACATTTCTATACCGCCCAATAGCCGGAGCTCTCTGGTTCACAAAAATTAAAAACATTCAAAGTATAGAAAGTACAGCTGCATAGAACCAGGAAGTTCAGCAGGTGTCATTTGTATATATGGGGAACCTGGTGAAATCCCCTCTTCATTACAACAGTTAAAGCTGCAGAAGTTATAGTAGAGTGGCCAGATTTAAAAGAGGGCAGGGCACCTGCAGCTTTAACTGTTGTGATGAAGAGGAAATTTCACCAGGTTCTCCATATATACGAATGACACCTGCTGAAATTCCCTTTTCAATACAACTGTTAAAGATACAGGAGCCCTGTCCTCCTTTTCATATGGTCACCCTACGCTGTGAGCCCCTTCCATCAATGACTCTAACTTCTCAGCACGAATGTCACTAGCTATGATTGCTCCTCATTCTCCTTTCTCCTCATTGCTACTTGCATGCTTGACAGGCAGAGAGACAGGGTGAACGTAGGCCGTGCCATCTGCTGCTGCACCTTTTGAACACCACTGATGACTGGGCCAGAGCAAGATTCGGGCAAACTAGGGTGACCATGGGAAAAGTAGGACAGGGCTGCTGTATCTTTAACAGTTGTATAGGAAAGGGAATTTCAGCAGTCATCATTTGTATGCCAGCAGCACCTGGTGAAATTCCCTCTTCATCACAGCAGTTAAAGCTGCAGGAGCTGTACTAGAGTGACCAGATTCAAAAGAGGACAGATGTCCTGCAGCTTTAACCATCTGCTTTAAGGTGGGTTCCTGCATTGAGCAGGGGGTTGGGCTTGATGGCCTTAGAGGCCACTTCCAACTACTATTCTATGAAGGCAGCTCACATAGTACTCCTCAGCTCCATTTCATTCTCACAACAACCTTGAGTGGTAGTATAGGCTGAACATCAGTGACTGGTCCTCAGCTCCATTTCATCCTCACAACAACCTTGAGTGGTAGTATAGGCTGAACATCAGTGACTGGTCCTCAGCTCCATTTCATCCTCACAACAACCTTGAGTGGTAGTATAGGCTGAACATCAGTGACTGGTCCTCAGCTCCATTTCATCCTCACAACAACCTTGAGTGGTAATATAGGCTGAACATCAGTGACTGGTCCTCAGCTCCATTTCATCCTCACAACAACCTTGAGTGGTAGTATAGGCTGAACATCAGTGACTGGTCCTCAGCTCCATTTCATCCTCACAACAACCTTGAGTGGTAGTATAGGCTGAACATCAGTGACTGGTCCGAAGTCACCCATTGAGCTTCATGGCTGGGTGAGGTCTTGAACCTGGGTCTCCCCAGTCCAACACATTAACCACTACACCACCCTGACTCTCTGTATGCCCAAGTCATACTGTGAACAGAGTGTCAGGAGGGAATTGCAGTTGCTTTTTTTTGCCACACACACACATCCTCTCCCAAGTCAAAGAAAGCAATTTCATAAGCATTTTTAGACTTCTACATCAAAGGATCTAATTGTAATAAGGGGCAGAACTTGAGGATGAAAAAGAGATTTCAGCTCCATTCCTTGCTCTACTCAGAGGACATGAGGGCAGGCAGAGATGATGAGTGTCTGGCATCACATGATAATATGATGCCAGATATTTGACCACCAGCTGAAACATGTTTATATGTGGGTGAAACATAGGCTGAGTTTGGACAACACTAATCAACTATTGTTTCCCATTCTGTTCCTATTACCCCCCAGTTGATTAGCGTGACATCCAAACTCAACCATTATGTCTGTACACACCCAGACCTGTAAGGAAGGCTGCATGTACAGAAGTCATTCTAAGTTTATATACATTTCCTGACATAGCAAGTAGTTGTTGCTTGAGAGCTTTTCTTCTTCAATCACATGTAGTCCCAGACTTTCCTCCACGACAACAATAACTCACTCACTCACTCTGGCAGTATCTGCTCTCCTCTGAGAGATTGCAAGGGGAAATAGATGTTCCCAGAGTGACCAAAGCTTATGTGTGAACTGATCCTGAGTGATTAATCAATTGCCTTTTAACTAATTAATTGATGAATCAACCCATTAAATTTAAATTAACTTAGAAATTGTCAAAACCTTAATAAAGACATGTTTGATGGAAGGAAAGGATCTCTCCCCCAACCATTCATTGTTACTATAACACACCATGTGCTTTTTTTATATATATATATATATATATATATATATATATATATATATATATATATGCCTTTCATTTGCAACTGTACACTAGCTTAGGAAAATGGATCCCATTAAATAATTAATGGGCAGAGCTATTCTATAGCCCCTAGACAGTGTCTGGGCAGGAGCAGGGGCATAAGATTGTTCAGTTTACTGGCTCTGCGATCAGACACAGGGCTCTGATCTCGAAGCCAGTAAACCATACTCTCCCCCTCATAGCTGGTGCAGAGAGAACTGTGCTGGCTACCTCTCTGTGCTTGGAAACCAGAGTGCAGAGACAGGGAAAAGAGGGTAGTCCCAGGGAGGAGAGTGGACAGGGAACCTGCCTTTGCAGCTTCCTATGCTTGCCCCAGCCTCTTCCCTCCCACTCTGTAGTGGCAGAGTTAGATGGGTGAAATCACCCATCTAACAAAAATGCAGGGTGGCTGGAGCATGAAGGCAAGGATCACCCTTGAGCTCTGGCCACCCCTGCATTAGGATACTTGGCAGCTTCTGACTTTAGAGTCTGCCGACTATCAACATAGGATTGCATCCTAAAGCTTAAATTGATTAAATTTACTGATTAAACCAATTACAATTTTGCAGACTTGGGTGTAGTCCTGGGGGCAGGGAGGGGAGGAGACTGTAGAAACTGCATTACACAGCTTCCTATTCAGTCTTCGGGCTCCTTCCCTCCCCGAAGCCATGCGCAGACAGGCAAAATCATACATCTAGGCCAGAAACCAGAGGAGAGGATCCCCTCCATGCTTCAGCTGCCCTGCAAAGGATAGTTATCTGCCTCCGATTTAGGGGACTTGTCTATCACCATAAGATTACACCCTCCATTTATTTATTTTTTTAGTACTGTAATCTAAGGCTGAATATAGACATGGTATAAAGAAAGAGCTCATTCTGTGGCTTCACATCAGAAATGACAGATGTGCACCCCTATGCATTGCACAGGAGCTCAGCCATCACAATTGCTCTCCCTACCCCCATGCTTCAGGTGGGTATACACATTTTAAAGTATCATGCGAGTGTGTGTGCATTGATTTGTTCATGCTACACAGTATTAAGAATGATTGTGTTTTAAGAGGTGCAAAATTCCAGGGTGGCGGCGGTTGGGGTTGGAGGATTCATGGTGATATCAGAGTTCTTATTGACCTTGGGATAGGAGAGATCTGGCTTCTGCTGCAAATTTGCAAAATGAGCTTTTTCAGAGATAGAACCTGATGAGAGGAAAATCATACTTTGGGGCTGAATACAGTGCAAGTACTTCTAAATAAGGTCCACTGGTCTAAAACTTTACCCTTGCCTTTGTCCTCACAAACATTAAATAGAATCTAGATGTTAGCGCCAGGAGTTAGCATAACAATAGACTTGGGTCTTCTTTTATAGCCTTCGTGAGAATCTGGGATTTGTTCAGTAGTACATAGCCTTTGATGTCTGATAAAGCTTTTCTCGGAAACTCGGTCAGAAGACTGAATACAGTAAATGCAGAGACTCGAGTTAATAAATGAAAAGGTCACAGACTCTCTTGAGGAATAACGGACATTGCACATTTTAGGAAATAACAAAAAGGCTCATATGCGGGATCTGAAGGATGGTAGTTGTTTTCTGCAGGAAGTCATACGTGTGCCTAGCTAAGGCCCAAGCAGAGAAGGAATGATGGGATGGCTAAGTTCCTCAAATTGAAAAGAGAACCTGTGTATGTGACAGAGTTTGTGTGTTTACATGAAACTTCACTGGGATTATTCTGGGGCTCTAAATGGGAAGCTAAAAGTTGCTACAATAAAATAAATGGCTTTAATCAGTTTTAGTTGCAAGCAGCAACTAAATAATGCAAGGGGTGCATTGAAGTGAGAATTAAAGGTGGGGGGTGCATAAAAACGAGAATTAAAACTCATCTCATCTAGTGGGGCCTGAATGACCATTGGGATATGGACGTATATAAACTTGCATCAGTTATGTACGTGGAAGGTTATCTCCAAATACAAATGCCCTATTTGGTTTCCTGTATATGTGGCCATGCAGAGTGAGGCAAACACCTCAGACGGCAGATGTTGAAGGATGGCAATGACAGCCTTCTGGCCCTACTTCCTGATCTCTTTGACCATTTCCCTCATTTGTAAGTTCTGTGTCATACGCCCTATCCTGCAGCCCCTAAACTAGCTTACTGCCCTCTGGTGGGGTGGAGGTTGCTGTCCTAGTGTCAGTGCTGAATTTAGACTCTGCTGGTAGTCCAGTTGGATCCTGTATATGCAATGAGAGGCCATATACACCTTAAGGCAACAAACTGTCTTGTGATGGCTCTGTGGTACTGCATACCCACTAAAGCCCAAACCTTTTAAACTCACCAACTCCTTTTAAACCGTATACCTAAAAATGTAAAGTATGAATCTGAACACAAATGTAGCAGGCAGAACTGGAAATAACTACAACTTTTCCCTAGAATATGTTCTCAGTGGCAAACCTGGGTGTGAAACAACCTCATGCTACAATGAAGGAGAATAGAATCTGGCCTGCCAGCATCTACTTTTTAAGATGTATGTAAACCCAGCTGCTCTCGGCACGTTTGTACAAATTTCTTGCTTGGAAATAAGATTTCTTCCCCCTGTATCTTAAAAAGGAACAACTTGTGTATAACAGATGCTACACTTTGTTAAGCTTAACAGGTGTATCCTCCCTCTACCACCCCAGCTGAACTGCAGAATACTAAGTAAGGCCCAGAAACTGCCATGAGAACAACCTGCCCGTCGGATAGATAAAGCCAGCCAGGCAAGCTTATCTGGTGTACCAGGTGCCTCTGTTTCTGTTTCCTTTGTGTCAATGCGCGAATGGGTCCTGTATGTGTATTCGCAGCACAGTCTTCCCTCTTGCTCCCATCTACTGTTGAGATAAAACCGAATCAAGGAGCGGGGGAAGGGGACACTTCTCAAACCCACACAACTGCTTGAACATGTGGAAAGGGCTTATTGCGCACATTAAACAAAAATCTGGATGCTTCCCAAATGCTCCCGATTTCAATTTCAACCCTTGAATGATCCAGTTTGTCAACAATGCTTCCCTCATCTTTGCCACCACTGCAGCTCTGGCTCTGTGAGGAGGAGGAGGAGGAGGAGGAAGAAGAGGAGGACACCACAGGCCCTTCTGCTTCTCTCCTCCATAGGCCATCAATCGGCAAGTAAACATCACATGAAGTAAGCAGGCCACTTGGAAACAACCAACCAGGAAGGAGGAGAAGCTCCTGGGGGGGAGGGTTTCATTCTGATGGGGGGGGCTGAGGCTGAAGGTCAAGGGGGTGGGGCCAAATAAAAAAATCCAGCATATTTTGGCTTAAAGCTCATTTTAACCATTTAGAATTGGGGCAGGGGGACTGCACAAAAGCCAAGAAACTGCAAAAGGACCAGTGGTTGGAGAATCTAAGTTGAAGCACACTGTCTTACCTCCCATCTGCCAGGAGACCTAGAGCCTTGGTAGATCTAAGGTTTATCCCTGGATCGTCCAGGGGTCAAACCACTTCATCTAGGTGACACACAGGGGATCCAGTGCTCAGGCAGGGATGAACCCTGGATTATCCCAGGATAAACCTTAGGTCTAGCTGTGGCCCAAATGTCCCTCCCAAGAAGAATCAGGCCCAATCCATTAGCCAGAGAAGGTGGGACTGCAGGGAGTTCGCCTCTTCCTTCCCTGCCAGAAATAAGTGGATTCAGATTCTACTTTGCTCCACTGCAGCAAGCAGGGGTGAAGGGCAGCATTTGAATTATTTTGCAAGGAAGTGGGACTCGAGGACTCCACACAGATGGGACTGATCTATCTATCTATCTATCTATCTATCTATCTATCTATCTATCTATCTATCTATTTTAAAAAATAGTTTCATTCTCTTCAATGCAAGGAGAGGTTTGCCAGTGTTAAATTTAATGGATATTCATATTGCAGATGTCTCTATTCTTAGATCATGTTGGCCAACTGGGCACCTGCAAGTCAGATCTAAAGAAAACAGCCTCCTCATGATTCTATCCATTCCCAATCAATACACCGCTAAGAGTTTGACCTCTGATAGTACATGTTTTATGCAACTTATTAATGTTTTGGATTTTTCTGTTCAATATACATATAATATATAAATCAATGTTTCTGTATAATACTATGGGTTGAACCCAAAGATGGTCATACATATGCCAGTGGAATGAAAAGTGTTGGAAGACCCACTTTATCCTCCCCCGACAATCTCCCATGCTTCTCACATCTGGAAGGGTGGGAAGACCTTCTGGAACAAATTTTGGGGGGCATGTGTGGGCTCTAGGGGGAGGAGAGAAAGAAGTCCAGTTGTGTGAGTGGAAGTCTGCCTGCGTGATGTTGGGTATATGCCTGACAGCATGTGCTTCATATGTGAGATACCCTTACTAGTAATGCACAGTGCTTACTAGTAGTTCATACCACTAGTGCATTGTGGAAATGGACCACATATGAGAGGTTGCTTCAGGATGTGGATTTATGGCCCCCAGACCACTGTTTGGAGAGCAGAGTGGCACCCAAGAAGACAGAAGATGTCTATTGGTATTTACAGTGGTGGCCAAAATTGTGGACACTTTTTGAAATTTTCATGTTTTGCAACTTTGCATGGTTATAGAAAATGTTCTGTTTCACAAAACTCAAATGTTTATATATCAATTGAAAGACCTGATTCACGTGTCCAATCAACTTGTTTCTTTGGTGCCATTGCTCTATTTATGTTGTACGTACGTACACTTTTAATTTGAGAAATACTTCAAATATTCGCACAATCTCCAATTGTGCTTCAGTTACAGAACAAACAGCAAAACTGACTTTTCCCAACTTGAAACATGATGTATTGCAGCTACTGCTATGTGTGTGATTGATCCCCAGAACAAGGACTATGATTGGACAATAGGGTTGGCAATTCCAATCTGCTTCTTCACTCAATCACACCTATGTTTGTTTTTAGATTAAAGTAAGCATAACCTTTTTCTGTACTGCAGATATTTGCATTCTGGTTTTTTTGTATTGAATTCAGCATTAAATTCTATTTCAAATGATATAACAACATTTGAATTTCGTGAAACAGAACACTTTCTATAAGCATGCACAGTTGCAAAACATGAAAATTTCAAAAAGTGTTCACAATTTTGGCCACCACGGTAATGCCAGGATTTTGATCCAATCCCATGGCACATCTTGAGGTTAAAGGTGGATCTCTCTCAGGCCCAAAAAGTTGAAGGCCATAGATATAGGCTGATGAATGGAGTGTAGAGCAGCATATATTTCTGAAACCATCTGTGTGTTCTATCCTTGCTCCAAAGCCTTTGGCCCAGCCAACTGCCAAATAAAATGAAATGCAATTTGTACTGAAGAGATTGGGAGAGCTGTATGGTTCATTAAGGCTGCTGTTACCATTCAAATGATTAGGCCTATGTCCTTGGAAACAGTTGATGCATTATTGGAGAAGAAGTGTTTCTGAGAATAAGGGAAACAAAGTTATGAAAATGCTAATGACTACTACTACTAATAATAATAATAACTTAGACAAACAGAACAAAAAAATAATAACTTAGACAAACAGAACAAAAAATAAAGTGCCAATATGAGGATGAAAGGCATCAATGTGCAGAGGTAGAAAAGTTTAGATTGATTTTATAATATATCCTAGTTGTACAAATGTTGTAGCAAGCATAAGCAATGCCACAAAACTAAAATAGCATTCAACAATGATGTACAAAAAGAATTAATCAATAAAATTGCCATAGAATATAAGTCAGTAAGAGCAGTCATATTAAAACGACATCTACCAAGACCAGCAGCAATCAATAAATATTAAAAAGAAACTTAGTAGCAGAGATTAAAACAAGACCTTCATCCCAACAGGGAAAAAAATAGTGTAATAGCTACGAAACATGTTCCTCAATAAGTGAGGAAATAGGCAACAGTATGTCCATAGAAAAATCAACAACCTTTGGGCAGGATCCAATAGGGCCCTTGTATGCATGGCTAGCACCACCAGTTATGGTTCTCACATGCTCAGCCCTGTTGGTCATGGTTCAAGCAATTCCGTGGTGCAGCACTTCCAGAGGAAATGCTCATTTCTGGAAGGCATGGCCTGCCCTGTCCAGAAATGAGTATTTTTGCTCATTTTGGGGCTTGCAGCTATGTGCAGACCACAGCCCAGCAGGGCTAGCTCCATCCACGTGGCCCCTATTGGCTGCTACCCTGTATCTCTTAAGTTCCTTCAGTTTGTTCTCTGTCCACAATATCAAGGAACATGTATGCATTAGTTTTAAAAAAAAGCCATTCAAATTTAGGGTTGCATAGAGAGCATTCTGGGCTGCAATCCTATGGAGTGGGCTCCATTGAACATCTTGGGATAAGAAAATAAGAAGGGCTGTGCTGAATCAGACCAAAGGCCTATTTAGTAGGATTGCAAGGTTCGAACCTCGGATATTTGAATCCAAGTTTCAGAGGCCATTCTGTGGCAGACCCGCCATTTTAGGAGGTGATCTGCCATTTTCTGGCACAGCCTTAGGCCCCAGTCCAGCCTACAGCCCCGAGCATGCAGTGCTGTGGAGGGCTGGACTTACTGGGGCCCAGGAACAAATGACTTAGGATGCTGACAATCTCACGAGAGGAAGCCAGCATTGGCAGTGGGGAAACCGGTGATCATGCTGAGGAGCAGGCGATCGCACACTGCAAGGACATGTCTGCCCTTTGCTCCTGGGCCCCAGTAGGTCCAGCCCTCCTCGGGACTGTGTGCTGTGAGCAGTAGGCTGGACCAGGCTGTGCCTGGAAATGGTGGGTCGCCTCATAAAATGGCTGATCCCTTCATTAAATGGTGGGTCTCATCCTAAAATGGCAAGTCTGCTTCAAAATAGCCAAACCTCAGAATATCCGAGGTTTGAACCTTGCATAGCCCTACTATTTAGTCCACACAGTGGCCAGCTAGATGCTTTTGGGAAGCCTGCAAGCAGGACATGAGTGCACCAGCACCCTCCCAATTTTGTTCCACAGCTACCGATCTACAGAGACATACTGTGCACAAGTGGCCTCTCAGAATTCTCCACCCTGTTTGTGGGTAGAGAAATTGGGGGAATGATTTCACCAAATTTCTCCAGGAGGAGGAGAAATTCTCCAACAATTTCTTACAGGTAGGAATCATCATTAGCAAGGGTTGTAGAACAACTTGTTCCTCCCCCCCCCTATGGTTTTTTGGGTTATTTGCACTCCCACTGTTGGTAGCTTGGTCCCCATTTTGCATTTTCCACAATGCCCCATATACCTAGCATCACTCCAGGGCATTGAGGGGAGGGAATGCAGCCACCACAAAAAAAAAAAAAAAAAATGGTGAGGAAAATGTGTGTGTGTGTGTGGAAACCCTGAAACGTGTCCTTTTACTTTTAGGAGGTAAGAAAAGAAAAATCTCAGGAATTTCCTGGAAGTTTTCTTTCCTCATGAAAGGGGCTTACATCTTTCTGTATCATTTTCAGGGCAGTCTATATTTTATTTTGAATGTGTTTTGGTGGTGCTTTTGACCTCAACCAATCACTGTGAGGTGGTGAAGGGTAGTATCTATATGTTTCTTTCTATTACACATCTCACCATTGTTCTATAGTCTTCCAGACTGCCTGCGTTTCCTGACCTGAAAGGCCCTATGGGAGGAATAAATTAATGATGTCTTCCTCTGGGCAGGAAGTTCAGGAAGCCAAGGAGGCTACAGTCTGTCAGAGAGGTAATTGTACAATGAAGGACAGGACACTCACACACACTCCTCAGCCATCTCATAAGGAAAGTAAGCACAAGAACCCTGAACCAAATCCATGAGAATTTCTCCAAAATTTCTTTTCCTTTGAATTTCTTTTCTATCAAATTGAATGAGATGGATAGAAATTTTCGCAGGAGAAATTTTCAGCACAACACTATACTGGATTTAATCTATAACCATCATGAGTTGTAGCTTTTGTTAGCCTTATCCTCCATGAATTTCCTCCATGGACGGAAGGAGCTAGTTATGTTAAAATGATATCCTGTTGTAGATCTCTAGAAGTTCAGTAAGGTTTCTGCTTATTGAAACCAAAGTTATGAGTCCTCAGAGGTGTGGGCATGAAGGAAAGGGACTTGGAACTAATCACATTAAAGGATGGAATATTTGTTTTGTGGATTTTTATTTTTATTTTTAAAAAATATCAATCGAAGGCAGAAAAATCCCATGGAACTGAGCTGCATTGCCCAAACCAACTTTCCCAAAATGTAAGAAATGTTTGTGTTATGGTCTGCAACCACACAAAGCTGAGAATCCTATAGATCCAAGGTTCTTTGTAGTACTAGTAAATCAAAAGTATAATTCACTAAGGACACCAATAACGGATGAACTAAATAATGCGAGCTAAGCCAAAAGAGAGAGCCTTTATTTACAAAGCAATGTGCGTTCCTGCTTTGTTCATGTCAGCTGCCATATGTTTGGCTCACTGGGTTGTTGTTTGGGATACAAGAGCAAAATCCATTTAAAACTTGAATGATCTCACAATCCAGGAAGCACAGCAGAGCCAGCTTATTAACATATTTTAACACACACTTGACTGTCAATCATTGGCTTGCTATAACAAGATAAATGTCTGTGCACATGTTGCAACCATATCTGGATGCAGGAAGAAGAGAATGATAGCCTATCACGATGGCACCATGGCAGAGTTCTCTTTGGGGAATAGTAGGAACCCATTCATGAGGATCCAATCCAAAAGGGCTTGCAAGACTGAGGCCTTAGCTAGACCTAAGGTTTATCCCGGGATCATTCCAGGGTCACCCCTGTTCATGTAAACAGCTCCGGCTATTGGGCGGTATAGAAATGTAATAAATAAATAAAATAAATAAATAAATGTAAATGACACACAAGGGATCCTGGGAGCAGGCAGGGACAACCCTGGGATGTTCCTGGTATAAACCTTAGCTCTAGCTAAGGCCCTAGGGTAATGGGGGAAAGATAGCATCCCAAAAGGAGACACAGCCAGATGGCAGCTCCATGAGAGGACAACACCTGGGGATGAGGGACAAATTCATTTAGTTCACATTTTAATGCAAACTTACCTAATTTTGTACGTTTGAACTGATATGTGAACTGAAACTCATTTATCCATTGATGTTCATGGTTCTCCAACTTTTGCAGCAGAAAATAGGTACATTCAGGGGCATACAAATTTTCATTCGAGCTTTAAAAATAAAATCTTAAGGTTGGAAAAATTAGAAACTGAGGGAAAATGGAATGGACAGATTTGTTCCTAATAGAGCTGGCTCCACTGGTGGAGTGGTAGAAAGGAGCTTGGTGACATGTTAACCCCCTTTTCCCCAGTTGAATAGGACCTAACTGTGATGTCCTGCCCACCTTGCGTCATCTCAACTTCACCTGAGACACCCACAAGCTACCTGACAGGATTATCCAAACCACTAGCACTCAGGACCACTCAATCCCCCCTGTGCTAATGACATGTGTGAGGGTTTCGGCCTACTGCTGCTGCTCCTGTCTCAGCTTTATTCTTTAGGCTTCACAGCCCAGGAACCTAGCCCTGAGTTTCCTGTTCTGCTGCCACCATTAATTGTTTTCTCGTCAGTCACTCCTCCACAGAGCACCCCAGTTGTTCTTAAATGTAATTTGAATGTATTAACATAAGTGCGTGTACATAAGCTTATTGGTTTCCTCAGTTGAAATGCATATGTTTACAAGGTTCTAAGCATATTGTTTTCTGTCAGTTTCTTCTCTTACAAGTTCCACTATATAATACATATAATCCTACACTTCCCTCATATAGGCCTTAGCTAGACCTAAGGTTTATCCCAGGGTCATCCTGGGATCATCCCTGCCTGCTCCCAGGATCCCCTGTGTGTCATTAACATGAACAGGGATGACCCTGGGACGATCCCGGGATAAACCTTAGGTCTAGCTAAGGCCATAGTCATCCACTCCTCTCTACCCCACTTCTACCCTTCACTTCACAGAATCATAAACCACCCGCCCTTCTGTTTCATATCATACCCCTTACTTAACTATATATAGATACATTTTCCAGCTCCTCCCACTCTCACTCAGCCAATCAGCACTCCCCCTCAACATCTCTGACTGTGCCAGAACCTCCAATCCCTGTTGGTTTACTAGTTGACAGGAATAAAATTTTCTATTATACCATACTGTCACAAGCAAAGTACTAGTCAAACCTTTCTTAAAATGGCCAGAGTTCTACAGAACACTTCATCGGGCTGGATGGTTTGAAATGGTGTGGGGGAAAGGGGGTGGGGAAAGAGGAAACAAGCAAACAAACATTAGGGTAATTAGGATAGATGTAGCATTTAGAACCAGTCAGATGAAGTTTGCAGAGTGAATGAATTAGTCTCTCCTAGCTGATGCAGATATCCACTTACACCTAGGATTCTGAGTCAAAGAAGCAAAGGGTGACCCCCATTTTTGAAAATACAAATATGGCTATCACTCAGAACTGTCTCTGGACTTAAGTGAAATACATGAGCTCCTGGTTAGGCAAAAAAGCAGAAGTTATGAAAACATGATAGTCTTTATGTTAATCAAGCTGGAGATTAATTCTGAGTGGTGTGCTAGGTAAAATAAGAGTCAATTGAAACCAAATTGTGTAGTATTATGCAGTGGTTGGGTGGAATTAAGCCTTCAAAATGCAGTAACTTAATCAAAGCAAGAATATTTACTTGCAAGGCTATTACACAACTGAATAGGAGACCACAGCAAGTTGAATAAATGAGCTTCTGGGAGAGAAAGAAAAAAAACCATGAGGGATAAAGGGAAGCAGTAAAACCATGGATTAGAACAAGGTCAGACCTGTAGTAACAAGGCTCAGATTTATGATGAACTGCTAAACTTGTCAGGCAAACAGACTGGCTACTGCAATGGGCAAAAGCTAGCTTGGCTCAGATTTGAAGGCCCAGGGAACTGAATGATAGAATCTAAATCAGTTCTGGGAATACTGAGGTGTTGCACTGTGAAATTGCTTTTCTAAAGCAATCGTGGAAATATTCCATTGGCTGGCCTTCTCCTCTTTAAATATAGCTTTCAGAAATAATAAGTCTTTCTCTTCTCTCTCTCTCTCTCTTTTTCCGTCAGTGATTCTGGAGTCTTTTGAATGGATAAATATGCATCGCATTTCTAAACCAATTGGAAACTTCGAAGCAAACTGTAATTTTAGATTTGGATACCTTTGGAAGAAAGCTGAACCAGAAATATTAAATTTAAATAATCACTAAGATTGACCAAGCAGAATTAAGGACACTGTGGAGTGGCCAAGTCAGAAGTAAGGGAAGTCTACCTTTTTTTCTTTTCTTTTCTTTTTTAGAGACTGTGGGATTAAAGATAATGTGCAGGGAAGCAGTTTGCCTAGCATTAGATATAGTCAATCAGGGTGGCCAGGTGTCTCACTTTACACAGGATGGTCCTCTATATAATAGTCAGGCAGTGGCCAGTGCTCTGTTTGAAGGGCTGTCCTGTCCAAGCCAGGTTGGAAAATAAAGAACCATAAGAAAGAAGAGCAGGTGACTTGAAGTTGAACCTAGACAGCAGTCTGACCAGGTAGACAGCTTAATTGGTAATGATCTTTCCCCCTATGTTGAGATGAAGGATCTTCTGCATGAGTAAGGGCTTAGCTTGCGAAAGGTCCCTCCACCCAATTTTTGAGGATCCTCTGTTCCCAATCATACTACAGCTCACCCCATTCAGCAGGGTCTCCTGATCCTCTGTGTAGCATTTTCTGGGGGCTGTAGAGACTGTTGTGTGAAAGAAAAGCAGGGAAGGCCATTTCCCCCCAGCACAGTTGATCCAACTTAAATTTGGCTTTAACCCACATCATTTCCCCCCTATTTAAATTATATTAGTTCTTTCTAAATTGACTTTTATACATATAAATTTGCTTATTACTGTGCAATTCTGAGGGCGCCATCAGATGAGTGCTTTATCACATGCTTGTTACTGCCCACTCATGGTTTTTCACACCTTTTGATGACACCTCCCACGTGTCTCCCGCCCCTTCTGGTCTTCTTTCCATAACAAAACAGACCCCATTAAATCTGACTTTTTCCTTTCCTTTTTTTTTTTTTAGTGAAACTTGCCGCCATTTCCTGCTGTGTGCAGGAAAGGCAGCACAATTAAAATGCCCACTGAATGGGCTGCAAGGAGCATGTGTACACCTGTGTACACATGGGGGAGGGGGGAGGATCACAAACTTCCCTGCTTCTATGATCCTCCCCCAGGATCTAGATGGCAGCACAACATCCCAGAAGGGAAAAGGGACATTGCGGCCACCATTTTTTTTAAGAGGAGCCAGTCACATGGTGAAAAAGGCAAAAAACAAACTATCAAAAAACACCACACCCAACCACCTCCGTCATCCTAGGGATGGTAAAATTGCTGCTCCCCACCCCTATGGACACAGAGCCCCCCTGAACAGCTCTATGCTTGGCCCCACTACTTGTGGGGAAGAAGAAATGACCCGGGAGTGGCAGCCACACTGCCCACACTCCTCAGGATGGTTCCGGAACCGTGGATATATCAGGAAACCCATTGTCTCAGATATCCCAGGGAAAGTCTCTGGTTGTTCCGGGTTGGCCCCGGGATCCTCTGTGCATCATATAGATGCACAGAGATGACCCTGGGGTATCTGGCAAGTGTAGACATGTCCACGGTCATTGCTGCTCCCTCTTTCTTTCTGAATGTAAAGAAATTGTTGCTATTGTGAGACAGCAGCAGGAGGCCATAGCGACAGTAGGGAAACGTGATTTCTTCCTCCCCATCTGATGAAGCTCTGAGTCCTCTTTTGTCCTCTATTTTGGGTAATGTCTAACTGGCCACCCTATAAGACAATTCAGCTCTGAAAGAAGTACTGAGTTCTGACTTCCTTTTGAATGCTGACAGCCCCAGATGGAGTGACGTTTCAAGATAGACACATCACCCCGCCTTTCCAAATATACACCAGTGAATTGTGACAATCTCATTTCAATGACTGTCAACATTCACCCATGTGTCTTGAGTTTTCAGACATTCAGAAAAATTGTCTGCAATTGTCATTGTTCAACATACACAGGATTTCAGTCACTTGCTGTAAAACCTGCCTGCTGCACTGAAGAGTTCAAAAGTTGGTCAATGTTGTCATTCCCATGTGAATGCTGACAATTTGAGATGATTCAGTTTATTGCTCGATAGTCAGCCAGGCTTTTGCATATCCATCAGATTAAAAACACAAAGCAAGAAAGATACAAAGAGCTCCACCAGATGAGTGTTTTATTGCACGCTCGTTACTGGGCACTCACAGATTTTCATGGGTCCCTATCACAACGTTGTCTGCCTCCCTATATTGTCATCTGTAAATTGGCTAGAGTTGATGGGAATTGTTGTCCAAAAGATCTGGGGGGGCCAAAGATTGCCTACTTTTGCATTAAAATAATAGAAAATGCACATGTTTGTGCACATTTACCATCAAATATGCATTTGTGTGTAATTCCCTCCAAAATATGTGTTGTGTTGAACATATCTATCCCTAATATATGCATTTTTCTATGCACTGAGTTGATAACTGTATTGGGACTTTAGTAGAAGTGCACAGTCCAAAGTCTGTCTTGCCCATGATCCATGCATTAGTCTGGGAAGTGTGAATTAGGTCACCTCACTTTAAAAGGCTGACTGAATTAAATTCTCCTCTCTCCAAACTACGAATGTAGAACCCCTTGTCATTTAGCCACTTTGACCAATGAATGACAAATAACCTTTGGTTTTCCTCACAAAGTCCAAACCAATGGTAGATTTGTATTCAAACAACCTATTCTATTTGCTAAATTGTCTAAATATGGCACACAAACGTTTCCTGTGAATATTCTGTTTAGTTCAAATATATTATTCCTTCGGCATTGTTATAATTTAAACATTATTTTCTTCTCTGTATTTCAGGTTACTTGGGATGATTTATGATAGGGTGTTTATACTAGTAGTTATGTCACTAATGAACAGAAAAGCTATCTCTTGATCTACACTCTTGTTGTGTTTTTAAATCCTTATTGATATATTAGCCAATCAAACTCAGATTTCCTGAAACTGTTCAACTGGTTGTTAATCATCCAATTACCCAGTAAAATGCAAGGTGGGAGGAAAAATAGTGTGTTAGTATTCTACTAGTTGATCACTTAGCATTTGCATTCCAACTCTGAGTATATTAAATCTCCCCTTGTTGAAGGTTCATTAATTCATATCAGTGTGAAATACCAAAGCAGTTTATGTGTCCGGACACTTCTCTAATTCCATCTCCAAAAATAACCTTGGAAGAAAGTCAAACTCTGCAGATAATGACAATTTTCACTGAACATGTGAGTAGGCAGTTGAACAGATTTCTACAAAGGTTATATTCTCTTCTGTACTGGGACCCTTTTGGTAATTGTGTACTGGAAATTAAAACTGAGATAGACACAGATGGAGCAATGAAATCCATCTGTGTTGGACAGTAGTTCATAATGTGGAAGGGTTTTGAGTTATATTTTAACTGTTAAAGGGGGAGGAGGGTATGGCAGTGATTATACAGGTTGCATTGTAAATGCTGAGGTGTTGGAAAGGGGTTTCTTTAGTTCAAGCTAGCAAACAGCCCCCCCACCCTTTGTTGGAATAGCCCTTAGTTTACTACAGCAGGGTTTTCAAGCAACCTTAGGGTGACCATATGAAAAGGATGACAGGGCTCCTGTATCTTTAACAGTTGTATTGAAAAGGGAATTTCAGCAGGTGTCATTTGTATATATGGGGAACCTGGTGAAATTCCCTCTTCATCACAACAGTTAAAGTTGCAGGAGCTATAAAAGAGTGACCTGATTTAAAAGAGGGCAGGGCACCTGCAGCTTTAACTGTTGTGATGAAGAGGAAATTTCACCAGGTTCGCCATATATACAAATGACACCTGCTGAAATTCCCTCTTCAATACAATTGTTAAAGGTACAGGAGCCTTGTCCTCCTTTTCATATGGTCACCCTACCTTATACAGCTGTCAGTTTTCGATGCATTGTGGCTACACTATCTGAGTGAAGCCATCCACTGGCACCTGTAGGTGCATCCCCTGCTACACTGCACTCCTATAACCCCCTGAGCTTTTATATTGTATTTTATATTATGGTTTTATACTGTTGTTTTATACTTTGAATGTTTTTAATTTTTGTGAACCACCCAGAGAGCTCCAGCTATTGGGCGGTATAGAAATGTAATAAATAAATAATAAATAAGGTAGGGTTGTGTTCACTCTGCTTACATGAATGGAGAATGCCACTCAGCGGGAAAGGAGGGAAAGGAAAATTACTCTGTCCCTCAGCCTGCTGATCTCCCCAGGATTCAAATTGCATGGACTGTAAAGCTGTGCTGGTAGGGAAGTCTGCCTCCAGTGAGTGAAGTTGTTACTGCAGGCTTCAACCATGTGGACACATTTAAATTAGTGCTGTGCCAAAAAATTTCGATTCTTCCATTTTCAGCATTTCGTGAGGGGTGTTGGGAAAAACCAAAAACTCCGATGAAAGGGGCTGGCAGAGGTGAGAATTTCAGAGAATTTTCTCCTTGGGGAGGAGGATAAGGTTTCTACATACCATTTTAAGTATAGGCAGTTTTTGAGGGCCCTTCTTCCTATTTTTCATTTTACAAAACAAAACAAAAACACCCCTGGCACTTCCAGGAGCCCAGGATTTTTCCTGAATGCTTATTGGAGAGGGTGAGGTCAAATTGTCTCCAATAGACATTCATGAAGAATTGCTGGGCTCCTCCAAGTGCTGGGGGTGTTGTTGTTTGTTTGTTTGAAAAAAGATAACTAAAAATATAGAAAGAAAACCCATTAACAACCAGCTATATAATGTGAAAACCCAGTCGCCCTCCCCAAGGAGAAAACTCTGTGAAATTCTCCTGCTCCCTATGAAAGAGACAGGAAGAAACTAGGGCTGTGCACCGCCTCGGGTCGAAACTCCAAATCCGAAGTGGATCGGGGTGATTTGGACCCTCCTGAACTGGATCTGAACCAGTTCGGGCGAAGTCTGAGTCAGCCTGAAGCCAATTGGCTCCGAAGCTTCAGGCTGCCTCAGTGCTTCGGAGGTGCCCCCCCAAGCCCCCCATCTGTCTCCTTACCTGCCTCCACTGCCCACCGCCGCTGCCCTTGTGTCTGGCAGCTTCCACTGCCGCCAACGCATAAGACAGGAAGTAGGCCGCTCAGTCTTATGCATCTTTTTCAGGGAGAGAGGGAAAAAAATCCTCAAATAGGGGGCAGGATTTGGCACATTATAAATGTAAATTATTTAAAATTAATGTATAATGTGTTTTAAAAAATCTTAATAACCTGGAGGTGAACAAACACCCCTCTCACCCAAACACACAAGGTTCCCCTAGTATGCATGGCAGCCAATTTCAGGTGTCTGGGTTTCATGGTCTTGGCTTTATGGCTCTGAAAAACAGATTGACATGCATCCGCTTGTATTATAGATTCGACAGTAGGATGTGAAGATATGACTGCATTATTGAGTTTGCTGCAAATCCAAACTTACCCTTGATCCACGCCCATATATGTTGGATTTGCATGGGTTGCAGAAACATCTGCGCTCACAAATGGGAGGCATCAAAGGATGGAGCTCTCCCTCCAACCTAAGAGAGGGGGAAATACTCTGTCCTATGGCCCTGAGACACCTTCCCAGGGACCATAGGATTACAGCCTAAGGCTTTATAACCAAAATAATGATAATTCCTGCCCTTACAAAATTATTTAGAACACAGGCGGGGAACTAGAATTGGGACAGATGACTCCCTCATCTAGTTCTCCATGAACCCAGTGGCATCAGGGGGCAGGGACCCGCCACTTAATGCCATTTGGTCACAGGCTAATGTGACCCCAGTAGCCTACAGTGGATAGGGCTTGGGCTAGAGGGTCCCCATCCCTGGCTTAGAATATAATGATCTTAATCTATGGCTGTGTTTGGACATCTCTCAAAAGTATCATTCAGAGACGTCAGATTTTAGAGTGTTCACTTTTCTCAGCTACCTAGAACAAGAAGCACACTTTGAATATTCTCCAGCATTCTTTTTGTGGCTGCTGCCCCCCTCCCCCTACATGGACGTACACACACACAACGCAGAACAAAACTAGGTCCAGAGTATTGGGGAGCATGTAAATGGTGTTTAGGCTGGTGATGCTTCCAAATTGCAGCCACTAAGAAGAAGAAAATCTTCACCAGGAGGGGAGAAACATACTGTGCTTCTTCAGAAGGGGGGTGGTGGATTGCGTTTCCCTCCCAACACTTTGCCTCATGCTACTGTCCCACAATAGGGATGAGCAGGTTCCTCTTCTTTCACATGCTGAAGAAAGAGGAGGTAAACAAAGATCACGTGGCCCATTGAAGTGGGTGTTTTTGTCGCACCAATTTCCCTGGTGGCACATTTCAAAGTAGGAGGAAAAATTGGATTATTATTTGTTTAAATGGGAAAATTACCAGAAGGAGCAGGAGGCATGCAGAAGGCAGATGGGGTCATGAAAAGGACCACAAAAATCTGTCAGTGCTCAGTAAGAAGCATGCTAAAAAAAACATGCTTGTCTGATGATCCTCACTGTGCTACTACTGCTGCTCAAGGTGAACCCCATCCTAAAGAAACTTTTGGAAAATGTATCCCCCATGGAATTTTTTTTTTTGGTGAAGTCATCAATCGCACCCCCTATCTCTCTGCCCACAAATAGGGTGAAGAATTCCAAGACACCATTTGCACACAGCTTTAATTTATGGTCTATGGCAATAATAATAATATATTTATTTATTTATTTCTTACCCGCCTCTCCGATTGGATCGAGGCGGAGAACAGTAAGCATAAAATACTGATTAAAAACATAGTATGCACTGTTTAAAAATATCCTAAAAGCATCCTAAAAACATACTAAAAATATCCTAAAATTCTACTGGATAGGCCTGCCGGAAGAGATCAGTCTAGATAACTTTCTTGAATGCTAAAAGATTGTCATAATAAATGTTTGGTGTATAAAACCTTAAGGCAATGCTCTCTCAAGTTCTCTAGGTTTTACAAGCAATATTCAAGTGCCTTTAGAAAAGAAAACAACTGAAAATATCAGGATGAAGTTGCCAAATTAAATAGCACAATACACAAGAAATAATGAATAAAATATCTAGAAAAACTAATTCAAGTCAGATGATTTGCTTTGGCTCCATGGCTTTTAATGTCACACTGCAATTGCCAAGGCAATAAGCCAGGCATCTGAAATGAATGAAATTAAGAGATTTTTCGGTAGGACCAAATATTGCTTTCGACTAGTTAGGACCTAAAAAATATGACTAGTTTTTTTATGAGGTTATTATTCATTTGAAAGTTGTTGAATTCTGCTCAGCTCTACATATTGTTCACTAGAAAAGTGTAACCATGATGAATTTAGTACCTGATCTCTGGGGTTTTTTCATACCCATTGGTTGGAACCTTTAAAAGGAAAGGATATCCTAACAAGATAGGTCAGTTGCAAAGGATAAATACCATTGCATGTCAGCTATCAAATCATGTCAAATATTAAATATTATAAAATAATATTATTGAATTGCAATAACATACTTTGAATTATTATTATTAGGGGTGTGCACGGACCCCCCGCTCCGCTTCACTTGCAGATCCGCCATTTTTCGGAGCGGGTCGCTCCGCCCCGCCCCCGCTCCGCCCACTTCCGCTCCGCTCCGCCCGGAGCTCCGGATCGGATCCGGAGCTCCGTTTTTGCCCCCCCATAGGCTTGCATTGAAAGCTAAAAAAGTAAACAACTTTTTTTCCGTTGAAGTTAGAAACCTCACGTTTGGCACCATGACACCTCATGGGCGTATACACACACACGCCAAGTTTCAAGGCAATCCCATCATCCCCTGATTTTTGGCGAATTTTTGAAAATCGGGCACCCCATTCACACCCCTTGGGATAGCTCCGTCAATTTGCATGTTACAAACCTCAAACTCGGCACCAGGGCAGCTTATCCATGTGTCCACATGCACGCCAAGTTGCAAGCAAATCCCATCATCCCCTGATTTTTGGCGCGGCTCTACCCTCTAACGCACCTCCCATAACCCTAATTCACACCCCTTTAGATAGCTCCGTCAATTTGCACGTTAGAAACCTCAAACTCAGCACCATGATAGCTTATCCACGTGTCCACATGCACGCCAAGTTTCAAGGCAATCCCATCATCCCCTGATTTTTGGGGAATTTATGAAAATCGGGCACCCCATTCACACCCCTTGGGATAGCTCCGTCAATTTGCATGTTAGAAACCTCAAACTCGGCACCAGGAGAGCTTATCCATGTGTCCACATGCACGCCAAGTTGCAAGCAAATCCCATCATCCCCTGATTTTTGGCATGGCTTAACTCACCCCAAATTGTCCCATTCTACAACTACGTCAATTTGCACGTTAGAAACCTCAAACTCAGCACCATGATAGCTTATCCACGTGTCCACATGCACGCCAAGTTTCAAGGCAATCCCATCATCCCCTGATTTTTGGGGAATTTATGAAAATCGGGCACCCCATTCACACCCCTTGGGATAGCTCCGTCAATTTGCATGTTAGAAACCTCAAACTCGGCACCAGGAGAGCTTATCCATGTGTCCACATGCACGCCAAGTTGCAAGCAAATCCCATCATCCCCTGATTTTTGGCGCGGCTTAAACTTTTTAACTCACCCCAAATCAAGTCCCATTCTACAACTACGTCAATTTGCACGTTAGAAACCTATCCTTTGGTCCCATGACAGCTTACCCATGTGTCCCCATGGACACCAAGTTTCAAGGCAATCCCATCATCCCCTGATGTTAGGGGAACTTTTGAAATTTGAACACTCCAGTATGTCAGGGATTTAAAGTTGCAATTGCAGACAGCTCAATGGGGCCAGTTCCAAGGCAATCCCAACATGCCACGAGATAACCCTAAATCTTCTGGCACATTTGAAAAAGGGATTATTGAATTTGATAAAGTCTAAGTGAGCGCAGGAAGGACTTCTCCCCTTAGTCAAAGCAAGACACATACACCATCGCTGCAAGGCGGGAAGGGGAGAATTATTATTATTATTATTATTTATTTATATAGCACCATCAATGGAAAGCAGGCAGGCAGCATGCATTGTAGTGCCGCAAGGATGGCTTGAGCACTAACGCATAGCAAACCAACCCATAAGTGGGCGCAAAGTGAGGCAAAGATGGCTGGTTGTTTCTTTCTAAGCCAGCAGTTACGCCTTGAGGGGCACAGAGGAGGACGATTGGGAGCAAACCAGGCACCAGGCGGGCAGAGAGGCAGGCAGAGTAGGCGAGGAGTCAGTCCTGGCAGATGCCCCACCACAGCAGCACCCCGGGGGAGGCGGGCAGGCAGGCAGGCAGGCTGCGGGCATTTCTGGGGGCACAAGGAAGTGATGGCTGGTTTCTAAGCCAGCATTGCAGTTAGTCACGCATTGCAAACGCAAACCATCCCAGCGAGTCGGTCACCGAGGAGGACAGGCTAGCAGAGGGGCAGGCAGAGTGACATGTCATAGATCTAGTATTGGGGAGGAGTCAGTCCCGGCAGATGCCCCAACACAGTAGCACCCTGGGTGGGCATTGGAAAACGCCATCTTGTGGGTCAATACTTCCCCCACCCCATGTCCTGCAGGGTTGCCTGCCTAACCCTTGTGGGGATGGGAGATGGAGAGCTTAGAGTGGCAGTGCCAGCAGCAGCCTTCGGCTTTCCCCTGGAACCAGTCGCCTTGCCCGCCTCTTTCCCCAGCAAGATCGCCTGGTGCTGCCTATGAAGATGCATCTTCATGCTGCTGGTTCCATAATGCCCTGTCGATGAACCCCTGCTTAGGCTGAGTTTGCAGTGGCGACAGACAGCAAAGCGGGGATCCGCTCCCAACTCAAAGTGGTCCCACACGATGCTTGTCTTTCGTTTCTGTGGTGACACCACCAATTGCCCGCCTGAGCTCTCTGGTGTTGCCACAGAAACAGGGGTGTGGGATGAGACTGGGGAGAGAGCCTCGGCCTGCTGCTGCTCCTCCTCAGCCCCCACATCCTGGAGGCCCACCGCCTCCTCCTCCTCCCCCCCCTCCACTGTGCTGAGGACCTCGTCTAGGTCCATCAGCGGGCTCGTGGGCTGAAAGGAGAATGAAGGAGTTGGGGATACTCCTCCTCCTCTAATGGCACTGCTGCCACGTGCCTCTTGCAAACGGGCACTTTTCCCATTCCCACCCTCAAAAAGAGAACGCCGGGCACAAGTTGCAGAAGAGAGTGGCTCTGCCTGCTGCTTGTCCTGCTTCTGTTTTGGAGCAGTCAGCCAAGGAGTTGCCCGTTTGAGTTTCACAGGAGGAGAGGAAGCCCTGCTGGCAGACTGAGCCTTGCTGCTTTCAGCACGCCTGCTTTCTCTTTTCATGATGACTAACAAAATATTAATACTACTAATACTATGTATAAGGTACTACTAAGAATATGTATAAGAAGAATATAATATGTTTAAATGTAGGGAAATGGGACAAGAACAATAAAATATACTACTACTAATATGTATGAGAATATACTACTAAGAATATCTACAAGAATATAATAATATGTTTTAGAATATTACTAATAAATGTAGGGAAATGGGACAAGAAATGGGACAACCACTACTATAAGAAGAACAAAATATGAATACTACTACTAATATGTATGAGAATGTATACTAATAGACTACTAAGACTATGTCAAAGAATATAATAATAATATGTTTAAGAATAGGGAAATGGTGTGCGTATGCTTTCCCCAAAATGCTCAATCTGTGGCTGCCTGTTGAACTTGACAAAAGCAGCCCACTCCGTCGAAGTTACACAGAGAAGAAAAAGAGAATCCAATTTTTTTGGTATATTTGGTATATAGAAGATAGAAGGAAACACAATCAGGATTTAAGAGAGGGGAGGGGGAAAAAGAACCAACCACTACTATAAGAAGAACAAAATATGAATACTAATATAATATGTATGAGAATATATACTAATGGACTATGTGAAAGAATATAATAAAATATGTTTAAGAATATAAATGTAGGGAAATGGGACAAAAAGTGTGTGTATGCTTTCAAAAGAAAGCTTTCACAAAAGCAGAACAGTCAGGCTTTAATACAGGGAAGGGGGGGGGCAACCAACCCAACCACACACTCCAAAATTCAAAAATAAAGTTTATATTAAATCAAAGTAAGGGGAAAACACAGGGCAAACTAAGCTACAAGTCAGAAAGAAGCAAACAAACACACACACGCGCCAAACTAAACCTATATTAAATTAATCTATCTCCAAAGCAGGAGCACTAGCTAAGTAAGTGTTCCCTCCACGAACGCCAACCCACAAAGAGACACAAAACAGAAAGTTCTCAGGGTGGGTCTGCCTTAGTCCCCCCTCCAACGCTGGGATTGGAGGAGGATGCTTTCTGAGGAGATGAATTCTCATCAGGATTGGGAGTTGAATGTGCCTGTCATCGCTTCCAAAAAAATAATAATAATAAAAAAAAAAAACCCAAACCCCGATTTTTAAAAAAATATTGCACGTGAACCACAGCACGCAGAAAGTTGAGAGTGGTCTCAAAATGACCCCCATCCACGACTCTCTGTGCACAAGAATTTTCAGAACGATAGCTTAAACCCCCCCCCAGTTATCCCCGATTCTTTCCCTCAATGCAATCCTATGGGCGAAAAGCCGAAACGGAGCCCCGCGGTTGACCCTATTTTTAAAAAACTTCTAGCCCGCGACCCGTACGATGCAGAAAGTTGAGAGTGGTCTCAAAATGACCCCCATCCACGACTCTCTGTGCACAAGAATTTTCAGAACGATAGCTTAAACCCCCCCCCAGTTATCCCCGATTCTTTCCCTCAATGCAATCCTATGGGCGAAAAGCCGAAACGCAGTTTGAGCCCCGCGGTTGACCCGATTTTTAAAAAAATATTGCACGTGAACCACAGCACGCAGAGAGGTGAGAGTGGTCTCAAAATGACCCCCATCCACGACTCTCTGTGCACAAGAATTTCCAGAACGATAGCTTCAAAAACAACGTAGTTATGCGCGATTATTTGCCGCAATGCAATCCTATGGCGAAATGTTTTCAAGATGGCGACCGGAGCGCTCCGACTGAACTCGGAGCTCCGAAAAATGGTCGCTTCTCTTCGCCTTGCTTCTAGGGGGTCCGCGGTCCGCTCCTACTCCGCCTCTGGGTAAGGCGGAGCAGGCCAATCCGCTACTGCTTCTACGCTCCTAATCGGAGCGGAGCACATCCCTAATTATTATTATCCCACCTTTTTCCCAGTACTGGGACTCAAGGCGGTTTACAAGATTAAAACATGTACAATTAAAACATATAAATATAAATTACAAAAGTTAAAATAGAATTAAACCTACACTAAAATTAAAAACATTTTATTTTTTAAAGAACAGTAACCGATTAAAATGGTTGATATTTGATATCAACCATTACATGCTTTCAAAAGACTTTGAAATTTAAATGCTGAAGTAATGCACTGGCAAACCTTAAATCATCAAGATTGCCAAATGTCAAAGATTGAAGTCACACCACTTTGTGAATTTATTTATTAGAAAAGCATAATAAGTTACATAAACAAATCATATATCAGACAGAAGCCTCAAATCATTAGCTGTCCAATTCAAGCAACAAATGAGGAAATTCCAATATTCTGGGGATATCTGGAGACTATTCAATCTCAAAATTTAAGGAGAAGAGTTGTTGGGAGACAATGTCCTGTTTCAAGGCTGACAAGTACCCTGGTCAAAGCTCACATGGTCCCAAGTGGAGAGAGAAAGAGAGAAATTAGTCCTGTCCAAGGTCATACAAAGGAATCCAAATTATGTATTAGGAGAAGGCAAGGATGAGGTCAACAGTAGTCCAGAGGTCAATCCACATAATTCAGTTGAACCAAACGTCGAAGTCAGTCAGGGCATGTCCAGGAGGGTGGTCCAGGTGGGTTGTTGAGAGTCCAGGAGGCAGCAAGGTCTGGAGAAACAAGGCAACATGATGAAGTTAACTCAAAGTTGACTGCAGCAGAGATCTGATTCCAGCTGTGCTGATTTATAGCAGGCTGTTAATCAGCACAGCTGGCTAATTAGGTGCCCTCTGCTTGTTTCTCTTCTGCTCGCATTTGAGTTTACACTGTTCACAGAGATGAATCATGTCCGGCTCTGCCTCCTGCATTTGGGGGGAGTCCATGAATGACTCTGGAGGGATCAGGCTGCTCTTCTAATGGTTCCAGGGGGGTGCTGTTGGTCAGAGCCTCCAACTCTCTGCCTGGCCATGCCTTGGGCCTCCTGTGCTGGCTTTCCCCCTCCTCTTCTTCATATGATGAGTCTTCCTCCAGGTAAGGCATGACAGTCAATATACTTTACCCATAGTGTTATGGCACAAGTTTTAATGGACACCTTACTCTTTTCTGAAAGTTAAAGCCCTAATACCAAGTAGTTCTCTCTCTATCTTCTCTATGATGATGAACATGTTACGCTTCCTTATGCTGGCCTCAAATAGAACAATGTTAGAACTTTGTTCTGATTCTCATGTTGATTGCCACCTGAAGATTCTAAGTTTCAGGTTTCAATTTACAAATGAAATCCTCCTGTCCACACTTGGACCCCATGCCTAGTGCAGGGATAGACAAATTGTGGTTCTCCAGTTCTTTTGGTCTGCAACTCCCATGATTCTTCATTATTATTATTATTTCTGTACTGCCCAATACTCGTGTCTCTCTGGTCAGTTTACAATTTACAAAAAAATTCAAAGCTACATTACAATCCAGCATTATAATAAAATATGACTTTAAAAAAGGTACAGAATTTAAAACAATTAAACAGCTAAAAACAATTTCAATACACTATTTTAATAACATACCTGTTCAAGACAGATGACGTAAGTGCCCCATCACATGTCATTAAATGTCATTTAATGTTTGGGAGTAGAAGGCAGTTTTAACCTGATGCCGAGAAGTTGATAGCATTGGCACTAGGCAAGCCTCAGTCTGAAGCTCATTCCACATTTGGCGTGGGGGCACCACTGAGAAGCCCCTCTCCCTTGTTTCCACCTTCTGAGCCTCCCTTGGAGGAGGGACTCAGAGGAAGGGCCCAGATGTTGATTGTAGTATCTGGGTAAGTTCATGTCAAGAGAGGCATTATGTTACTTAGGTTTGTCGGGAGAGCATTCCGTTAACATCTGGAAGACTATAGGTTGCCTACCTATGACCCAGAGTGACATTTTGTGTATGTTTTGTTATTATATTCTCTAAGACACCAGGTGAAGACCTTTTTATTCTCCCAGTATTTTAACAGTCCATAAATTAATTTTAACTTTGCTGTTTTAAATTTGTATTTTTGCCTTGCTGCTGTTTTTTACCTTGGTTGTGCTTTTATACTGTATTTTATATTATGGTTTTAAACTGTTGTTTTATACTTTGAATTGTCTTCATTTTGTAAACCACCCAGAGAGCTTCGGCTATTGGGCAGTATAGAAATGCAATAAATAAATAAATGATTGTAAAACTGTATATATGCATAAAATAAGACAAACTATTTCTATTATATTTCCCATTCTAAATGCAACTACCTATGGACAACAACATAATCATTACAATCAAGGAGGCGTAGTGGGCCTCAGGCAGGTAATATAATGCTCATGAAGGCTACAGCATTTCCTTTGCATTATTGATAGAAAACTGTTCCAAGAGGATACTCATTTGACAACTCTGCATAATAAATGATTGCTTTAATATTTATACCTCTATCTCTCTGTGTCTGATTTAATGATCCATTTAGCATGTTTCTAATTCCTGAGATGATCATAGAAATCTGTTTCATAATTATGTTTTCCATTCTTATATATTGCTTAAACTCTGGAACATGACATCCCTTTTCTCACCAGGGGTTACCCACAGTTTGAAGTTAACCCCTTGCAAACCAAGATGTATGAAGGTGTTCACCAACATAACAAGAGAAACCATGGGAAATCTCTGCAGTAATTAAAAATAAAGGAAAAGGGGGGGGGGTACTCCATACTAAATAAAGATTAAAAGCCTTACCTTGGCAAATGTAAATTCGAGTAGTTTCATGGAGGTAAATGGAGCTTCACTGATTTACATTAGCTAAGGATTTGGCCAATTAGTAATGCCATAATTATAGTGGTGTGCATAACAACCACCTTAATTAAAGCTGAAACCTAGTTAGGCAAAATAAAATATGGAAGAGAGACCGTCCTCCCTGCAATCTCTTAAGGTGAGGACAGAAGAAGAGCTATCCAAAGGCCGATTGAGTTTAGCATTGGGTTCTCACAGTGGCCAACCAAATGCCAATGGGGACCCAACAAGAAGAATACGAGTGCAATATCACTCACCTGCTCATGTTTCCCATAAACAGGCATTAACAGGCATATTTAAAGTTATTGAGCATTAGGAAGACTGAGACCGATACTTGATTTTAGGTTTTGGGTTTTGTCATGAAAGGGCAGCAAGTTGGATGCTTCCAGGAATGGTGAGAACTGCTTGTTGGATTATCTCCTGCAGCTGTCAAAATAACTTTTCTGGCCTTGGATACTGAATGGGAGGGAGCATCATTTCCTGGTCAGGCTCAAGCAGCAAAATGTTGTGGGCCAGCCCTGTTATTGAAGGGCTGCAGAAATTTGGGGGGATTAGGTCACATTTTGTACAGTTCAAAGTCCTTCATGTGAGTGAAGTGTGAATACTGGCCTAGTGAAGCTGGGCCATCTCAGAAGGCTCCGAATGAAGTCCATCCGTATTTCCCCCTGGTAACTTTTAAGAAGCAATTGCGGTATGCACTTTTGGCAGACATGCTTTAATGTTTGCTTCTGCCAGTTTGATTTTGTTTTCCTGGGGTGGTGGTGAAATATGATTATATATATATATATATATATATATATATATATATATATATATGGCTGAATATGATTGGAACCAGGACACATGGAGATGGATTATTAAACCCATTCTCCATGAGCTCCATTCACACCAAACTTGCACCCCAAAATTTCTATTAACCACAGGAGGGAAGGTTTCACTAATGTCTATGGTGGACATCCATCCTGCAGTAATGACAGCTTGGAGGGGGGTAGGATTAGGGAATCGGCACTTGCAGGAAGATGGATAATCCATAGAGACACTGACTGAGGCCGGTCAGGATTTAACCCATTACAAAAGCAGGGGCGGGGAACTTGTGCCCTACAACTCCCATGATCCCACACCATTAGCTAAGCTGGCTAAAGCTGATGGGAGGTGTAGGCCAAAACATCCAGAGGGCCATAAGTTGTCCACCTTTGCACTGAAGCAATGCTGATATGGGAAAAACCTGCAGCTTTGGTTTCCTTTCAAAGGGTGTAGGGCTTTTTCACAACTCAGGGCTGGTCCTGCTTTGCAGCACAGGGCTGGGGAGGGGAGGGGAGGGGAGGGGAGGGGCAATAGATGAAGGCAGGAATTGCTATCTGAATAGTGCAGCAAATCTATTGGGTAAGGGCACCATTTGGGTGCTACTGTGGCAGCAAGGTGTCTTTGGCCAGTTCTTGATCACAGGCAGGTGGGGTGGAAATTATTTGAACTCAAAAAGGTAGAATATTCAGTGGCATGTGAGAAAAGCATCCAAACACCTGCTTTATATGCTGTCTGTGATTCCACTTCAGGGGCCATGGGGAAAAAAAGCATGTTATACACTTATACATCTTTAATGTTGCATGTGGTTGGCCCTTAATATTTGAGCATACATTTATTGAAAATGGGGTAATAGCTTCCAGAGTCCTGGCAAATGCCTATCCTTTTGGAGGCTTTCCAGATATTCAAAATTTAGCAATGGGAAAGAATTTCAGTGACTCCTCTGTATTTTCCACATGAAAGAGAGGTCATGCGGGCACCATCTATTTGGATTTGGGGGGTGTAGGAGGCAAGGTCTGAAACTGAACATTTCAGGGGTGATGCTCAGTGTTCTCTTTGCCTCATGTACTTCCATTCCAAGAATCACAATCTGAATTAATTAAGCAATACAACATGACAGGACATGTTTTATGGACTCATTACTACATGCTTCATTTCTTTAGGGAAGCACAAGCCTGAAGGCCATTGTATTCAATTGCCTAAAGCGTTAGTTAATGGCCCTGTAAAACAAACCCTGAAGTGTCTCTTTTTCTATTAAACAATAACTTCTAGGTTCAGATTTCATTTATTTTAAATGCTTCTGTAAAGCTTTTTTTAGGGTGGTGGTAGTTGGGCTTCGGTATGCTCAAATTTTATTTTTTATTTTAAGAGAAGAGGTGGACACACCTCAGGGAAGGAGTGCAGATTTATACATGCTCAAGAAAATGAATCATAAACATACTTACTAGGGAGCCAGCTCGATTGAGCACAGAGGGACTTACTTCTGAGTAAACCTGCAAAGCACTGTAAGGCTGTTTGCCATTTGAGCTTTGCCCAGTTATTGTTGATTTAAGGATTTCCATTCTTATGAATATTACCACTGATTTACTTTGTTGCCTTAGCAAAATAATTAACCATCCTCCTTTTGTATAGATGTCAACTGATTAAAAGTCAGTCGATGTGCAAATAAATCAGGACTGCAACGTGATTGTCCGAAGAGAGCCAGTGTGTTGTAGTGGTTAGAACATTGGACTGGGACTCTAGAGACCTGAGTTCCATCCCTTTTCAGGCCCGACTGATCCCTACAATGGACTACTGTGACCATATGAAAAGGAGGACAGGGCTCCTGTATCTTTAACAGTTGTATTGAAAAGGAAATTTCAGCAGGTGTCATTTGTATATATGGGGAACCTGGTGAAATTCCCTCTTCATCACAACAGTTAAAGCTGCAGGTGCCCTGCCCTCTTTTAAATCTGGTCACTCTAGTATAGCTTCTGCACTTTAACTGTTGTGATGAAGAGGGAATTTTACCAAGTTCTCCATATATACAAATGACACCTGCTGAAATTCCCTTTTCTATGCAACTGTTAAAGATACAGGAGCTCTGCCCTCCTTTTCATATGGTCACCCCACAATGGACCCAGCTCGGCTTGCACTTTTGAGCCAAGCAGTGCAATAGTTCCTGAAATCTGTGAACTTTATGGATTTCTCTCTTTCAAAATGGCTGTTTTTATAAGGATACTGTGTTTATGCTTTTTATGTTTATAAACTTTGTATATTTGTTTTAATGATTACTGTATTTAACTTTTGTAAACTGCCCAGAGAGCTTCGGCTATGGGGTGGTATATAAATGCAATAAATAAATAAATAAATAAATGGTGGTGCCAGGTAGGGGTGGCAGGAGTGACCCCCCCATCTTGCTGCCAGCTTCTACTGTTAGCAGCTGGCAGCAAGGAAGTGTGTGAGGGGTTAGAGCATGGTGACAGTGGTGGGAGGCAGCAAGCCATGATGGCAGGTGTCCCAACTGGTACCACCCACTGCCACCAGCACAGACATTATTTTTAAGATGTAGGTAGCAGCTGATTCAATATTATTATTAATTTATTTACTATAGATGTAGATCCTTTGGATCAGGACCCCAGCTTGGGAAGTTGAAAGGACTTTAAGCCTCCCCCCCCACCACTATGTCCCCAATGGGGGCATGCCTGCCATTTCTATTGCAAAATAGTCCCTAGATTTGCTTTGGGGACTTCAACCACAGATTGTGTTAGAGTCTGCATGAAGTTCCTGGTGGTGCAAACTGAATAATTTCAGATCAAACCCAATCTGAAATTAATTTCTCAAACATCCCTGCACATTAGTCTGGGATGTGCGATTCAGGTCAGTTCATATTCACAAAGATCTAATTCCTCAAGCATCTCTAGACCAAAAGTACCTTTCCGCTTGTATAAGGTACCATTGGATCCAAGCAGGGTTTTTTTTTCCCCTTCAAGGTACCATGTGCAAATCTCTATGTGACATCACAAAATGTGGAAGCAGAATTTTGTTGAAAACATATCCCATTGCCATGGAGCAAGGATGGGGAGGGGGCAGATGACTGGCTTGTGTGGGATCTACTTGTGTGTTTTTTAACTAGAACCCTGAGGTCCTCCACTGGAAACCAGTGCTGGATGCAATATTTTAGTTCAGGAGGCTGTGCCAATAACCTGCTACACAGGTTACTATGCATCAGGGATTCATCACAACCTAAAGAGGGGGGGGGAAGGTGCTTTGGTGTTCCAAGAAACCCAAGTGAGTCCTATTGCAAATCATCCACAGAACAAACACGGGATCCTCGTCTACATCCTGCCCACCCCTGCTGTGCAAAACAGACACTGATATGGAGTCAAGGGTTTATCAGCAGGCTTTATTTCAAAGCTACCCCACAGTGTTCTGTAGCAGGGTTAGAGGAGCTTCAGATATTGACTGAACACTGCAGAATTGCTCTTGTTCCCTATAACATTCCAAAGTACTGTATAACATTCTAAAGCTCTCTCTAAGGGCTAGAACAACATACATTATTTTAAAGATGTTGCTAGCAGCTGATTCTTTTCTTCTTTTCTTTTGTTTACTATAGATGTAGGCCCTTTGGATCTGGACCCTAGCATGGGAAGTAGAGTGGACTTTAAACCTCCCCTCCCCCCCCCCTACCGGCATGATCCTGATTGGGAGGTACGTGTCATGACTGTTCCCTTTGGGTCTCCTTTTTACCTTTCTCTCTACAAAGGATCCCAATTATGGACCTAGTCGGAATACTGCTGCTCACTGGTTCTGTGATTCACTGGCTCTTCTTGGCCCCACAGCAACCAGCTCAGCTCTCTGTGCTCCACTCTATTCACCCCTTTTACTTCACCGCTGCCACCATATATCCCAGTACTTTACTTCAGGTACTTTAAGACTCTAATCCAGTTTATGAAGCAAAATAACTTTTATTTAACAATAAGCTCATGCTTATTGTTATCAATCTAGGGGTTTCATTTATTGCAATACAAACAATACAGTATCTCAAGTATCTTTGCCTACTCTACTCACTAGTCAAATCTATCTCTTCCTATTCCCTCTTTCCCCAAAAATAATAAAACACTGATCCTACTCTGATTTAACTCCTGCAGCAGACAAAACCAGAGTCTTGTTTACTCTGTCAACTCTATACTCACACTGTTTTTAATTGTTAACTGCCCCTCCCCTTCAA
Organism: Elgaria multicarinata webbii; assembly: GCF_023053635.1. Lineage (NCBI taxonomy): Eukaryota > Metazoa > Chordata > Lepidosauria > Squamata > Anguidae > Elgaria > Elgaria multicarinata. The sequence continues at coordinate 30,125,761 of NC_086176.1, forward strand.
ACACTTGAATTTAACAACCAATCAGCATTCACTCCAACATTCTATTCACACACTTTCCCCCTCAACAGGATTAACGACTTACCATCTGAAATCTAAACAACATTTACATCATACATAGCAATAAACAGTAAAACATCACACCATGCCTGCAATTTTTGTTGCAAAACAATGATCCATAAGGTAAATGGATCACTATTTGGTAGGGGTGTGCACGGACCCCCCGCTCCGCTTCACTTGCAGATCCGCCATTTTTCGGAGCGGGTCGCTCCGCCCCGCCCCCGCTCCGCCCACTTCCGCTCCGCTCCGCCCGGAGCTCCGGATCGGATCCGGAGCTCCGTTTTTGCCCCCCCATAGGCTTGCATTGAAAGCTAAAAAAGTAAACAACTTTTTTTCCGTTGAAGTTAGAAACCTCACGTTTGGCACCATGACACCTCATGGGCGTATACACACACACGCCAAGTTTCAAGGCAATCCCATCATCCCCTGATTTTTGGCGAATTTTTGAAAATCGGGCACCCCATTCACACCCCTTGGGATAGCTCCGTCAATTTGCATGTTACAAACCTCAAACTCGGCACCAGGGCAGCTTATCCATGTGTCCACATGCACGCCAAGTTGCAAGCAAATCCCATCATCCCCTGATTTTTGGCGCGGCTCTACCCTCTAACGCACCTCCCATAACCCTAATTCACACCCCTTTAGATAGCTCCGTCAATTTGCACGTTAGAAACCTCAAACTCAGCACCATGATAGCTTATCCACGTGTCCACATGCACGCCAAGTTTCAAGGCAATCCCATCATCCCCTGATTTTTGGGGAATTTATGAAAATCGGGCACCCCATTCACACCCCTTGGGATAGCTCCGTCAATTTGCATGTTAGAAACCTCAAACTCGGCACCAGGAGAGCTTATCCATGTGTCCACATGCACGCCAAGTTGCAAGCAAATCCCATCATCCCCTGATTTTTGGCATGGCTTAACTCACCCCAAATTGTCCCATTCTACAACTACGTCAATTTGCACGTTAGAAACCTCAAACTCAGCACCATGATAGCTTATCCACGTGTCCACATGCACGCCAAGTTTCAAGGCAATCCCATCATCCCCTGATTTTTGGGGAATTTATGAAAATCGGGCACCCCATTCACACCCCTTGGGATAGCTCCGTCAATTTGCATGTTAGAAACCTCAAACTCGGCACCAGGAGAGCTTATCCATGTGTCCACATGCACGCCAAGTTGCAAGCAAATCCCATCATCCCCTGATTTTTGGCGCGGCTTAAACTTTTTAACTCACCCCAAATCAAGTCCCATTCTACAACTACGTCAATTTGCACGTTAGAAACCTATCCTTTGGTCCCATGACAGCTTACCCATGTGTCCCCATGGACACCAAGTTTCAAGGCAATCCCATCATCCCCTGATGTTAGGGGAACTTTTGAAATTTGAACACTCCAGTATGTCAGGGATTTAAAGTTGCAATTGCAGACAGCTCAATGGGGCCAGTTCCAAGGCAATCCCAACATGCCACGAGATAACCCTAAATCTTCTGGCACATTTGAAAAAGGGATTATTGAATTTGATAAAGTCTAAGTGAGCGCAGGAAGGACTTCTCCCCTTAGTCAAAGCAAGACACATACACCATCGCTGCAAGGCGGGAAGGGGAGAATTATTATTATTATTATTATTTATTTATATAGCACCATCAATGGAAAGCAGGCAGGCAGCATGCATTGTAGTGCCGCAAGGATGGCTTGAGCACTAACGCATAGCAAACCAACCCATAAGTGGGCGCAAAGTGAGGCAAAGATGGCTGGTTGTTTCTTTCTAAGCCAGCAGTTACGCCTTGAGGGGCACAGAGGAGGACGATTGGGAGCAAACCAGGCACCAGGCGGGCAGAGAGGCAGGCAGAGTAGGCGAGGAGTCAGTCCTGGCAGATGCCCCACCACAGCAGCACCCCGGGGGAGGCGGGCAGGCAGGCAGGCAGGCTGCGGGCATTTCTGGGGGCACAAGGAAGTGATGGCTGGTTTCTAAGCCAGCATTGCAGTTAGTCACGCATTGCAAACGCAAACCATCCCAGCGAGTCGGTCACCGAGGAGGACAGGCTAGCAGAGGGGCAGGCAGAGTGACATGTCATAGATCTAGTATTGGGGAGGAGTCAGTCCCGGCAGATGCCCCAACACAGTAGCACCCTGGGTGGGCATTGGAAAACGCCATCTTGTGGGTCAATACTTCCCCCACCCCATGTCCTGCAGGGTTGCCTGCCTAACCCTTGTGGGGATGGGAGATGGAGAGCTTAGAGTGGCAGTGCCAGCAGCAGCCTTCGGCTTTCCCCTGGAACCAGTCGCCTTGCCCGCCTCTTTCCCCAGCAAGATCGCCTGGTGCTGCCTATGAAGATGCATCTTCATGCTGCTGGTTCCATAATGCCCTGTCGATGAACCCCTGCTTAGGCTGAGTTTGCAGTGGCGACAGACAGCAAAGCGGGGATCCGCTCCCAACTCAAAGTGGTCCCACACGATGCTTGTCTTTCGTTTCTGTGGTGACACCACCAATTGCCCGCCTGAGCTCTCTGGTGTTGCCACAGAAACAGGGGTGTGGGATGAGACTGGGGAGAGAGCCTCGGCCTGCTGCTGCTCCTCCTCAGCCCCCACATCCTGGAGGCCCACCGCCTCCTCCTCCTCCCCCCCCTCCACTGTGCTGAGGACCTCGTCTAGGTCCATCAGCGGGCTCGTGGGCTGAAAGGAGAATGAAGGAGTTGGGGATACTCCTCCTCCTCTAATGGCACTGCTGCCACGTGCCTCTTGCAAACGGGCACTTTTCCCATTCCCACCCTCAAAAAGAGAACGCCGGGCACAAGTTGCAGAAGAGAGTGGCTCTGCCTGCTGCTTGTCCTGCTTCTGTTTTGGAGCAGTCAGCCAAGGAGTTGCCCGTTTGAGTTTCACAGGAGGAGAGGAAGCCCTGCTGGCAGACTGAGCCTTGCTGCTTTCAGCACGCCTGCTTTCTCTTTTCATGATGACTAACAAAATATTAATACTACTAATACTATGTATAAGGTACTACTAAGAATATGTATAAGAAGAATATAATATGTTTAAATGTAGGGAAATGGGACAAGAACAATAAAATATACTACTACTAATATGTATGAGAATATACTACTAAGAATATCTACAAGAATATAATAATATGTTTTAGAATATTACTAATAAATGTAGGGAAATGGGACAAGAAATGGGACAACCACTACTATAAGAAGAACAAAATATGAATACTACTACTAATATGTATGAGAATGTATACTAATAGACTACTAAGACTATGTCAAAGAATATAATAATAATATGTTTAAGAATAGGGAAATGGTGTGCGTATGCTTTCCCCAAAATGCTCAATCTGTGGCTGCCTGTTGAACTTGACAAAAGCAGCCCACTCCGTCGAAGTTACACAGAGAAGAAAAAGAGAATCCAATTTTTTTGGTATATTTGGTATATAGAAGATAGAAGGAAACACAATCAGGATTTAAGAGAGGGGAGGGGGAAAAAGAACCAACCACTACTATAAGAAGAACAAAATATGAATACTAATATAATATGTATGAGAATATATACTAATGGACTATGTGAAAGAATATAATAAAATATGTTTAAGAATATAAATGTAGGGAAATGGGACAAAAAGTGTGTGTATGCTTTCAAAAGAAAGCTTTCACAAAAGCAGAACAGTCAGGCTTTAATACAGGGAAGGGGGGGGGCAACCAACCCAACCACACACTCCAAAATTCAAAAATAAAGTTTATATTAAATCAAAGTAAGGGGAAAACACAGGGCAAACTAAGCTACAAGTCAGAAAGAAGCAAACAAACACACACACGCGCCAAACTAAACCTATATTAAATTAATCTATCTCCAAAGCAGGAGCACTAGCTAAGTAAGTGTTCCCTCCACGAACGCCAACCCACAAAGAGACACAAAACAGAAAGTTCTCAGGGTGGGTCTGCCTTAGTCCCCCCTCCAACGCTGGGATTGGAGGAGGATGCTTTCTGAGGAGATGAATTCTCATCAGGATTGGGAGTTGAATGTGCCTGTCATCGCTTCCAAAAAAATAATAATAATAAAAAAAAAAAACCCAAACCCCGATTTTTAAAAAAATATTGCACGTGAACCACAGCACGCAGAAAGTTGAGAGTGGTCTCAAAATGACCCCCATCCACGACTCTCTGTGCACAAGAATTTTCAGAACGATAGCTTAACCCCCCCCCCAGTTATCCCCGATTCTTTCCCTCAATGCAATCCTATGGGCGAAAAGCCGAAACGGAGCCCCGCGGTTGACCCTATTTTTAAAAAACTTCTAGCCCGCGACCCGTACGATGCAGAAAGTTGAGAGTGGTCTCAAAATGACCCCCATCCACGACTCTCTGTGCACAAGAATTTTCAGAACGATAGCTTAAACCCCCCCCCAGTTATCCCCGATTCTTTCCCTCAATGCAATCCTATGGGCGAAAAGCCGAAACGCAGTTTGAGCCCCGCGGTTGACCCGATTTTTAAAAAAATATTGCACGTGAACCACAGCACGCAGAGAGGTGAGAGTGGTCTCAAAATGACCCCCATCCACGACTCTCTGTGCACAAGAATTTCCAGAACGATAGCTTCAAAAACAACGTAGTTATGCGCGATTATTTGCCGCAATGCAATCCTATGGCGAAATGTTTTCAAGATGGCGACCGGAGCGCTCCGACTGAACTCGGAGCTCCGAAAAATGGTCGCTTCTCTTCGCCTTGCTTCTAGGGGGTCCGCGGTCCGCTCCTACTCCGCCTCTGGGTAAGGCGGAGCAGGCCAATCCGCTACTGCTTCTACGCTCCTAATCGGAGCGGAGCACATCCCTACTATTTGGCAATAGAAATTGCAGATGTGGGAGCACCCAAGCTGGAATGGACCCATAGCAGGGAGGAAGGATTAAAGTTCCTGTTATCTCCCATACTAGGGCCTAATCTACACCAAGCAGGATATAGCACTATGAAAGTGGTATACGGTATGTGTCAATGGGCCCCAACAATTGTCAGTGCACTTCAATACCACGATAAAGCAGTAGTGTGGCTCCTGACTTTTATATACTGCTTTCATACCACTTTCATAGTGAAATATCCTGCTTGGTGGCAATTAGGCCTAAGTTTCCAATCACCCCTGCCCCTGTATCTAATCTAGAGTAAATTATTATTATTATTTATTTATTTATTTATATAGCTCCATCAATGTACATGGTGCTGTACAGAGTAAAACAATAAAATAGCAAGACCCTGCCGCATAGGCTTACATTCTAATAAAATCATAATAAAACAATTAGAAGGGGAAGAGAATGCACCAAACAGGCACAGGGTAGAGTAAAACTAACAGTATAAAGGTCAGAACAAAATCAAGTTTTAAAAGCTTTAGGAAAAAGAAAAATTTTTAGCTGAGCTTTAAAAGCTGCGATTGAACTTGTAGTTCTCAAATGTTCTGGAAGAGCGTTCCAGGCGTAAGGGGCAGCAGAAGAAAATGGACGAAGCCGAGCAAGGGAAGTAGAGACCCTTGGGCAGGTGAGAAACATGGCATCAGAGGAGCGAAGAGCACGAGCAGGGCAATAGTGTGAGATGAGAGAGGAAAGGTAGGAAGGAGCTAGACAGTGAAAAGCTTTGTAGGTCAACAGGAGAAGTTTATATTGGATTCTGAAGTGAATTGGAAGCCAATGAAGAGATTTCAGAAGTGGAGTAACATGGTCAGAGCGGCGAGCCAAGAAGATGAGCTTAGCAGCAGAGTGGTGAACAGAAACCAACGGACTGATATGAGAAGAAGGAAGGCCAGTGAGAAGAAGGTTGCAGTAGTCCAACCGAGAAATAACCAATGCATGAACAAGAGTCTTGGCAGAAGAGACAGACAAAAATGATCGAATCCTGGCAATATAATACAGGAAAAAACGACAGGATTTAGCTACTGCCTCAATAAGAGGAATAAAGGAGAGCGAGGAATCAAATATAAAGCCAAGACTACGAGCTTCCTTGACTGGAGTAAGTGTAACATTATTGACAGTAAGAGAGAATGAGAGATGAGGAGAAGGTTTAGGAGGAAAAACAAGCAATTCAGTCTTTGCCATATTAAGTTTCAAATGACGATGAAGCAACCAAGCTGAGATATCTGAAAGACATGCCGAGATACGATCGTGAACATCAGGAGAAAGATCCGGAGATGAAAGATATAATTGTGTATCATCGGCATACACATGATATTGGAGGCCATGAGATTGAATAAGATTACCCAAGGGCAACATGTATAAAGAAAACAACAATGGGCCAAGCACCGAGCCTTGCGGAACTCCTACTGAAAGGGGAAAAGAAGAAGACGAGCTGCCATTAGCCAACATGTTGAAAGAGCGACCCGCTAGATAGGAGGCAAACCAGTTATAGACGGAGCCACAAAATCCGAGGTCATGAAGGGAATCCAAAAGAAGATCGTGATCAACCGTGTCAAAGGCTGCAGTTAGATCAAGGAGAATAAGAACGGAATAAAGGCCTTTAGACTTGGCAATAAGAAGATCATTGGTAATCTTAGTAAGGGCTGTTTCAGTGGAATGCAAAGGACGGAATCCAGATTGAAAAGGATCCAGAGCAGAGTTACTAGAAAGAAAATCAAGACAATGAGAGTAGACCACACGCTCCAGGATCTTTGAAAGAAACGGCAACAAAGAGACAGGTCGGTAGTTAGACAGAGAAAGCACATCAAGAGTAGATTTCTTGAGAATAGGAGAGACTGTAGCATGTTTAAAAGCAGAAGGAAATGAACCAGAGGACAAAGAAAAATTAATAATATGAAGCAAGGAAGGGAGGATAGCAGGGATAAGATTAATAAAGACCCGAGAAGGAATCGGATCACGAGAACAAGTGGAAGGCTTCGAAGAGCGCAGTATTGTAGACAGTTCATCAGCTGAGACTGAAGGAAATGCAGATAAATTTGCAGGAGGAACTGACAGATGAGAAACAGGAACTGGAAGAGGAGCAGAGCTGGTAAGATCAGAGCGAATAGTTTGGATTTTAGCATTGAAAAAAGAGGCAAAGTTATTAGCAGACAGAGAGGCGGGGAGAGATGGTGGATTAGGCTTCAGAAGAGAATTGAAATGGGGAAGAGAGAAGAGAAAATGGGAGGAAGTACATAAGAACATAAGAAGTGCCCTGATGCTGGATCAGACCAAGTGTCCATCTAGTTCAGCACTCTGTTCACACAGTGGCCAACCAGCCATCGGTCAGGGATGAACAAGCAGGACATGGTGCAACAGCACCTCCCACCCATGTTCCCCAGCAACTGGTGCACACAGGCTTACTGCTTCGAATACTGGAGATAACACACAACTGTCAGGACTAGTAGCCATTGATAGTAGGGATGTGCTCCGCTCCGATTAGAAGCGGAGAATCAGAAGTGAATTGGCCTGCTCCGCCTTGCCCAGAGGCGAAGTAGAAGCAGACCGGGGACTCGTAGAAGCACGGCAAAGAGAAGCTCCCATACGCGGAGCGCTTCTCTTTTCGCGGACCGATCCGATCGCCATTTTGAAAAATTTCGCCCATAGGATTGCATTGCGGAAAAAAATAGGGGATAACTGTGTTGTTTTTTAAGCTATCTTTCTGAAACTTCTTGTGCTTGGAGAGTCGTAGATGGAGGTCATTTTGAGCCTACTCTCAGCTCTCTGCATGCTGCGGTTCGCTTGCTAGAATTTTTGGAAAAATCAGGTAAAACAGCGGGAAAATACCTTTTTCGAAGGGCTGAGGGGCAGAGTCAACTCCCAGTCATGATCACATGATCCCAAAGTTGGAGGAGGGGATAGGCAAAATGGGTAACTTGGGATTCTGGGAACTTCTCTTTCTTAGTCTGAACGGACTTTTCCCAGTATTTTATTAAAACAGTAGCCCCACCAAATGCACAAACAACCTGAAATCATATACTAACCCAATAATAAGAGATAGAAAAAGCACAGCACTGCTACCCACCCTAACTTTGGGGAACAACTGAATAGATGTGGTGCAAGGGGATGAGCTCCCCTAGGGCATGGACGTGCCCTGTGCACTCTCCTGTCCTTGGAGGGCCATCAGAGCCCTCCAAAGGTAAATCAGAGAATGCCTATCATGAGTTGAAGTGAGCGTTTGCTTCTTAAAGACTGGTACCTAGACAGGACCAGTCAAATTGGCAGATGATTCCCCCTCCCCTTGGGCATGTCCACTCCCCTCTTACTGGTAAAAGACAGATATAGCCTTTTTTAAAAAAATCTTCTTGTTGTTTATTCAGCAACACTGCTGCTTTTAATTCCACCCCTCCTTTGTTTATTTATTTATTTATTCCATTTTATATGCATTACTGGCTTTGAAACTATCCTTGGCTCACTTCCTTGTGCCCCCAGAAATGTCTGCTGCCTGCCTGCCTTCCCTCCCTCCCTCCCTGCCCACCTCACAGGGATGATTTTTGTGTGTCTTGCTTTGATTCAGGGGAGAAGTCCTTCCTGTGCTCAAGTTCCAAATCAATTTTTCAAGTGTGGAAGAAGATTTATATTTATGTTTATCTCTACTCCCCAATTCATGGCATGTTGGGATTTCCTTTGAAATGGGCCCATTGAGCTGTCTGCAGGTTTAAGCTCCGCCAAAAATCAGGGGATGACGGGATTGGCTTGAAACTTGGCATCCATGTGGACACATGGATTAGCTGTCATGGTACTGAAGGTGAGTTTTCTGACGTGCAAGTTGACATAGTTGTAAAATGGGACTTGATTTGGGGTGAGTTAAAAGGTTAGAGCCCCGCCAAAAATCAGAAGATGATGGGATTGCCTTGAGTCTTGGCATGCATGTGTATCCCTGGATAAGATATCATGGTGCCAAGTTTGAGGTTTCTAACGTGCAAATTGACGGAGCTATCGAAAGGGGTGTGAATGGGGTGCCCGAGTTTCAAAAATTCCCCAAAAATCAGGGGATGATGGGATTGGCTTGAAACTTGGCGTGCTTATGTATACCTCCATGAGGTGTCATGGTGCCAAACTTGAGGTTTCTAACTTTAACAGAAAAAAAGTTGTATACTTTTTTAGCTTTCAATGCAAGCCTATGGGGGGGGAAATGGAGCTCCGATCTGGATCTGGAGCTCCGAGCGGAGCGGAGCGGACATGGGTGGAGCGGGGGCAGGGCGAAGCGGCCCGATCTGCAAATCGCGGATCTGGAAGTGAAGCAGAGCGGGAGGTCCGTGCACACCCCTAATGCAGGAATTTATCCAACCTCCCTTTAAAACCATCCAAATTGGTGGCCATCACTACATCTTGTGGTAGTGAGTTCCATAATTTAACTATGCACTGTGTGAAGAAGTACTTCCTTTTATTTGTCCTGGATCTCCCACCAATCAGCTTCATGGGATGACCCCGGTTTCTAGTATTTTGAGTGAGGGAGAAAAAAAATCTCCTTATCTACATAATATCTGTTTTGGCTCTACAAGAAATTTTCATTAGATTCTGATTTACTAAGCGCTAGCCAAATGATGGTTATATGCTGTGGATTGGTTCTGAATATACCTGTAGATTGTGTGTTTGATGAACTACGCAAATCCCAGGCCTTTCCTAATCAAGTGTCGCATAACTTCAGATCAACTTGCTGCCATAAATGCTGCTAGACTGATCTTTCCATCATAAGCTAAATCAGTCTTTTGAGAGATTCATTGAGTCAATCAAGATCTATGCGGTACATCAGGAGCACACATCTGAGTCATTTAAAAAGAAATCAAAGGCATCAGTGTCAAACCAGGTAATGTCAGGATTGCATGACAGACAGGTTTGCTTGTTTGGCAGCCTCAGGACAACACTCCACACAGGTCCCCTCAGCACTAAGGTGTAGAGGATTCCAGCTGGTGTTTCTGAAGATGGAGAAGACAGACCCTACTGTACGGCACATATAAAAGATAGAACTGCAGCATGCCAAGGAAATAAATGGATGCAGGAATGTCAACACTGTGTGGATAGTTGCATCCCATAAACCATCTGTGGCCTGATAAGTTGGAGGTAAAACATGACAATTTTTGTGAGGTCTTTCTCTCCTCTTGTTTCTGCAATGGATGCTGAGTGGTATCTATATATTACAGTATACTCACTGATTACTCCTGGAGGTCTGAATATATCCATATTCACTTTCAGAGATGTGTGGCTTAACATTGGAGGTCTGGCACAGTCCTGCTTGGTTCATGTCAGTGGTGTTCTGGAGTCAAATCCTCTGGTTTTTTCCCCTCACTAAGAGGGAGCTACATGACGAGGGTAGGCATGGTTGGACACTCGCCCAGGGGCCCACACCCCAGCAAGAGCCCCCTGGAGTTTCTCCTCCTCACTGCTTATTCACCTGCCTCTTGCTCTGGCCCAGACACTTGGGGTGGTGAGCAAGAGGAGCAATGGATGCCACTGACTACCTGCTCACTGCCCCTCTGCTTGCTAACTCAGCAATTGGCAGTAATGGCGAGAAAGAGGATGAAGAGCTATAGCAGCTGGTGATAGTGGTCAAGAGAAGGTAAACTCAATGAGGGAGGGAGTCCATTGAGAAAGTCTTACCTGAGGGCCCTCCAAAAGCTGACACTGACGGCCTTATTTTACAGAAGACAGTCCTCTGTTTGAAGAACTGTCAGAGGACACTCCTCTGCTTAAAAACATCCTTTGTCTGAGGGCTGTCTAGTTTAAAAATCAAGGAGCATAAGCACAGGGAGCAGCAATGGCCTTGAAGTTGCCCGTCAACAGTTTGCATATGGACAGCAGACTGAACAGGCAACACAGGTCAGTTGCTGGTGATCTTTCTCACTATGTTAACGTATATTGTATTTCTACCTAAATTATAGTAACTATTTCTAAATTTGCATCTATACATATAAATTAACATCTTCATTATTATTTTTTTAAAATGAAAAACTGTGTGTGCTTTTGCCCTCCTTTTGGTTGATCCATTTCTTCTTTTTTTGCTGATGCATAATGGATCCAAGGCAGAAAATGCCATAAACACAGAGAAGAATAGCTTCCTGCTTCTGAGTGTAATGGGGATATAGGATCAATCCCCTAGGCCTCCCTATGCTGAAGGGGAGCTTCAACCAAGTCTACAACAACATCCCAGAACAATGCTGGTAGGTTGCAGAGAGATGTCGGGGCAGGCATGTGACATAATATCATACGAACCTCCCATATAGTTTCTCCATTTCCTTTGCCTCTTAAACAGTGCTGAATCCAGGTTTTGGATAGAACTGTGCATCACTTTGGACCCAATCTAGTCAAAGTTGTCCAGGGCATTTGGACTGCTTTGGTCCAATCTAGGGAGAAGCTAAGCTGCTGCCTCCACCCACTGATGGGACTTAACTGACACATCTACTCACACCCAGCAGCTGTCCATCCTCTGTGAGAGCTGCCATTTTTAAGGAAGATGGGGGCTCTGTATTTTCCTAGATCTAATGTTGCAAACTATATCAGCAGTAAAAGGCCATTTTTGGAAAGTCCCACAGATAGGTGGGGACAGCAGCTTGCTGGGTTCAGGTGGCGACTGAGGGGGGGGGGAATCTGATGGGTGCCCGGGAAACCAAAACATCTGCCCCTCTTTAGATGTCTGGATCTTGCTTCAGTTCCAGACCTGAAGCAGGTTGGACTGGTCCCAAATTGGGTAGATCGGAGCTGATTCAGAATCTCTAAATTGTCTTCTGAAGCAGGTTTGGGGGGGGGGCTGCACAACCCTAGTTATGGCGGTCCCTTGGGCAAGACATCCTCAATGGTTCCCCTACCTCATTGAGTTTACCTTCTCATTACCATTATTACAAACTGCTATAACTCTTCATCCCCTTGGTATGCCTTGCTTGACATGCAACGAGCCAGTGAACAAGTAGGCAGTCGCATCTCCTCCTCCTCCTCCTCCTCCACCACCACCACCACCACTCTCTAGGCAAGAGCAAGAGGCAGGTGAACAAGCAGTGTGCAATGGTGAAGACAAGGAGCAAGTCCAGGAAGTCCTTGTCAGTAGGCCGCTGCTTGGGGATGGGCCCTTGTACGTGCTTTGACAGGCCTACTCTTGTGGCCAGCCACGGGGCTAAACTGTGAAGTGTTATAGAATCATAGAATAGTAGAGTAGGAAGGGGCCTACAAGGCCATTGAGTCCAACCCCCTGCTCATTGCAGGAATCTACCTTAAAGCATACCTGACAGATATGCCTCTTGAAGGCCTCTAGTGTGGGAGAGCCCACAACCTCCCTAGGTAATTGGTTCCATTGTCGCACTGCTCTAACAGTCAGGAAGTTTTTCCTGATGTCCAGTCAGAATCTGGCTTCCTGCAACTTGAGCCCATTATTCCATGTCCTGAACTCCGGGGGGATCAAGAAGAGATCCTGGCCTTCATCTGTGTGGCAACCTTTCAAGTTTTTGAAGAGTGCTAACATGTCTCCCCTCAGCCTTCTCTTCCCCAGACTAAACATGACCAGTTCTTTCAGTGTCTCCTCATAGGGCTTTGTTTCCAGACCCCTGATCCTCCTGAAGTCTACTTATAATGATCAGAAACCAGAGAATAGTTCCTCACTGCTGGTCCATCGTTAAAAGTAAGCTTTTAAATACTTAGCAAATGTGAGTATCTCTATTTCTTACCTGGGGCAAAAATAAATGTTTAATCATAACTTCAACAAACTTAGAAAGTTTGTATACAGTGATTCGTCTTCCCACCTCAGCCCCCCTAGTTCTCTTCATTTGACCTGGATTTTGACAGCGGGAATGATTATTGTGTAGGAGCAATAATAAAATCGTACTGATGTGTCTGCTGGTATCTGGAGTACTGTGATTGTCATCATGCAGTTGCTGCCTGAGGCAATACAAAGGTGCAGATGGCGATGTGGGTAAATTCACTAGTAACAGGCTTGGATAAAAATAAAACTGTGTCTAATTAATGCCATTTTCATTTGTCCCTTCCCCCCTTTCAAAACAACAAAGGTTCACAAGTAGTTTAGAAAATGAATGAATTTGTGATTCTGAAAATAAGGACAAGTATTGACAGATTGGCCTGTGAAATATTGAACACGAGCTCAGTAATGAGATTAAAAATGAGAAAGAACTGAAATCTGCTTACCATTTTGCAAAATACACTGATCGGGCTGAACATTTATACATTCCTGTTTCTTTTTAAATTTCATGGGGAAAATGGAATATATATGATTTTGCATCTTCTAACGGGCTATACATGTATTTGAACTCTTTGAACAAACGTTTGGACCTTAGCTTTTTAAGACATTGTGTTGAATCCAAATTCATGCTGGATCAATCACACTGACAGAAATGGACTTCTCCACTCTCCATCCCATAGAAGCCCCTCAGCCCCTGAAAATATAACAGTTACATCCGTTATATCCTGAGAGCTCCAGTCCCCTACATGCGAAATCTCAGCTGACATTTACTTGTATTGGGTTCAATCCATAGTTGTATAAGAAGAATTCCAGGGTGGTGGTGAATTCAAATCGGATTTTCCATTGAAAATATTTGAATGCAAAAATATTTAAATGCAAAATATTTGAGATTAATTTGGAGCTTCCTGCTGGAGAGAAATGTTCAAGGGAAAAATGGGGGAAGTTTTTATAAGACTAGCAAAACTTCTCAGGGGCTCCACACTTTCCTATCTGAAGTCTTCAGAAAATATTAACACTGAAGATGGTCAGCCAAGCTCAGCTCAGGGTGTTATCTGCCTCTCGGCAGTGCTGGATTTCATCTTGGAAATCTGGGGTTGGTGAAGCAACTCATGGGCAATTTTAAGGAAAGCAAGCAAACAAAAAGTTTCAATAAAACTAGTGAATATAGGACACCCCCCCCATATTCCCATTTAAAATGGCTGAGCTTTTTAAATCAATTTCGAGAACTTCTTTTAATTACAATGTAATAGTTTCCTGATGAAAGGGAACATGATACCCCATAATTTAAACTTGAGACCATGTGAAATGAAGTTCACTTTTTCATATGGCTTTTCTGAATACTCCTTGTCATTGAGTTACACACTTATAGAACTGACCATACTGTTAGGGCAGGATCTACACTACTGCTTTAAAGAGCTTTATAACAGTTTTGACAACTATATATGGAGTGTGTCCTGGGCCCCAACAGTTGTCAAAACTGTTATAAAGCGCTTTAAAGCAGTAGTGTAGGTCCTGCCTGGGTTAGCATAATTTTTCATTTGACAGCAACTTAAGTATCATTCATTCAAAAGTTTTGCTTTTGGAAAAGCTATTTTGATTTTTAAATTAAGTATTAAAATGTTTTCCTCTCTTTTACAAACATATTAGATTTCTTCCCTCAATTTTTTAAACATATGACATAATCATATTGACTGTGATTCAACGATACACAGCGCTTGATAGCTTTTAGGGAAATGAAAGAGATGAGTTGATAGCAAAGGCAAAATACCATTGAATTCAGTGGAACGTCCTTCTGAACAGATGTGTATGGGATTGTGCTGCAAGGCTGCCTGTAATCCCATACACACTTACGTGGGAATAAACCCCAGTGAATTAAATGGGATTTACTTCTCAGTAAGCATACATAGGAGTGTGCTGTTGTGTTCAAAAGCAGAGCAATACTTGTTTAATGGCTTCAATCCACAGAATGTGAAGCATGCTTTATTCAGCTGGATGCAGATGAACTAAGTGGAATAGTTAAGTCTGATTTAAAGCTCCATCTGACAAGCGTTTTACTGCATGCTTGTTACTGGGCACTCGCAGATTGCTCATATGACGTCGTCTGCCACTCTCGCATCTTCCACCCCTTCTAGCCTTTTGTTGCACTGCAAAAAAAACCAGAGAAAGTCCAGTTGCTGCTCTCTCCTACCAGAGTGAATGGGCCTAATTACTTCCTGTCTTCAGGAAGTGACATCGGAGTGACAAAAGAGAAGTGATGGGAGCCGTGCATTTCAACCTCAATGTGATGGGGCTTTTATTCTAGCATACAGTGTAAGCAAACCTAATTTTCTCAGTATGACATCTACTAGACCTTGCTCATAACAATAAATTAAGACCAGAGAGTTTGTCACACGTGCATGTTCATCACTTGCTGACTGACAAGCTGACTTCAGTATAGCACCACAGAGAGAATTTTTCTATCAACTCAGGCATCATGGTTTTTTTCAACTGAGAATGGAATCAATTTAGTTTCAGCTGTCAGTTATCAAATATACCTTAGTCAAGTGATGCACGCGTATGTGTGAACCAGCCTGCTACCCATGGGTTTATCAATCCTTTAAGAATAATGAACAATTGCTAAAAACCTATGTGGTGCACAAGTTTTCATAGGAACATAGGACGCTTCGTTATACTGAGTCAGACCATTGGTCCTTCTTACCCAGTATTGTAATTTCAGGCAGGGTTTTTTCCTGTCCTACCTGGAGATGCTGGGCCTTGAACCTGAGAACATCTGCATGCAAAGCAGATGCTCTACCACTGAACTATGGCTCATCCTCATTCTGTAGCATCGGTGGCCCCTTTTTGGTCAACCAAAAGATTTTAAATTAATTAAACCAACTGGATTTAAAATTGCACCCCTAATCTTATTCTTGTCCATGCTAGGGATAAGTGAATCTATCAGTTTTAGCTTCATTCAGTTCTTCATTCTTGATTGCGTTTTTAATTTTATATTAAAGGGTTTGCAAATTTACAAAATAGATACTCAAATGTACAAAATAGAAATCAGACAATATTTCATTACATTCATCCTTAATTTAATTTACTCAAAAGGAAAAGAGAAGAAGGTTTCAATTTCTCATTTCCCCCCTGACCTGAAGTTGTATTCCTGCCAATTCCTCATCCATGTATGGAGTTCATTTTTTAGAAGTCCACATGAAAATCTGTATGCATTTCCAGCTGTACATCTCCTAATATATGGATCTTGCACATATTTTTGCAAATGCACACAATTCTGCAAGCTATTTCCCCTATAATAATGTACTTCTGTGTACTGTTTTCACAAATATGTCTATTTTTGTATGACATTTTCTATAGCACATGAACTTTGGCATGCACTTTTCTTTGATGTGCACATTCTTTCTTTTTTGTTTTTTTATTTGAGTGCAGAACTGTAGTATTAAATAGGGGTGTGATCCGCTCCGATTAGGAGCGTAGAAGCAGTAGCGGATTGGCCTGCTCCGCCTTACCCAGAGGCGGAGTAGGAGCGGACCGCGGACCCCTAGAAGCAAGGCGAAGAGAAGCGACCATTTTTCGGAGCTCCTAGTTCAGGCGGAGCGCTCCAGTCGCCATCTTGAAAACATTTCGCCATAGGATTGCATTGCGGCAAATAATCGCGCATAACTAGGTTGTTTTTGAAGCTATCGTTCTGGAAATTCTTGTGCTCAGAGAGTCGTGGATGGGGGTCATTTTGAGACCACTCTCACCTCTATGCGTTGTGTGGGTCGCGTGCTATTTTTTTTGAAAATCGGGTCAACCGCGCGGCTCAAACGGCGTTTTCGGCTTTTCGCCCATAGGATTGCATTGAGGGAAAGAATCGGGGATAACTGGGGGGGGTTAAGCTATCGTTCTGAAAATTCTTGTGCACAGAGAGTCGTGGATGGGGGTCATTTTGAGACTACTCTCAACTTTCTGCGTCATACGGGTCGCGCGCTAGAAGTTTTTTAAAAATCGGCGGGAAAAATACCTTTTTCAAAGGGCTGAGGGGCAGAGTCAGCTCCCGGTCATGATGATCCCAAAGTTAGAGGAGGGCATAGGCAAAACAGGTAACTTGGGATTCTGGGAAACTTCTCTTTCTTCATCTGAATGGGCTTTTCCCCGTGTTTTTTAACACAGTAGCCCCACCAAATGCACAAACACAACCTGAAATCATAT
Source organism: Elgaria multicarinata webbii (assembly GCF_023053635.1). Taxonomy (NCBI): domain Eukaryota; kingdom Metazoa; phylum Chordata; class Lepidosauria; order Squamata; family Anguidae; genus Elgaria; species Elgaria multicarinata. Next base: position 30,142,619 of record NC_086176.1, read on the forward strand.
ACTAAGCCAAGAATAAGAGATAGAAACACAGCACTGCTCCCCACCCTAACTTTGGGGAACAACTGAAAAGATGTGGTGCAAGGGGATGAGCTCCCCTAGGGCATCTCATTGTGGACGTGCCCCCACTCTCTCCTGCACTGGAAGGCCATTAGAGCCTTCCAAAGAGAGTAAAACGGTGGAGCAATGCCTATCATGAGTTGAAGTGAATGTTCACTTTTTAGTGGTGGAGCGATGCCTGTTATGAGTTGAAGTGAGCGTTTACTTCTTAATCTCAGAGCTGTTGGTGGCTGTCTTGAGTTGAACTGGCAGCTGCTTCCCCCTCCCCTGGGCACGTCCCCCTATTGCTGGTAAAAGACAGATATAGCCTTTTTTAAAAAAATCTTCTTGTTGTTTATTGAGCAACACTGCTGCTTTTAATTCCACCCCTCCTTTGTTTATTTATTGATTTATTCCATTTTATATGCATTACTGGCTTATCCTTGGCTCATTTCCTTATGCCCCCAGAAATGCCAGCTGCATGCCTGCCTGCCTTCCCTCCCTCCTCCCCTGCCCACCTCGCAGGGATGTTGTGTGTGTGTGGCTTTGACTCAGGGGAGAAGTCCTTCCTGCGCTCACTTGGAGTTTTGGAAGTTCCAAATTTTGCAGGTTTAAGCCCCGCCAAAAAACAGGGGATGATGGGACTGCCTTGAGTCTCGGCGTGCGTATGTATCCCTGGATAAGCTGTCATGGTGGTGAGTTTGAGGGTTTTTTTTAACGTGCAAAATTGACGGAGCTATGGAAAGGGGTGCCCGGTTTTCATAAATTCCCCAAAAATCAGGGGATGATGGGACTGCCTTGAGTCTCGGCATGCGTATGTATCCCTGGATAAGCTTTCATGGTGGCGAGTTTGAGGTTTCTAACGTGCAAATTGACGGAGCTATGGAAAGGGGTGTGAATGGGGTGCCCGATTTTCAAAAATTCCCCAAAAATCAGGGGATGATGGGATTGCTTTGAAACTTGGCGTGCGTGTGTATACCCCCATGAGGTGTCATGGTGCCAAACGTGAGGTTTCTAACTTGAACAGAAAAAAAGTTGTATAATTTTTTAGCTTTTAATGCAAGCCTATGGGGGGGGGAAATGGAGCTCCGGATCCGGATCCGGAGCTCCGAGCGGAGCGGAGCGGAAGTGGGCGGAGCGGGGGCGGGGCGGAGCGGCCCGATCCGGAAAATGGCGGATCTGCAAGTGAAGCGGAGCGGGGGGTCCGTGCACACCCCTAGTATCAAATTCAAAAAAGGGCTAATTTTAGTGCACAGCTTTGTTCCAGTTCGCTTTTGGTTCAGCATTTATAAATTTGGTAAATTTCAATAAGAATTTGGAAAGCATGAATTTCTCACCTATCACTAGTCCACCTGTTACCACCATAGAATATAATGAGGACATCTTCTTCTAGGCTCATCTCAAAATGCTACAATTTCCAGATGTTCATCAGGCACGAAATGACTGAGACATCCTAACTCATCTTAAAGCCACACAGAGATGCAGGGATTTGTGTGTGTGTGTGTGTGTTGATTTTCCATTTCAGCATACATCACAGAATATTCACTTCATCTTTCTGTTTTCCAAGAATTATACGATTATGTCTGCTGAATTATTACCGGATTGCACTGTCTTCTGATACGTGTCGTACCATTAGACTTGATGGATAATAATTGATAAAGATGTCCCCAATCCAACTTCAAAAGAAGCACCAAGAAATGTACAGGTGCCATATGCTGAAAGGCAAAGGCAGCGATCTTCTGCCCAACAACATCTTTGTATTAAACTTTAAGTAGGTTAGTTGCAAACATGTTATCAATAAGTCAGAACTATTACATTTCTTACTTGACAAGAAGCCTTAAGTGAGAGGAAATTCACCCATCATTTCCCTAAGTAAAACCATGGCAGTGGAATTAGGGACTTAAGAATGTGCCTTTAGTAAGGGAATCTGCCTGAAGTGGCTGACAGGACTGTCAGAATGAAAGTCAACATGTATCAGGATCAGGGAAGTCTAGCAGGGCAACACCTGTAGCAAGTACATAATTTTAGCCATCAGTAGCAGTCAGTCCCAAGCCAGACTTTGCTAATGTAGCCATCAGATGGCTCTTTCTCATAAACTCTAGCCAATTTCTGGAATCCGAAAGCTGGGGTAGACACTGCCTCATGATTTTCTATCTATCCAGGTTTTGGAATGCTTTCCACATCAGTTGCCAAGGAAAGCTAATCAGTCTTCTATGGAGCTCCTGTGCATTACCATGCATTCTGGAGAGCATATTTTATAGTAAACATCCTCCCAGAAGTCCTCTCTACATGCATGCGTTGGCGTGCACTTGTAGGAAATCTGTCAGTTTCACTTTTTCTTGCATTTACATCTTTAAAATCCCAAATACTTTGGCCTTAGCTAGACCCAAGGATTATCCCAGGCAAATGGAGGGGTCATCCCTGCCTGCTCCCGGGATCTCTTGTGTATCATTTGAATGCACGGGGATGATCCTGGGATATAGGCCTGGTCTAGCCATGGCCTTTGTCTCCCAAATATGAATTTTGTAAGTTTTGATCAATTCTTATATTAAAATAAATAAATAAAAATCTGAAATGAAATTCTCAGCCATCTGCGTGAGCCACATTCAGTAGGCACAGCTATTTTCAACATGGAGAGGACCACCTACCTGCCATATAGCTTAAAAAAGACAAAAAAGACGTGGCAACCTTGGTTAAGCACCAACATGGCTGAACACACAAGGATTCAAAGCCAGACTGTTGTTTTTATGCTGTTGTTTTTATGGTTTAAAATTTTGTACACTTTTTTAATGTTTACTGTTTTTAACTTTTGTAAACCGCCCAGAGAGCTTCAGCTATGGGGCAGCATATAAATGTAATAAATAAATGAATAAATAAGAGCAATGCATTCGAAGACCTAGGACTGGTTGGATGAATCTGTCAGTTTCAGATACTCTCCCTTTTGATTTTTTTCATCTTTAGTTCTTTTTGTCCTGAATATATAACATCTCATGAATTTTGTTAAATCCTTATCAAAACTGAACTAAAATTAAATTCTTACCCATCCTTACATGCAGAGTGTGTGTGTGTGTGTGTGTGTGTGTGTGTGTGTGTGTGTGTGTGAGAGAGAGAGAGAGAGAGAGAGAGAGAGAGAGAGAGATTATGAGAACCTGAAGGGAATTCTTTATCCAAGGCAGCACACAAACACAATTGAAACTATCTTGGGCCATAGCTAGACCTAAGGTTTATCGCTGGATCGTCCAGGGGTCAAACCTGTTCATCTAGGTGACACACAGGGGAGCCAGTGCTCAGGCAGGGGCGAACCCTGGATGATCCCAGGATAAACCTTAGGTTTAGCTGTGGCCTTGGTTACACAGTGAAAAGTGAAATGTATATCCATCTCTGGTGCCTTTACAGGTAATCTGAGAGTGAGGCCTAACCTACACCAAGCAGGATATTGCACAATGAAAGTGGTATGAAAGTGGTATATAAGAGGCAGAAGCCACACCATGCAGGATATAGCACTATGAAAGCAGGATGAAAGTGGTATGTGTCAATGGGCCCCAGCAGTTGTCAGTGCACTTCAATACTGCTATAAAGCAGTGGTGTGGCTCCTGCCTTTTATATACCACTTTCATACCAATTTCATAGTGTAATATCTTGCTTGGTGTAGATTAGGCCTAAGACTCACACAATCCTGAGTTGTGGCCTGGAGGCAATTTCACTGAGCTTATACAGTCAACGCATTTAGCCATTCAACAGATGTTTAAAACAACCTAGAATGCATTGACGTCCGAGGTATTGCTCAGTTGGTCACGTCCATATTTCTCATAGCTTGCAGATCACATCACAGGAAAAGGAAAGGGGAATCAAAGAATGAGTGCTCTCTCCCTCTCATTTGAGCAATTGAATAATGAATTCTTATTCCTGAAACAGAGGAGAAATGAAGGGGAATGTTGCGATTAAAACAGAATAAAAGGCCAAACAATATGTATATATTGAAGTACTAAGAATGGAATGCAGGGGATTAAATGATAAAGGCTTAACAATTGTCTTGAATAACAATTACTATTATGTTAAAAATCTCTTTCTATGTGTGTAAAGTTTTAATAACTTGAGTGTGATGTTTAAAGGTCGGAAACCAGGTCAGGTTGGTGAGGACTTATCTCAGCCAATAAGGCTAGCTGAAATGCTGCTGAATGTGGCCGCCGAACATCTTCCCCTGACAATTGCTTTTGCGGTGTCAGGATGGATTCCTATTAGAGATAATTAGAATGTTTCAAATTTGAGGCTCAATGCATCAAAGAACACTCTGTGACTGTGACTCCATGAGCTAATGGAGTCATTCCACTTCCTTACCACATTGCGAGGTCTGTGTGAAATTAAGAAGCCAAAGACTTGATCACCTCCTAAATAATCCAGCTGGCCCTCTCTTAGCAGAAAACGAATCCAGTGGTGTGTGTTATTAGTGGTGATCCAAGGGCTATATCTGCAATCTGTCTTGCAATATCTAGGATTGCGTTATTACGTTGGACGATTCCATTCTCTCAGCCCATCCTGATAAATAATCTTGCTTTCTGTTGATTCTTACTGGTGCCATTTTTACCAGAGGAAGAACCTTTCTTCTGATCTCCAGTTGTTCACTTTGAGAATCTCCGCTGGACTTTAAGTGCTTTTCAACAAGGCTTCATAAAATATTCTCTAGGTTGATAGTGACTTTCAGAGTAGCACAATAAGAAAATAGGAAGCTTCTTTATTGCCAGGTCAGATTATTTGTTAAAATGTGAAAGACTATTGTCACTTTGAACAGTTAGTGGGGGGAACCAAAATTGCTCTTTGGGGGCTTTCTGACAGCTATGTTCAGCTATGCTTTTCTTTCTTATTATTTCTCAGAGTTCACCATTTGTCCAAGATGGTGATTTGAGAAGCTATTATTTACCCTGAAATAGCCCTTGGCTAGATCTCAAAGTCTGCCACATAATACAAGCAAAAGTATCTAAAATTATTACATAGTTATCCATGTTAACTGCTTACCACTTGCTAAACCTATCCTCTCATTTTACAAGAATATATAAACATTCTCAACGTTATTAAAATATAACCAGAATATGAATAAAATTAATATAAATATAATAAAATATCAGACCCTGAAACATTCTAAAAAAACCAATTCAACATAAGCTAAGGTCCAAAAAACCCAACCCCCACCTACATACCAAGATATGGCTAGAGTCTATCTGTTACCATTCCGAGAAAAGTTCCCAGCAACTATGAAGACATAAACATAATAATCTTGCTTTATAGTTTGTTTTTGCTACAATCATTGCCCTATAATGTTTGCCATTTTACTTTGATAGTTTGTTCCTGCTTAAGAAAATCTTTAACTTACACTCATTAGTGTGTTTATTGTTTCTAAATCTTAAAAACAAAATAAAAAATTCCTCTGTGGTATCTTGGAAATACACCATCTAGCTCAGTATTGCCCAGCCCCTGGTTACCCCCCAACTGTCAGCAGATAACCAGAGTCTCAGCAAGAAGTCCGTTGTAAGAGCCCAGCTGGATAAGATCAAGGGCTTCTCTAGTCCACCATCCCATTGACACATTGACCAACCAGATCCCTACCGGGAGCCCAAAAGAAGGATATAAAGGCAATAACCCTGCAACTGGCATTCAGAGGCATGGTGAGCTCTATCACTCATCCTGGCGATAACATCCCTGCTACCTGATCATTTGTAGTGAAGATGTCAAGGTTCGTAGCTGGAATCATCCACCCACAAAGCTCTACCACTCATTAGCATCCCTTTGAACTTCTGAACGAGCTACCAAAGAGCGAGGAACCACCTATGGATGGCTAAATGAGTGATGTTTGAGATCACTACACTTCTTGGAACATCGTCTCCCTGCTCATCACATGCCCAATTCCTGTTCATGTTGATGATTTCTGCTTGCTCTGTGCAAATGGGGAAATTGTGCAAATCAAGCAGTGTTCAAATGTGAAATTTGCCCAATTTCCCCCAGACTTGTGCAATTAGGAAAGTTTCCTCCATAGACTAAAGTGGGGCTGATGCGGTCTATGGAGGAACTTTGAGAAAATAAGAAATCGAACTGGGAAAAGTGTGCAAATCCAATGCGAACACATGTCGGGTAATTTTAGAACATTTTTGGTGGACACTTGCTCGTGCTTGTGATTACATTTGGGGCTTCAAACCATGCATGCTTGCATGTTTTATGAGCAAAAAATTGAAGTTCTCATATATTCTTAAACCCACTTCATGTTACAAAATCTTTGCAGTATCAATACTATTTGGTACCCTTTACGTATCATTGCAGATTCTTCTTTTTAGCATCATTTTCTCTTCCTTTGCTCTCAATGCCCTTCACTTTACTTGCCCATATGGCTATTCAGGGATCCCGGGCATTTATTTATTTATTGGAGGGGGAGACTCAAAGTGATCTAATATTGAATTCAAAATTTAAATCACAAGGCACCCCAGCTGTACTGGAAAAAACAGAGTTCATGAATATCATAAAACAGTAACAGAATGAGCTCACATTTCCCTTTCTCTTCCCACACATTAACCTAGTTTCAGCATAGTTTTGTTTCTCCCTTCACAGGAAGCAAGAAGGTGCAGTTAGTCACTGGATACTCTCACTCTACTTTATTAATTAACAATAACAGTAGCCTGCCTTCCTGCCTTCCTTTACTGCTGGAGCATTCCTGGGGGGGGGGGTGTCAACCCTGGCTAATCTTAGTAGGTGGTATAGCTTCCTCTGCCCCCCCGCCCCCGATTTCCAGGATCTCTACAGCCATTTACTTTGATTGTCTGTTTCAACCTCTGTGAACCTCTCTCCATGGAGAGAAACCATAGTTCACTGGTAGAGCATCTGCTTTGTATGGGCAGCACCTTTTGGGGTCCAGGTGGTGAAATGGAGAGAACAAATTAGACACACAGGCTTAGCTGGGATAGTTAATTAGCCACAGCCTTATTAGCTTTCCCTTGAATAGGCTTGGTGACTGCAGATGCCGCGGATCCTGCCATTGGCCAACCCTCCTGCTGTCTGATTCCCCCTTCTTGACCCACATGCCCAAAGTGCTGGTGGTGGATGGCAAGCCAGGGGCACATAATGATATGGGGTGCTAATGTAAAGCCCTCTCCACCACCCCAGATGTGGCCAGCTGGTCTTGGTACCACATTCCTGACATCCCTTATGGGAACCCCCACTGTGAGGGAGAAGGGAGTCCAGTCTCGCTCCCTCTCAACAATGAATCCAACCAATGCCTCTCATGCCTTCATGTTTGTGACAAATGTTATAAAGTGAAGCATCCAGAAACAATTGGCTGACAGTCTAGATTAAGTTATTTGCAATGGAATTCATCTTGCAGTGGGGAAGGCAAAAACTCTCCACCACCTTTGACAATTGGTGTGCAGTTAAAATTCCTTCCCAATCACTTCTGCCACTGCAAGACACCATGCTACCTGGAGTGAGTGGGTAGGGAGGTCAATGACTGCAATGCTAAAGCCATGTCAGACATCTGCTTTTATGAGGTGTCAGGTTGAACTGGAATGAGAACAAAGGAGAGATATCTCACTCTGATTGGTCTGCCCCTTTGGCCTCAACCCCATCCAGCCCATCAGAGCACCAATGGGGTGTTCTGCAGGCCTCTCCCTCAGAAGGGGCCGACATTCCAGTTCAGCAGCTGCTCCTCACCAGCCTTTCCTCCCTTTGTTGCCTGCCTGCAGGCCTGTACAAATCGTGGCTCTCTTGTAAGCAGGGATCTTGACTTGCATGCATGCAGAAGGTCCTAGGTTCAATCCCTGGCTTCTCCACACAGGACTAGAAAGAATCCTACTCGAAACCCTGGAAAACTATTGCTGCCAGTGTCGACAATACTGGGCTAGATAGACCAATGGTCTGAATCAGTGTAAAGGCAGCCTCCTATGTTCCTATGAATTTGCAGTGTCAACAGCAAAAATCACACGGGTTGCCACAGCTGATAGATCTAAACAGGGTTAGGCAGGACTGAGGGTGAGAAGAGAGGAAACTAAGGATCAGTCTTATTTTAGAACAGTATCAAAGTAGCTGGTGTGTGTGGGGGGGGGTGTCTCTCTCTCTCTCTTGCATTAAAAAAAACCCCAACCACCATGAATTACCACTCTTCTGCAGTGAACAGCATTATCCAGCCCTTTGTTGGACCACTCAAGGCACAGTTTTCAATGATTCTATCACACTGTCCTTATGCCACCCACAGCACATTTCCCCTCCTTTTACTATGCCAATAAATATGGCTTTCCCTAGCATCTGTTGCAGGGAAACTGCTAAAACCCTCACAATGCCTGCTGAATCACTAAGCCAACTGCTGTCTTAATCGTCTAATTAATAAAGATTTGTGAGAGCATTAAAACACCCCAGGGAAAATCCTGTCAAAACACACACACACACACACACACACACACACACACACACACACATACATCCTTTTTCAGGTCAAATCATCAGCTTATTAGATAGGACATTTCTGATGCACACAGAATAATGCTGCTGTTGATTTATCACTCCACCAGCAACCATTCCAGCAGGCTGCACAGAGGAAGAGGAGAAGGAAAGCAGAGGCATTACACAAGCCTTGTTGATGAACTACTCACTGCTTTCCCTCTTCCTTTCTCATCCCTTCTTCCTTGTGTGTCACAACTTTTAAGTGTGCCGGCAGGGACTGTCTTGTTTTAATGATTGCATGTAAGCCGCAGCAGGAGCCTTGGCTGAGGAGATGAACACAGCTGAAATAAATAAAATGAATAAACATAATAGCTACACATCCATTAAGCCTATTTACATTTTCCAGGAGCCTACTTAAAAAGGTGTCTTTCAAGATACACCAGCTCAATTTCTAAAGCTTATCAAACTGTAATAATCCAGTAAAATTGGTTGTCACTTCCAGCTTTTATAGTGTGAAAGCGTGGAGTTAGCTTGTTCAGAGACGAGAGTGGGTCAGTGTTCATAGGGTACAATTTCTATCTACGCCCTACACCCACACCCACATACACACTTGCCATCATCTGACAATATGTCAGTGGAATTTCATCTAATTCAAACTGAAGTTGTTAAGCTAGTCATCTTAAATTCTTTCACAAATTCTTGTGTTTGTGTGTGTGTGTGTGGGGGGGGTGTAGTTTGAACCAACATGAGATAGCCTTAAATTGAGATAGCCTTAAACTCTGGTCTAAAATTGCCATGTTTGGGGATCATTGAATACCTGTATCAATTTTGAAGGAGCTAGTAGCCCCCCCACCAATTATCTAACAGGCATTTAGTACAGCAAGATGTAACCCTGCATTTTCATAGGTTGGGGATTGTTAGAACCATCACAATGTTAGAGTACTTTACTTCACAGAATATGTCTTGAATTTTGCTGATTTTTTAATATCTAAATGCATGCATGCTATATGATACAGCCCTTTTGGGGCTCACTGGGCTCCTGGTGACTACCTGACTCAGCTGGCATGATGCAGGGCTTTTCCCAAAATCTGCAAACTTTTTTATTTTTTTTACATAAATAAAAATGTGCACAAACTGAGTTGTGGACACAAATCACATAATTTATGCAAATTGTCACTGCTGTTTGCAAAAATTACACCTGCAATTTGTGCAAATTACGCAAATTATGGTTGAAATTTGTGTGAACTGTGCAAAATGTGCCTGCAATTTGCACACATTTCTATTTATGTATGTAAATGACAACAACAACAACAACAACAACAACAACAGGAGAACCCATGAACTGGCCCATTTCAATAAAGATGATGGATTCCTGCAACATCCCTAACATCAGTGAAGATGGTGCAGCGTTGAGGAGGTGAAATAGAAAAATCATTCAAGGTCACTTTGATCCTGTAGGCCTGGTGCAAGATTAATGTGTAATTTCTGAATGGCACAAGCATCACATTGACACAGGATTCCACAGCTGAAAAAAAACACAAGACAAAACCAGTTGACTGATGTATTTATTTATTTATTTATTTATTTATTTTATTGCACTTATATACCGCTCCCATAGCCAGGGCTCTCTGGGCGGTTTACAGAAAATTCTAAAATTGAGATAAAAACAAGTATACAAAATTTAAAATTCTAAAACACAGAACATACACACATAAAACATTAAAAACCGTTTAAAAAATGTAATGGAATGTATAGTTTTGGGACTTCAGTAGTGGGAGGAGCTCATTCTCTTTATTTCTATCATTTAATGGCTATCATTTGACTCAGTGTAGCCTCCATGGGAAGCATGCTGCTCTAGTTTTTGCTCAATCTAGAACATCTGGAATTTCTTGCTAGGCTGGCATATTTCAGGTAATTATGCAGTCTCTTGCTACAGAGCTGAATGTGGGGCAGGATCTACACAAGGGATATGCTCCGCTTCTCCTCAGACTGGAGAAGCAGGAGCAGATCAGGGGGCTTTGCCGCCCCTTAAGGCGGAGGCGAAGAGGATTGGGGGAGCTGTGGAGCAGATCGAGGTGAAGGCGGATCCTTCCCCTCGATCTGGAGCTCCGCAAAAAGGTAAGTGGGGTTTACTTGGCCCTGCCGCTGTCGCTGCCGCCCATGTGGCGATGGCGGCAGGGCCAGGTAACCCCCCTCCCTCCTCTCCCTTACCTGCATCCGTCCGTGGTCCCGTGGCTGCTTCAATTGAGCCTGAGGACTCCACCAGGAAGACGCCCTCGGGCTCAATTGAAGCAGCCGCGGGACCGCGGATGGACGCAGGTAAGGGAGAGGAGGGAGGGGGGATTACCTGGCTCTGCCGTCGCCGCCGCCCATGCAGCGACGGCGGCAAAGCCAGGTAAGGGAGTAAGGGAGAGGGGGGATCTTACCTGTGTCCATCCGCGGTCCCGCGGCTGCTTCAACTGAGCTCGAGGACTCAACCAGGAAGATGCCTAGCCTTCCTGTTTGAGTCCTCGGGCTCCATTGAAGCAGCCACGGGACCACGGACGGACGCAGGTAAGGGAGAGGAGGGAGGCGGTTTTACCTGGCCCTGCCACCGCCGCCACCCATGCAGCGATGGCGGCAGAGCCAGGTAAGGGAGCAAGGGGGAGGGGGTCTTACCTACGTCCGTCCGCGGTCCCACGGCTGCTTCAACTGAGCCCGAGAACTCAAACAGGAAGACTAGGCCGCAACTGCAGCCTAGTCTTCCTCGTTGAGTCCTCAAGCTCAGTTGAAGCAGCCGCGGGACCGCGGACAGACGCAGGTAAGGGAGAGGAGGGAGGGGGGTTTACCTGGCCCTGCTGCCACCGCCGCCCGTGCGGCGACGGCGGCAGAGCCAGGTAAGGGGGAGGGGCATCTTACCTGTGTCTGTCGCGGCCCATCCCAGCTTCACTAGAGCCCGCGGCTCAACCAGGAAGTGTAGGCCGCAATCGGGGCCTATAGTTCCTGGTTGAGCCACGGGCTCTAGTGAAGCTGGAATGGGCCGCAACGGACACAGGTAAGGGGGAGGAGGGAAGGGGGGCTTACCTGACGCCACTCCTCACCACTGAAGAGCTCCAATTTGGAGCCGGAGCTCTGCAGCGGAACGGAGTGGCCCCCAGGCGGATCGAGGAGGGGCGGAGCGGGCCTGATCCGCAATTTGCGGATCGGGCACAAAGAGGATCGGGAGTTCTGTGCACACCCCTAATCTGCACTACTGCTTTAAAACAGTTTATAACAGTAGTGATAACTGTTGGGGCCCGGGACACACTCCCTATACAGTCTTCAAAATGTTTTCAAAGGGTTAAATCGTGCTTAGTATAGATCTGGCCCCATGGGAAGAACGGCCCCAAGCCCACCAGCCCAGCAACACCAATATTTTCATCTGGGATTGAACACCCAATTCTTCTCCAGTTCTACAGAACTGCCCATATTACATGATTGAATTTTACATGTTTGGAATATAGACCTGTACTTACAGTAGCAATAATGCTTACATACAACCATGCTTTGAAGGGCTCGTAGATGATGAGAAAATAAAGCAACGGTCCTTGTGCCTTTTTCCCCCCATGGGGGGATTATTAAGAGTTAGCAATTTAGTTCCAAATCAGTCTTCAGACTCTTAAATTTGGAATCCTTCCACCTGATTAGCGGCACAGCAAGAAACTTTTTTTTTTTAAAAAAAGAACTAAGGTAGTTATAAACAGCACATCAACATTTATTGGGACTTTGATTTAGGAATATTTTATGAGTCCTGATACCCAGCAGGAGATAACCAAAGCAAGAATCAAAATCTTCCAGTGTTGCAATATGGCACTAAAAAAATAATTCCTGTAATGCATGAGTCTATTAACATGAAATAATTGTAACCAAGTAAATGGAGCATCAGTTGAAATTATGGCCAAGAGTGTTAATGTACAGAATAAGGATATTCAGTATGTAATATTCATAACAACAAAGTGAAAGCTTTTCTCTGGTATTTTGAGAGGTTTGGGATGAGCTGGAATGATGGGTAAAAACTTATGAAAATGACAGAAGTAGCGTCATCTTTGAATGATCAGGATTGGATGCTAAAATGTAGGGATGTGCTCTGCTCCGATTAGAAGCGTAGAAGCAGAAGCGAATTGGCCTGCTCCGCCTTGCTCAGAGGCGGAGTAGAAGTGGAACGGGGACCCATAGAAGCAAGGCGAAGAGAAGCGCCCATTTTCGGAGCGCTTCTCTTTCCACGGACCGATCCGATCGCCATTTTGAAACATTTCGCCCATAGGATTGCATTGCGGAAAAGAAAAGGGGATAACTGTGTTGTTTTTGAAGCTATCATTCTGAAACTTCTTGTGCTTAGAGAGTCATGGCTGGGGGTCATTTTGAGCCTACTCTCAGCTCTCTGCGTGATGCGGTTCGCTTGCTAGAATTTTTTAAATAGTAGGGTAAAGGCGGGAAAAAGATAACCTTTTCGATTGCTGAGGGGCAGAGTCAACTCCCGGTCATGATCACATGATCCCAAAGTTGGAGGAGGGGATAGGCAAAATGGGTAACTTGGGATTCTGGGAACTTCTCTTTCTTAGTCTGAACGGACTTTTCCCAGTGTTTTTTAAAACAGTAGCCCCACCAAATGCACAAACACAACCTGAAATCATATACTAAGCCAATAATAAGAGATAGAAACACAGCACTGCTACCCACCCTAACTTTGGGGAACAACTGAAAAGATGTGGTGCAAGGGGTGAGCTCCCCTAGGGCATGTGGACGTGCCCTCACTCTATCCTGTACTTGGAGGGCAATCAGAGCCCTCCAAAGAGAGTAACCCAGTGGAGCAACGCCTATCATGAGTTGAAGTGAGAGCTTTGCTTCTTAAAAGACTGGTTCCTAGACAGGACCAGTTAAATTGGCCGATGATTCCCCATCTGGGTACGTCCACCCCACCCCCTTATTACTGGTAAAAGACAGATATAGCCTTTTTTAAAAAGTTCTTCTTGTTGTTTATTCAGCAACACTGCTGCTTTTAATTCCACCCCTCCTTTGTTTATTTATTTATTTATTTATTTATTCCATTTTATATGCATTACTGGCTTATCCTTGGCTCACTTCCTTATGCCCCCAGAAATGTCTTCTGCCTGCCTGCCTTCCCTCCCTCCTCCCCTGCCCGCCTCACAGGGATGTTGTGTGTGTCTGGCTTTGACTCAGGGGAGAAGTCCTTCCTGCGCTCAATTAGACTTTTGGAAGTTCCAAATCCATTTTTCAAGTGTGGAAGAAGATTCATAGGTTTATCTCTACTCCCCAATTCATGGCATGTTGGGATTTCCTTTGAAATGCCCCCATTGAGCTGTCTGCAGGTTTAAGCCCCGCCAAAAATCAGGGGATGATGGGATTGCCTTGTACCTTGGCATGATTGTGGGTCTAGATGGCATCTGTGAGTGTGCCCACTTCCCTTTTTTTATCTGTCCAAATGTCAGAGAACAGTCCATGTCTGCAAATGGGGTGCCAGATTTCATAAATTCCCCAAAAATCAGGGGATGATGGGACTGCCTTGAGTCTGGGCATGCATGTGTATCCCTGGATAAGCTATCATGGTGGTGAGTTTGAGGTTTTTAACGTGCACATTGACGGAGCTATTGAAAGGGGTGTGAATGGGGTGCCCAATTTTCATAAATTCCCCAAAAATCAGGGGATGATGGGACTGCCTTGAGTCTGGGTGTGCATGTGTATCCCTGGATAAGCTGTCATGGTGGTGAGTTTGAGGTTTCTAACTTGCAAATTGATGAAGCTATTGAAAGGGGTGTGAATGGGGTGCCCGATTTTCATAAATTCCCCCAAAATCAGGGGATGATTGGATTGCCTTGAGTCTTGGCGTGTGTGTGTATACCTCCATGAGGTGTCATGGTGCCAAACTTGAGGTTTCTAACTTTAACAGAAAAAAAGTTGTATACTTTTTTAGCTTAATGTAAGCCTATGGGGGGAAAAACGGAGTTCCGATCCTGATCTGGAGCTCTGCAGCGGAGCGGAGCGGACATAGGCGGAGCGGGGGCGGAGCGAAGCAGCCCGATCCGCAAATCGCAGACCTGGAAGAGAAGCGGAGCGGGGGGTCCGTGCACACCCCTACTAAAATGTACTGAATCATAGCTGCGCTTGAAACTGAAGGGTTGGATCTACAATTCTAAGGTGACTGGAGATGAACAAATTGGGTCTAAAGTCAGATGCTCCGTTATGGATCATTGCTTGACTTTATTACACTTTGCAATAAAGTATTCACGGTTTAACAATAGGAAACTCTTTGTAGCTTTTGTGGATTTAAGAGCATAATGGCTCGTCTGCAACCTAAAGGGCCAGTTCAGACGACACCATTGACCCTGCTTGTTAAGGGTTGCTTTGGTTAAGCAGCAGGGTTTATGGCATCGTGGGCAATGTAAGTGCCTTAAATAGGTGCCTCTGCTAACCACATTATAGTCAGCTTCACTAACCCTATTATGCAGCAGGATTAGTGGCACTAACTTTGGCTTAAGGTGTCATGTGCAATGCACCTGTGGTTAAGGGGCCAAAATCATAGAGCTAGCAGTATAGAGTGTCCCTAATTGTCTGTGTTGCTCTAGTCTGCAGGTTTGCTTGCTGCTCCTGATTGCTGCCATGCTAGTACCACAAAATGGCTAACTGCATATATAAGAGTCACGACCCTCCCAAAATGGCAGTGAGAGCAGAATGGCGGCACCTTCCATGTAAATGAAAAAATCTGCTAGTATAACTCCTGGCCACTGAAAGGATGGAGGATAAATAATGCTGAATGACGAACGGTGTTTGAGCTGCAGAACACTGGAATCGCTAGCTTCAAGGGGCGCGTTATACAAATAATGGCTGCTGACTGTAGAGATAGAACTAAAATGGCGGGGCACAACTGCTGGCTGTCTTAGCACAAGGACTGTTAGGATATGGGGTAGAGTATTTGGAGGACTCAGGTGCTCATCTAACAGGTTTGTGGTTAGCATGTGGTTGTGAAACTAGGAACTGGACAGGGTTAATGATGTCATATGCGACTGTTCCACTTATTTTTTTTATTTTTTTTTTATTTAAGTATTTTTATTTAAGTATTTTACAGTTGGTAGCAAGAGGGAGGGGGCTCTCAGCTGGAGCTGGACCCAGGCACGGTGGAGAGGTGCCTGGCTGCTGCTTCCTCCCTCACTGGTGGCCTCTGCAGTGACAGTTGGTAGCAGGAGGGAGGGGGCTCTCAGCTGGAGCTGGACCCAGGCACGGTGGAGAGGTGCCTGGCTGCTGCTTCCTCCCTCACTGGTGGCCTCTGCAGTGACAGTTGGTAGCAGGAGGGAGGGGGCTCTCAGCTGGAGCTGGACCCAGGCACGGTGGAGAGGTGCCTGGCTGCTGCTTCCTCCCTCACTGGTGGCCTCTGCAGTTACAGTTGGTAGGAGGAGGGAGGGGGCTCTCAGCTGGAGCTGGACCCAGGCACGGTGGAGAGGTGCCTGGCTGCTGCTTCCTCCCTCACTGGTGGCCTCTGCAGTGACAGTTGGTAGCAGGAGGGAGGGGGCTCTCAGCTGGAGCTGGACCCAGGCACGGTGGAGAGGTGCTTGGCTGCTGCTTCCTCCCTCACTGGTGGCCTCTGCAGTGACAGTTGGTAGCAGGAGGGAGGGGGCTCTCAGCTGGAGCTGGAACCAGGCACGGTGGAGAGGTGCTTGGCTGCTGCTTCCTCCCTCACTGGTGGCCTCTCTTATGGTTATGTGCTAACCATAGAACGGGCCCATATACGCAAGTGTGTATGTGTGTGTGTGTGTGTGTTGTGTGTAAAATGTTGCTTTATTCAAGGCACTTAGGCTTCTTCCACAGTTAGCATTTGTTGAGCTAGCTGTTATGTCCTGTATAGAGTGCTCAAACCATTTCCATCTCTACATTCTGTCCCTATTTAGGAAATCAGTCTAGATGGGGCTTTTTTTTTAAAAAAAAAATCACCATCCAATTTGTGGGCAGAGATGAGGAGGTGGGGCAATTTCACCTGATTTCTCCAGGGGGAGGAGAAATTCTCAGCTGTTTCTCACAGGTAAAGTTCACCAATGGCAGGATTATAACACACTTCTTTCTTTTCCCTAAAGGTTGTTTGTTTATTTGTGCTGAAACTTCAATTGGCAACAATACTGACCATATTGGCAACCTGTACCCCATTTTGCATCCACCATAAAGCAGGTGTGAGGAGGACAGAATTGTGCCAAGCTCTAGTGAGGAGATGGCATTAGACCTGTGTCAAAATTAGGGTTGTGTGGATTAGTCAAACGCTGTTCTTTTTGTGTTTTGTGGATTGTCAGGTGCCTTTTGGTCCATCATCTGTCCATTGATGGGATCTGTTTTGTGTGTGTGTATGTGGGGAGGGGGTCATCTTTTGAATTTGTGCAAATCCCCAAAATGTGCATGCTTTAGCCAATGGGTTAAATTCACACACACTTAAAAAAATCATGACATTTGCACAAAATTCTTTAAGGTTAGGAAAACAGTCTGCAAGTCTGCAGACTCCCCACAGTGGGAGAGAAGCAGGTCCATGGTGGAATTTCAGTGTTGGATTCATAAAATTCCAAACTCATTTGGTTCCATTGCAGATTTCTCAGCCATCTCTAGTCAAAATCTGTCCTCCAGTTAGGGATTATGGATTTTGTTAAATCCGTTTCATCTGTGCTTCACAGATCATCAGATGTCTTTCATTCCATCATCTGCTCATCGAAGAAATTTTCGTTCTTGTTGTTTTTTACCAGGATTTTTTTTCCTACTTGTGCTAATTTATATTCATGCTAATATCCATTTGTGCTAACATGCCCCACAATGAAAAGCTGGTGCACAGGTCCATGGAATCTGACTGGCTCAGATATTTTCAAATTTATTTTGTGATGTTTTTGATCTTACACAAACAGTGTGAGGTGATCAAGGTTGTCATGAGTGAGTTTTCTTTCTATTACACATCTCTCAGTTGCTCTGCAGCCTCCCAGCTTCCTGCACTTCCTGATCTGGAAAAAAAAGCCCTCGTTACCTCTTCCCTTTGGCTTTAATTGAATTGTGGGAAGCCAAGGAGGCTCCAGGCTGCTGGAAAGATGATTTATGTGATTGTACAAAAACAGGACACTTGCACAAACACGTTGGCCATCTTATTATTATTATTATTATTATTATTATTATTATTATTATTATTTATTTATTTATATAGCACCATCAATGTACATGGTGCTGTACAGAGTAAAACAGTAAATAGCAAGACTCTGCCGCATAGGCTTACAATCTAATAAAATCATAGTAAAACAATAAGGAGGGGAAGAGAATGCAAACAGGCACAGGGTAGGGTAAGCAGGCACAGGGTAGGGTAAAACTAACAGTATAAAGTCTGCACAACATCAAGTTTTAAAAGCTTTAGGAAAAAGAAAAGTTTTTAGTTGAGCTTTAAAAGCTGCAGTTGAACTTGTAGTTCTCAAATGTTCTGGAAGAGCGTTCCAGGTGTAAGCATTGGCGTGCGCACAGCAGGTTCAAGGGGTTCAAATGAACCCCCTAATCCGCTGCCGCCGCCATGTTTGCCCCGCCTGCACAGTGAGCCACTTGAGGGAGAGAGGACAAGCGAGGCGCCGCTGCTCTAGCCCGAGCTCCTCTAAGCGCGGCCCAGCCCCGCAGCTGCTCTGCAGCCTTGCTTCCCGGCTGCCCAGCCAACTTTCACAGGAAGTAGGAAGGCTTGCAAGAGTTCCTGCGAGACTTCCCAGCCAGCAGCCGAGATCTCGCGCGATTCAAGAGCGCGCCGAAGACCCCGGCTGCTGGCTGAGCTGCACAGCAAGAAGCACGAGGCGCGGCGGCGCGAGGGCCAGAGCTGTGGGCAGCGTGAGGAGGGAGGATGAGAAGCAGCAGCAGCAGCAGCAGCACCTTACGAGGCGGAGGGAGTAGCAGCGGGAGGCCAGCAGCGCTGCCAGGGAAGGTACGTGGCCCCCGTGTCCATTCCCCATCCTCAGCTGCTTGGTTTTCGCCCGCCTCCCCCTCCGCAACCTCTAATAATGCCCAACCCAGATTGCTTCTCCTGCAAAAGCCCCCTAGAACAAACGAAGCTCTACTCCAAGGGAGGCTTTGTGTAGGAAACATGGGCTTTGGATTGTGTTTGTGCCGTATTGCTATCCTGGGGATAAGCACACGTCAGGAGGTTCCCACCATCTGTATCTCTCTCTTTTTCTTTAATGTAAAATGTCTTGTCTTCTGTGAGCTCAGCTTAAATACTTTCCAGAGAATAAAATCTTTGCCTATTCTTCTGTTATATTTTTTTCCCCAAAAGGTTACCGGTGGCTTTCTTTAATATGTTTTGGTAGTCTTCATATGTGGCAATTAGGTTCCCAATTCAGACAAATTTGGGAGAGATAAAAAGCTGTGTTTTATTTTTGTTTTTAATTTGACAAGTATTACTTGGAAGCAAATCCTCTCCAAGGCGGCGGGGAGTTACTTCTGAGTAAGCCTCTTGGTATTGTGGTGTTAAGCACATTTCAGCTGTTGCTGTATTGATATTTTTGAGAACTGGAGGGAGGAAGGGGAGGAACGCCTCCTTGAAAAGCTGAGGCTGTTGATCCGATGGTCTACCCAGTAAGATTGCCCGGAGCTGCAGATTGGGGCCCTCCCCCCTTCGGAGCTGCTGCCCTCCTCTCCCCATCAGCCCTGCAGGTACTGTAATGTTTGGGAGAAAGAGGGAGAAGCTGCATATTTGCGTGCCTTCTCTCCTCATCGCTGCCCCACCGCCCACCCCAGTCTGGTCTCCAGCAAGAGAAAAGAAAGGGGGAAGAGGGGAGAACTGCAATGCCCCCCCCCCAGGACCTCCTGGCTAAGGAGGGTTCATTCAGCAGCACCTTTTTCAGAATGCATGCAAAAACAATTCCTATCTGTCCTTGCTTATTTTAGGGTGTCCATCCCCCTTTTTTCAAGCCATTCTTTTGGTAAACATTGGATGTGTGCATCTTGTGTCACTTTAAAACAGAGCTGCAGCACAATCCTATGTATGTCTACTCAGAAGTAAGCCCCACTGAGATCAATCAAACTTACTCTGAGGTAAATATTCACCAGATACAGCCTGAAAATGAAGAGAGGATGAAGAAAGGACAGGAGAAAAAGAATGGTAGAAATAGAATTGCAAGGTAACTGTGGGATATTTAACCATATTAAGTACATCCCACACTGGGATATTTAACCATATTTAAAGACAATAAGTACAGCAAAATTAGTGCCCCTCTACTTCAGTCCCAATCAAATAATTACAACAGTGAACCAGCCAGGTCTTCCATAGGAAAACTCTGTACATATGTAATAGTCTTATAGACCCCTTTATGTCTTAAAATGCATTGCTTCAGTTCAAATGGCAGATATATCTTCCACACTGACAGCTGCTACATTCCTGATACTAGACCAATAGTATATATATGATTCAACACATGTGAGGAGTTTCACATTTTAAACTCATTTAAGGTGCAAGCCTGTGCATATTAGAATGTAAGCCTATGCGGCAGGGTCTTGCTATTTACTGTCTTACTCTGTACAGCGCCATGTGCATTGATGGTGCTATATAAGTAGATAATGATGATACCAGGTGATAGTTATTTTTAAATTTTAATTAAAAAAATATTATCCTTTCCTATAACAAAATGGTACTTACTCCTAAGTAAGTGTGTCCCACTGAAGAAGGAAATCCTATTTGATTCCTGTATTCCTGTTAGTGTGACATGATAAGTTAAAGGCACAATTTTATGCATGTTTAGACAGAAAAAAGTCCTTCAACTCCTAGAATCCCCTAGCTGGCATGGCTGGCTGGGGTATGCTGAGAATTGTAGGACTTCTTTTCTTTCTAAATATGCACAGGCTTGCACCTTAAATGAGTTTAAAATGTGAAACTCCTCACATGTGTTGAATCATATATATACTATAGGTCTAGTATCAGGAATGTAGCAGCTGTCAGTGTGGAAGATATATCTGCCATTTGAACTGAAGCAATGCATTTTAAGACATAAAGGGGTCTAAGACTATTACATATGGTTTCTAAAATTGCTTAACACCATTGTAAGCTACTACCTGATTATGCAGAGAGAGATGCCCAGGCAATTACTATACTTTGCCATTATAGGCAGCGTGGCTCCTGGCAAGGGGAGGAGTGGGTAGACTGGCTGTTGACATGTTCAATGGAGTGCCATAGGCCTTCTTTACTTGTTGCTTCTTCCAAGCTGCCCAGGCCCCTTATCTGGGTCAAGGGGGCAGAAGTGGCACTGCAGCAAAAAGGGATATGAGCACCAATGTTTGGACTGGGGCAAAATAATACAGTATGTGGGTATGTGGTGTGGTTTGGCTTGAATTGCTTGTGTCTGGATTTCCTTTCTGGACTGTACTTGCTGGTTACATGACCCACAAGGCCAGGTTGTGGTATAGTCCTCTTCTTCTTTTGTGTTCAAAAGCCGTAAAGTATCCTGTGAGATCTGGAAGACTCACAACTTTATTATGGCATAATAAGCTATTGTCCACTGGCCTCAAGTGCCAAAATGACTTTACTGGCTTTGCACTGTGAGTTTGGGGGTGGGGTGGGGGGTCGTGTCATTTGCTATTCCACTTTGGGCAGCAAAATATCTTGGGCCAGCCCTGGCAAGAGCTGGCTATAATTTAGATACTAAACAACATACATTGGGTTTCCTAGGTGTACAGGGCCCAGGTGTCTCAAGCAGGATCTACACTACTGTTTTCATAGAATCATAGAATAATAGAGTTGGGAGAGGTCTATAAGGCCATCAAGTCCAACCCCCCACTCAATGCAGGAATCCACCTTAAAGCATCTCTGACAGGTGGTTGTCTAGATGCTTCTTGAATGCCTCTCGTGTGGGAGAGCCCACAACCTTCCTAGGTAACTGGTTCTACTGTCATACTCTAACAGTCAGGAAGTTTTTCCTGATGTCCAGCCGGAATCTGACTTCCTGTAACTTGAGCCCATTATTCCGTGTCCTGCACTCTGGGATGATCGAGAAGAGATCCTGGCCCTCCTGTGTGTGTCAATCTTTCAAGTATTTGAGGAGTGTTATCATGTCCCCCCTCAGGCTTCTCCTCAATGCTAAACATTACCTCTGTTTCCTCTCCCCTCCGGGACACTCCTACCTCTCCTGTCTGCACCCTCTCTCCCTTTTCTACCCCCACACATAGGGGCATTTCTCTCTCTTCTTTCCCCAGGGCTCCCCCTACGCCAATCCTCTTCTTCTGCCCTTATTTTATTTAGAGTATTTTTATTTAGAGTATTTTTATCCTGCACCTCAGCCTAAAAGGCTCCCGGAGCGGCTTACAATTGATCAGTAAAGAAGACTGATGTGCCCTTGTGACGGTTTCCCATCCTCTCTTTTCTCCTTCATCTCCTGTCTTCTGCCAATAGCCCCTTCGCGGCCTTCCAGAGATGTCCCTACTTCCAGATCTCCTACACTCCCACAAGTTCTCCAAATCTTGCCAGCCAGCCCTCTCTTATGCTAGGCTCGCAGCCACCCCTCGTCCTCACTATATTCACCCCAGAAGTCTCTCTCCTGGACCTCATTCCAAATTCTTTGCTCAGCAGCACACAGGGCAATCTTTTAAAATCATTATTAGGGCATTTTATGTATGGTGTATTCTCTGTATGGTGCTGGAACTTAAGATGACACTCGTTGTTAATGTGATAGAATCTGTTTTAAATGTGAATCTGTTTTAGAAAGTTTGGATTAGGTCATTATCTGATTAAATTTAAAGATGGTGAAAATTGACTGTGTCTTTATATATGCCTGGTTATCACTACAGCAAAAAAATAGTATTCAGAGTCTCCATTTTAAAATGTGTATTTTTAAAGTACAGATTACTTGTTAATTAAAAAAATACAGTTTACTTCAGTTTTCGTTTATTTTATTTGTTTGATGAATGAAAAAAAGTCATTTATTACTGTATATTTAATCAATGTTTACCTTAAAAAAAATCCCTGGCTGAACCCCCTAATGAAATGTGCTGCGCACGCCTATGGGCGTAAGGAAATGTGCATGCATTCCAAGCTAACCATTTTCTATGAAATGTTCTTCACCATTCAATTCCTTTTCAAAAGCAACTTCTTTTTTTTTTAATCAAATTGAATAATGGGGGGAAGTGTGGGAGAAATTTGTGGCATAGTGCCAATCCAGTCTATCACTGTAGTCATTCCCTTTCTAAATAGTATTAGCTTTACATCCATTTCTCCCCCACTCCAAATGGCAGGGAGGGGGCCAATCATAATCAGGGTCAGTGAGATG
Organism: Elgaria multicarinata webbii; assembly: GCF_023053635.1. NCBI lineage: Eukaryota > Metazoa > Chordata > Lepidosauria > Squamata > Anguidae > Elgaria > Elgaria multicarinata. The sequence continues at coordinate 30,165,349 of NC_086176.1, forward strand.
GAAAAGGAATGTTTTACCCTTTTCTCTCATGCTATGGTCCTGACTCAAATTTGGGCTGTTACAGGAGAACTGCCCACCTAGGAACAGAATGCCTTTTGGTTTCTATTTATTGCATTTATTTTATTTATTGCATTTGTATACCGCCCCATAGCCGAAGCTCTCTGGGCGGTTTGCATAAGATAAAAACACTTAAAAACAATATACAGAAATTAAAAATCACTAAGGCCATGGCTAGACCAGGCCTATATCCCAGGATCATCCCTGTGCATCGAAATGACACACAGGGGATCCCGGGAGCAGGCAGGGACGACCCCTCCATTTGCCTGGGATAATCCTTAGGTCTTGCTAAGGCCAAAAACTTCCAATATACACATACATTTAAAACCACTATAACAACTTTAAAAACAATGAGCCAAAAAACCCAGACCCAGGCTCATTACATATTGCTAAATGCCTGGGAGAAGAGAAAAGTCTTGCCCTGGTGCCGAAAAGATGGACCATGTCGGCGCCAGGAATTGTATTTCTACAGGTCTAGAAGTGGAGTTGCTCTTCTTGCAGTAGAACCGCAGTGTTTTTGTGCTGCTAAGTCACCCATATCAAGGAGCACCCTTATGTATAGCTGCCAAGATGTATTTTTTTTTTTTGCTTCAGGAATAGAAATCTACTGTGATGTGTAGCATTCTTAGTATACACACAGGGGTAAGCTGAAGGGTTCATTGCACATTTCTGTTAGGACTCCAGTAAAACATTTTTAAGGTGAGGATGCAAGACAGAAAGAAAGAGATCAGAAACATTACTTTCTGAGTGTTCTTATACCAGACACTTTAATCTCCTTTCCTTTCTGCGTATCTCCTTCTTTATATCTATGTCTTTCTATCCATTCATCTGTGCAAAGAGGTGTCATATAAGTATTCATTAGCTGTTTCAGATCCAAATTATATCCATTTTATTTATTCAGCATTGATATCATTTTCTTCAATGGTTTACCACATAATAACGATTTTAAACATCAATAACTTTTAACTTGCTGGATAGCAACCGCTTTTCTGCATGAGGCTGTTAATCTGCTGTATCTATTTTCTGTTTCATGCATGATCCGAGCACTACATGAAGAGTGTTTCCTTTTTGTTGTTGTTTTACTTCTCTATTACAAAGCCACTAGGTGGCACTGTGGAATAGTGAAATTGCACAAATACACAAGTAGAATTTGGGCTCCTTTCACTTTCTTTAAATAATACCAAATCCCCCCTGTGTTGTTGTTGTTGTTATTGTTTTAAAAATAACCACCTTGCTGATAGCGCTGTTTAAAAAACAGGAGCAAAATTGGACGGTTACAATGTTGTCTAAAGAACCTGTAAACAACCGTAAGTAGGGGAATGATGAGTGCATAATAAATGCCTCATGTAGAAAAGCTCCTAGTCTTATCATGAATTGACAGGAGGAACACTGTAAGCTGTGTTATGACATCTCAGGCCTTTGCTAGACCTACAGGATATCCCAGGATGGAGGAGAGTTGATTTTGTGTTGTCAATAACACGAGATCCCACCCTCATTTACACGTAAGGTGAGGTGACTCAAGAAGAGAGCCGTCACGCCCGCCATTTTTTTTTTTAAAGGGGACGATGTGCACAAATGGTTGTGCATGAAGGTAAGGTTTTTTTTTAAAAAAAATTAAATTGATTTTCCCACTCCCCCCCCCCACCTTGCCCCCCGATGGGCGCAGCGCTCCTGGAGAGCACTGCACCCTGTGAGCAGCTCCTGGCTCCGCACGAGTAATCGCACGGAGCCGGGAAAAGCCGAGAAAACGGACCACACGCCCACAGTCTTGGGCTCAGCCCGAGACCGCGGGAAAAATCAGGCTTGAAGGGGTAGGCTATATCCCGGGGCCAGGGAGGGTTGATCCCTGCCTGATCCCGGGATCCCCTGTGCGTCATTTGGATGCATAGGGATGATCCCAGGTATCACCCTGGGATATAGCCTGGTCTAGCAAAGGCCTCAGACTCTTTGTCCATCTATCCCAGTACTGTTCACTCTGACTGATAGTGGCTCTTCGGGGTCTCAGGCAGGGAATGGCTCTCTAGCCTCTCAGGCAGTTGCTACCAGATCCTTTTAACTGGAGATTGCTAGGGTCTGGACATGGGACTTCCAGCATGAAAATCATGTACTCTACCACTCAGCTATGGTGACCCCACTTTGTCATGAAGCAAGAGCTTGTCTGGGAATTGAACTCAAAGGCTCTTGAAGCCAAAGCATGCCTGGCCTAGACCAACCAGCCAGCCAGACACTTTTACAGTGCAACAATATACATGTCAGTGGTAAGCCCCGTTGCCGTCAATGTAGCTTACTCCCAGGTAAAGGGTATAGGACTGAAGCCTTAAGTATCCAAAGCAAGAATTATTTTCTCCCAGGCAGGAGCAGTGATAATGGAGAAGATGGGGGAAAAAAGAACTTTCCAAAGTACTTCCCCCTCCTTCCCGCTGGCTATATAAAAGCTTTATTGAAGGAGAACATTTGACATGGACCTTCTACTTCAAACAGAATTTTAAGAGAAAATATCAAAAGATCCTATTGATCTGACTTGGAATTACTTCATCTTTTATGCTCCATTGTAGATTATATTTCTATAGTTTTCAATTCTGCCGAGAAGATGATTCTTCAGTAGGAGGGCATTCTCTTTGCCAATATCAATTTATCTGTCAGTGTGGTTGCTGTAACCTGGATAACCAGGCTTGTTTACATTATCTCTCAAAACAGGTTGTACCCTTGAGTTAACTGAAAAGAATGTGTTTTATTTTAATGCTACAATAGTCATCATTACTTGCCAGGGATTATAATTTTGGGGTGGGTGGGAAGGTTAAAGGCTTGGTTTTGGACCTAGGGTGACCATACTAGAGTGACCAGATGCAAAAGAGGGCAGGGCTCCTGCAGCTTTAACTGTTGTGGTGTGTTTTGATACTGTTTGTTTTCTACTTTGAAAGGTTTTAATTTTTGTGAACCGCCCGGGGAGCTTTGTCTATTGGGCGGTATAAAATGTAATAAATAAATAAGAGTGAATTTCACCAGGTGCTGAAATTTCCTTTTCTATACAAGTGTTAAAGATACAGGAGTGTTGTCCTCCTTTCCATATGGTCACCCTACTTTTGAATATATTCAAGATTAAATTTCAGAAGATGATGAATATCTTAAGAACAGTTCATTGGGCTTATATTTTCTCCTTTGATATTTCAGAATTATTATAGCAATGTAATCCACCCAGCCAATACAGGTGCTCCAGACTTTAGTAATTAGTCTACCAGTCAATGTGGTAGAGTTGGCAACTCTTAATTTTCTTTGCAGATCGATACTGATTGCTCTTCCAAATGAAAGTTCCTTGGTATTGCAATAACCTCATCAGAATGCATTATTAATCTTCTTCCCATGGTCCATAGGAATCTATCATGTCTGCAGTCACAGACATTTTAATACCAATACAATGTTGAATATCAGAGATATTCACCGATTACTGGTCTCTTGACCCCCCCCCCACCTGTCATTGATGCCACATGTTTAAAGGTTTTAACATATTTTGTAGTGATGGTTATAGAATTCCATGATATTGGATCAGTGCAATTGGATCCATTTATTTTCTAGACCACTTTCTTGAGTATCTCCCTAATTTTTCCTACTCCAGGAAAGAACACAGAGAATACCAGATATAGTGTTTCTCTTTCCTTCCTTCTCCAGTTTTTATTATGTGGGATAAGGGAATTTCCCTATCTCATTCTTTCATTACTTAATAGGTTTCCTCGGCCTGATGTTCTAGTCAGCCCGTATTCCAGTTTAAGAGTTAATCCTGGTCATGCACTGGTTGCCACACCTTTTGATTCATTTCCATCTGTTTCCCCTCTAAGTTACTGATGCATACATGCAGTCTGTTAAAATACTGAAAATCAATCAATCAATCCATCAATAAAGATGATGTGCTTGTATGTATGAAAGCATCAAGATTCTTTTTTTGTATGCAGTGTTTTGCTGATGAACAAGTGCTGCTGCATATCAGAAAAACACAACATGCATATTACCATATATATAAAACTACAAGCAGGACGGTAAGCTTTTATTGCTTTTGGCCAACAGACATCACAACTTTCCAGAAGCATCCCTAATTATTACCTGGCAGGCATTATTTTGTTAGCATAAGTAATTCCCATATCTGTTCACTTTGTATAAAAGTGTACTTTGTTACGTAAGCTGAAGGGAGGAAGTTATAAGAGTTGAGAAGTAAGCATTTTGTGAAGGGGAGGAGGACCTATTGACAAAGTGCTTTCTGCTAAGTTGTTGTTGTTTTATGCTTTTGATGGTTTTAAATTTTTGTATATTTGTTTTTAATGTTCACCATTTAAAACCTTCATAAACAAAGAGCTTCAGCTATGGGGCGGTATATAAATGTAATAAATAAATAAATAAACACATTTGAGAAGCTCTGTATCAGAATTATCTAAATCAGCCTTTCTCAACCTGGAACCCTCCAGATGTTTGGGACTATAACTCCCAGACCGCCCTATGATCTAATGATCTAAGCTACCACCAATTACCAGTGGATTAATTACTGCCATCAGATCAGGCATTCTTCCAAGCATATTATTATTATTATTATTATTATTATTATTATTATTATTATTATTATTATTATCATCCCACCTTTTGCCCAATACTGGGCCTCAAGGCGGCGTACAGAAGTAGAAGTGTTGAGGTTGGACTATGAGTGCTGGCACCTCCAGTGACACCACTGTGACATGCCACTTATATTAAGCTGGATGTCTACAAAGTGCCACCTATGTCCATAGCTACTCCATGTTACCACAATCCAGGTTTCCAGTTGGGTGGAATACATGCATGTACACAGTTCTCCACATGTAGGTCTCCACATGTAGGCATCCCTTTGCAAGCCCTGCCCCAACATCCATGTACCCACAGGGCCTGGCCTCAGTGTCAGGAAGAAGAGTCTATATGCATCCATTTGGATGCAGGACACTCTCTTTTCTGATGATTGTGGGGGGGGGGGGACCAGGGTGCACAGAGGCCTTGGAGGTGTGGCTGGTGAGCATAGCTCAGATCCTATTCTCCCTCCATATGTAAGGTATACATGCAGAGAGAAAACACATGAAGTTTCCTTTTGCCATTTATGCTGCTGGCAGAAATGAGATGAGATTCATACTCTAAATCAGGGCCAAGTTCCATTTCAGAGAAATATTCCAGTAGTGGGTGAGGGTTGAAGGCAAAAAAGGCAGGGGCAAAATACCAACATACCCCAAATACCAGCATATTTTAGCTTATAGCTCTTTCTTCTAGTAACTAGGCCTTAGGAAAAGCATTTCATATTTTTAGAATGAAGGGAAAAAACTGGGAAACCACCAAATGATAGTTGGCCAGGTGAAAGGCGTGAAGCCAGGGGAAGGGGACATGGTCACTTGGAGAATCCCCACAGAGCTGGATCAGAACCCCAGGAGGGCCATATTTTACTCCCAGGCCTGAGATTCCTCATTCCTTTCCTAACGGAAGACTCTCTTCCATGCAATAGCACAGCATGAAGGTGGCGTTGTAATTAATTTTACTGTAATTTGAAATGCCAGCATAACGGGGGGATTTCCCTTCAGCCGGCTTTTAAGCCTCACGTCAGCTGATCAATCACATCATCTTTCTATCACAATCCCATTAATAATAAAAGAGGAGGATGTTCTTTAATGTAGGGGAATCTGGCTCTTGTAGATGCTCTAGAAGATGGCTGCACTAAAAGTTCTCCAGGAAGACATTCTGTGCAAGAAGTGCTAAAGATCGACTATTAACACTGATGGGGATCTTAACAGTTTAATATTTTATTAGTCGTTTAAAAGTTACTTGATGTGTTTGCAATTACTGCTACTCTAAACATGCTGACTTAAACTGAAAGAGGCACAATGACCTGGGAGGTCTTGTGATCCTGGTACTTCCTGAACACACATTATCAACAATGGGGTGGTGGTGGGGGAATGCTTAAAATCAATTATATACATTTCTCAGGTGATGTAAAAATCCACCCCACCTTTACTAACTAGCTAACTGACTATCCTATACGCTTTCTAAAGACTATACAAGTTTCTTTTTAAAGCTTCCCTAAAACAGAAACCTCTGCTTTGAAATGAAAACACTTGCTTTTGTTTTCATGGCTTCCCATGGGACAAACACTCATTATTGTCCCATCTTTTCAATATCCTTCAAATTCCAGTAGGGTTTCTAAAGTGGTATAAGAAACATCAGTCAACAAACTAGAAGTTGCACTTCTTTCTTTTAATCTGAGATTCACCCCCATCCTCTTCCCCACACAGCACTCCTGAAGGACCTTCTGCTTTGGCCATGGTAGTGGGAATTTGCTCCAATGCAATTATTATGAGGATAGACGTGAAATATGTCATGGTTTAATAAGCTTTATTCAAGTTTCAGTCGTTTATCTGTCCACTGAAGTATAAAGGGCAGGGCGTTGTGGACTGAACTGGGAATTCACACATTCTTTGCAAGTTCACATCAGGTCATGACCTTAGCCCAGTTCAGACAGTTGCTAGGGAACTTGGGTGGGAGGGTGCCGTTGCACCATGTCCTGCTTGTTCATCCCTGGCCGACGGCTGGTTGGCCACTGTGTGAACAGAGTGCTGGACTAGATGGACCCTTGGTCTGATCCAGCATCAGGGCACTTCTTACGTTCTTATGCATCCTGGTGCATGAGAATGTGGAAAGCAGGTCCAGATCTACACCAAGCAGAATATAACACTTTGAAAGCGGTTTGAAAACGGGATATGGGATGTGTCATAGGTTCCAAGAGTTGTCAATACCATTATAAAGCAGGAGTGTAGATCCTGTCCAGGGCTCAGGATCACATCTACTGCTCCCTCCACAGCCTTTACACAAACAACCTGTATACACATAGGCATGCCTATGGGATCAGGGATCCTGTTCCATGCTTCTAAATGGTGTGTGCAAACTTACACATGTAGTGTCTCTTTGCACAGTTTAATGAATGTTGATAGGTATGCCCGGGGTCAGTGGGCATGATCTCTCCCCAATACATCCCTATATTTCTATGGGCGTTGCTAGACGTACCGGGTGTTCCGTCGTTGAGGAGCGGTGAAAGCGGCTTTTCCCGTTCAGCCGTGACGCCTCATGCTCCACACCTGCCTTCGATTTGTGGCGGAAGTTTGCGCCGGTTGTGCTGCTGCCGCCGCGAGAACGGTTGCGCAGCCACACCGGCCTGATTGCCGCGGCTTTTTTTTTCGCTCGCTGCACGGTTTGCGCACGTCCGAAAGACCGCAAACTTGCGCAGCCGTCAGCGATGCCGCCGCCGGCCCTGGCGGCGGCAGCGGCGGCAGTGCCAGTGCCAGCCGAAGTGCTGCTGGTGCTGTTGAGGGTCAACATTGATGCGCTCACTTCCTGATGGGGGTCGTGGCGGGTGTCATATGACCCGAGGTCAATCGTCTGCATGGCCACTCTGTGCCTACATCTCCCATCATGCCTCTGAGGTGTCGGCGGCGATGACCGCCTCTGTGCCCTGTGCCCCATCCCAAGGAGCCAACCCACATCTGGCCGTAGCCATGGCAGCAGCCCACAAACAGCTCTGCCCTCTGCCAGCCTGGTACCCACACTAACAGGCAGCGTACAGCACCGCCATTATGCGGCCACGGTAGCTGCCCACCGCAAGGAGTCACCAGCCACTTTTCCGGTCCTCCGTTCCTGCGCAAACTGTCACTGGGGAAATAAAAAAAAAAAGCCGCTCCGCCGCGCTGCCCCAGCTGCCGGACTGCGCGCAAATGGCGGAGGCGGCTTGACCGAAGCCGCTGACCACTCCCCCTTAGCACGCCTTTTCCTGCCCAGTGCGGACCGCAGTGACCTCACATCCTCCCACACGTACTCCGAATTACCGCGGGACAGCAGGAAAAGGCGTCCTAAAACTCACTTTTTTAAAGTCGGGAGAAAGAGGCTTCACCGCGGGATAATGGCGGATCCTCGTGAACGTCATCTGGAAGCCTCGACGTGACTGCGGAAGGTAACGCGCGCTAGAGCCTCGTCTAGTAACGCCCTATGTTGCCTTATCTAGAATAGTAGGTAGAGCACATGTCTGACATTCAGATGGTCCCAGATTAGATCCCTGTAAACTCCAGGTAGAGCTGGAAAAACTACTTCCTGGAACCATGGAAAACCACTGCCAGTCAATGATGACAATACTGGGCTAGATGGACCAATGATCTGATTCCATATATGGGAGCTTTCTATATTCCTGTATCTGAATAGTGTGTATGTTGTCTGAACAGAAACTTCCCCTTTGGTTTTTCTCTAAAGTCACTCACGCTGGCCGAAAAGGGAGTACAGCAGAGCTTAAATTATGCCATCTGCCTGATCACTCATACTGTGTGCCTGCTTGAACTTGCCCTCTTTGTTTTATTTTCATTTCATTTTTTTTTGCGGGGCGGGGGAAGCATTCACACAGCCATTGGCTTTGATTCTCCCTCCCCACCCCAGCATGTCATTGCAGCTGAGAGACATTCATTTATAATCACTTCTGAGATTTATTTTGGCAACTGTCAAAAGGCAAGTTGAAAATACAGTGAATGTCAAACTTCACAGGAAGATTTTTGCTACAGAAGTTCTGATACATGTTTAATAAGAGATGCCACATGTTCGGCAGCTGTACACAAAGTTACAAATTATCTTGGTGGCAGAATGGAGAGCTGTGATATTAGTAGTGAATGTTTCCTCCCAAAGGGAAGCATCACCTTAACTGGTCAGGTTCTGGTTATTGTCATAGCTGCCACAACAGATCTTCAAAGGGAACAACTCTAGCCATGCCTTGCATCCAAGTTTAGTGAATTGCATTGTGCCAATACAGTTGCTAATGCCCTACCAGGATGTAGACTGAGGCAGAAAGTGTTTTGAGAAGACAAGAAAAACTTTTCAGGGTTGTTCTGCACCTTTTTTACCTGACTGGCACCCATGGAACACATAAATACAGGTTGTTAATTAAACTGTACCAGGATATCACTAGTGCTTTTCCAGCCCTTTTCTGTGTAAATGCACTAGTTATTGAAGGGAAATCTAGCTTCCATGTGATGTCACAGTTGATATTAAGCATGGCAAACCGATTCAGATACTATTGTCTCATAGCTGAACAGTGATAGTTCTTCATCTGCTTCAGTATGTTGAATGTATTCACCTAGGGTGACCATATGAAAAGGAGGACAGGGCTCCTGTATATTTAACAGTTGCAAAGAAAAGGGAATTTCAGCAGGTGTTATTTGTATATATGGAGAACCTGGTGAAATTCCCTCTTCATCACAGCAGTTAAAGCTGCTGGAGCTATACTAGAGTGACCAGATTTAGAATAGGGCAGGGCACCTGCAACTTTTACTGTTGTGATGAAGAGGGAATTTCACCAGGTTCTCCATATATACAAATGACACCTGCTGAAATTTCCTTTTCAATACAACTATTAAAGATACAGGAGCCTGCCCTCCTTTTCATATGGTCAGCCTATGTTCACCAGAAGCTACTGGTGTAGACAAACTGGGGTAGGGTGGGGCGGGGCGGGGGGAATGCAATGCAACTGTGATATTGCGGGTGGAAATCCCAGAGAGTCCAGCTTTGGGTATCTCTTGAAGCAATTCCTTTGTCTTGCAATCCAATTTAAAGTTTGTGGAATGTATTTGTTTGAAGAAAATGACCTCATCACTGAGTTCTTTGGAGAGGTCTTTGTTGTACTGTTGCCGAAATTGTTCAACTGCAAAAAGTAGATCTTCATGGCTCAGTCTGTTAAACTGCTAAAGAATCCACAAAAGGGTATGTGAGTTGCAGTGACTCAAATCAATGCACAAGACTAGAATAGGATAAACGATGACACAAAAGACCAATGACCCTATAATGCTGCTTAGCATCAGATTCTGTATTAAGTTGCAATTGGTGGAGAGTGACCATATGAAAAGGAGGACAGGGCTCCTGTATCTTTAACAGTTGCATAGAAATGGGAATTTCAGCAAGTGTCATTTGTATATATGGAGAACCTGGTGAAATTCCCTCTTCATCACAACAGTCAAAGCTGCAGGAGCTATACTAGAGTGACCAGATTTAAAAGAGGGCAGGGCACCTGCAGCTTTTACTGTGGTGATGAAGAGGAAAGTTCCCCATATAATACAAATGACACCTGATGAAATTTCCTTTTCGATACAACTGTTAAAAGATACAGGAGCCCTGTCCTCCTTCTCATATGGTCACCCTAGTGGAGAAATCAGATGAAATGCCAATATTCTGTACTACTAATTTGGTCTCAGTCAGGATCACATCCTGTTGTTCACAAATCTGTTGAGTGCCATTGATAAGACTTTCAGTGTTATCCCTCTCAACATCAAAAGTAGCATAGTATGCTTCAATTACCAGACCAGTTTGGTGGATCATTGTTAAGTAGCTTCATCCACAAAGATGACATTCAAACTCATTCAAATTTGGAAATGTGCATCTGAATAGATTGAAGTTCAGTTCAAGCCTGTGCAAGTGAGATTGATTAAAGCTCATTTAACACCTTTCTCACTGAATTCAAATGCTGTGCAACTGGTTGAACACTGCCAATCCTTGCAGACCATCTATGTAGTTTTGGACATCCCGTGCAATGAAACAGGAAGATGTTGCTTCAGAATTGCTGAGCTTTGTGGACTGCTACTGAAGAGATTGTAGTGTACATTTGCTGAACTCCAAAGTAATTGCCTCCTTGCATGATTCACCTGAGTCAACACCTGGGGAGTGTCTATACTCGATTAACCCCACAGTAGCTGTGCAGTGGCTCTACTAGTTGTTTGTTTATATAATTCATTGCTCTAAAAGGACACATTCATCCTGGTCTAATCTTGCGCCACCAGAACTGATATATTTTTATTAATATTTATGAACATTTTCCTACTCTTTAATGTGTCAAAAGCTATATCAGTTAATAAAAAAAGTATTCTGCTGAATCAGATCTCTTACTTGAAGGCAATAGTGTGCGTCGCATTTTTGTCAAGTAGGGATGCACATATATATAAGTTCTGAAACATATAAAATGCCCCCCAAATTAACATGTTTCTGTATCTGAGGCCCCCTTAGAGCTTGAAGCAGTCCAAATAGCCCTCCTGGCCTACCCTTTGATTGCCCCCTCCCCAGTGGGTGAGAAGTAGGTATGGGGCGGGATAGTTTTGTTCATGCTTAGTCACAGGAGCCAATGTTGCATACTTCTATTCCACTTTGAACTTCAAGATGGCTTTAAGGATTATGCACCCACAGTTCCATGTAGCTAACTAGGCTAGATCCCAGCCTCAGGGGGGTATTTAACCTTCATTCCAATTCCATTGGACCAGCAGACCCATAGTTTTTCTTTCATGTGAACACTGAGTACATCACAGCCAAGTGACCATGTCCTATCTGAGAGGCCGTTATTGAGCTTCCTATTACTAATACAATGTATCTTAAAACTTCTGAACACAACAAAAGGCATTTTCTAAAGTGAATTGTGCACCAGAAGGGACAATACATCATGTACGGTAATAAAAAAGGGGAACATTTATCCTTGTGAGTTAGAGCTGTGGAAATAACTTATTTTATCCTTTAACTTTGAGGTCCTCTGAGTAGTATAAATACAGTTATATGGCACCAGAAGGAATAAAAAGCTACACCTAAACTGTTATTTATGCTTATGAAGTGTCAACTGCTTAAAGAACTTGCTTTTGCTATAGCCAGTGCTCTAGTTGCTGTTTCAGAAATGTCCAACATCTGGAGAGGAAATGTTCTTTTCCAAAAGGCTCAACACCAGAGAAAATAAGCTGACATAATATGGATATATAAAGTATAATTAGAATGTGACCCACCAGAGCCTTTAGTGTTTTTGTTTTTTAAGCATAGCTCATGAAGTGTGTGCATATACCAATGAGAGGTCGATTTGTACATGCACGTCAGCTGGTTTCACTCATCATATGATTAATTACTTACTCAACACTTGCAAGCTCCACTAGTAGAGGCATTCAGAGCACCATCCAGTCCAGTTTTATTGGATGTGTTTCAATTATTGAGGCCCGAGGATGTGGACAAGGTGCTTGGCCAAGTCTGGTCGACCACCTGTGCGCTTGACCCTTGACCTTCATGGCTCATTACATCAAATCAGGAGGGGATCGCCGGCTGGGTCCAGGAGGTTGTAAATGCCTCCTTGAGAGAGGGAGTGGTGCCAGCCTCTTTAAAAGAGGTGGTAATTAGACCACTCCTGAAGCCCAACCTGGACCTGGAGGATGTTAACAACTACAGGCCGGTGGCTAATATCCCCTTCCTGGGCAAGGTGTTTGAGTGGGTGGTTGCAGGACAACTCCAGGCACTCTTGAATGAAATGGATTATCTAGATCCATTTCAATCGGGTTTCAGGCCTGGTTTTGAAATGAAAACTGCCTTGGTCTCACTATGGGATGACCTTTGCCAGGAGAGGGACAGAGGGAGTGTGACCCTGTTGGTTCTCCTAGACCTCTCAGTGGCTTTCGATACCATTGACCATGGTATCCTTCTGATAGGTTGTCTGAGTTGGGAGTTGGAGGTACTGCATTGCAGCGGTTCTGCTCCTACTTGAATGGCTGATTCCAGAAGGTGGTGCTGGGGGATTATTGCTCTGTGCCGTGGCTCCTATGCCATGTGGTTCCACAGGGCTCTATCTTATTCCCTATGCTGTTTATCATATACATGAAGCCGCTGGGGGAGGTTATCCAGAGATGTGGACTGAGGTGTCATCAATATGCAGATGATACCCAGCTCTACCTTTCCTTTTCATCAAACCCAGGTGAGGCAGTGGCTGTTCTGAACCAGTGCCTGGGCACGGTAATGGACTGGATGAGGGCCAGCAAACTGAGACTCAATCCAGACAAGATGGAGGTACTGTTAGTGGGTGGTTCATCTGTCCGGCAAGGTGATGTTTGCCCTGTCCTGGATGAGGTTGCGCTCTCCCTAAAGAATCGGGTCCATAGTCTGGGGGTGCTCTTGGATCCAGAACTGTCACTTGAGGCACAGGTGAACTCAGTGGCAAAGAACACCTTTTATCAGCTTAGGCTGATATACCAACTACGCCCTTATCTGGATGGAGATAGCCTAGCTACAGTTATCCATGCTCTGATAACCTCTCATTTGGATTACTGCAATGCGTTATATGTGGGGCTGCCTTTGAAAATGGTCCAGAAACTTCAACTGGTACAAAACAGGTCAACACGGTTACTAACAGGGACTGGCCAACAAGACCACAGTACTTTTCCAGCTTCATTGGCTGCCAGTCCAGGTCCGGGCCCGATTAAAAGTGCTGGTATTAACTAAGATGCTGCTTCTGGGGGAGAAATGCTGGACCATCAAGGGTGAGCTATTCCACCTGCTCCCCTCTCCCCCCACCTGGAGACATTAAAGCAAGGCTGGAGCTGAAGGCTTCCCCCTCCCCCGTACCTGGTTTGTTTTGCTGTACATATGTATTTAGTATATTTTGAAAATTATTGTGATATTATTGATTTGTACATTGTTAAATATTGTTGTAGTTTTTAATTTTTGTAAACTGCCCAGAGAGCTTCGGCTATTGGGTGGTATAAAAATGCAATAAATGAAAATGAAATGAAATTTAAAGCCCTAAATGGATTGTGGCCAGGCTATCTGAAGGAATGCTTCCTCCCATGTGTACCTGCCCAGACCCTAAGGTCATCCTCAGGGGTCCTTCTCTGCGAGCCCCTGTCAAAGGAAGTGAGGCAGGTGGCTACCAGGAGGAGGGCCTTTTCTGCTGTGGCATGTTCTAGATCTCAAATTGTGCAGGGTTTTAGAATGTGTGAACATACTTTTTCCTGGCTCAGACATCCATGCCTAATATTTGGACATTGGGGGTGGGCCTGTGGAAGCTGCTGGATGTCAGGATGAGACCACATGAGTAACACATACTTTCCTAACACCTTCCTGTGTGTTCTTGTTGCTCCATAGTGCTAAGTCTTCTTCTTTGGGGCAATAAAATAAAATTGCCATCATCAAATTTGGTGGTGTGGTGGGGGCTGCCACCCGTACTTTACAAAGAAGGATGGGATAACATAGAAGAATGGGTTAACATGGAACAATGGCATAAAATCCACTACTACTAAATCAACATTATCTGAATTCTATATAATCATAACCTTGAACTATTCTGCAGCCAGGGTTAGAAAGGAGAAATTCAAAAGCTGTGGTGACTGGGTGGGTGGGTGGGAGCATAGCTTATGGTGCAAAAAATTCTGAAGAAAGATGAGAAGAATTAAAGTTGGTTTCTACTTTTTATCCTCCGTTGTGTCTGTCGAAAATTAATTCATCATTCATAAAAGTTTAACCCACTGAAGTATGTGAACATTTGTCATTTTCTCAAGCATGCTAAATAAAATGAGGGTGAGACTCATGGCAAAAGCATTTGCAAGCTGATGTTAGATACTTTATTCCTTCACATAAGGTCAATTATAATTATATCCCAAGGGCAAGGCTTGGGCACAATTTTGATGTCTTGTACAAATGGAAACATGTTCCGGAGGCTGGATAAGAAACAGGCTGGTGGAGAGGAACTGGACAAAATGGGGCCGTATATAAATGAAGACCTGATGAAACAGTGGAGAGTGGAGATGCAGAGTGAAATAAAGGAGGGGCCGAGGACAAAGGGCTCATCTACACCAAGGAGGATATTCCACTATGACAGCGGCATATAAAAGGCAGGAGCCACACTAATACTTCATAGCAGTATTGAAGTGTACTGACAACTGTTGGAGCCCATTGACACATGCCATATACCAGTTTCATACCACTTTCACAGTGTTGTATACTGCTTGGTGTAGATGTGTCATGGGCCCCAACAGTGCACTTCAGCACCACTATAAAGCTGTAGTGTGGCTCCTGCCTTTTATAGACCGTTTTCATACTGCTTTCATAGTGTTATATCCTGCTTGGTGTAGATCTGGCTAAAGTGGATCTGGTGCAAAACACCATGTAGGGCTAAAAGCAAGCAGTGGGTGGTGATTTGTTGGAAGGACGGAAGTAATGATGGGTGAGCAATCTGAGGTTTAAATCACATTGTTGCAGAATAAACCAAGCTATTTCCTAATAAATTTCCCTAAATGGTATGTGTATGCTCTCTCCCATGGTGCAAATAGCAGTTTTAGGTTGGAGTGGGGGGAGGGAGATATTGGGAAAACAGTGCAGACGGAAAGGATTATATTCCAGTTAGATTCTGCACTCATCCCCATGGCTGATGAGAGCAGAATCTACTAAACATTGAAAACATGTGGATGTTCCAGTGTCATGTCTAGTTTGGCACTAGGACGAATCAAAGATGTTAAGTTAATCCTTCAGTAGATTCAGTTTTTATATGCTGTATTTAAAGAAGTAGGATTTTGTTTACATACATTTTTAACCAGAATGTGTCTCCATTCCCACCCTTGAATGCAAACCTGAATGCATTCTGGGGGCAAAGGTTGCATATTGGAAAATAAAATAAAATATGGATTTCCATGCTTTAGTCAATGACATCTGAATATGCACTTTTAAAAATGTGCACCCCCATGGACTCTTTTCTCATTCAGACAACAGCAACAATAAGAAGCTCATGCCTGGGAATGGGAATGAGATGGCCAGAGCTTCAAGGTAGAACCTGGAGAACCTTGACAAGCTTAAAATTTACTGATTTCTCCCATCCCTAGTTTGTTTGTTTGTTTGTTTATTACATTTATATACCGCCTCATAGCTGAAGCTCTCTGGGCAGTTTACAAAACTTAAAAACAGCCCCCACTAAAGAACCCAAAGAGCGGCCCTCCAAAGCTAAAACACTTCTCCATGTTTCACAGCTGAAGAGGTCTTCTCTAGAGAGGTGGACGTTCATAAAATTGTCCTCTTCCTGGTTTCTAGATTGGCCCAACAATCAAGGAGACCTGCTTCCCTTCCCATCCCTTCCTCTGGCTATTTGATGCGGTGGTGGAGCTGCATGATGACCTTCTCCAGGTTGTGCATCTCGATGGAGCCGGGCTGTAGTTTACTGATTTTGTTGATTTCACAGGAGCACTGAAACAGTACAGAACATGGTATGGCGATTGAAACTATGTGCTACATTTTACAGTGCATCCAGCAAGTCATTGTGCAATATTCCCTTTAAAGTTTTATGTGTAGGTCAAGCACCACTTGTACAAAGTTCTATTGTGGTTTTCCTTCAACACCGTGGAAACAAAATTCCTGTTCTGAAGTCTCAGTAAGCCTTTTCTGCAAAAGCTGACTTTGTGTAATTTAAAATGCCATAAAGTTACCACAGCATATTTTCCTTTCATTCAGTTTCAAGCCCATCGCCTTGTGGTGTGCGAGAATTCTCATTAAAATGTCATAGAACAAGAAACATGGCAAACAGAGATAAATTAATCAAGTCCAGATCCCTGGTGTAGTATATAACATATGCTTAATATAATTACAGTTTTGAATCACCAGAAAAATTGAATTAATTCTGTTTTGACTCATAGCCTCCCTTAATCATTTATGATACTTTACTAATGAAGGTCAGCAAATATGTCCCTCCACTACACATTTTTGGGGGGTTTGATAATATGCTGAAACAAAATGTTATAACATTTACCATCTATGCTAAACATTATTAGAAGTTTGGCAATTCCCCTTTCCCCTTTCATTTAGGATTAAAGTAGAAGAAAATACAGTTCACACTAATTGCAAAATAGAAACAGAATTACAATCCAATTTATGTTGAGCCCTCAGCTAGATTGGAAATAGCAAGTTTTCCTGGCAAGCATTAAGGAAAAAAGCTCATATTTTCTCAATGTTTTCTCTGCCTTTCCCCATTCTTATATCTGGTCTCCATTTTTGTGACCTTTGCTCATACAGTTGGCTCCAGCCCACTCAAAAGGACTCACCCTTCTGCATGGTGCTGCACCTTCTGCATGTAACTGCTTCAAACCTGCCTCCCATGAAGCCAAGCTGAAGAATCTATAACTGCAATGTTCACATATTTCCCCCTGCTTAACCCTGCTTCCATTCCATTTTCCTTCCCTTACTGTCCTCCTTGTATCATTTCCTAGACTTTGGGCATGGCTAGACGGGACAATATCCCAGGGACCACCCCGGGATTATCCCTGTGCGTCCACATGATGCACAGGGGATCCCAGGGGCAGGAAGGAATGATCCTTCCTTGCTCCGGGATAGCTGGGACAGCTTTAATCTGGGCTTTTCCTGCTGTCTCAGGACCATCCTGAGACTGCAGGACATGTGGGCAGCCGTCCTGGTTTGTTCCTGGCTCCTCATGAGTAAATGTGAAGAGCCAGGAACCGGGCATGGGCCACGGAGCTCTCCAGGAGCTCCGTGCCCATTGGGGCTGTGAGAGGAGTGGTGGTTTTTTTTTTTTTTTTTTTTTTTTTTAAAGCCTACCTTTAGCGCTCGAGTGCTCCTTTTCTTTTTCTTAAAAAAAACAAACACCAAAATGGCGGTCTTGACATTCTCCTCCTCCCGGGACGTTGTGTGCCATGTGTAGACTGAGAAGAAGGATCTGAGAAGAAGAATATCACCATATTGTGATATTCTCCCACTCCACGGCCCTGGTCTAGACATGCCCCTTATTATTATCATTATCATTTATATCCTGCCTTCTTTCCTCTTGTGAGGAACCCAAGGTGGCTAACATAGTATTCCTCCTCTCCATTTTATCCTTGCAACAGCTCTGTGAGAAAGATTAGGCTGAGAGTTAGTGATTGGCCCAAAGTCAACCCGAAAATTTCATGGTTGAGTGGAGACTAGAACCTGGATCTCCCAAGTTCCAGTCACTCTAACCACTACACCACACTGGCTTTCACCACACTGTAAGCCCCTTGGGACAGGGTCTGTCCTCCCAGTCTTTGTGACGCATCATATGCATCGATAACATAATGATAATAATGAAGGTGATGCAGAAGATGCGTAGCCTTGTGGATGGAATCCATGGTTTATTCTATGTCCCCAAATGTGTTTGTGTGGGGGGGGATGTAGTTTTTCCCAATGTTCCCTTTTTAAAACTTTGCCACAAGTCAGTCTCAATTATAAAACATGTTTTACCACTTCCCCTCAAAAACAATCATCCTTCTCAGCAAATAAGCTGTCAATAGCTTTCCCTCAGACCAGATTACTCTAAACTCTATGCTAGCTAGTCCCTCACAACCAGAAACATGGTATACAGAAAGTGTCTGTTAGGGTGACCATATGAAAAGGAGGACAGGGCATCTGTGTCTTTAACAGTTGAATAGGAAACTGAATTTCAGCAGGTGACATTTGTGTGCCTGCAGCGCCTGGTGAAATTCCCTCTTCATCACAACAGTTAAAGCTGCAGGAGCTGTACTAGAGTGACCAGATAAAAAAGACGTCAGGGCTCCCGCAGCTTTAACTGCTGTGATGAAGAGGGAATTTCACCAGGTGCTGCATGCATACAAATGACACCTACTGAAATGTCCTTTTCTTTTCAACTGTTAAAGAAACAGGAGCCCTGTCCTCCTTGTCATATGGTCGCCCTATGGCATCTGGTACTGCCTGCTTGATGCTTCACCATCACTACATAACATGGTTTCCATCAGCCACCAGCTCCAGTATTCAGTTTTTCTAGGGTGTGTGTGTGTATTCAAACAATATTAAAAAACAACACACACACACACACACACACACACACACACACACATGAGAAAATGGAATGTTTTGTCATGTTCTAATCTGATTTCCCCCCCCTAAGGGAGTACTAAGCTGTAATTTAGGAGGGGACAGATGTTCTGCCTCAGCACACTGGGTTTCCATTGCATACCTGCATGGATAGTGCTTGAGCTGATTGTCTATCTGCATGACTGACCCTGATGAATATGAACTTGGCATTTCTGCATGCCTGGTTTGCTACCCTGTTCAAAACTGTTTCCTGTCGGGAAAAGGTACTTCTCTCTTCTCAGCACTTCCTGGTCTTCCATTGGTATGCTGCATCCTCACTCGGGTAGTATAGGAAGTTCCTATCTAGTAGTAACTTTTAACTGGGTCCGAATGAACCAGTTGGGAAACTGTTGAAGGAAAAGGTTATGTGCTACTCCTCTTTGTACTTTTGATTTTGCAGTCTGCTCCAAATGCCTCAAGTGCTGAGGCATTTGGGTTTTTTCTTAAAATCAGAGATGATTAAGCAGTGGCATATGGCTCTCCATAAAGAACTTTTAGCTCACTGGAAGGAGACTGAAGGGAGACATAAGTGGTTTACCATTTTAACCAACTTCTACTCTGTGTGTGTGTGTGTGTGTGCTGTCACCAATTTCATAGTTACAGAAGTCTTCCCAGCAGCCTTTGCACGTTTTCCTCCTCAGAATGCCCCTAGGAATGGAGCTATATGATGATGTCATTTATAATGGCATTTGAGGGGTGGAGGGACTGCCAGCCAATGACCACAAGTGCTGCTGCCACTGATAAGCTCTCTTGAATGCTTAACCCCCTTTCACCCCAATTTGAATCCCCCTCTAATTTCTGAAATCCCTGCCACAATTTCCACACCCTATGAATGGGTAAAAAAAAAAAAATCGTTTTTTTTTTCAGGTGTCAGATTTTAATTTAATTATTTTTGTTTACACTTTCATGCATAAAACCCAGAAATAACACCTTCTTGTTCACATCTAAGTATTTCATCTCTTCTTAACATTTATGTAACATCCTCTATATGCTCTGTAACAATGAATCCTTCCTGCTAGATGAGGGGTGTTGAAATTCTTCCAGCCTGAGGGCTGAATTTCATTTTGGAGAAGGTCTTGGGGGCCACATTCTAGTAGTGGGTGGGTCCAAGGCAAAAGGGGCAGGGCCAAAATACAACGTATAAATATAATAATATACTCCAGCCTGGTGTAGCCTAAGGCTCTTACTGCCAGTAAGTAAGCCTTAGGAAAGATATGTAAACCTTTAAAATGGAGGAAAACCTACACAAAAGCCAGGAAAACACAAATGATTGGTGGTCGGAGAAAGCGGTGGGGTTTGGGCAAAGGGCCATGTGCCTTCTGGGGAACCCCAGGGGGGAACAGATTGGTACCCAGGAGGATGGAATTTGGCTCCTAGGCCTGGGGTTCCTCACCTTTGTGCTGAATGGTACTGGCTTCATTGTGGAACCAAAGCACTTAAAAGGGAATTAGTTTTCATGCCCAGTGAACAGAACAACCCTTGAGAATATTGATATTGGCCACCCCTGGATTAGATCTTTCCATGATCCACAACCTGCCTGTGTGATCTGCATATCTACTGACATTACCTGTGGGGCCCCTTTCTGCTCTTTTATAGTGAAGAAATTAAACTACACGGAATTGAAAGCTCTGTTGATGTTGGTAAATCAAACATATTGTTTGCATGGGCCATTTTGATCGATGCCCTTTACAAGTTATATTACACCCTGATAAGTCATTTCTCATGTCATTGCATCAACTTTAAAGGTTTCCAGCTATTGGAAAGCAATACAAATCATAGTTTCCCTCGGCTCCTATTGATTTCTAAAGGCTTTCTTCAGATGTAATTAAGATTATTAAAATCTTTCTGAAATCGGTTCCACTTCCTTCTGTTTTGCTCTTAATGGTTTCCCTTCTGCTGCAGAGCTATTTGCAATCAGCAACAGTAGTCCAAAACCACCTTGCTGGTCCAATTGGGGGCCATAAATTCTGAAGTATCAATGTCCAACCCCTTTTAAAAAGCACATTTTAGACCTGTTCAAAAGTCACTCTAAGCCACCATGGATCTCTCAAAAAATGTGATCCATGGGGGACTAGTGTTTCAGGTAGGGAGTTCTCCCCTACATGAAGGTTCAAGTACCCACCCCCATACTCACCTTCTGCAGTAGGGGTAATGAGCCATGTGGGTGAGTAGCATGTTATTTGATGGGCACCTGTGGTTAGTGTCGGCTGCATAAACAATAACAAAATGGCTGACCATAGAGCTGGCCAGTAAGAGTGACCACAGTGGTTGAGAACTCTGCATTCCAGATGGAGCAGCTGCTGGGAGCCCATTTCTGCTACATTGTGCACTGGGATGTGTGGGTAACATGTGTGGAAGAATGAAGGGTAATGTGTGGAGGAGCAACAGGTAACAGTAGAAGGGGGTATGGGAACCACATGGCACCACATGGTTGCCAGTTGTGTAGCAGGCTCCTTTTTAATGGTTCACATCCTTCTCCCCACAGCATTGTTTCCATACCCACCCACCCCTCCATGCATGTGTGAACAGTCTCTTTCCCTCTTGCCTGGAAACAAGATAAAACATTTGCCTGATATTTCTTTGTTTGCTTGATTTTTTCGCAGCTCAGGATAGCTAAGAATAAGATGAACATAAATCACAACTACTGATTACAATGATTAAATCTTCATTGTGCCCACAACCTGGAAGAAAAAAAGGTGAGGCAAAGGTGTTGGATGAATTAGGGCTGTAACTTTATTTACCTTTTTATATCTGAGATCTGTAGCAAAAATCTACCGACTGAGTGGGGATCAGTTGAGGGAGGCTGACTGCCTCTGCACGTGCACATTGATGGGTGCAAGCAGCGTATCCCCCACTTTTATCCAGCTGGCCTTTGGGTTGAGACTGGTCCTCCCAACTTATTGACTGTGTTCACACAATGCAACAGCCATCCCTCAAAGTTGAGTATGGGTTGAGAGTGGTTTGTTATTGAACAGTGGGTTGTTACTGAATCATGGGTTGTTCTGTTGTGTGAATCCATAAACAACTCATATATTACAACACAACAGCAACCATGGGTTTTCTTAATACATTTTTCAAGCATAACAAATCATGGTTTGTTAGCTTGGCTGAGTTCACAAAACATAACAACCCACAGTTCAACAACAATCCACACTCAGTCCCTACTCAACCTTGAGTATGTGTTCTAGTGTTCTCATCCAAAGCATACACCCAGAAGCTTGGGTGTATGCTTTGGATGAGCTTCAAAAGGGGTCCTTTCCCTTTCTGTGGCCCTACAGTCCTGAAGGACAAGGAAACTGTAAGCCATTTTAACATGCAACAACCAAGTAGATTGACACATATTGATGCAATTCCTCGATTTCTACTCACTCCATTTCTATTGTGGTTGAGAACAGCTAGGTAAGGTAAGGTTCTTATTACTATAAATTGCTGTTTATGGCAGTGATGTTGCTTATGCACATTGTGAAGTTATAATTACACTCATGTCCATTGCTAATTCATTGTGATACATAGCCAGCTAGATTTCTGTAAAACCTACTATAATTTCCATGTCTACATTGTTAAATGTGTTGTTGCTTTGGTAATGGTGAAGTGGGAATACTATTCAATTACTTTTGCAGAAGTTACTGTTACTTGCAAAAACTTGACCAGGTCAACTATATAATAGAGATTGCAGCAAAAGGGAAGAGATCAAAACTGGATGATCTTTGCTTCCATGAGAAGACTTTGTGATTTGTCATTAACGCTTGCTACCTAATCCCAATCTGTGAAGATATTAAGATAGAAACATTGAATAGGACCATGCCTAAGGCTGCCGCCCTATACCCACTTACCTGGGTTATTTTTTTGTGAACCACCCAGAGAGCTTTGGCTATTGGGCAGTATAGAAATGCAATAAATAAATAAATGTCATTGAACTCAGTGAAATGTACTTCTGAGTAGGCATGCATAAATTTGCACTTTAAATTATTTGAATTTAGGCCTTAGCTAGACCTAAGGATTATCCCAGGCAAATGGAGGGGTCATCCCTGTCTGCTCCTGGGATCCCCTGTGTGTCATTTGGATGCACAGGGATGATCCCGGGACAATCCCGGGATATAGGCCTGGTCTAGCCATGGCCTTAGTTACCATTAGAATCAGTGGAACATAAGTTCTGATTACCCTTTCTTCATTGATTTCATTCAGATCTAAATGTAAGTAACTTACTCTGGATCCAACAATTAGTGGCCTTAGCAAGACCAGGCTATATCCCAGGGCGAACCACGGGATCGTCCCTGTGCGTCCAGATGATGCATAGGGGATCCCATGATCAGGGAAGGATCATCCCTCCCTTGCCCCAGGATATAGCCCTCCCCTTTGGGCCTGCTTTTTCCCCAGTCTCAGGCTGAGCCCAAGACTGCAGAACTTCTGGCCCATTTCCACGGCTTGACCCCACTCCGCACAATTACTCGCGCGGAGCCGGGAGCCGCGCATGGGGCACAGCGCTCCTCAGAAGTGCTGTGCCCATTGGTGTTAGGGTGGGGCTGTGGGGAAACCAAATTAAATTTTAAAAAGACTTACTTTCAGCGCACGAGCGTCCGTGCACTACATCCTCTTTAAAAAATTAAAAAATGGCGGGCATGACGCCTCTCTTCCTGAGATCGTCATGCCTTACGTGTAAATGGGGCAGAGATCTCACGTTAATCCCAACGTGAGATCTCCCCTCCTCTGCCCCGGAACAAAAGGAAGGTCTAGCTAAGGCCAGTGTCAGTCAGAGTTATTGGCTGGAAACTAAGATTTCACTTAGCTATGCTATTCTTCAATACTTTTCAATAATAATGAATGAAAAACAACTCAAAAAGCATTTGTTGTGAGGATGCATTGATGATGATGATGATGATTCTCTCTCTCTCTCTCTCTCTCTCTCTCTCTCTCTCTCTCTCTCTCACACACACACACACACACACACACACACACACACACACACACACGGTAAGATATACTATAATTTATTGTAGAATGGATCTGCATATTACATAGGATAACAAAGTGGTAGACTCAATTCTGAACTGTTTATTTGCATTTAAATAGCAAATCAGGGTGAAATAGTTTTGCTTAGTTCAGTCCCTGCTGTGCTAGCTTTCTGTTCTTAGGGGGCTAGTTTTATATGTAGGTGAATATTCAGTGATTTGATCCTCCACCTGCAGTTTGAAGTGGACTGTCCATCTTTCCATCTTAGGTCTCTACCATCACATTCTCTCACCTCACTCTGCTGCATGAGTAGAGCAGGCCATGGAATGGCTCATAAACTGTTTCTGTTGCTGCTAAAATACCCATACTAAATGTAGGGTTATAACTTTGATCTAAATATCACCAGCTCCTCTACTGCTGCTGCAGAAAAAAAAGGAAAAGAAAGCAAGCTACCATTTTTATGAATTTTATCATACTGATTTTATCACTTTAATATGAAAATGGGTCATTCTCCACTAAACCACTGCCAAAGCATGACATTTTTACTATCCCCATTACCTCTGCAGTACACTTAAATTTGATTTATGAGAACATTTTATGGTATGTTTGTCCTTAGGAGGCTCTGAGCAATGAGATAAAGAATATTAATGGGATTCGCTTCAGAAAAGGAGAATGTGTTGCATGTTGATTGGCTGCAGATGTAGCTTCAACAACAACAACACATTTCAACTAGGGGAGGAAAAGAGTCCCTGACTCTTTATTCTAATGTTCTCCTACAACCTTTATAAATATAAAAAGGGTGGGGAGGAAGTGAAAGCAAACAAGTATTTCACTTCAATGCTGTTACTTGAAGGTGACAAAATGCAAAGACTGTGATGAGAGCATAACAAAAGAGACTTCCCATTGAATCCATTAAAAAAAATGGAAGTAGATATGCCCGAATATCAGGATGACTGTTCTATCTCCATTACAGCTATTCATAGGATGGAAGAGGTACAGATATGTCTCCTAACATGAATTGGTAGATTTCTCCTCAGGTAAAACATCTTCCAAATTTCTGGAGGACATAAAAGATCTGTGGTAAGAGTAGCCACATTTCCTAGGATGGTTCTGTACATTAGGATACGTTTGACAGCTACATTTTTTCCCCAAGATCCTGCAAGGGTCCTCTTTTTAAAGGGTTGCCCTAGCAAAATAAAGCTGTCTCTTGAAAAGACAACTGTGGATGTCTAAAATAGACATTACCTATTATAAGAACATAAGAACCATGTTGCTGGATTAGACCATAATCCATCTTGAACACTAACCAAATAGTTACCTCTCAAAAGCTCATGAGTATGGATGAGTGAGAATTTCATTTCAGTTTTGATAAGAAATTATTAATATTTGCAAAGTTCTTCATATTTTGGACAAAAGGAACTTGAGTTTAAAAATAAATGTAGGAGAAATGGAAGGACTTGTACTTCTTAGCCCTGGACTTTGAGTGCTTTGCTCTTAAAACAAAACAAAACTGGGCTTTAGCCTATGTGTAAAACTGGGCTCCTCCAAATGCCGGGAGTGATGTTTTTTAAAAGAAAGAAAGAAGACCCCCTCAACAACTGGTTACACTTTAAAAATGTATGTAGAAAGCCTGTCCCCCTGCCCAAAGAGAAAATTCTCCAAACTTCTCCCCCTCCCTGTGAAACACACAGAAAAAGCAATCGCCTAATCTATTCCAAGAAGGATTTTGCACTATGAAAGTGGTATATGGTATGTGTCTTATGGGCTCCAACAGTTGTTGGTGCACTTCAATACAGCTATAAAGCAGAAGAATAGCTCCTGCTTTTTATATACTGCTTTCTTACCACTATCATAGTACAATATCCTGCTTGGTATAGATTAGGCCAATGTCTCTGTTGCAGGGAGAGAAAAAGTTTCCGAAAGTTGGGGCAGGATTTGGCTATTTCCAGCATCTGCTAACCAGTGGTGTGCTGCTTTACCTTAATAGGAAGGTACCTATGGGCTATCATAGGTGGTAGCTATTGATAGATCTCCCTTCCTCTCAAACCCAGTTCTTAACTATTTAAGAAATTTTTGAAGAAATGCCTTTATTTATTTTTCTCCTTTAGAGGATACAAATCAAACTGTTGGAATAGTTCTCACACTTGCCCAGCTGCATCTAGATCCAAAAGACTTGGGCAAGATCTTCGGAGCTACTTTATAATGGTTTGTAATAGTACTGACAACTGTTGGAGCCCATGACACATTCCAGATACTGTTTTCAACCCCCTTTCAAAGTGTTGTATCCTACTTGGTGTAGATCTGGCCTAGCCTGCTGTGTTTTGTTTTTCATTTTAGGACTGGGGACATTTGATGTATGATCACAGCTGGTGAAGTTCTTGTTGCTTCCATCTGAAAGTTATATGTGTTTTGAAAGAAAAAGGCTCCCCTAAGGTACAGTGCTATACATGTTTAGACCAACAAAAGGTCTACAATTCCCAGCATTTCCCAGCCAGCATGTTTGGATGGAGAATGCTGGGAGTTGTGGGACTTTTATCTGCCTACATATGCATAGTATTGCGCTCCTAGTAGAATTTCATTCAGTTCATATTTTGATGACCTTATCAGATTTATATTTCCTAAGTCCATCTGTGAACCAGAACTCAGTTGTCAGTGGTATTCACACTTCTCTGGATTTTGCAATGCAGTTCTCCACACACAAAATGAAATAAATGTACCAAAAATCATTGCAGAAGGGAAAACTGTTTTTTTTTGGGGTGGGGGTGGGGGTGGGAATTGAGTTATTAGAAAAAAGTGTACACAAAAATGCATAGATTAGTGGAAGAAATGTCCACATAAGTATTATATAAGGGGAGAACTTGTCAAAAATATCTATATTAGTCAAACATACAAAATGCATATGTAAGGCAAAAGTGCATTGAAAATGCATGTGTTAGGAGAAATGCATACATAAATGCATACAAATTTCAATGCAGATTTTTTTTAATGCAAACAGATGTGAAAATAGTACAAGGTGAACTCAGTACTGGAAAAGTGCCCATGTCATTCTTAATCCAAAAGCCTGGCAAGCTCAAGGGTAAGTGAAACTTACTTATTTGTATATTGCATGATGCAAATATATATTCATGAATGTTCATATAATATATATAGTTTTAAAATCTCAAAAGGAATATTTATTTAGTTATATTTATTTGTTGCATTTATATACCACCCCCCTAGCGGAAGCTCTCTGGGTGGTTTACAAAAGTTAAAAACAGTGAACATTAAAAAGTATACAAAATTTAAAAACATCAAAAATATAAAAACTACAGTATCCATTTAAAAACAACATACTTCATTAACATAGCAATATTGAATGACAAAATGTTGAAAAGGAAGAGGAAAAGAGACAAATATACAGCATTGGCCATGGAAGCCAAATAACTATGGCAACAAGAAAAGGTCACTATTATTCCATTAGTCACATCAGTCACTAGCATCACATCAAAAAACTATACAGAAAACCTTCAGAAACTGGGCCTACCAAAATACATTCACACCACCATCCAGAAAGCAGTCATAATTAAAACATGCTCAATTGTCAGGAAATTCCTGACTCTGTAAAAGATAGCATGACTTGGCAATGCCCATCATGTCCATCTAGAAAAACTGCCATGAGCGAGAAAGAGACAACAACAACAACAACAACAACAACAACAACAACAACAACAACAATAATAATAATAATAATAAAATGTGGTATTGGCAATTTCCTCTTAACTCCCTCATACAAAATATTAAGATGCATTGCACAAAAAACTAGTACCTATTCCCCCCCCCCCCTTGATATTACGCTAGTGTAGTTGTGTACTAATGAGCTACTATGTCTGCAACTGTCATACAATTCTACCTTGGTTTAGGACTGAGTGAAAGTGGACTGTCTAGGAACCAGATTGAGCAGAACCAAACCATTTTCTGAAGCACTGAACTGGGTTGTGAGTCAAAGTGGGAATAGGTGCTCACCTTCAGAAGGTTTAATTAAATGTGTTGTAGTGTCCAAATATTTCATTACCCATATAGCTAGATCTGGCTGGTTAGGGAAAGGGCAAAATTCAGAAAAGGTCTAATTTAGAAATTCTTTAGGCACTTCGTCTTCTGGACTGGTTATTACTTGTCAGCTCTGCTCTCTTCTTGGCCTCCCATTTCCCCTCATATTGACTTGCCTTATCCCACCGACCATCCATAAAAGTTCTACAAGCTGCAGGCAGAACATGGCTTGTAGTTTGATGATTACGGCGGACAACCATATTTTGTAAACTCTCTTCTTTCTTTCTTTCTTTTTTTAAAAAACAGAAACAGTGTGTCATTTCAAATAGCTCACAGCATTCCGCCTGAGGGGAAAAACAGTGATAGAAAACAGAAGTCAGCTTTTATCCCGAGAATGTGTGAGTGCACCTTGCTCTCTACAGCCAGTATGTATTAAAGCTGCACTTCCAGGTCAAGTCTAACTGTGCTTCCTTATTGCTCTGAGATGTGCAATGTTTCTTTTTAAAGCAGCACTAGGAAACATAATATCTAGGGATAAATTGTGACATTAATCTTGCTTCCTTATCTGTTTAAAGGCTCAGTGAAACAGTGTGAGGGGAGGAGGAAGAGGGGGAACAACACCCCAGGATGCTGACAAGGAAGCCATGCCACAATATGGCCAGCTGCAGTTAGGAGCAGATGAGCTTCTGTTGTATGTGCCAGCCTGAGGCATAATGGGAACTGCAGTCCTGTCACACTCCATGGCTCCTTCAGCAGCTGGGCATGTGGTGGTGAGCTTGTACTGTGCTTCCCAGAGAGCAATGCACAGTACCAGTGTTTTGCTCTGTGAAGTATTGTGGGAGTTGTCATTCAGTGGAAGGATGTCTTGATGCTTCATTACTGAGGAAAGGACTACAAGCCCCAAGAAACCCCGCTGGCATGTTAGAATTTCCAGAAAAGTTAACAGTGAGGAAAATAGGACCTGTTAAGTGGATGGAATTTAGTGAAGAGAATGAAAGCAGAAAGGAATTAAGTAGAGGGGAATTAACCAACCTGCCCAGTCACTGAGGTCATCCAAGGGCATGCTGGTGGTTCCACATAAACCCATCCTCCGATTGGAGTCCACCAGGGGAAGAGCCTTCAGCATGGTGGTCCCCCTCCTATGGAATTCCCTGCCTCTGGAGGTCAGGCAGGCACCAACTTTATATTCCTTTTGGTGTCTCCTGAAAATATCATTGTTCCAGGAAGCCTTTCCTTAATGACCAACCATGGTTCACTTTTCAATTTGCTTCTTTTAAAATCTATTTTAAAATGTTTCATTCTGTTTTTATTTTATTTTTTCTTGTACACTGCTCTAAATTTTTTAATGGGGAGCGGTATATCAATATTGTAAATAAATAAATAAATAAATTGAAGGATGGGTGGGGTGGTGCAAGGAAATAGGCCAGGGCAGTCTAACTGGAAGAGGAAGGGGGAGTTGAAAGATAATGAAAAGGAATGGAGAGAGCGGTTATCCAAATTTTGGACTGGAGCAGACCCAGTCTGTCACATTTCTATTCCAGATCATAAACTTTTGTTCCTGATATTTGAATGGTAAAAGTGTGCCTATGGGAATCCATTTTTTTAAGGTCAATGTGGCAGTCACTTTCCGCCCATTGACTAAAGCATCAAAGCACACACTTTTTAAAGCACACACTTTTTAGAAATACTTTCCCAAGATGCACACTATTTCAACCAGCATCACAAGTTTGGGAATATTCGAGCTTTGCTGGCAAAATGTATCTGCGTGTAGGGATGGGGAAGGTTTTGGTCACAATCAAACCAAGACTAGATTCGCATGCATCCCTAACTCTGTTCTGGGTATAAAACCCTGCTAGTTGCTCTAAATCAGTGCTGGAGTAATATGTCAGAACTCTAGCTACAAGTTTGTTCTCTCTGGTCTTGAACTCATTCCCAGTCCTGGGCTGGTATCTGCAGAGCTGGCCATGATGCTAACCTCTCCTGTTCCAGTCACTGTCCCATGCCATGTCTCTCTCTGAGCCATTGTCAAGAGCAGATGATGGAATCCCTGATGAAGCATGATTTCGTGGCTTGTAGGCATTTCCATATTCAGCAGCATCAGGAACAACAAAGATTCAAGGATAGACCTCAACAACATGTGTTCTCAGCAATTCTCTTAGTAACCCCACTGCTAAGATATATATGTATATATATAATTTATTTCTGCATTGTTTAAAAGTATTGTAAGCCAATGTGGAGATAATTTCTTCGAAAGACAAAGAATAAGTCTTTTAAAAAATAATAATACCAACACCTTCCTCTCTTGTGTTATTTCAAGCACCAGAAAGCCAGGAAATGGGAAACAAAGGATGATGCCTTAACTGACATGCTGCATGATCAGTGATGGAGGCCTTAGCTAGACCTAAGGTTTATCCCGGGATCATCCCAGGGTCATCCCTGCCTGCTCCCAGGATATACTGTGTGTCATTTACATGAACCAGGATGACCCCAGGATAAACTTTAGGTCTAGCTAAGGCCGGTGTTGTGCAATGTCAGAAATTGTGCTGGCTTACAACTTACCCTCCGTGCACACACACTTTTCCTGGCTCTTTGGGGCCAAATCCAGAAAGGGAGGAAGGAGTGCCTGGACCAGCAAAGATGCTCCATGTTGCCCTGGTCCTCTTTTGCCATATGAAGCATCTCAGTCTCAATGCATTGCTAGAGCAATCCTCCTATGAGTTCACCCATGCCTGTTTATTGCTTACATGGATAATCTGTATGGTACAATGTTAGACTAGAACTGAGGAAGCTCAATTCCGAATCCCCATTCAGCCATTGAGCTCATGAAGTAACCTTGGGTGAGTCATTATTTCTCCGCCTAACCTGCTTCACAGGGTTGTTGTGGTGATAACATGGGAGGAGGAAGAACCATGTATGTGTCATCAATCCAACCAATCCAACCAATCCAAGTTGGTTGGGGCTGGGCCCAATGGGCGTGATCCAAGCATCCATTTGTACACTCAACAACCATCTTCACAGGGCTCATTGGACAAAACAAGCACCCTCCCTTGGTCTTCCCCAATTTCTAATCTCTTCCTGCATGACCATCCTTTCCTTTTGCCCAGCACATAATGTCCCATGAGATCTATTCCATGACAGCCCCACATTTTTTTACAGTCAGATGGTTACTGCAGTGTGTTGCCACAGCTCTTTTTGCAATGTAAGCAAAATAAATATGGATAAGTGCCTCTGGCTTCCTTCCATGCTCTTTGCTTCAGCAGAGAGGGTTGTGCCATTGCAGAGAAGCATAAAAATCAAGAGAAATAAATAACACAATCTCCTAGCACATGAGGCCCTGGGATTATTATTTTTTTTAAAAAAAGGAGTGTGAAAACGTTGATTGGGGGAAGCAAAGCTGGGACTCCAGCAAAGAGATTGCTGATTAGTCACTCCTCCGACGAACACAGAATTATCTCCTCTCCCCAAGAATGTGTGTATATGTGCATGATTTAGAGATGTGGTGGTTACTAATGATGCAGGCAGTGAGCAGGAGGAAATATAGGAAGGCGCCAAACTGTTCCAGGGGAACCTCAGAATGGCTCTCAGTTACTGATGCAGCTGACAGTGCCGGTGCGCTCCATTTGCTCGCTGCTTCCTTCCTGATCTGGCACAAAGGTCTGTGCACATGGATCTGCAAACCCTGCTTCATATCAGATGGACTGACTTCAGCATGCGTAGGCTGCCACAGAACACAAAGTTCTCAGGGTAGCTTACAGCATAGCCAAATGTTCCCCCATGCCAAAAAGAAAAGAAAAGAATAACTAGAAGCATAAAAGAATAACTATAAAATATGATGCAGCAGAAAACTCGAGCTACAGAGAGTTAAAAAGAAAAAAAAAATGAACTAAAAGTGAGACAAAGAATAAATTATGCTGATTGTGTAGCATGGAATTGAGGCTTAGCTCATTTTTTTACTTCTATGTTCAGCTCCAGCCATCATGCTCCAGGAGGGGAGAATTAAAAATCCCTGATTTCCCCCCCTGTAATTCCACAGGGGGGGATGTTAAAGAAAGAAAAATGTCCCCGTTGGAAATTATCTGGCTTCAGAACTATGCAATTAGCTTTTAATATTTAATGTTAGGTTCGGCCCAAGATTTAAGAGAGATGTGAGATGCCTCTATCTAGAACAGCTTCCCCAGTCTGGCGCCCTCCAAATGTTTTGGACGACATTGCAGGCAAAAGGAGGGAGGTAACAAAGAGATGAGACAAGTGTATATGGTATCAAATTCTGGCCACATTTATTGAAGTGGAAAGGAAAACCTGGCAGGCCCTAAACTACGCCAGCAGCTAGTGAGGCATTTATATTGGGTGAAGCATTCTATGCCTGGTGAGTGGCGTCTGGGTGATCAGCACCCCCAGGCCTACCCCTTTTGGGGAGGGGAGGCCTTCCTGTGTCCCTCCCCCCCCCACAGGCTGCAAAACATCATGTGGAGTGAGGTGAGTTGGCCTCATAGGTAAGCCTTATCCCCCCATTGGGGCTGCAAAACCCTCAGCAGAAGGCCTCAGGCATCATCTGTCACCAAGCAACAGTGCCACAAAATAATCGCCATCTGTTTCCTCTAAGTGTGCCTTCCCCTACCAGCCTAAGCCAAACGTGTCCAAATTAAACTGAATTAAAATATATTACAATTCCTAAGACACTCTCCCCCCATTTACAGTGTGAAGTAGGCAAAAAGATACATAGCCACAGCCAATCCAGCTATGAATCAAAAATTCCTACTTGGCCCCCAATAGGATGACCAGATAAACCACACTGCATACAGGGTGTGATGAGAAGATGCTGAGGGGTTGGGGCGCAGCTGGCTTCTATAAACTCAGCCACTCCACCCCTGGCCTGTGGCATGTAATTTTTATAG
This sequence comes from Elgaria multicarinata webbii, assembly GCF_023053635.1. Classification (NCBI taxonomy): domain Eukaryota; kingdom Metazoa; phylum Chordata; class Lepidosauria; order Squamata; family Anguidae; genus Elgaria; species Elgaria multicarinata. Next base: position 30,197,967 of record NC_086176.1, read on the forward strand.
ATAAAGAGATGAAACAAGGCAACTTGATGGCTCCTAATGAGGGCTTTGGCCATGCCAAGTTTGAATCAGATCCATTCATGCCTTAACTTTTTTGGATTTTTTTAAAATTCCCTACTCCAGCCTTCTCCAACCTGGTGCCCCCCAGATCTATTGGACAGAGCGCCCCAAGAGCCTGCCTGTGCCTGATTCAGGTGTAGAAGCTTTCTCACTCACCATGCCAGCCAGCCCAGCAGCACTTTCACACTGTGGAAATGTGGATGATTTACTTCTATGAGTCCAAGCAGAAACGTGCTCCCACCCCCACGGCCAGAATCAGCAACCAGTTAGTGTTTCCCACTCCCCCAAACACTATGATTGGAGGAGAACATGGTCAGGGACAGCACTGTGGCTATTCCTAATTGGTTAGCCACAAATGTCAATATCAAAGCTACCCCTCACCCCATTCAGTGTCTTCCAAATATGGAGATATTCAATTTACACACACACACACACACACACACACACAGAGAGAGAGAGAGAGAGAGAGAGAGAGAGAGAGAGAGAGAGAGCGCAAGAGAGAGCAGGATAATTCTGGAGACTTTAGGAGCTCTGATTGTGCACGTCTCTGCTCTGATATTAATCGATGAGTTTGGAAGCAACCAATCTCTGCTCTGGAAGATCAAATGCTCTGCGGATGTTCACAGTTAACAAATAATTCCAGGGTGGAGCGCACACCCATAGTGCTCAATTAAAAAAAAAATCTTTTTTGAATATCACAAATATAGAAATTTGCTAATATTTCTCCAAGAGCAGTGCTTATGCTGGCATTTGGGGTCGCAAACGGGACATGTTTGCATGATTTGTGCACAGAAACAAAACTGGCCTGCGTCCCTGTGCAAAGAAGCATCCTACAATTTAGATCACTGGGAAGTGTTGTCATATGGTTGCATTTACATAGGCAACACAGAATGTGATTAAGTGGTGAGGAATTTTGACTCAGCAGAATCTAGCATTATGAGAGGATCAGGTCTCTTCTTCACACATTCATCATCATGTTATAATGCAACCGGTAAGGTGGCTGTTTTTTTCTCTTTTGTCCCCTACTATGGTGCTTTTCTGAGTTGCCTCGCACAAGGTGCTGTCCTTGTCTCTAGAGCTAATTGGGGATTCTTGAACTGGATTAAAATGGCCCTGGCTTAGTGAGTGGCAGAGTTGAGGTGGGAGACAAGTGCAAAGGTGATTGCTTGCAAGCCCTTCTCTGAGTGAAATGCAGCCCCTGGCAGTACAATTATGCAGCAGGGAGTGCAGAGAAAGAGAGAGAGAGAGAGGTTTGTTAAGCCTGTAATGAGTCTTGTGTAAATGAATAGACTCAGGGAAAGAAGCTGGAGGAGTTCAGCCAATTGCCTGTTTCGTAAATGTGAGACGTGGAATGGGAGCAAGAATTGGCTGGGTAATAAGTGAGCATGTTGCACACGGCTTTAGACGTTTCAAATGTTTCAAATATAAGAAAGGAATCAATTGCCCAAAAGAAAAAAAAATCTAATACGAAAAGACAGGATTGGGTTATTCACACAGAGCCTGAAAGTTGTTTCTTCTTCTTCTTCTTCTTCTTCTTCTTCTTCTTCTTCTTCTTCTTCTTCTTCTTCTTCTTCTTCTTCTTCTTCTTCTTCTTCTTCATCATCATCATCATCATCATCATCATCATCATCAATCATCATCTCCCATCTTTCCTGAAAGTAGGCAAAGTCAGCATACATAGCTTTTCCTCTCCCCATTTTATCTTCATAATAACCCTATGAGGTAAGTTAAGCTGAGAAATTATGAGTGGTCCAGTATCACCCAGTTATCTTCATGGCTGAATGGGGATTTTTAACCTAGACCTTCTCAGTCTTAATCCAACACACGTTATTACTACACTACACTGACTCTTATCTATTTGGCTGCTTTTTCCTCATTAACTCCCCCAATTTGGTGTTACACAAAATATCTTCAATATGTTTTGGCTTGTATTTTATTAGGCATGTGCTCCGCTCCGATTAGAAGCGCAGAAGCAGGAGCGAATTGGCCTGCTCTGCCTTGCCCAGAGGCGGAGTAGAAGCGGACCATGGACCCCTAGAAGCAAGGCGAAGAGAAGCGCCCATTTTCGGAGCGCTCCGGTTTCCGCGGTCCGCTTCTATCGCCATCTTGAAACATTTCGCCCATAGGATTGCATTGAGTAAAAGAAAGGAGGATAACTGTGTTGTTTTTGAAGCTATCTTTCTGAAAATTCTTGTGCTTGGAGAGTCATGGATGGGGGTCATTTTGAGACTACTCTCAGCTCTCTGTGTGGTGCGGGTCGAGCGCTAGAATTTTTAAAAAAACCGGCGGGAAATACCTTTTTCGAAGGGCTGAGGGGCAGAGTCAACTCCCGGTCATGATCACATGATCCCAAAGTTGGAGGAGGGGATAGGCAAAATGGGTAACTTGGGATTCTGGGAACTTCTCTTTCTACTCTGAACGGACTTTTCCCAGTGTTTTTTAAAACAGTAGCCCCACCAAATGCACAAACACAACCTGTGAAATCATATACTAAGCCAAGAATAAGAGATAGAAATACAGCACTGCTCCCCACCCTAACTTTGGGGAACAACTGAAAAGATGTGGTGCAAGGGGATGAGCTCCCCTAGGGCATCCCATGTGGACGTGCCCTCACTCTCTCCTGTACTTGGAGGGCCATCAGAGCCTTCCACAGAGAGTAACCCGGTGCAGCAATGCCTATCATGAGTTGAAGTGAGAGTTCTATTTCTCAGAGCCCTCATGGTGGAGCAATGGCTTTCATGAGTTGAACTGACAGCCTTGCTTCTTAAAAGACTGGTTACTAGGACCAGTCAAATTGGCAGCTGCTTCCCCCTCCCCTGGGCACATCCCCCTATTGCTGGTAAAAGACAGATATAGCCTTTTTAAAAAAGTTCTTCTTGTTGTTTATTCAGCAACACTGCTGCTTTTAATTCCAACCCTCCTTCGTTTATTTATTTATTTATTTATTTATTTATTTATTCCATTTTATATGCATTACTGGCTTATTCTTGGCTCACTTCCTTATGCCCCCAGATGCCCCCAGAAATGTCTGCTGCCTGCCTGCCTTCCCTCTCTCCTCCCCTGCCTGCCTCGCAGGGATGTTGTGTGTGTCTGGCTTTGACTCAGGGGAGAAGTCCTTCCTGTGCTCACTTGGAGTTTTGGAAGTTCCAAATCCATTTTTCAAGTGTGGAAGAAGATTCATATTAGGTTGATGATCTCTACTCCCCAATTCATGGCATGTTGGGATTTCCTTTGAAATGGCCTCATTGAGATGTCTGCAGGTTTAAGCCCCACCAAAAAACAGGGGATGATGGGACAGCCTTGAGTCTGGGTGAGTGTGTGTGTCCCTGGATAAGCTATCATGGTGGCGAGTTTGAGGTTTCTAACGTGCAAATTGACGGCGCTATCGAAAGGGGTGTGAATGGGGTGCCCGATTTTCCTAAATTCCCCAAAAATCAGGGGATGATGGGACTGCCTTGAGTCTTGGCGTGCATCTGTATCCCTGGATAAGCTATCATGGTGGCGAGTTTGAGGTTTTTAACGTGCAAATTGACGGAGCTATGGAAAGGGGTGTGAATGGGGTACCCGATTTTCACAAATTCCCCAAAAATCAGGAGATGGTGGGATTGGCTTGAAACTTGGCGTGCGTGTGCAAGCCTATGGGGGAGGGGGAAACGGAGCTCTGATCCGGATCCGGAGCTCCGCAGCAGAGCGGAGCGGACATGGGTGGAGCGGGGGCGGAGCGAAGCGGTCCAATCTGCAAATTGCAGATCTGGAAGTGAAGCGGAGCGGGGGGTCCATGCACACCCCTAGTATTTATGCTGCCTATGTGCTGGGTTCCATGTTACCTATCTTCCAAAGGTGATTGCCCTGAATGTGTTTGTAATTTCATCTTCATCAGCTTTCCTGAAAGACAAAATGCAATGTATAAAATAACTAATAGCTACCGAGAGAGCTTTGCCTATTGGGTGGCACAGAATGCAATATACTGTAATAAATAGAAATAAATTTAAAAAATATGTACATGAATATCAGACATCTGAGTAAATTGGGTGTCCTACACAGACAGCTTAGTCCAGAGTTTGCCTACATGATGTCCACCGGATATTTTGTATTACAATTCCTAGCATTCTCGATCATTAGCAATGCCATCTAGGGATGATGGGAGTTGAAGTCCCAAAAATCAGGTTGGGAAGGATGACCTAGTTCTTGAATACAGGCTTCCTTTGTTTTTTTTTCTATCATTTGTTTGTTTTTTCATTTAATGTTTTCTCATTAAATAAAATATCCGTCTTTCAAACCCACATATGAAAACATTATAGCAGCATCTGTAGCCATTTCAAAAACTCTATACTTCTATGTTCAGTATCACACTCTTCCTTGCTGAGTCCATGGCCCATATCATTTTATTCTAACCATTTCAACTGAATACTGCGATATTCTCTTGATTGACATTCATAGAAAATCTGCCTGGGCGTCTGATAACTTTGTCCCTCTATCTGATTCAAATTACATGCAGTTAAGTAAATGAACAATATTGTTCTTAGCCTTTCTCCTTAATTGAATCATACCCTTGAATTCCCTTCTGTTGATACCTCATTTATCTTTAATAAGCTTATCCGTCCTGAAGATTTTAGCATTCCTCCTCTGTAACTATAAGTTTCAATTCTTGTCTGATACAAGAATTTCACGGTGAATAGCATATTATTTTAAGTGGATTACACACACTGCTATAAAAATAAAATAAAGTTTTTCATCTTCTTCTTTTTTAAAATAAAGATGCTTAAGATAAAATGACAAAACTTACATAATTTCCCAAGTGTTAATAGCGAACTCAAGTGGTAGAGCCCCAGCAGGATTTGATCTACAATGGAGCCACGAGAAAAAAGAGGAAAATCTTAGTACTCTCAGTTGAACCCTGAGATATACAACACTTCAACTTATTTATTTATTACATATTTATATTTAATTCTGAACTCTCTGGGCAGTTTAGCATTAAAACCACAATATATAAAAGTCAGAATTTAAAGCTTTAAATTTTAAAAAGTCATATAAAAACAGGAAAAGTAATAATCCAAGGAAAGTTTGTCTAAAAAGATGTCTTTTCAGGAGGCATTTGAAAGATGTAATATTTTATGCATCCTGAACTGTATAAGGGAGGATCTTCCAGAGGGTGGGTGCCGTTACAGAGAACGCCCGCCGTCAAGGTTCAAGTGTAAGGCGATGCATGTTGGGGCAAAAAAAAAACCAACTTCAAGTATAACCTAATGGGTTCTGAGCTGGCGGTGACTGAACAAGAAAGAGATCTTGGGATTGTGGTGGACAGCTCCATGAAAATGTCCACCCAGTGTGCAGCCACTGTAAAGATGGCAAACTCCATGTTAGGCATTATAAGAAAAGCAACTGAGAATAAAATGGCCATTATCATACTGTTCTTATACAAATTCACCACTCTGCTGCTAAGATCACCTTCTTGGCTCGCCGCTCTGACCATGTTACTTCACTTCTGAAATCTCTTCATTGGCTTCCAATTCACTTCAGAATCCAATATAAACTTCTCCTGTTGACCTACAAAGCTTTTCACTGTCTAGCTCCTTCCTATCTTTCCTCTCTCATCTCACACTATTGCCCCGCTCGTGCTCTTCACTCCTCTGATGCCATGTTTCTCACCTGCCCAAGGGTCTCCACTTCCCTTGCTCGGCTTCGTCCATTTTCTTCGGCTGCCCCTTATGCCTGGAACGCTCTTCCAGAACATTTGAGAACTACAAGTTCAATCGCAGCTTTTAAAGCTCAGCTAAAAACTTTTCTTTTTCCTAAAGCTTTTAAAACTTGAATTGTTCTGACTTTTATACTGCCTGTTTGGTGCATTCTCTTAGCCTCCTTATTGCTTTATTATGATTTTATTAGAATGTAAGCCTATGCGGCAGGGTCCTGCTATTTATTGTTTTACTCTGTACAACACCATGTACATTAATGGTGCTATATAAAATAATAATAATAATAATAATAATAATAATAATAATAATAATAATAATAATTAAATAAATATATGGTGCAAGCATACTTAGAATATTGTGTTCAGTTCTGGTCACCACACTTAAAAGAGGATATTATAGAGCAGGAAAAAGTGCAGAAAAGGGCAACTAAAATGATTAAGGGGCTGGAGCATCTCCCCTATGAGGGAAGGTTACATCAACTGGAATTGTTTTGCTTGGAAAAAAGGTGGCTAAGGGGAGACATGATAGAGGTGTACAACATCATGCATGGCGTGGAGAATGCGGATAGGGAGACATTTTTCTCCCTGTCTCAAAATACTAGAACCTGGGGTCATCCCCTGAAGCTGATCGGTGGGAGATCCAGGACAAATAAAAGGAAATACTTCTTCACACACCACATAGTTAAATTATGGAACTCACTACTGCAAGATGTAGTGATGGCCACCAATTGGGATGGCTTTAAAAGTGGGGTGGATAAATTCCTGGAGGCGAAAGCTATCAATGGCTACTAGCCCTGATGCTTGTGTGCTATCTCCAGTATTTGAGGCAATAAGCCTGCGTGCACCAGTTGCTGGAGAACATGGGAGGGAGGGTGCTGTTGCACCATGTCCTGCTTGTTCATCCCTGACCGATGGCTGGTGGGCCACTGTGTGAACAGAGTCCTGGACTAGATGGACCCTTGGTCTGATCCAGCATGGCACTTCTTATGTTCTTATGAGATGTGTACGAGGATATACATTTGATTACACATTGGAATGTGTGTGTCATCCAAAGCAACACAGTGCTGATAGGCTTCATTTGCACATTCAGATGAATGAATGGAGATGGGGTAAGGAAACCATATACACTGCCTGATTTCATTGGTGGAAGGGATATATACTTAATACATAAATTTTTGAATGGCTGCTGGACGTATTTTGGAGGTTGTTCTCATCACCCCAGGCCCAAGGAAGAGAGGTAATGGTGAGCCAGGCAGGAGCTTCAGCAGTGCCAGTGAAGCTTCCAGCTGGCCAAACAAGACTTTCAGATAAATCTACTTGGGAGGAGGAGGAGGAGGAGGAGGAGGAGGAGGAGGAGGAGGAGGAGTCCATCTAGGCACCTTTCAGGATCCAGACAAACTGGAGCCTTCAGCTCTTATATGAGTTCTCAGTCTGAGAAACATGTGTATAATTAGATGAAATCTCAATAAATAGTGCTCTAAACACAATTTGAGGAAAAAGAAACAGTGTTCTTACAGTTTCTCTGGGTAGTTTTGGAGGCAGACACCACTGTAATCTGCATAATCATTGCACTTGAACAATAATCTGAAGTGGGAGATACAGGTCATTTTAGATGCTTGTATAGGAAAACATTTTTTTAAAACTCTCTTTTCCAGCTCTAATGGATTTCATTTGATACACTGAATAGAAATTGGATTTTATTTACCTCCCCTTCGTTTGTCTAGCAAACATTCCCACTCCCTTTATTTTGCAACAAATAGACTAAAACATGATCTTCCAGGCCTTACTACCAAGACCACTTGGGGATCTTTCCTAGGACGTGGGGAGGGCCTCCCCCTCCTCAAGTGATGGTGCTATGCAAGGACCTCAAAGCTGAGACCTTTTGGGCCCTCTCTTTTCCATCTTCCCTCCCTACACATTGTCTAAGCAAGGCTTCAGTCAGACGGTCACCAATTCATAAGAGAGGCAAATTCCAACAGCCTCCCTTGGTCCTTGGATTGGGATGGATCTTTTCTGATTCACTGAGGGAAGTTCTTTACTTAGTACTGAAGAATCTCCCAGTGTAGATTCAGATTAATCTCTCTCTTCCCCACACTTCCAGTGCCTGAGCAGTGCACTACTGCAGGTAGCCAATCACCTTGTTCTTTGCCTTTTGGCTTCTCCCACCAAGCTAATAGGCTAATTTTTGTTTCATTCTCATCTGTCCACCACCACCACCACCTTTCAGCAGACAAGCAGCAGGTCATGATTCCCCATTCCCTGATGCCTCCTCCTGTAGCCCAGATCACAGCAGCCAGCCCACCTCTAAAGCAATCAACAAGCAATCTACTGAGAGTGAGCATTAAGGCTCCAGAAATGCAAAAGTGGGAACCCCAGGTTGGTTGGATATGGGTCCCAGCTACGAGGCTTTGCACCCCTGTTTTATGTTATGGAGGACCTACAGTACACAAATGGAAAAGTGTCAGAAAGCAGTTAAACTACTTTATTATTATTTTCAGTTCAGATGGTATAAATAAAGATGCAGAGATTATTGCCATCATAGATGTGATGCTACAGTTAGGCTAGTGAATAAAACAAGGTTCCACCATTTTAAAGAATGATCAGGGTTCGGGTCATTCTAATCATGAATGAATCACATCTGTTACATTAGTCCTTGGGCCATAGTAGCCCAACACCAAGTAACAGAATGTACAAAAACTTGTATAAATATACAGTAGTTACAAATTCAAATTGGTAGTTAAACTTGATAAAATAAAATAAAAACATATTCCTAAGATAACATGTTTTACATATAAATTATATGACATTATAGACTTATATAAAAATACATTTCTCATGTTTTCAAATGTCTCAGAATATTCACAGCAATGGAATCTAAATCAGGTTTCACTAATCTTTCTGAAATTTACAGATGCCAGGAAGATTTGTTGGTTTTACATATCCTGAAAATGTCAGGTTCAAGAAAGTTTGAATGAGAAAGAGAAGGTTAAAGAGAGAGGGGGAAAAATCAGTCAAAAGTGACTTTGAAAAACTGATTGGCAACCTTTTTTGCACATTATTTCTGAACGAACTATGGCTACTCACTTAAAACATCGTCCTATTCCTCTTGTATTGTAGTTGACGAACAGGATTTCTTTTTTTCCCCCAAAATTCAATTTTGTTTCTTTAAAAATATGCATTTCAAGCTGGGGATGTAAGAGGAATCCAATGGGGGGGGAGTGTATTATGGTCACGATTTGCACACAGTAAGCAAATTGCAGGCAAAATGTGTACAAATTATAGCTGAAATGTGCTCAGATTATTCAGATTGTGCACACAATTTGCGTAAATGGCAACAATGGGAACAAAACAATGTGCCAGATTTCTGGGAAATCCCATGTCTCAGCTCATAAATGCAAGCCAAGCTGGGGGCTCTGGTGAAATCCGGCTAGCTCAGAAAGGGCCAGATTTCTCTGCAATGGCCTTCACTAACTTCATCATGTAATTCAAGTCTACGGGACTCTCACAATCACTCATAGCCATAGAAGATCCCTCTGCCTTGTGCTGCCTCACAGCTGACTAGAGTGTTGTGGGGGCAGGGAGAGAAACTGCCTCCTTCAAGTGGCACAGAGAAGGAAGGGAAGTTACTCAACCCTGCCTCATCCTGCCAGGCTTGCACCCCTGGTCAGGTAGGCCTTGCCTTTACCTCCTTTGCCCAGTAGCAGCCCTTTTACTCCCCCCCCCCACATCTGAGGCCTCATGGATCACCACTTCTGCACCACTCATGTTAACAATGAAGCAGCAATCTGCTCAGAAGAAAAGAGAAGGCCTTATGTAAGGCCTCCTCCATTTTTTTGGCACCACCATGCCTCCAGGGGAATCCTGTCTCTGCTTCTGTGCTACTCATGGTGGCATTGAGTAGTGAACCTTTTGGCTAGGGAAGGGAGGAGGCCTTTCGGAAGCCTCCTATAAGCATCTCCCCCTCCAAGGCAGTGCAGATTGGTGCTTCATACCACAGTCTTATCTCTGTGTCTGTGCCTCCGTACCTCAGGCATTTGTAGTTTAAAAGACCAATGATTGCCTACACCTATAATACTGAAAGAGGAAGTGTGTCTGCTTATCAATGCCATAGCTCCAAGCCCATGAAACGTAGACACCTGAGACTTGCATGCATACAATCAATACACCACTTAAGGAGTGTTGTGCATAAACTTTGAACTCCTACAGTCAGTGAGGTACAGCAGTTCATGGAGCGCCCAGAGTGGCAAATCGAAAAGCAAATATATCCTTTTCAAAGCCAAGGAAATTCAATGATAAAAAAACACTGCCAGTTTAAAATATCAGAATTAAAGCCATCTCATGTTAGCCCAAACTACGGATGTGCAAATCAGCAAAACTTGAGCTTGCCAAAAATTTCCAAATTCCATCTTGAAGCTTGTTTTGACCGGAGTCCGTATCAGATTGCAAACTTTGTTTTTCTCTATTCACATGAAAACCCAGGTGTATCTTCATGTGTATTTTTCCAACTGTATGAATCACTTGTGTGCATCTTTGAAATGTATGCAATCTTCTCCCATAGATTAAATTGTATTTGTGCACATTTTTCAAAGGTGCAGGAGCTATACTAGAGTGACCAGATTTAAAAGAGGGCAGAGCACCTGCAGCTTTAACTGTTGTGATGAAGAGGAAATTTGACCAGGTTCCCCATATATATAAATGACACCTGCTGAAATTTCCTTTTCAATACAGCTGTTAAAGATACAGGAGCCCTGTCCTCCTTTTCATATGGTCACCCTAGTATTGCTAGAGGAATTCTCCTTTGAGTTGACCCATGCCTTTACTCTGTGAGTTGACAGTGGGAGATTGGGGATGGGGGGTGGTCTCCATTGATGCACCAGGGCTGAGAGTGGCAGTTTAGCTAATGACTTTGGGTGTTTTACCTGCATTGATGTTGTCAATAATGAAGAAAAATCTAGCAATAAAGTAGCCCTTGGTGCTCCCATTGACTATCTAGTAATCCTTGGTGATCCCATTGACTATCATGGGAAATTAAAAATGTCTATAACTTTTTTCTCTTTCTTAAAATTGCATGTTATTTGCAAGCACAGTAGCCCCATAGGAGGGGCTTGTGCCTGGCAAACGATAAAAAAATAGGTGCACAGCCTTTTGTGCTATGCACCTTTACATTGTCTGTTTATTTGTTTATTTTTCAGGGAACTCCTGATAACTTGCTTTTCCGTTGCAGAATCGGATGAAATTTGCTGGGATAGGTGCTCCTCTAAAAGAGTCAGGTCTGCCAAATTTCAGAATGATAGACATTCAATCAGCTATGTGGCCCACTAGGTGATCTTCAGCCAATCACTATCTCTCAGCCCTGAGAGATGAGAAGGTTAACGTGCAATAAAAAGGACCAAGTACACCTGACTGATCTCATTGGAGGTGGGGTGGGAATAATATTAATAGTAATGACAACAACAATATTTTTTCACTCTATCCTTTGCTCACCTATTTGCTTATCTGGCCCATATTATGGAGTTTCCACACTCGTCCCTCCACACAAGAACCTGCCTTATATTGAATCAGACCATTGCTTCAGCTAGCTCACTACTGTTGACATTGACTGGCAGCAGGTCTCCAAGGGATTCAGGCAGGGGCCTTTAGAAGAAATACCTGAAGACACTGCAGATTAGATCTGGGACATTCTGCATGCAAAACATGTGTCCTGCCACTGATTTGCAACCCCTGCCAGGGGTTACAGAGCTACATAGTGAGGGAAAGATTATTGATTTAATTTCATATTGCATTTATACTCTTACGTTTCTTCATCATGAGTCTCAAGGCAGTGTAAATAGAGTTCCCAGATGGTCTCCCATTCAGTCACTGACCAGACACAGATCTGCTTATCCCCAGACATTTTGCTCCTCCCTGTCTACTCTGGCCATGCCTGGAGATTGTACTCTGCATTTTTTTGAAGAAAAAAGTAAGGACAAAATGCTCTATATTGCAATAACATTACCCCAGGAGTTGTTCCGATAAGTCAATCTAGAAAGCAGAAACAGAAATTCTACAAATACAAAGTAAGAAAATAAAAATAAATCACTGCTAGCACTACAGGGAGACCTACTTAATGATATATTTCTTGGAATCTGTCAGGTACATTCTTTGTCTTTTGTCTTTAGAAAGCAGAATAAGAAACTACAAAGGCCACTCTGTCTGTGCATTTCTCTGCTTTTTCCAAAATGGGGATTGATCTACTGTTAACTCAATTGAAGTTGGTGTAAGGCTTTGTTGTTGGCACTGGTGGTGTGTGTGTGTGTGTTTGTGTTTGTGTGTTTGGTCCCTTTACATTATAGAAAAGAAAATGGAATACACAAAATCACCATAAAGGCTGAATCCATTTCCAAAGTTCCTGACAGTAGGATTTCTTGGGTGGAAATGCAACTATTTTTAAAGCAAGCTTGACACATCATAAACAAGTTACCCCACTTTTAATGAAGATGAAGGAGTAAATTCTGGGAGGGCGACTCCTGTCCTGCATAAACAACGCCACCCTTGCTTACACCAAACTGCAGTGACGTTACGGAAAGGAGGACAGGGCTCCTGTATCTTTAACAGTCGTATTGAAAGGGGAACTTCAGCAGGTGTCATTTGTATGCATGCGGTACCACAGGAAATTCCCTCTTCATCACAACAGTTAAAGCTGCAGGAGCTAAACTAGAGTGACCAGATACAAAAGGGGGAGGGCTCCTGCAGCTTTAACTGTTGCGATGAAGAGGGAATTTCAGCATTTGCATGCATACAAATGACACCCCCTTTTCTACATGTCTGTTAGAGACAGGAGTCCTGCCTCCTTTTCATATGGTCACCCTAACTAAAATGCTTTTAAGATTATTTGATAGGTAGTCATTAATGGTGAAAGATGAGAAGGAGGGAAGGGGGGGTAAATTTATCAGGCCTGGTTCTTACCTAGTTAAGGAGCTGCTAGACCCTGGGAAGGAAGAGGTGTTAAAGAAGTGGAAAATCTATTAGTGACCCCCAAAAGTTCCTAATCACACTGACATATTTTAACTTCCTGTGATATTCCAACAGATGTTTCACCACCAAGGAGCATGAGTGGTTAGGTGTGAAGGTGTCCTGAAGATAGTATTCATTAGGCAGTTTCCAATGCTGACAGTTCACTAGTATTAAACCATGGGAATCCACTGCTTGCGAGCGCAACTCTGAAATGTAGCCAAAATAGGCACATCTGGAATGGGACAAGTCAGTGCGGCTCCCGGAGGTGCCACAACAGTATTGGATACTGCCTGCATTTGCATACATTAATATTTTTGCAGTATACTTAGGGATGTATGATAATTTTGTTTGCATTTGTTTACTACCAGAATGTGTCCCATTCACATGCCCCAATCCTGAGCACATTTTGCAGGCCACACTTGCATATTCCTGAGCTTATGACCACATTCACAGAATGCATACTTAGAAAATGCACACTTAAGAAATGTGCAGTTTTGGAGGGGCAGGGAATACATCAATGTCGGGGAGTACATATTTGGATTGTGCTTTAGAAAACAAATGTCTACATGCACACTTTCCCCATTTGAACAGCAACAACAAAACATTCAGAACTGGGAACAGGAATGAGATGGAACAATCTTCAAGGTGGAACTTCGGGGCTGTCTTGGTGTTGTCTTTGCCCTGGGATTGCTTTGAAGCTGCGCAGTGCTGGTTAGATGACGCTGCCGCAGATTCAAAGCCACCCCGGGGCAAAAAGCTGAAAATGCACAGCTGAAAATTCAGGGACTTAACCCAACCTTTCCAGCCAGAGCGAGGGCAGCCCAGCTCTTCTGCTGGTCTGTCCTCATTCAGGAGCTGCTCTGGAGGCATTCTTTGTGGATTGCAAGCCCTAATTGGTTACTATCTGCCCAGGCAGAGTGTGCGTCTGGGCCGGTGAGCAAAATGGACACCAGAGTGCTGCCTTGCCTGGGAGAAGAGTATTTTCTTCCCCTGAGCTGCCTCCTCCTTCTCCTAAGAAATATTTTTGTAAGCCACCTTGGAGCCTTTTTGGCTAAGGGGTAGGGTAAAAGTGCTAAAATAAATAAATACATAAATAAACTAAATTTTCTCCTCTTCAGTTGGTGTCTCCCCTTCCTCCGAAATTATTTTCTCCCCCCAGCTACCACCACTGATGCCTCCTCATCCTAAAAAAAAAATTCTCCCTTCTCCTGAGCTGCCGCCACCGCTGCCTCCTCCTCCTCTTCTTCTGAAAATAATTTATTTTTTTCCCCAGTCCCTGAGCTGCTGCTGCTGCTGCCTTCTCCTCCTCCTCCTCCTCCTCCTCCTCCTCCTTGCTTTAGTATCAGGGGGGGAGCGGGAGGGGGCAGATGACAGCAATGAACCCCACACTTGCTCCTTGGTGTGGGGATTATCTGGCACAACCCTGCAGGAGTGAAAGGGCAGGGTTTGGGAGGAATGCTGCATCAACTCAGTGCCGTGAAGACAACCCATTGGAAAATCTCAGTGAGCTCAAACCTCACTGGTTTTCCCATCGCTAAGTATATTCTGATAAATAGATACTGGGGCCAAGCAACTGGGGTTATCTATCTCCACCTTGCTCTAGTTTTAAACCTCCCATGGTGATCTGGCCACAGCTGTCTCCAGAGCACTTAACTACACGCCATTAGGAGGACAATGCCAATTGATCCCTTCAATCAATTGCATGGACACATTTGTTTATGATGTTATTTAATACGTTTATATCCCATTTTTCCTCCATAGAGCTCAAACCAGCTTACAGCAAGAAAATAAAAAAAAAATAACTATTATATAATAATAAAAGTGATCTGCCCCATCTCCATCTTGGCAGAAGGGAAATAGCCCATGTGTAGTGGAAACAGCCTCAGTGTCTTGTTTCATATTCAGAAGAGGAAGCTTCGCTAGGAATTTGCCTGATGCTAATGCAAAATACCTCACAATTTTGCTTGTTCTGAGAAAATCAGCTTCAAGAATTCTATGATGTTCAGAGAAAGAGATTTCTTTCTCTCTCTCTTTTTAAAAAAATGACACTGTGATAATGAAACAATTCAGAGTTAATGGAAAACTATAAGCAAAGGAATCTAATGATCCAGAATAATTTCTGATTCCTGCAGTGTAATTTACAGGCTGTACTGCTATGATTTAGGGCCCTGTTCTCCTTGACCACAGACAGAGAAAGAAAGAAGAAAATAAAACTGTCCATTGAAGATGTAGGGTTTTATTTTGGGGTTTTTTTAAAAAATAAAAAAATAAAAAAATTAGGGACGATGGAAATTATTTTGTCTATCTACAAAAAAAGCAACGGCTTGGATCATATGGTACCTGACTCATTTGACTGCTGTCATAAAACTGTTGCTCCCAGTGGAGGCGACAGCTCTGATGTCAGTGGGGCGTTGAATCTGCTCTGGGTTTCAGTTCGAACCAGTTGGAACGCTAAAAGAACTATACGAGGTGCAAGGTTTTATTTTCATCCTTTCTCCATCTGTGCTCGAGGAGAACAGGGCCTTAACTCATAGCAGTGCAGCATGGTGCAAAGCACCTTGGATAGCTCCTTGAGAGTTTGGACTGGTTCGGACTGAAATCTGGAGTGGATTTATGGCCCCACTGACATCAGAGCCACTAGCCTCCACTGGTTGCTCCCATTTCACCCTGGAAATGTATGCAACTCCATCCTGCCTCGGTGGCTGGCAGCACAGAGATCCTTCACCCATCAGTAGGGCTGGCTACAGACAGTGACAAGGGCCCCCAGACCAGCAGAAGGCCCACCATTTCCGCATTGCCCAGAAGCCTTATTCAGGCCCCATTCTTAATTATGTGGAAATGGTGTGTGAAAAAGGAGCAGGGCTTTGCATTTCATCCCTATCCCCAGTGTTCTGCCCCACATATGGGAAGGGAAACTCCTTCTCCTCCCCCGCCCAGTGTCCATCAGGGCCTGAAAGGGCCTTTTAAGAGGCCCTTTCAGGCACTGATAGGTGTGAGAGGGCAGGGAAGCATGCTATGCGAGCCTCTGGAAAGTATGCAGATTCCTCCAGTCATGCCATTATCATGGCTAGCGGAATTTGTGCACTTTCCAGAGGCCCAGAAAGCATGCTTTCCCATGACTCTCCCTTACCTCGTCCATTGGGGCTGAAAGGGCCACTTAATCTGGCCTCAGTAGTCTATGCTCTGCTAACCTCCAAGTCGCCAGAATCTATGCCCTGGTAACCTCCAAGTCTGCCGCTGAAGACAGTTTAGAAACTGCAGCTTGTGCAAAATGTGAGAGCTAGATTGATAGCAGCAACCATAAGCTCTGAGCTAGCAATGGGACAAAAACCCACCTGGGCCCATGAGGGGGCCAGACACCGCCACATCCCACCCTCCTGGGCCCCAGTGAATGCGCCCCGTGGATTTTTGCCTCATGGCTGTTACAGGACAAAAGGGATACAGGCCTGGGCAGAACTCATTTCTGCCTTGACTTGTGCACACCTGTTGTCCTTTCCCCCACTGTGTTAATGGCAGGCAGCCGCCATTTACACCACGGGGGGAAATACACAATTCTCCCTCCATTCTAGTGTGCAAATTCCCATGGCCATGCTAGTGGCATGACTTGGGGAATCTGTGCACTTTCCAGAAACCTGGAAAGCATGCTTTCCTACCTTCCCACACCCATCAGTGCCTGAAAGCACCTCTTTACATTTGCATGAAGAGGCCTTTTCAGGCCCTGGTGGGCACTGGGGGAAGAAAGACCTATCAGAGAGTTTGTTGTGTGAGCACTTTGGCTACAATGTGTCTGCCCTGAAGATTGGAGTGTTACAGCAGCCCTGTTCAGCCATTCCTTGTGTGTGTAGGGAAATCACACAAGTGCTAGCCTCTCCCCCTTCTCACACATTTCTGTCACCCGCTACATGTGGATGTTGAGGTTCAATAAAGCAGAGCCTCTTTTATATGGAAAACCAGCATTCCAGGTTATGTGGATAGTTTCTGCAAATGGTGGAGACTCTCCTTTTCAGAATGTCACTCTCCATGAGCAGAGGGCAATGTAAACGTGGGAGGAAGTGTGGGACTGGCACACTCACACTCCCATGTGTTCACCCTACACAGATAAGGAACATTGAATAGGGCTAATGTCACTCGGTCCCCCTTTCTCGCTCTCTCTCCCCCATTTCCATCTATCAGACCCTGTCACTCCACCTACAAATGATCAAATGTGTAGCATCTCATCTGGGGACTGTTTGTACCATTAACACTGAGTGCATGATGAAAGAATCAAAACTGTGCTGAACTTGGTGAATAATGCTCTTCTCAAGCCTTTTTTTGATATCTACACAGAAAGAACCATTAATGGTTAATGAGAAAGAAGAGAGAAAGATGCATGCCTCTGAATTTCAATTAATTAAAAAGACTTTTTGTGTGTGTCAGTGAGCTTGGGTATGTCGCTTTCAGAATACGCACAAATTGCATTTCAGGAACCAGTGTAGGCTCTTGGCAATGAGAACAACAATTGGTAATTATGAGACATCTGCAAGTGATAGACTGAGCCTAAATTACAAGGGAACAATAATGAACATAATGTCAGACTTCTGGCCTTAATAACTAAAAGTGCAGCAGGATACTGGATGCTTACATTCACTCGAGTGCAGTGTTGTGGTCTCAGTTTCTCTGCAAGTGCAAACTGACTGGGAAATGGATCTCTAGGAAAGTGGAAGGCAAAAGGAAGAGGGGCCGACCAAGGGCAAGATGGATGGATGATATTCTGGAGGTGACAGAATTGACCTTGGGGGAGCTAGGGGTGGCAACGACCGAAAGAAAGCTCTGGCGTGGGCTGGTCATGAAGTCACGAAGAGTCGGAAGGGACTGAACGAATAAACAACAAACAATTCACTATGGAAATGGTTAAAATGCTTTTAGCTATGGAGTTATATGTATTTATGTGCCTAAGGACAGTCACATATTTTGCAGTGGTGTTAACAGATCCATGACTAATAATATGATCATCTGGACAGCATGAGACTGTATGACTGGGAAGGAGGTTCCATGCCCCCTTACATCTCCCATATACCAAGAGGACCTTCATCACACATCCATCTGATCCCATATTTTCCCCATTCATCCATTCTACCATATTTCTTCGATTCTAAGACACCATCGATTGTAAGACGCACACTAATTTCAGTACCATCAACAGAAAAAAAGCATTGATTCTAAGAAATAATAAACTCACCCGCGATTCTAAGACGCATACCATTTTTAGAGATGTTTATATGGGGGGGGGGGAGTGTGTCTTAGAATCAAAGAAATACTGTAACTTCATAAGCTGTCCATGAGGGATTTTCATCCAAAACTAACTCCCAGTAGCTCTAGGGGTGCAGAATTGGATGCTGCTGAAAGGTCACAGCATTGATCCCTTGGCAGGTCTAGATCACCAGTTTGCAGCCCTAAAAAAACAATCATGAAAGGCTTTCACATAATGGAATGCAATTGGAAATGCCATAGCTCCAGGGCAGTGCATATGTTTCACATGCGGAAGGTTCTAGGTTCAACCCCTGGTATCTCCAGGTATATACAGCCCTAGAAAAGAAAGATTCTTTTCTAGGGCTGTATAAGAAATCCCTTTCATTTTTGATCAGGATTTACTCAGTTTGTATCTTTTGGACCGATCACAGTGTCAGGCACAATCTGGGGTTGACGTCTGAACATTTCCGAGCTTACAGTGTGATTTGTGGAATGTCTAAAATGCATTCAACAGCATGTGTACATCTGAAATATGTGCATGAAAAAAGGTGTGCTTTCTGAAAAATTCACCCACAAATGCTTTTATCAGTCAGGGAGAGATGCGTACATTTCAAAGATATGCACAATTGATGCATATATTTTGATTATTATTTTTTTGGTTAAAAACACTTATGGATTTTCAGATTAAAAAAAAAGCTCACAATTTGATAAGGACTTGGGTAAGAATGAGGTTTGAAATGGAATTCGGAGAACTTCCACAAGCTGAAGTTTTGCTTATTCACACATTCCTAGATACTATCAAGAGCCAGTGTATTTGCTACATCCATTAATCTAATAGAGGCGTGACCAACTTGTGGACCTCCAGGTATTATGGGACCGCATCTCCCATCATGCCTCACCATTTGCTGTGCTGGCTAGGGCTGATGGAGCTTGTAGTAAAACAACATCGGAATTGCTATCTCTGACCTGATACTACATGCTCCATTTGACTGATGAAAAACCCCTAGTGCAGTGCAAACATCAACCTGTCGTAACCTCCACATTAACTTGCTGCAAGGAATATGCAGATCAAGATGTAGTTGTGAAACACTCCATGGAGAATACTCCTGAATAACAAATGGAGAAAGCACATTCTTTTTGCAAGTGATTCTTTCAGCGAAAAAGGATGAAATGTGTAACATTAATGATTGATTTCAAGTCATTTGCCATAATATGATTCTAAGGAATCTTTAACAGTTTCTACATAAAACCTAGACATAATTCCTTTTTCAGACAATCAGGCAGCTGCAGTGTCAATAAAGGTTCAGTGAGGAAATCTGCCTTCCACATGTGAAAAACCCGTCGGGAAATTATTACATCCATTCCAGATAATCAATGGCTATTGCTGAAATAAAGTTATCATTATTAGATGACATAAAATGACTAGGTGCTCTGATGCATTTTGACAGCCAAACTCAGGTTAGGTTATTGCAGGAAAGCGAGATCAGAGGAAATGTAGAGTTAGGCTAGAGAGGGGGGGGGGGAATCACTTCATCTAGGGGTTTTTTTCCATTAACCCCCCCCTCCACAGAAAAGCACATATTTACCAAAACCTGAATACAGATGCAATTTATGGTTAGACATCCATTCATTTCCAAGGTTGCAATATTTTCTACAAAACAAACAAAAATGTTCACTAAAATACACACATTAATACATACATTAATGTGTGTATTTTGAAAAATGTGTATGAATTTTCATATCGTTTTTTTTTTAAAAATCAAGGTCATGCAGAAACAAGACAGAATGAGCTTGTCCTCAAATACCTGATGATCTCTGTGAGATCAAGATTGACAGAACCATCCATCCTAGGGATGTGTAAATCAGAAAACCTTACTGAGGTTCTCCAAATTCCAACATGATGATGATGATGATGATGATGATGATGATGATGTTGATGATGATGATGATATAGTTATTTTTACCTGCCTCTCCCTCTGGATTCAGGCAGGGAACAACACTGAATAAAAAAAAATACATGAAACTGATTAAAAACATATAAAACTAATACATTATTAAAATAACAGCCAAAGATCTTAAAATTTGACTGGGTAGGCCTGCTGGAAGAGATCAGTCTTTATGGCTTTTTTAAAATCAAAAATTTGTTCTGACTCAAGTTTGTATCAGATTATGAGGTTTTTTTCTTCATATAGAAAGCCATTCATTTTGTTGTGCCTATCTTTTCCAAATGTATGCATCAATTGTGCCCATCTTTGAAATGTACACATACTTCTCCCATTGATTAAACCACATTTCTGCACATTTTTCAAAAGTAAGCATTTTTATGTGCATTTTTTCCTAATGCATTTTTTTTTGGGGGGGGGCCTGCGAATGTTATTGCTTGCTCAAAGATGCATGGCATCTGACCACAAATTGTGTCTGAGTGCTTCTCCAGTTCCGAAACTGGGTAAATCCTGATAAAAAAAAAAAAACAACAGGAAAAATTCTTGCAAATCCTTAATCCAACCCTACATTATTCTCATCCACAAAACATTCTGAAAACTGTGAGGACTCCAGCCCCATTCAAGGTGTTCACTGAATCCCTGGCTAGATCTATACTACTGCTTCATAGTGGTATTGAAGTGCACTGATAACTGTTGGGGGACAATCCACATTCCATATACCGCAGTCATAGTGTTATATCCTGTTTTTTATTCCATATTCATAATGATTTGACACAAGGTGTAGATCTGTCCCCTATCTCTTCCTACACAGGAACCCAGACATTTGGTTTCTTTGTGTTTTACTCTTCCCCCAAGAACCTCAAAGGTAATGCACTTCACAAAGTGAAATTGCATTTTTACTTATCCGAGAATATATGTACACAGACACAAAATTCAGCAATCCGGTTGCATACCCTGCTGTCTTTTCTAGCTCAACACTTTTTATATCTCTGATGGGAATTAGAATTTCTCCTTGCATTTCCAAGTTTCTTCTATACTCTGCTGGACTCATACCCTGCAAAAAGTATTATAACAAAACACTCACACTGCAAGAGAAAGAAACTGTCTTGTTTTTATGGCACAGGAAGAGATGGTTATCCCATGACTGTATCCAGTCCCCTTAATAATACTAATTAATTAGATATAAGGTTGCTCTGTGCCAACAGCTCCCACTTTCGACAGGCTTGCTCGATAATTCAGCTTTGAAGTCATGTGGAATAGAAAGAATAGCTAAGGCTACAATTCTGTGTACATTTACCTGGAAGTAAGTCCCAGGCATTGTAATAGGCTAAACGATTATCTTTTTAGCACCCTTGTCAAATGAATTTCAGTTTCATAAGATAAACCACATGTCTAGCAACGGTGATCCATACTGTAGATGTAAGGCACTTCCTTTGTGCATAGCCGGTAAGGCTGTTCGATTATGTTAATTGAGATGCATTATATCACCCTCTCTATTGTCATATTTATTCAAACTCCATTGAGGTGTCTGCATGTGTCTTTTGATACAGATCTGAGCACTGATCTCCATTCAAGAAGACCAGTTGTTATACATGACTAGTTCCTGGGGAGTGGTGTGTGTGTGTGTGAAAATGACTTTTAAACTGGTTTTGAATTCACAAACAACAATAGGCATAAATATAGTCATTCTGCTTTGATCCATCGCTATCTTGCTGTTCAGAGAAACACACACACACACACACAGAGGGGGGATATATATGAGAATTTTGTGTCTGTTCACAAGTCATGTAAACATGTTCCATTCACATCCTGAACACGAATGTGAGCAGGAACACAATTTTATGGATTTTTTCAGAATTTCCCAAACTTGCTTTCTTATTCAAAAATGTGAAAAAAATTGCACTTGTTCCTGGGCACACTTCTGCAGGTGACACACACACATGCACACACCACATACATTTAAATATTTCACCCTATGAGGGGAAATGTACATTTTTCAATTGGGAAAATGACACATTTTTAAAAAATGTGTATTTTTTCAATTGGGAAAACCTTTAAAAATGCACATTTTCCCCTATTGAAAATGCACATTTCTTAAAGTTGAAAACAAAAGAAAAAACATTTCTTAAAGTTGAAAACAAAAGAAAAAACAGAAGATTGTAAATGGTAAATGCCCTCAAAAAGTTCAGGGCATTTCCCCACTACCACCTTAATTATCATCATCATCATCATCGTCAATATCCTGCCATTTTGGCACTGAAACAACTTCCCAAACTGTCTCAGTTTGATCCAGATATTTCCAGCCTATCACTAATAGGTACATGTGCAAAAATCTTTAATATTAAAAACCTTAGTCTAAAGAAAAATGAATAACAAAGCCAGTTGCTTTCTAAGTGTGTGCAAAGATTTTGCTTTTTTAAGAAACAAAAACCTTTTTGAAAAAGTTGTTCACCTCTGCCCTAGACCCTCTTCAGCTGTTTTCAAATTTAGGGTTCTTTCTTCCTTTTTGAAGATTCATGCTAACTAGCTAAAACTTTCCTAGATGGACTTCTTTAAACTCATTTGAAACTGACACTGTGACACCTTGGACGAGACTCCAAGAATATCAAGGTCTGCTCGCTTGTGTGCTTCCAAGATCCTGTGGTGATAATAACATTGTGCAATATGTTGATATTTTAGCTGCACTCCCTCTTCATGGTCCTCAGCCATGGATACTTTTGCAGGGATAACATCAATAACATTGTGGGGGGATGCTGGGAGTGGTGGTGACAGGACATGTGCTTCCCTTAAAACATGTGCAAATGGGCCAAATAGTTGTTCATCTCTCTTTAAAAAGCAACAACAAGACATTTAAAATGTCCGCCACCATGTGCTCACAGCAGCATGCAGTTCATCTCCCACAGGCTTGCATTCAGGCAGCTCTTCTCTGAAGACCCATATGACCACTGTGTGTGAAGAGCCCCACTCTGCTGAAAGTGCAATGGGGCTTGGTATTACAGGAAGGGATTACCTCACTGGTTTAGGTAGGAATGGAAGAACCAGGGATGTTTGAAATCACTGTAATTCTTATTATTATGCATTTTAATCACATATTTCAGAATGTGAGGACATTTTCTTTTAAAAAGGGGGGAGGGAGGGGCTCCTATTCATATTTTGGGTAGCAAACAAGGGATGTCCAGGTGACTGACAAACTAAAACAAAATCCCCATAATCCCTACACTGATTGGTGTTTTTTCTCACACAGGGTCTCAGACCCACCAGGGTATCAAACATATATATATATATATATATATATATATATATTCTGAACTAACCCAATTCCACCACATACACATATATCAGCTTCCCTCTTCTTGATCCAAATTTCCCATTGCCACCATTTCCACCACAGCTCATCTCAACTGATCACCACCATCGTCCTCCAACCTCAGATGCTGCCTATTGCATGTCTAACTCCATTCTCCTCACCACACCACACAATTTGCCTTGAGCATTTCATAGGGAAAGATGTTTGATAAGTAAAGTGCATCAGCAAGTAAACAATTAAATGAAAAATAAAATTTGTGGCTGAAAGAAGCACATGACTTGATAAGTATTATATAAGAATACCGTAGTGTAAGGCTTATTACCCAAGAACTACCAGGGTGATTTTGCTTGTTTTTTTTGTTTTAACTGAAGCTTGAGCAAGGTAGATGTGAAGAAAATTTTGAAAGGTTGAAAAAAAATTCAATGCTTGATCTTCAAGAGCCAAAGAGTATGTTTCCTTGCCCTCTCAAGGAGTCTGAGGAACTTGGAAACTACAGCTCCCTCGTAGCTCCATGCCATGTAGGTGTGTGGGAAGAAAAACGCAAAGGCGGGGTTAGGCTTTGCAAGTTGAGCACGCTCTCAAAGCAGCCATATTAATGGCAGGGATAGTGGTGGAGGGGGTGGCGAACACTCTGAGGTTGTGGTGGCAGAGGAAAAGAAGCAGCCTTAGGAAAAGCCAGATCTTAAATGTGGGGGAAGAGGGAAGAAGGTGGGATTGAGGATTGAGGGGAAGAAGAGAATGTCATTCAGTGGCAAAGGATGTGAAGAAGTGAAAAAGTCCTCAGTTTTGTTGAAGGAAAGTATCCTCCTCACAGCTTCTGGAGAACTGACATAGCAGGAGTCAAGGAACAGTATGTTTTGCCCTCAGACTACTAGCACCCATGGCAATGTTGGCTTTACACTAGTATTTCACAGAGCCATGTTTTTCAAACTGTGTTCCTGACCAAAAAGAAAGGGTGTGTGTGTGTCTGATTCTGATATGCTTTATAAGGGTTTCTTAGAGATCAGCAAGAATAGGAAAGCTCTCCTAAATGACGATATGCCAACCAACCACTACAAATGTTCTCCTGCAATGCATGGCAATGCAATGAAGAGGCTGTTGGGTGCATCCCAGAATATACTCTCGCCTAGTGTGGAGCAATCCTGAGGATCACCATGCTAACACCCTGCATGAATTGAGTTGAAATTAGTTTAGAGGACATTTATTTCCTACAAGCTTTGCATACAATTAATAGTATCACATACGAAGACTGTTTAAAAGGGGTTCTTAACAATTGTTTCAAAGTACCCTTTGTAGGAGGGTACCATAACTGTGGTACCCTCCTTATAGGAGTTTCCATAACTGTGAGTGAAGACCTAGGCCATAGCTAGACCTAAGGTTTATCCTGGGATCATCCAGGGTTTGCCCCTGCTTGAGCACTGGATCCCATGTGTGTCACCTAGATGAACAGGTTTGACCCCTGGACGATCCAGGGATAAACCTTAGGTCTAGCTATCAGCAGATGAAGTGGTGAACCAGTTTCCTGACTACATGACCACTTCAGATTGCAGGTGTAGATTTACTTGACTGAATAGTCCTCAATATAGAAACAACAACAACAACAACAATAAAAATCCATGCACATACAAAACTAGATATCAGAAAATATATACCTACCAAAAATATGAATAGATTTAAAACAAACAAACTGGCACATAGTAAAGTACATCTGATCTTGCTAAGACCATGTTCAAATGACACACTAAGACATAGTCATTAAACATTTTGAGCTAAACATTATGGCTTAGTATGTTGTGTGAACCATACCTAACCGTGGTGGCTACATAACCACAGTTTAAACACACTCACTAGCTAGCCATTTGCTGCAAAAGGGTTAGTGGCCTAACAATGGTTGAGCATGTTGTCTGAGCAGGCATTAACTATAGTTTACACAAACCATAGTTTCCTATATTTTGCAGATATGGTTAAGTGTGTTTCATTTCAAACCATGAACACCTTGGGCCTGTTCAGAAGACACCTTAAACCCTGCTGTTTAAGGCTTTTGGTTTCTTGTGCGATGTGTTTTGCTAAACCCTACTCACTCACTAACCACAATCAGACCGTCTGCAGCAGGTCCGACTGTGCCAGTGTCAGTGGCTCTAACTTTGGCTTAAAGTGTTGTGTGCAACATCACAGCTTGTGCTAACCCCAGAGACCCACAATTTCACTAACCACAGAGTGTGAAGTGTCATCTGAACATACCCACTCTTCCATTTTTCCTCTTTCTGCAGGAAGGAGGAGGGAAGGGGATAGGAACGTAGGAATCCGCATTATATTGGGCCAAACCATTGGTCCATCTAGCACAGCATTGTTGGCACTGACTGGAAGCAGCAATTCAGGGTTTCATGCAAGAGTTTTTCCACCCCTGCCTGGAGATGCTGAGGCTTGAACCTGGGACCTCTGGCATGCAAAGCAGATGCTCTACCACAGAGTCACAGCTCATCTCCTGGTGGAGTATGTGAACCCATGTTATGTTCTTATAACAACAAATTGTGATTTGTGTTATATGTTATGTCTGGATGCAGCCAGTGGGTCTTATTTTTCAGTGACAAATTTGGTGTACCAATAATTGAATGGGATTTTAGTAAGTTTAAAGTAGTAGTCATAGGATGTGTGGCTAATGGTCATAGTAATGCCATTGCTGCTTGCTTATCCTTTCTGGCCCCATTAAAGCAATATTGGGCCCGCAATATATTTGATGGAAACCTAAAAAAAAAAAAATCATCCCCTTCTTCTAAAATGGCTTGAAGTGTAAAGGCTAAAATAAATAAATAAATAAATAAAAATCAACACCCATTTTAAACCACAGCTTTAATCCAAACATCTGACCTAGGAGCATCGAATGCATCTAATCTTTAGCACCGCTTCTGACTCACTCGCACTAAATCTAGAAAAATGGAACTTCTGCCAGCCCGGCGCAAGGTAGAATATTTTTCTCTTCTCATAAATTCTGTCCCCAAGTCAGAGATGTAATAAAATTAAGAGCCAGAATGTCTCCGGAGAATGCTGGAGCCAGAGCTTCGAGAGACAAGTAATCTGATTTCAACCTCCTTTGAGTTAAAGTTGAGCAAACAATTAGGGGGAACATTGTGAGCTGCCTCCAGCATTGTCAGGCAGTATTAGCTGAACTGAGAAGAAACATTATTGTCTGTGAGGGCAGTGCAATGAGGTTAGTCTCCCAGGTTGCTGTACAATTGTTCTTTATTTTATGTATTGTTCCTGCTTGGCATTGCCCTGGAACCAAAGCTCCGAAGAAGAGTGGCAGGCAGAGGAGATCCCAAGGGATGCTGGACAATGCCGTCCTTTCAGGAGGCAGGGACACAAGCCCAAAGTCCAAGGCCCTTGAGGCCAAAGGGTTTTGCAGGGTAGCCTGCGATCCCAATGGGAGTTACAGATGGAATTATAGGTAGGAATGAGAAAAAAATCCCTAGCTTTGTTCCTTTATTATCTGGTGGTTTTGCTCTGCCCTAAGTTCCCGTCCACCTGAATTCTGGTTAAATTCAGAGAATTTCTAAAATTATTTATGAAATTAAAGCTTGCACAGTTTCTCCCCCTCCCACACATATGTTAATGCTGTTTGTATGCAGATTGAAAATACACTGTAAAGGAGCATTTTGCCCCTGCTTTTGAATTGGAAACATGATCAGTGCTGGCTCCAGATTTATTGAGGTCTGTTGGGCAGGTCCTCCTTCTCACCACCATTGTCACCACCTGCTGTTGCTCCTAATCCTTTTTCTTTCTAGTGCTACCACTTACTTGCTTGACAGGCAGAGAGCCAGTGAGCAAGTAGGCTGTGGCATCTGCTGCTCCTTCTCTTCACTGCCACCGTTGTCTGGGCCAGAGTGAGAGGCAGGTGAACAAGCAGGTTGAAACGGTGGAGAGGAGAAGCAACTCCAAGGCACTTTAATCAGTGGGCCCAAGCAGAGGTGTTGGCCCTCAGGAGGTATCCAAACATGCCTCCTCTTGATGCTGGGCCTGAACATGATATTCCATTAAATCTACTGTATTATTTATTTATTTATTCCTCCAAGGAACCCAAGGTGACATACATAATCCTCCTCCTCTCCATGTTCTCCTCACAACAACAGCCCTGTGAGGTAGGTTGGACTGAGAGTTTGTGACTGGCCCAAAGTCAACCAGTGGATTTCAATAGCCGAGTGGAGACTAGAACCCGGATCTCCTGGCTCCCAGTCCAACACCTTAGCCACTACACCACACTGGCTCTCTAATAGAACATATGCAACCTGCAAAAGGGCATCACAAACGTGAATAAGGGTACTGAATATGTTTTGGGAGAGTCAGGAAATTTTTCACACAGAGGTACTGTTATGAGAGCTCTATCATAAACTCAGCTGGGCCATTGCTCCATGCAGTTTTTGAAAGGTTGCATTAGGGATATTGGGAGAAATGTGATTGGTTTGCATTTTAATACAAACTTACCTAATTTTGCAATTTCAAACAAATAAGCCAACTAAAATTTGGTTTGCTGAATCTTTCAGTGGAATTTTCCAATCCTCCCCCCCCCTCGCAAAAAAATGCCTACCAAAATGTATATTTTAGGGGGAAATACACACAATAAGTGTCTACATTAGTGGGGAACACCCCCCCTCCACATTATATTTGGAAAATTGTTTGTGAAAAGCATATATTCAGCAAATTTGCAATAGAATGTGTATATTAGGATAAATGTATACAAAAACATGTACAGATGTTCAATGTATACTGTAAAAACAAATCTCAAGTTTGGGACCAACCAAATTCAAGACAGGAAAAAATAGGAAACTGAAAGATATCAAAACTGATGGATTCATTCATCCCTCGGTCAAAATGACTAGGGGCGTTGCTAGACGTACCGGGTGTTCCGTCGTTGAGGAGCGGTGAAAGCGGCTTTTCCCGTTCAGCCGTGACGCCTCATGATCCACACCTGCCTTCGATTTATGGCGGAAGTTTGCGCCGGTTGTGCTGCTGCCGCCGCGAGCACGGTTGCGCAGCCACACCGGCCTGATTGCCGCGGCTTTTTTTTTCGCTCGGCGCACGGTTTGCGCACGTCCGAAAGACCGCAAACTTGCGCAGCCGTCAGCGATGCCGCCGCCGGCCCTGGCGGCGGCAGCGGCGGCAGTGCCAGTGCCAGCTGAAGTGCTGCTGGTGCTGTTGAGGGTCAACATTGATGCGCTCACTTCCTGATGGGGGTCGTGGCGGGTGTCATATGACCCGAGGTCAATCGTCTGCATGGCCACTCTGTGCCTACATCTCCCATCATGCCTCTGAGGTGTCGGCGGCGATGACCGCCTCTGTGCCCTGTGCCCCATCCCAAGGAGCCAACCCACATCTGGCCGTAGCCATGGCAGCAGCCCACAAACAGCTCTGCCCTCTGCCAGCCTGGTACCCACACTAACAGGCAGCGTACAGCACCGCCATTATGCGGCCACGGTAGCTGCCCACCGCAAGGAGTCACCAGCCACTTTTGCGGTCCTCCGTTCCTGCGCAAACTGTCACTGGGGAAATAAAAAAAAAAAGCCGCTCCGCCGCGCTGCCCCAGCTGGCGGACTGCGCGCAAATGGCGGAGGCGGCTTGACCGAAGCCGCTGACCACTCCCCCTTAGCACGCCTTTTCCTGACCAGTGCCGACCGCAGTGACCTCACATCCTCCCACACGTACTCCGAATTACCGCGGGACAGCAGGAAAAGGCGCACTACAACTCACTTTTTTAAAGTCGGGAGAAAGAGGCTTCACCGCGGGATAACGGCGGATCCTCGTGAACGTCATCTGGAAGCCTCGACGTGGCTGCGGAAGGTAACGCGCGCTACAGCCTCGTCTAGTAACGCCCTAGGAATGAATAAGCTCTGTGAGACTCACCTTGGATTGACTTATTATTACTCAGTTCATCCTGGTGTGTGGGGGTGGGTGGGGGGAATCACCCTATGACATTAGGGGATTTATCTCCTCCAATCCCCATAGGTCCTCCACACCAGCCCACAAATCGCCCTTCCTTCTCCTTGTAAAAGGATATTGGTGTGGTGGGTGGCATGAGCAGTGGTAGCATGAGCAGTGGCAATGTTGAACCTATGTGGAGCAATATAGTGAAATTTGTTACCCAGGAACAGATCCAGAGTTCAACAAACAGCCATTCAGCACAGTGAAAAACCAAACATTTAGTAAGCTGCAGAAAACAGTCTCTGAGTTACTTTGGACTCACCAAAACCTGAAGCCTAGATGTACTTACAACTTAGTTTATTTATGGACTTTATCAATTACTGGATTTTCAGCCTGTCAGGAAAAAAAAATGGCCACCATAACTCACCTCTACAAATATGTTTGAATACACCAAAGTCCATGTTCAGACTGGAGGGTGCAAACTGGGTAAAATCCTGATAAAAAATGAACTGAAACAAATTTCTCATACACCCTTACTTTTGGATAGCTGCAAGAAAATCAAGTGACTACTTTGTTTAAAAGCTGTACATCTTAAGATTCCAGTGAACAGAAAGGTTTTACAGAACATTGGGCTCCATCCTAGACCCATCCCAAACTGCTTGGCTTCATTACCAAAATAGTGGCAAAATTAAGAAGCACCCCCCACTCACACCAGAATTTCAAGCCCCGTCTTCCCCAAACTGGAACCAGAATAGCTGCCCCCTATTCATCACTTAGGAATGGGGTGGTGAATGCTTTGACCCACCTGTACCATGGGAGGAGTGGATGTTGCAGTCGTTCCCACAGCACAAATGTAAAATAGGGCACTGGATGACCTGCTTCTCCTTAAGCAACTAGAGCAGAGGTGGCAAACCGCTGGGATTCCCCAGATGTCCATGCCCCTTTCTCCTGGCCCCTTTCTACCATCTGCCAATCCTTTAGTGGTTTCCTGGTATTTGCATGTTTTGTTTCTCATTCTAAAAGCTTGAAATATTTCTCCTAAGGCTTAGTTACTGGCATTAAGAGCTTCAAACTAAAATATGCTGAAATTTTCTGCATTTTGGTTCTGCCCCTATTGTCTTTGGCTCCACTTGTCATTGGAATGTGGTCCAAAAAGCTCCTCTGAAATGCCATTTTTTCCTTCAGGCTGGAAGAGGTTTTGCACTTCTGAACCAGAGACTCTTCATGACTCATTATCCCAGGGATCATCCCTGTGCATCCACATGATGCACCAGGGATCCAAGGGGCAGGGAGAGATGATCCCTCCCTTTCCTCAGGATAACCAGGATGGCTTTAATCCTGACTTTTCCCATGGTCTCGGGATTGTCCTGAGACTGCGGGATGTGTGGGTGACCATCCTGGTTTCTTCCTGGCTTCTTGCAGGTAAACATGAAGAGCCGGGAACTGGCCATGGAGCTCCTCAGGAGCAATATGCCCATCAGAGGTGGGGGTGGGAGCGATATATATATATATATATATATATATATATATATATATATATATTCCACCTTTATCACAGGAGTGTTTGTGTGCACTTTTTCAATTAAAAAACAAAACCAAAATGGCGGCCGCAACATCCTCTTCCTCCCGAGACATCACATGCTGTTGTGGACTGAGGGGGAGGATCTCGTGATCACCATATCATGAGATCCTCCCCCTCCCCTCCCTACATGTAGACATGCTTTCTGTCCTCTGTGCATGATGAGCATGCCTTACTTTGGAGAGGGCTTTTGGAGGGGGTGGGGGGAGAAGGCAGCCAGGTCTAAGATTACAGCCAATGTGCTTTTTATCATTTTTTTGTCTGGAAAAAGCAAATGTGAAACCTTTCATGAAAAACCTATGATGAAATAAAAGAGAACCCTTTATGCAAACAAAAGTTCTGGGGTGAAGCTTGATTCTTGCAAACTAGAAGTTGATCAGCATGATGGACTTCTATAACGCAGCAAATCCAAATGGGAGGCAATGTGGATCTCATTTATATTGCTGACACTGTGCTAATCTCACTAACATGATGACAAATAGGTAAATGTGTGTGTCTCCATAATGTGTGCCAGGAAAAGGGAGCTGGAGGCTTCAAAGTGAATAGCAGAAGACAGATGATGCCCACTAAATCATCATTTGGCTATAATGGGGGTACGGTCGAGTTCAACTTGGCCAGTGGATTTTGGAAAGGAATCCTCTGCGTGAATTGGGATAGGGAAATCTTTCTCTATGAAACCACGTCAAAAAAGGGGAGGGGGAGAGGACCAGGCATAGCCATGCAGAAGGCAAATAAATTTATGTGAAGAAGGTGGATTAAGCTCAAGACAATCTCTGGTGACTGATGTCCTAAAGCCATTTGGGTATCTAAACAGAATGTATAGAGCACAGAAAAGCATTTTGTTTTTGTTTGTTTTTTGCTCACAAACAGTAGTTAATTACTTGCCCTTACAAATTTGGAATATTGAGGGTGTTTTGTATTCAAATGTATTCTAACTACTTCTGCCAAGGCATTCAAGGCAGTTTAAAGTATAAAGTCTCTCTCTCTCTCTCTCTCTCTCTCTCTCTCTCTCTCTCACACACACACACACACACACACACACACACACACCAAGGCAGGATCTACACTACTGCTTTAAAATGGTGTAAAACAGTAGTGACAACTGTTGGGGCCCAGGACACACTCAAGATACAGTTTTCAAACTGTTTTCAAAGTGTCATATCCTGCTTGTTGTAGAACTGGCCCAGGTTATAAAACACAAAATAATAAAAAATAGACTTGTCTCAGGTGATTGGTGGACTCTTCAGGATATGATGGCATGATCTCCTTGGCTTTCCTTAGACATCCTCCTTTCTGACCTCTCTCATTCTACACAAATCTTTAAGTACCCCCTGGGAAGGTGGGGGAGGTGGTGGCCAAACCCTTCTCTCAAGTGATAGATGTTTCTTCAAGAGCTACTGGCAAGACCTTCTTAGCATGGGCTTCTTCTCTTTGCATTCCTTCAAGCTGCATAAATCTATGAACTGACTTCATTCATGCTCAGACTGCACATTACATCAACCGCATAGCGTCCAGCTGAGGCATCTCTCTCTCTCTCTCTCTCTCTCTCTCTCTCTCTCTCTCTCTCTCTCTCCCTCCTCTAGAATAAGTGAGCGTGTGCATGGCCGCAATTTCAATTGGGACCATGACACATCAGGAGGGAAGGTTTAAACCTCCCACTACCACCATTTTCTTCCTGAATCCCCACCCCACATTGGAGTTAGAGAAGAAACAAATGGAGGCTTGGACATCTTACATAGCATGAAAGTGAGGCTTACCTCTACTGATTCAGATTCGGAATTCTCCTTCATGTATGATACCAGTTTTCAGAAAGATGGAAATGGATGCAAAAAGCAAATACAATGTCCCGTCCCCCCATAGATTCCTAGTCCCAAAGCCATAGTCAAGCAGGGGTCCACTGAGAGGAATCCTCTGGAGTTGCTTCTCCTTTTCTTCTCCATTGCAATTGGCTTGTTCACCTGCTTCTCCCCATCACCCAGACAACAGCAGTTGTGGTGAGCAAGAGGAAGGATGGATGAGAAAATGAATAAGGAGCAATAACAGTTGGTGACAAAGCTGGTGAGACTTAGGCCGTAGCTAGACCTATGGTTTATCCCAGGATCGTCCCGGGTTCATCCCTGCCTGGGTGCTGGATGCCCTGTGTGGCACTTAGATGAACAGGTTTGATCCCAGGACAATCCTGGGATAAACCTTAGGTCTAGCTATGGCCTTACTGAGAGCGGGGAGTCCATTGAGGGTGTTTTGCCTAAGGCATCTGAACCCCCACCCTCATTGCCCAGTTCCCCTCCCCCACATTATTATTCACTGGGCCTGTTCAGACAACACATTAAGCCATGGTTAAGCCGCGAACCCTTTTGCAGCAAATGGCTAGGGAGCATGTTTAAACCATGGTTATGTAGCCACGATGGTTAGGAATGATTCACACAGCACGCTAAGCCCTACCTTGTGTGGTTCAGGAGGTGGAAAATGTAACAAACTTCAAACGCCTCCTGAAAACTAGGGGTGTGCACAGACCCCCCGCTCCGCTTCACTTGCAGATCCGCCATTTTCCGGATCGGGCCGCTCCGCCCCACCCCCGCTCCGCCCACTTCCGCTCCGCTCCGCCCGGAGCTCCGGATCCGGATCCGGAGCTCCGTTTCCCCCCCCCCATAGGCTTGCATTGAAAGCTAAAAAATTATACAACTTTTTTTCTGTTCAAGTTAGAAACCTCATGTTTGGCACCATGACACCTCATGGGGATATACACACGCACGCCAAGTTTCAAAGCAATCCCATCATCCCCTGATTTTTGGCAAATTTTTGAAAATCGGGCACCCCACACACAACATCCCTGCGAGGTGGGCAGGGGAGGAGGGAGGGAAGGCAGGCAGGCATGCAGCTGGCATTTCTGGGGGCATAAGGAAGTGAGCCAAGGATAAGCCAGTAATGCATATAAAATGGAATAAATCAATCAATAAACAAAGGAGGGGTGGAATTAAAAGCAGCAGTGTTGCTCAATAAACAACAAGAAGAACTTTTTTTAAAAGTCTATATCTGTCTTTTACCAGCAATAGGGGGACGTGCCCGGGGGAGGGGGAAGTAGCTGCCAGTTCAAGACACTGACAGCCACAGCTCTGAGAAGAAGTAAAACGCTCACTTCGACTCAGAACAGGCATTGCTCCACCACTGAAAAGTGACCATTCACTTCAACTCATGATAGGCATTGCTCCACCGTTTTACTCTCTTTGGAAGGCTCTAATGGCCTTCCAGTGCAGGAGAGAGTGGGGGCACGTCCACGATGAGATGCCCTAGGGGAGCTCATCCCCTTGCACCACATCGATTCAGTTGTTCCCCAAGGTTAGGGTGGGGAGCAGTGCTGTGTTTCTATCTCTTATTCTTGGCTTAGTATATGATTTCAGGTTGTGTTTGTGCATTTGGTGGGGCTACTGTGTTAAAAAACACGGGGAAAAGCCCGTTCAGATGAAGAAAGAGAAGTTTCCCAGAATCCCAAGTTACCTGTTTTGCCTATGCCCTCCTCCAACTTTGGGATCATCATGACCGGGAGCTGACTCTGCCCCTCAGCCCTTTGAAAAAGGTATTTTTCCCGCCGATTTTTTAAAAACGTCTAGCCCGCGACCCGTACGATGCAGAAAGTTGAGAGTGGTCTCAAAATGACCCCCATCCACGACTCTCTGTGCACAAGAATTTTCAGAACGATAGCTTAACCCCCCCCCCAGTTATCCCCAATTCTTTCCCTCAATGCAATCCTATGGGCGAAAAGCCGAAAACGCAGTTTGAGCCGCGCGGTTGACCCGATTTTCACAAAAATATAGCCCGCGACCCGTACGATGCAGAAAGTTGAGAGTGGTCTCAAAATGACCCCCATCCACGACTCTCTGTGCACAAGAATTTCCAGAACGATAGCTTAAACCCCCCCCCCCAGTTATCCCCGATTCTTTCCCTCAATGCAATCCTATGGGCGAAAAGCCGAAAACGCAGTTTGAGCCGCGCGGTTGACCCGATTTTCACAAAAATATAGCCCGCGACCCGTACGATGCAGAAAGTTGAGAGTGGTCTCAAAATGACCCCCATCCACGACTCTCTGTGCACAAGAATTTCCAGAATGATAGCTTCAAAAACAACGTAGTTATGCGCGATTATTTGCCGCAATGCAATCCTATGGCGAAATGTTTTCAAGATGGCGACCGGAGCGCTCCGCCTGAACTCGGAGCTCCGAAAAATAGGCGCTTCTCTTCGCCTTGCTTCTAGGGGGTCCGCGGTCCGCTCCTACTCCGCCTCTGGGTAAGGCGGAGCAGGCCAATCCGCTACTGCTTCTACGCTCCTAATCGGAGCGGAGCACATCCCTACTGAAAACATATATATTTAGACAAGCTTTCCCTGGACTATAACTTATTCTGGTTTTATATGACAGTTTTAAAGTTTTAAATCTTGATGATTGTATAGCATGGCTTTAATTGTAAACTGCCCAGAGAGCCTTGGTTGTTGGGCAGTATAAATATGTAATGAAATAAATAATAAATAACCCATAATTTTTAGCTTAAAATGCTTAACCGCCATGGTTTAGGGTCTCTATCTTAACCATTTGCCTTCATGACTGCCTTCAAACCTTCAAAGTACAGATAAGAGATGGGTGTCACACATTTATGATATCAATGCAATTATCATATCAACATTGTAGACAATCTTACAGTGCACCCCTATGCATGTCTGCCCAAGAGTAAGGCCCACTCATCTCAATGGAATGGCAGTCTCAATCCATTGGTGTATCCCACCTCAATAATGAATGATCACATTAATTTACTGTTCACAACGTTTCATTGGGATGTTCACCTATGAATTAAAGCAGAAGTAGTCAACCTAGCACCCTCTAGATCAATGGACTTCAACTAGTGGGTTGTGGCTGTTGCTGCCATGTTGGCCATGGAGAAAATTACGAAAGTGGGTCCCAAGTTGCAGGCTGGGAGTCCAACGTGGGTCTCGGGTTTGGACCAGTTGAAGACAACTGCTCTATATGGTTTGGACTATATCTCCCATAAAACTCAGCCAGCATTGTTAGGGAAAGGAAAGGAACCTCTCGTGCAAGCACTGAGTCATTACTGACTCTTGGAGGGACGCCAGCTTTCGCTGACGTTTTCTTGGCAGGCCTTATAGCGGGGTGGTTTGCCATTGCCTTTTGCTTCTGGTTTTCTTTTTTCCATCCATTGTCCTGAGGTCTAAATTGCATGTATCTAGAGAATCCTAAAGCAATGGCTTTCAGAAAGGACATCCCATGAGTCCTGCAGAAGCAAGAGGCAACTTTTTATTTTATGGCATACCACTTTTCTATTCATCTAGAACATTCTTCTTTCATGCATCTGGTCACCTTGAGTCAGCAATGGACACAAATGATTGCTTTACTCTAATTGCAAATTAGTTCCATTGACTTTAATGACCCTTCTTAACATACTCAAGTGTAGGCACTTGCTCGAAATACTTGGCTGAATCAATGAGTTTGTTGCTTTTGTGGCACACACAGGGAAACGTAAATGAGAGGCCCAGCTGGGTTATAGCCTGTGTCTGCTCTACAGACCCTGCAGCACTGCTGGGCGTGGATTTGCCATTCTTAAGAAAATCAAACTATATTGTCTAAGGGTTTGCTTATGACTTCCTTTGATGTGTAAGTCAAATCCAAGCAGTCCTGTCATTAAGCTCATATTTCCAATGAGACAAAAAGGTCTTTCCCTCAGGGAAGTACTCACACAAATACTGCATTATCTGTAGGTTTTATGAAGAGAGAGAGAGAGAGAGAAGTGGGACATACCCACCATTTCCCTCCTAAAACAGCTTTGAAGTTTGAAATACTGAATTGTCTGGGCTCAAATGATGGGGGAATCATCATCTCCCTAATTAAATCACAGTTCCTCTCTGACTTGATGTGTCACTTTCAATTAAAAGGTCTTGGTGTATCCCATGTTGTCTTCATGCCATCTACAGCTGCAGGCAGCAGTAGGTCTCAGAAGCTCAGCTCTTTCCTCAGACTAAGTATTGATTTATGCCCAAGCCATCAACTACATTATCAGAGTGGCTTTCAATAAGGTACTTAAAACACCATAAAACAACTACAATGTTGAAATACGATTTTTAAAAAAAGAACAGAAAATGTATAAAAGCAGCATTCCAATTAATATCAAATACCAAAATAATTGGAGTAAAACAGATCAGCAAAAGTTAAAAAGCTGGATGGGGAAATGACTGTGGCTGGAATCCTCTCTCCAGTGTGGGCAACCAGGTAAGCCTCTCTGTGGGAGAGTGTACCAAAGCTGGGGGCCACCACTGAAAAGGTCCTCTCCACAGTTGCCATCCACCACACATCAAATGGTGGAGAACCCAGAGAATGGCTTCTCGTGAGGATCCCAAAGTCCTGGAAGGCACCTGTGGAGACAGGAGATCCAAGTGAGGCTGATTGTGTTTGAGGATGTGCTTTGGATATGTAATTTTCCCTGGGGCTACTGCTGTATTTCCCCAAGAGCCATCAGGGCCTTTCTTCCTGGTATGCGCTACTATGATATGTGCAGGGAAGGGAAGGAGAGAACTTCCTCCTTTACTTGCCCCTACAGCCAGAGCTCTTCTGGTTATGCTGCCACTGGGACTACCAGTCAAATCAGTTGGGCTTAATAGGAAGGGGAGACGATTTGGGGGATGGAGGTGGAAGCCTGGGAGGTAGTTGGAGGTGAACTCTCAAGTCAGAGTGGCTGTCATCATGGTCCTGGGTTGGCACTGCCTTCATCCGAAACCCATGGTTTCCATCTCCCAGGCTGGCATCAGGTAATACCCATGCCAATGAGGGAGTGTGCAGGGTTTCTGGTAGGCATGTGCTCCGCTCCGATTAGAAGCGCAGAAGCAGGAGCGAATTGGCCTGCTCCGCCTTGCCCAGAGGTGGAGTAGAAGCGGACCGCGGACTCCTAGAAGCAAGGCGAAGAGAAGCGGCCATTTTCGGAGCGCTCCGGTTTCCGCGGTCCGATCCGATCGCCATCTTGAAACATTTCGCCCATAGGATTGCATTGCGGAAAAGAAAGGGGGATAACTGTGTTGTTTTTGAAGCTATCTTTCTGAAAATTCTTGTGCTTGGAGAGTCGTGGATGGGGGTCATTTTGAGCCTACTCTCAGCTCTCTGAGTGCTGCAGTTTGTGTGCTAGAATTTTTTTAAAAACCAGAGGGAAAATACCTTTTCCGAAGGGCTGAGGGGCAGAGTCAGCTCCCGGTCATGATCACATGATCCCAAAGTTGGAGGAGGGGATAGGTAAAATGGGTAACTTGGGATTCTGGGAACTTCTCTTTCTTAGTCTGAACGGACTTTTCCCAGTGTTTTTTTAAAACAGTAGCCCCACCAAATGCACAAACACAACCTGAAATCATATACTAAGCCAAGAATAAGAGATAGAAACACAGCACTGCTACCCACCCTAACTTTGGGGAACAACTGAAAAGATGTGGTGCAAGGGGATGAGCTCCCCTAGGGCATCCCATGTGGACGTGCCCCCACTCTCTCCTGTACTTGGAGGGCAATCAGAGCCCTCCAAAGAGAGTAACCCGGTGGAGCAATGCCTATCATGAGTTGAAGTGAGAGTTCTACTCCTCAGCTCTCGTGGTGAAGCAATGGCTTTCATGAGTTGAACTGGCAGCTGCTTCCCCCTCCCCTGGGCACATCCCCCTATTGCTGGTAAAAGACAGATATAGCCTTTTTAAAAAAGTTCTTCTTGTTGTTTGTTCAGCAACACTGCTGCTTTTAATTCCACCCCTCCTTTGTTTATTTATTTATTTATTCCATTTTATATGCATTACTGGCTTATCCTTGGCTCACTTCCTTATGCCCCCAGAAATGTCTGCTGCCTGCCTGCCTTCCCTCTCTCCTCCCCTGCCCGCCTCGCAGGGGTGTTGTGTGTGTCTGGCTTTGACTCAGGGGAAAAGTCCTTCCTGTGCTCACTTGGAGTTTTGGAAGTTCCAAAATCATTTTTCAAGTGTGGAAGAAGATTCATATAGGTTTATCTCTACTCCCCAATTCATGGCATGTTGGGATTTCCTTTGAAATGGCCCCATTGAGATGTCTACAGGTTTAAGCCCCGCCAAAAAACAGGGGATGATGGGACTGCCTTGAGTCTGGGCGTGCGTGTGTATCCCTGGATAAGCTATCATGGTGGTGAGTTTGAGGTTTTTAACGTGCAAATTGACGGAGCTATCGAAAGGGTGTTGGATTTTCATAAATTCCCCAAAATTCAGGGGATGATGGGATTGCCTTGAGTCTTGGTGTGTGTGTGTATACCTCCATGAGGTGTCATGGTGCCAAACATGAGGTTTCTAACTTTCATAGAAAAAAAGTTGTATACTTTTTTAGCTTAATGCAAGCCTATGGGGGGGGGGAAACGGAGCTCTGATCCGGATCCGGAGCTCCGCAGCAGAGCGGAGCGGACATAGGCGGAGCGGGGGTGGAGCGAAGCGGCCCAATCCGCAAATCGCAGATCTGGAAGTGAAGCGGAGCCAGGGGGCCATGCACACCCCTAGTTTCTGGGCAGCCATTCAGGTACTGGAGCCACCCCTGCTCTCCTCCTGGTGGAAGGCGACCAATCATTGGTCCCGGATTGGTCCTGGATTGGCCCTGGAGTGACGGCAGATAGAAGAAGAACCATACTGATGCCACTCCAATTGAAAATGGCATGGTAAATCCCTGACTTGTTCAATCTGCTGCTTCACGGGAAAGCCTGCAAAGCTGTGCCTGCATTGTCTAAGTGATGCAGCGCAGATCCGCAGCCACTGTGGGGCTTTCCCTATAGATAGACAGCCCCAGAGTGGCTTGGAAAGGCAGCTGACCTGTTT
The DNA here is from genome assembly GCF_023053635.1 of Elgaria multicarinata webbii. NCBI lineage: Eukaryota > Metazoa > Chordata > Lepidosauria > Squamata > Anguidae > Elgaria > Elgaria multicarinata. The sequence goes on from NC_086176.1 coordinate 30,237,533, forward strand.
CTGGGCAATGTTATTGGAAGTAGCTCAGCTTACTCCCCAGGCCAATCTAACATGCCCCTACTATAGGGGAAATCCGCCTGTCTCTATAAACCCTGGCCCCTTGGTCTATTCCTGGAAAGATGAGCTTAAAAAACAACAGCAGCAACGTGATCTTATTGGACATGATGGCTAATATGGTATTGAGAACTGATTTTTAGCTTCACTGCATTATGATTGCAGCATAAATCTCAGCTCTCCTCTGTATTCATCAGCACAAAAACAAGGTGGATCAATCAGTGACACTGTTGTACCTTCTGGCAACATTTCTTAAAGTGTAGTGTAAATACTGTTACTTGATTATGGAATTCCCATAAGAGCACCCATATGACTATTCATTCTTTTTCATTATGAGCAGAGCAAATGGCTTTGCAGTTGAAGCAGTGCAAATGCAATACGACTTTCAGCTATCTGTAAAATACAGTTTCTTTCTTGTGAAATACGTGTGTGTATATGGGGGGTGGGGGTGGGGGAGTGATTCAAAACAACCAGACTATGTGACCCAAATTTAGCAGCCAGGTAACACTGTAAAAGGAATGTAGAGACTTCTGTTTTTAATTAGTAGGGTTTATTTGTAAGCATCTGGTGCGATCCTAAGTACATCCTTGAGCACCCAGTGATTGAAGGCTGAGGAGTGCTGGTGGAAAAGTAGCTGTTGTCCTGTCTGCATTAAATTCTGCATCATCAAGAATATGAGGCACAGGACAATCCTCAGGGTTTTCATGCTTGAACAGTAGATGGTTTGATTTGGTAGATAAAGGCTAACGATGCAGATGTCTTAGGCAGGACCTCCCTGAACTTATTACTCTGCCTTTTGATCAGTGCCTACAATGGTGCCTCTTCAAGCATGCAGCCAAGCACCAACTGATTGATTTTGGATTCTTTTAGAAGTTTCTGTTACTTTGACTAAAAGGCTGATACCATCTACTTATCACAGTAATGGGAGAATGACTTAGGGAAGTCTTTGGAAGAAGATGAGTGTTTGTGTATCTGGATCTCATTATTAAACTGTGCACAGTAAAATGAACGTTCAGTAAAATGAACATTCCGCCATGTTAAATGGAGTTACTGGGGGGGTGGGTCAACCTAGCAGCCTAAAATGAAAAATATTTCAGCAATCTTTCTGAAACGCAGTACAGCCAGAAAGAAATGCTGGCTTTACATACCCTGTGCGTTTCAGGAAGATTGGTGAACTATTGAGGGCTGGATGGGAGTTTAAAGCAGAAAAGTGGGGAAGCATGTCTGTCTCAATCTAATCAGGCACACTTCCAGGTTGGCGACCCCTTTTTTGTGCACTTATAGCGCTAAAGGGGAAGCCTCCCCATGCAATCAATTAGTAGGATTGCATTCCCCTATCCAGCCCATTGATGGAATGGCCTTTCTTTTTTCAAAAGACCATTCCATCAATTTTTAATTAATTTTTTAAAATCCCCATGTTTCCCTACGGGAAATCTGATAAGCTAACGCATGCGTGTCAGCATCAGATTCCCCGGAGGGAGGGGGGAGAAACAGGGAGAGCGCGGCCGGCGCTCATCCCCGACGGATAAGGTAAGTGGGGTGAGGGGGCTTCCCTGGAGCTGCCGCTGCAGTTCGTGCAGTGGCAGGCCCAGGCGTAGCGGGGGGGAAACCGGGGGGGGGGCGACTTACCTGGTCAGTCAGTGCAGGCCCGGGTTTCAATTGAGCCCCCGGCTTCACCCAGAAGCAAGGCCGCAATTGTGGCCTTGCTTTCGGGTGAAGCCGGGCGCTCAATTGAAACCCGGGCCTGCCGCCGACGGACAAGGTGAGTGAAGTCTGTGGGGGGGGGGGGTTGGGCTTGCCTGGGGCTGTCAGTGCCGCCGCAGTTTGTGCTGCAGCAGCGACGGGCCCAGGCCAGAGGGGTTGGCCTAGCTTCTGGTGAAGCCGGGGGCTTGAGTTAAACCCGGGCAGGCTGGAGGACAAGGAGGGAAGTGACATTGTGGGGGGGGTTGGGGTTGGGTGGGGGGAGTGTGGGGGTTGTCTGGGGCTGCCACTGCGGCAGGCCCAGGCCTGGGGGGGGGAGCGGAGACTTACCTCCTCCTCCGCTGGCCGTCACAGGATTTAATTTAGTGCCTGGCTTCAACCGGAAGTTAAGGCCAAGGCCTTAACTTCCAGTTGAAGCCAGGCGCTAAATTTAATCCTGCGATGGCTGGCAGAGAGGAAGGTAAGTGATGTGGGTGGGTGGGTGGGGGCTTCCATGGCTCCCACCACTGCCGCCGTAGTTCCTGCGGCGCCAGCGGCGGTAGGCTGAGGCGGGCTGGGGCTGGGGGTGGGGCTTCCTGGCTCCCGCAGCTGCCGCCGTAGTCTCTGCGGCGGCAGACCGAGGCTGGCTGCGGGGGTTGGGGGGCTCACTTACCTCCTGCCGGGCACCGCCTGCTGGACAGGAGCCCTGTCCTCCTTTGAATATGGTCACCCTAGCCATATGGAAAGGAGGACAGGGCTCCTGTACCTTTAAAGTTGCATAGAAAAGGGAATTTCAGCAGGTGTCACTTGTATGCATGCAGCACTTGGTGAAATTCTCTCTTCAACACAACAATTAAAGTCACAGGAGCCTTGCCTCTTTTGTATCTGGTCAAGAGGGCAGGGCTCCTGCAGCTTTATATGTTGTGATGAAGAGGAAATTTAACCAGGTGCTACATGCATACAAATGACACCTGCTGAAATGCCCTTTTCTATCCAACTGTTAAAGATACAAGAGCCCTGTCCTCCTTTTCATATGGCTAGGGTGACCATATTCAAAGGAGGACAGGGCTCCTGTATCTTTAACACTTGTATAGAAAAGGGAATTTCAGCAGGTGTCATTTGTAGGTATGCAGCACCTGGTGAAATTCCCTCTTCATCACAACAGTTAAATCTGCAGGAGTATCTTTAAAACTGTATCTTTAAAACTGTTAAAGATACAGGAGCCGTGTCCTCCTTTTCATATGGGCTGGTGACTCTGATGTTAGTGGGGCTATGAATTTCATATGATCACCCTACCGGACTGGCAGCCTGTTTTTGGAGCAGGTTGTGGCTTCTTCTTCTTCTTCTTCTTCTTCTTCTTCTTCTTCTTCTTATTATTATTATTATTATTATTATTACTATAGCACCATCAATGTACAATGTACATTGTACAATGTACAATTAGTATTTGGTCTTGCTGGCATTCAGGGGCAACCCAGCTGGCAACCCAGAGGTCGTGTTGGTAGAGCAGCTGAAGTAGGGTGACCATATGAAAAGGAGGACAGGGCTGCTGTATCTTTAACAGTTGCATAGAAAAAGGAATTTCAGCAGGTGTCATTTGTATATATGGAGAACCTGGTGAGATTCCCTCTTCATCGCTACAGTTAAAGCTGCAGGAGCTATACTAGAGTGACCAAATTTAAAAGAGGGCAGGGCACCTGCACCTTTAACTGTTGTGATGAAGAGGGAATTTCACTAGGTTCTCCATATATATAAATGACACCTGCTGAAATTCCCTTTTCAATACAACTGTTAAAGATACAGGAGCCGTGTCCTCCTTTTCATATGGCCACCGGGTGGGGCTGGTGACTTTGATGTTAGTGGGGATATGAATCCGTGCCAAGTTTCAGTTATAGCCAGCCAGAACTCCAAAGGAGCTCTCCAAGTTGTGGATCCCCATCCCCAAAATAGGTGCAGCACTTTGAAAAGCTCCTTTAAAGTTCTGGCTGAAACCCAGAGCGGATTCACCACCCCACTGACATCAGAGTCACAAGCCGCTGCTGGATTTAGCATGTCTCGCTCCTGTAGAGTGACCATATGAAAAGGAGGACAGGGCTCCTGTATGTTTAACAGTTGCATAGAAAAGGGAATTTCAGCAGGTGTCATCTGTATGCATGCAGAACCTGGTGAAATTCCCTCTTCATCACAACAGTGAAAGCCGCAGGAGCTATACTAGAGTGATCAGATATAAAAGAGGTCAGGGCTCCTGCAGCTTTAACTGTTGTGATGAAGGGGGAATTTCACCAGGTTCTGCATTCATACAGATGACATCTGCTGAAATTCCCTTTTCTGTGCAACTGTTAAACATACAGGAGCCCTGTCCTCCTTTTCATATGGTCACCCTAGCCATATGGAAAGGAGGACAGGGCTCCTGTATCTTTAACAGTTGCATAGAAAATGGAATTTCAGCAGGTTTCATTTGTATGTATGTAGCACCTAGTGAAATTTCCTCTTCACCCTGGCCTGCCGGGTTGGGGAAGGGCTGGTCTAAACAAAAAAAAGAAGTAGGTGGCTCTAAGTTGTTCGTCATCAGTTTTCCACAACCCCACAGTCACCTCTGCATATCCTATTCTCCATCCTGTCCTCATGGTTTATCTGCTTTGGCAGAATGAGAATTTCACTGGTACTTTCTGCCTCCTTAGGGAGGATGTGGCGTTAAGGCTGGTGAGCCTTAACTCCCAATTTCCCCACTTTTTGGTGATTGGTGGAAAAGTGTACGTCCTTAACGTTGTTTTATAAACCGTAGGTTTTTTGTTTATTGAATATCTTTATGCATGAACTATAGTATCAAGGAAGCACAGTTCTCACTAGGTATGGTCCTGCTCCAGGTGCCTACTCAGAGGGAAGCTCGGAGGTCAGCAACAAGGTAGAGGGCCTTTTCTGTGGTGGCCCCCCAATTGTGGAACAATCTCCCCGATGACGCCAGCTTGGTGTCAACATTATTATTTTTTGGATGCCAGTTAAGACTTCCCTTTTATCCCAGGCATTCAACAGCATATGTTGAGTTTTTAACTGACTCCAAAACTAGCTTTGGCCTGGCTGAGTGTTTTAAAAAAATATGTTTTAAATGTTAGCTGGTTTTATGTTTTTAAATTTTGTATATTGATTTTTAATGTTTAGTCTTTTTATCTAATCTTTTTAATTTTTGAAAATCCCCCAGATTGCTTCGGCTATTGGGCAGTATATAAATGAAATAAATAAATAAATAAATAAATAAATAAATAGTACATTACCCTTGGAAGGTTTCATCTACAGCTGTGCACAAGTGGCCTCTCAAATTCTCCACCCTATTTGTGGGTAGAGAAATTGGGAGTGAGGGGGAGAATTTCACTGGATTTCTCCAAGAGGAGGAGAATTTCTCCAACAATTTCTCTCAAGTAGGCATCACCATTGGCAAGGGTTGTAGAACAGCTTCTTCCTTTTTTCCCTAAGTATTTTTGGTGTGTGTCTGTGTGTGTGTTTGCACTGCCACTGCAAATAGCAACAGTGTCAATTGTGTTGGCAGCCTAGCACCCATTTTCAATACTCCACAATGCCCCATATACTTAGCATCACTCCGTGACATTGAGAGGAGGGAATGCAGCCACCACAAAAAATAACGGTAAAGAAAATGTGGAGAAAATACTGAGAAGTGTCCTCTAATTTCTAGGAGGTAAGAAAAGAAAAATCTCAGGAATTCCCAGAAAGTTTTCTTTCCCCATGAAAGGGGCTTCCATTTTTCTGCCTCATTCTCAGTGGAGTTTATAATTTATTTTTAATGTATGTAGGTGGTGTTTTTGACCTTATCTAATCACTGTAAGGTGGCTGAGGGGACTGTCTATATTGTTCTTTCTATTACACATCTCCCCATTTCTGTACAGTCTCCCAGGCTGACTGCACTTCCTGACCTGAAAAGGCCCTAGGGGAGGAATAAATTCATGAAGTCTTTCCCTGGGCAGAAATTGCAGGAAGCCAAGGAGGCTACAGGCGGTCAGAGATATGATTGTACAATGAAAGACAGGACACTCACACACACGCCTCAGTCATCTCAAATTCCTTCTCCTTTGAATTTCTTTTTGAAAGCAATTTCTTTTCTGTCAAATTGAATGAGAATGGTTCAAATTCTCACAGGAGAAATTTTCAGCACAATACTAGTTTCATCTAGTGTATCCAAACTATTGTCAGTAGTGTTGGAAGAGAGGAGAACAGACTGGTTCATTCTTTCAGTTTTAGTGGGAAATGTTCAATACAATGGGAGTTCTGGAATATGGTTGCTGATTATTGTCAGGAATTTCTCCACATTAGACAACTGGTAACTCCTAAAGCTATATTGCTCATCAACTCAGTGACCCTGGATTTCTGCATAAAGACCTTCTTGAGTATTTGTATACAGTAGATAATCATGTATAGTACATAACTGTCTCCAAGCAACCATCCAAAGCAACAGCAGAGGACTGAAAACATTTGAGAGACAATGGTTATGCCCAAACTTACTTTAGCAAGTGCAGCAAACAAGGCATTCTAATGGGGTGGGAAGAGAGCTATTATGAAGTAATGATTTTTATTTATCAAAGCCCTTCAAACTTCTGTTCAAATTCCAATCAAGTACAGATGTGTATTTCCCCCCTGACTATTACACACACACATACACACACTACAATATGTGAAAGTGCAGAAATATATTAATTTCTTCTCTACAGTCAACTAACCTGCATTATATGCAAGTCACTCTGCTGAAGTTAGGAGTCAAATTGAACTTCACCCCTTTCTTAGGCTACACTTCAGTGTAAGAAAGGGGAGGCCACCGTGTGTCACCCCTCCCAGGTGCCCTCCCAGGCCACCGTGTCACCCCTACCAGGTACAACTCAAAGTAGGTGAGACAGGAAGGTCCCCAAAGGCAAGATGTATCCAAACTCAAAAGCTACATAGCCGTCAAAGAGCTGGACTCTGAACTTGCCAATCACTGAAATGGTGCCAGTGAGTGCTCACCAGACTTATTATCTTAATATCCTAAAATTCCCACACAACCCTATCAACTGCAAACCAATGTATTTACTCACCCACTACTAAATACATAATTCCAGTATGAAATCTATGAAAACCTGTATGCAAGTGCCAATCAGTGGCAGGTAAAAATTTTACTCAGCCCTCTCAAAAGGAGTGACTGGCTAATCTCATACTGGTTGTAGGGAGGGAGGGAGGTGGGAAGCAAATGAGTTTTGGGTGGTTATAGGGCTCGCCCCACCCCTGCTTCAGTGTCTCTTCCACTGTCTCTTCCTCCTTCTCACCTGCGAATGACACCTCAGGCCCAAGATTTCTCAGCAGGGCAAGAAGTGGGCTTCCTAACTGCCCAGAGTTATTGCTAACAGCTCTAAAAGCATAATATGTTTGCAATGTTATCCTCTGCCCCCTGGTTTGGTTTTTGTTTTAGGAAAACATCTGCAGTCCTCCCTCATCTGAATTGGGACTGTGGTTCACGGGGAGGTAGGTTGACCTTCCCATGCAGTCTTATGCCTCTTCAAGCTGCTGTTTATCCCCTCTTCCCAAGTGCTATTTAGCGTTAGGAGAAGTTTTGGTAGGAAAATGGCATGAGGGAAGACAGATAACTTCCTCTTTCTGTGTGCTTTGGTCCTGATGTATGTATATCCCACAGACACATATTATTGTTTGTTCTAAAGACACCCCCCATAGAGTCTTGGAGGAGTGATTGTCATGTGGTAAATATCTAATCTATTGAAGGCCTACAGCTGTACCATGGAAGGAGCAAGTCCTCACAGTTAGACTACAAAAAAGTCCCCCTTGCAAGAAAAAGTTGGTTGCCCGTTTAATCCAGATTTGTTTTCTAGAGTCAGGGGATGCCTTATGCTCTCCAAGACCCTCTCTCTTCATCACAAATTCCATGTCCTTTCAGATGTTTTGGATGGGCCAAGAATTAGATTTCTGATTTAGTTTAAGTGCATTTATGCCTTCAATTTTGTTCGGAGCAACAGAATGCCAGCTCTATAGCTATCATTAGTCATACACAGTTCTATAATGATAGCAGAAGATACTCTGCCAATGACATCTCTGCCTTCCCATCTAGTCTAATTGTTACAATTTGCAGGGATTTTGTATACTGTATGCTAGCCTCTTCACTGATGTCCCATTTGTGGGACAGCCAATATTTAGCACCATCTGACTTTCTGTTTGACCATTACTAGTGTACCACAGTTATCTCACTCTGAAACCCCAAATATCTGGTTTGGATACAAACCTTTTGATACAAACGTAGTACAGAAAAGTTCTGTTAAATTGATATACCTATATGGCCTGCAGAGGAGTGTATTCTTCAAAAAAAAAAAAATCCAAGCAATTAATTGAAGGGTAGAGGCTAAGAAATGACTGTGATTACAAATTCACTTGATTAACAAGTTGGGTGAGGGAAGTGTTGACCAAAGTGCAGTGGTAATAGAAATTCATTAATTCACAAACTGCCCAATATAAACACACTGTATATGACCCAGACCAAGGAATGCTTTTCAAATGATTTCAGTGTGAGCCATTTTAAACAGATAGTTTTACTGTTGACATCAATAGGACCTAAAAGTGATGAATTAAATAAAAAAATATTTTGAATTCAATTTTAATATATGGGCAAGAAAAACAAGAATAAACGTAACAATATGCACAATCAGACATGTACTCCACATATTGTACAAAATGAATCATGGTGTCTGAGTTTTCTTCTTACACCAGTTAGATAATTTATATTGACCCCATGCAGAAGAAACCTTAAACCATGGCTTTAACCAAGGTGGTTAAGCCAGAAAGTCAGGCTGTGTCCAGAAGACGCCTTTAAACCACAGATTTAACCATGGTGAATAAAGCAAAAGGCCTTATTCGCTGTAGGTGTCTTCTGAATAGGCCCAGTGAAAGACTTGGAATGTTTGTTCACTGGATGCTTGACCTGGCAAATAAAGAACCCACATACAGTTGCTGAGATGCCTGCAAAGGAAGAAGCCTTTGCTTTGTGTGTTCAGATGCATTGCTGTGATACTTTAGCGTCAAACTAGATGTCATGATGATGGCATAACATGTGTCAGGATGTAGCTCATGACAATTTCCTATAAAGCAGTGTGCAGTGTATGGGCAATTTAAAATGCAGCAAGGGAAGATGAGAAGGGAATGCTGAGCTTTTCACCTTCCTATACTCACTCCCCCAAAATGCACTATACTACAGTTGTTTATCGTCCATTGGGGGTTATCAACACTCAGAAGCTCACCAGGAAAAGAAAAATAGCCTAAGAAGAAAGTTTTAAAGAGAAATCTAGGGCAGAAAAAAAGCTTTATTTATTACATTTCTATCCCACCTTCTACCATCATGGAACTCAAGATTGCTGCATGTGGTTCCAGGTAGTCTCTCTTCCAAGCACTAATCAGACCCAGACATGCTTAGTTTCAGCAAGGTGGCTGTCCCTTGTGGCTTCAGACCATGTCCTGGGTTCAATATACCTTTGCTGCATTTTAAATTTGATTGGGGTTAATTAGCACGTAAGTGTACAAAATCCCCTTTATCATGTGGCAACGCATTAGAGCTGACTAGGGAGGGGAGGGGAATTTGTTTGGTTTGCATTTTAGAATTAATTGATCTTATTCCAACTTCCTGCACTAATCAAATGAAGCAGAATCCAATTATCCTTCAGAATATGCACTCCTCCAAATTTTGCAATACAGTTCTCTGATCAAACACTGTGTACAAAAAAGTGTACATTTGGGGGGAAATAGCATAAGAAGTGCATATATTAGGTAAAACTGCTTGCACAGATTAGAGAGTAATGAATACAAAAATATACACACACAAAAAAACCATTCACAAACTGATGCGGAAATAGGATTTTGTGTTTGAAATGATGAGAATATTATAGACAGTGGAATACACAAATTGCTCCATCTCTACAACCAACCACTTGGTAAACTGCTGTCTCTTTTGACCCCCAGTTGTCCTTCTGCCTGGTATGATGAACTAGAGTGATTCTTGACTCCTAGGGCCTTGCTAGATGGAGGTTTAGCCCGGTGCTTGCCCTGGGCTCACCCCTGTGCATCCAGATGATGCACAGGGGATCCTGGGGTCAGGCAGGGGTGAAACCGCCCTGGACGCGGGGTAAGTGAAACCCCATTTAGCCTGGTTTTTCCTGTGGTCTTGGGCTCAGCCTGAGACTGCGGGTGTGTAGCCCATTCCGCTGCTGTTCCCAGCTACCGCACTTACACATGAGTAGCCAGGAACAGCGGTGGATGGGCCGCCACGCTACCACCACTGCCGATGTCCCCCGGCCTGGGGGACATCGGCGGCGGCCATCACAGGCCGGGGGACATTGGCGGCGGCCATCACAGGCCGGGGGACATCAGCAGCGGCGGAATCGGCAGCTGGCAACATCATAGGGGGTGCGATCAGCAGCCCGGAGACATGGGGGTGCAGGAATCAGTGGCCGGCGATATGGGGGGGGGCGGGAATCAGTGCCAGGGGGGAATGGGAAATTGCAGGAAGATTTGCGGCCAGGGTGGGGAACTTGGGGGCAGGGGGGCCTAGGAAACTCTATTTAAAAAAAAAAAAAACCTTACCTTTCCAGTGGTGCACTCCTGCACACACGACCCCTTTAACAAAAACAACAACAACAACAAAATGGTGGATGTGACGGGGCTTCGTCGCGTCTCATGTGTAGATAGGCGTGACGGCCCGTGCTAATTGTAGCACGGCCTTGCCATGACTGAAGCACCGATTTTCAGGTAGGTCTAGCAAGGCCCTAAATTGATCCATTTTCACATGGGTGTATCCTCCACAGCATACAGCTATGTGAAAGCAGATAAAACCTCAGACTGGAGTCAGGCATTTCAGTGTAACTCACACATATATATATTTCTTTAAGAATTATGGACTAAAGGTGTTTCTGCACGTGGCCAGTAGTGAACTTAAAAGTCAAGCAGCCTTATGGGCAGAGCATAAGGAATAAAAAAGGAAAGTAGACCCCACCCTTAGTGCAGTTAGGAGTTGGTGGCTAAATAAGAAGGTGTGCCTAGCTGTTCTTTTCTCTGGCCTCATTCAGACAACCCACTAAACCATGCAGCTTAACCACAAAATGGTTAACAGAATGCCTTAACCTTAATGCATTCCATTAACCCTTTTGTGGTTAAGCAGCATGCTTTAGCACATTATTTGAGCGGGGTCTATAAGGCCTTAACCAGCAGAAGTCAGTTGGTAATTAGAACCTTCTCAAGGTTAGAAGTAAATGTATTGAAGGTTTTATCTCATGAAGGTCTTGAAATGTTATTTTCTGTATGTAAACTACCAATAAAACCACACAGCATAAAAACAATATATAATGGTCAGCATCAGATTCTAAAAAGGGAAGGCCTGCCAGAATAATAGAGCCTTAATGCCTGTTTAAAGACATTCAAAGAAGTCCGCAGGTGCATGCGACACCACCACCTCACGCACAAGGCTTTGACGCACACACCTCCCTCAGGCTAAGCACCACCACTTAAATGCCTGAGGAAGGGGTAAAAAGAAACCCATAACTTTTCCCTTATAGCAGAGGGAAAAGGTAAGGAGATTTGGAAAGGCTTTTCTGTGAATATAGCATGCTGAAGGTTTAATGTAATGTGTTTATTTATGAACCAATAGAGCAGGAGACGCAGACAAACTGACACGTGGTTTTATGGTAGCAAAATAAAGAAAATGTTTATTGTCGTTTACAGTTCTTAGTTCCTTCAAATTCTATTCAAATTCTGCCTATTCTTAAGAATACTGGTAGTATCTAATACTGGTAGTATCTAATAACAACAATCCTTAGTTCCTATGATCTTATTTTCACTCACTCCTGACAAGAAATCACACAGCTAAAAACATCTACCTTCCAAACCCAATCACCAAGTGAACACCTCAAACCTCTCAGCTCCCCAATATATAGACTCCACCCCCCTTTCCACAGCATCACCAGCCACACCCACTCAGTCCAACATTCCATACTCTCTAAACATACTCAACCAGACATACCTAAGGGAATATAAATGTGGGTAATGCCACAGTGCATTTCAACCAGCAGATCATTCTACAGCTGCGGGGCGGAAAAAGTAATATGGTTGATTTGGGACTGCTGTTGATTGTTTGGGAGGTTCAACTGGTATGGCATGTGGAGGCTTGCCTTGTAACCTTTGGCCTGGTTTTCAAAGTTCAAATGCTTCATTTCCGGCACCAAGCATAACATCCAGTGCAAAGTTGTGCACATTACCTTGCAAAACACTGACACCCATGCTCCTTGAATTGGCTTAGTTTGTTGTGAAATGAGCAGAGCTGAAACAGTCACTGCTGATCAAATTTTAAATGTGGTGAGCCAGATTTAGAACTAGACCAAGCAGATGGGATCCTAATGAACTGGTAGTGAGTTATTTTATAAATAACTAGAATTGGTCTCAGATGTCCAATATCATTTGTATTTAAATATCTGGGCCATAGACAAAAAGACTTCTATTGCTTTCAGACCTCTGGATCGAACCTTCAAGCTCCATTCTTTTTGCCCTTTCTACAAGTCATTGGAAAATTTATTTCAGGGGAAAAAAAATCAGTGACTGGGATGAAAATGCAACTGACAGCCTCACAATAACCAAGAAAGCAATTCTCTATCTCACAGAAGCAGGCTAAAAAAATGTAAGTGTGAACTAGCTATATATTGGTAAGAAATGCCACTGCATAGTGCTTTTCATAGATTTTATATAAAAGTTATTGAAAGATCGTTTGACTTAGTATGTGTATTCTTTTTATTTTCTTCCCCCCTGCAACTCAATTGCTAATGAAAAGCTTGATCTCTCTGACTGCATTCAACTTCTGTTTAAAAGAGTAAGCCTTGTATTGTCGTGATTACAGTGTGCCCTGAAGTGACCTGCTTGTTGTTGTTGTTTTTGGCGGGGGGGTTGTGTATTGGGGAGGGGGGTATATTCAACAGGCTGATCCCAAGTGTGATGAAAGCCTTGTCAATAGCTGTGAAATGCTGTAAAGTCTCAAGACTTTGAACTCTTCTGTACAACATTGTGAAGTGACACGTTAAAACTAGGGATATTGCATGCGCCTGACCGGGTCCTGGAGTCTGATGAAAATTATGCAAAGGCCCCATTTACACAAGAGTAAAGGTGCAATAGGGGAAATGTGCAATTAATGGAGTCTCTAGAAATTGCACATCTCACCGATTGCATAAATGGCGGCAGTAAAGGCCCCATTTACGCAGCGGGGGAATTACGTAATTTCCAGAGCCTCCATTGTTGGGCACAATGGAGGCTCCAGAATAGGATGGCTGGCTGCTGGGGACTCATTGGATGTTCACTGAGCTGCTGAAGAAGTTTGCCCAGTGTGCAAGGAGGGACTAACTGCAGTGGCAGGGCAAGCGTTCCATGAGTTAGTTCGCCCATCCCTACTTTTGAACATAGTGAAAAGTAAGTTTGACCACACTGGGGAAGTCTGGCACAGAACTCTCTAAAGCAGGGACATCAGACTCTTAGAAATCTCATTCAGAGTGCCAAATTCCCTTATTACTAAATGCCCAGGAGCTGGAATTTAACTGGGAACTCACCAGTTTTCATGAGGAAGAAGCTAACACAGCAATAAGCTACTAGTAGACTTCCACTTGTTTTATACTATAGCTCCCATCAGCTCTAACCAGCATAGCCGATGGTGAAGGATTATGGGAATTGCAGGCCAAAACATCTGGTGGGCCAGAAGATGGATACCCCAATGTCTAAAAATAAATAAATAAATAAATAAATATGCCTTGCAATCTATTCCCAAAGTGCAACTCTTCCATATATTGTCACCTCATATCCTTTTACCACCATCAATTTTCTCCACTCATCCTAGACCTGATTGCCCATTGCAGGTCTGAAATCTCCACTATCTATGCCCTCTTCTCACAGACTATCGCTTACTGCCTTACAGTCCTCCTGCCACATGCCAAATCTACCCTACCACACCACTACTCATTCTACCACATCTCCTTCCCCACCAGCCTTGACTACCACCCATTCCACACCTTTCTGCTTTGCCGCAGACATGGGCGCATTGCGATTTCATGCTCCACTCTACTCTGCTGCAATGAAGTATGCTTTACGACAGTAGCAGCCATTGGTAATTTAGCCCCTTTGCCCAAATAAGCATATCAACATCCTACCTCTGAAAATGGCACTGTCGTTTCTATGGAGTGTGGTTGGAATGCTGCAGATTACGTTGGAAATTCCAAAGCTCTGATAAGGCTGTTTTGTTGCCTATTACAATGGCACTGACATGTTCCATTTTTGAAAATAAACAGACATGGCCCCATACTCAAGAACATCTGGGAGAGTGGGATACAAACATAATGAATGATAAGCAAGTATTGGCAACAAAATAAATCATGGGTAAATTACTTACCAGGAAAAGGCTATATTTTTGCCTAAATGATCCACAAATTTAACATGTAGCTTTTCTATTCTAAGTTCTAGGAAATAAGAAAGGCTACATGAGTGTGCAGTGAAGATCCAGGCTAATTCAGTAAATTGGTGGAATATGAGGAAATTCCATCTGATCTCAGTTAGGATTTCCCAAGGACATAATTGTGGGACTGGTGGAGTTCTCATTCTTCTTCACCAGAAAATGTGTTTCCTTCAGTAAAATTCGAATCATTTTTAATCCTACTTCCGCCTTAGTCATGGTAACTTACTGTGAAGAGCAAAATAAACAACCAGGTCTGAAACACCTGTTTCTGTTGTTGGTCTTCTTTAAATATATTTCTTTTAAAGGCTCAATAATTGTGCTGGTAAACATTCTTTTCTCTTGTACTGTGGTATAATCAGAAAATTATGGAAAATGAATCCTAACAGATTGTTTCTCTTGTTCTAGTTCAGTGAACAATACTAAAATTGCAAAGGATGCCTTGCAATTTGCTACTTACCGAATTGCATTTGGGCACATTAATATTTCTTCAAACAGAGCCAAAAGTTCAATTACCAAAGCACTTATCCACTGGAGTATTGACTGTGATGAGAGATTATTTATGAATGCAGATGATGATGATGATGATGATGATGACGATGATGATGAAGATGAAGATGAAGATGATGATGATGATGGTGATGGTGATGTCCTTGAGGCAACAATAGTAATGGAGTAGAAATAGAAAAAATACTGATGCCCAAACTTGGGTATATTTCCTGCTATTAAAACACAGGTTGAAAAATTGGTTTGTAAGCTTCTTCAAATTTCGCCTGTTAAATGTGTAAGATGTAAGACTTAATTTCAAACCTCAGTTAGAGTCATTCTTCTTTTCATTTGCCTCATTTCCCCCTTGTTCATTTGAAAAGGAAAAGTGTGCATTTTTCAGAAGTACACACTTTCCCTCTCTTACTAAAGTGTGAAAATGTGGTATGTGTTTTTCAAGTGTGCATTTTTTTAAACTGCAAAAATAAAATAAAATCAAGAGTACAATTCCTGAACACCAATAGAATTTTGACAATTTGTAATGATTTTCAGTGAACATGCATTCCTGGGATTGAGGACAGGGCATTTTTGAGTGATTTGTGAACAGAAAATAAATTGTAGTACATCGTTACCCAGTCTCTGTACCCTGTGAAGACTTTAATTTAAAAAGATTGCACTTTTTCTGTGTGATTGATATAAAACTTCTATAAGCTATAGACCAATTCACATGTTGCCACAGCAGTGAAAGTGTGTGTGTTTTCTTCCCACACTGTTCCAGTAACCTTTAGTTGAGGAAATTGTGTGTATGAGGATATTTGTTCCTTCCCACATAAACTGGGATCTCCATTTGGGGCAATGTTGTTTGGGAAGGAATCACACAACTGGACGTACCTATTAAAGATGGGCCCCTATCATATTCAAATAACATAGGAAGAGACACAGAGAGATGGTTCTTACGTAACTGGAATCCATATGAATTGATCTACTTCAGAATATATGTGTGAGGAGCTTAGGGTAAGCACATTAATAAGACTTGTTCTTCGAAAAAAGCCAAAATGTCTCAGAAGACTTTTTTTTTCTGAGAAAAGTACTGAGATTCTTTTTCTTTTTCTCATCCTGTCCCACAGAAAGAAACCCATTTTGCAGTGTGTGTGGAGGCCACCATTTTTACTCTAAATGCCTTGGATTGATGCTAAGCCTGAGGCATTTTGGAGGTTGAACAGGTTGCCATTTTGTGTAAGAATGGCAGCTTGTATCTTTTCTAGAACAGTAATGTTTATTTATTAATTATTACATTTCTTTGTGAACTGCCCAGAGAGCTCCGACTATTGGGCGGTATAGAAATGTAGTAAATAAATAAATAAATAAATAAATAAACAGTAATGTTGCATAGGATGCACCATAAAAGGTGATCTATGAAACATTACAGGTATGAATTGGCCATTATTGTTGTGGGAAAAGGTATGAGCCACACTTCTTATGCAAAATGGCAGCTCAGGGAAGGAGTGGGTAGTGGCCAGACACTCGTGAACCCTGTGGTGCTCATGGTCAGGTCTGGTGAGTGCCACACAGTCCCATATCAGACACCTGTGACATCCCTACCTCTGAGTGCCCACCAAATCCTAATTCACTGCAGTTCCCTAACATCCTTGCCATTTCCTATCAGCATATTTAACCAAGCCCAAAACATTAACACAAAATGAATCAAAGGGCAGAGTAGGTGGAAAAACCCTGTATACAAAGCCAATCTGTGATCAGGTAAAAAATCCCACTTGGCCCGCCCAAATGGAGTGACCAGAAAAACCTGCACAGCTTGGGGAAGGGTGGGCCAGAGCCAAAATTGGAAAGAGGCAGAGTTTAGGGCAGATCCAGTTTTTAAGGACTCAACCTCCAACCCAATGATACTGCACACTCACAGCATGCTGCCTCATCTTCCCTTCCCACCTGCAAATTCTGACCCCACCAAGGCTGACCATATCCCCCAGAAAAGACCGGATTGACCCAGTTCTTGTGATCAAAACCGGGGCTCCAGGTGGAGGTTTACTCACTAGAGTAAATCTCTGGAGAAATGTCATGAACCGGTGTGTCTTCCTTGCGCTGTTTCCTGTGCTATCTCCTCAGCTGGTTCAGGAGACAGCATGGGACACAGTGCAAGGAAGACATTCTGGTCCCAGAAGTCAGCTTCGCTTCTTTTCTCGGAAGTCTCAAGTCTCATGAAGAAGTGAAAGAGAAGAAGTGAAGGTGACTTCCAGGACTTGTGTGTCTTCCCCTCCACTATAATGGCAGTGGGCAGGGAGAGAAATGCAATTTCCCCAGCCTTGGGGAAATCATGTATTTTCTTCCACTCTGGTAATGGTGGCTGCCATTACTGCAGCAGGGGAAAAGATAAAGGGTCTGCGTATGTCAGGATGGAAGTGAGTTCTGCCCAGAACTGTGTCTCATTTGCCCAGTGCTGGGGCAAAAATCCACCTGAAGTGTCCATTGGGGTCCAGGAGAACTGGACGTGGGAGGCAGCCACTGCCCTTGTGGGCCCTGGTGGATTTTGGCCCCATTGTTAGATTATACTGACTATTTCACCATAACATAATGACCATATTGTCATATTGGACTTATCTCCCCATATTTTGATATGATCAGGCATTAGACATACTAGCTAGCATAATGTTTCATGCTGGACACCTTTTTGACAGTTTTCTTATGATAAAGTCAATTTACATTTGAATGCCATTGAAGAATTACATGAAAAACAAAGAGGTCACCATTTTTTTCAGGCCCACTTCATCGGTTCTAGATTTTGGATATATAACATCAAATACCATCTTGAACAAAGTGCAAGTGGAATAATTATGGGTGGAGACTGTATAGAGTTAGGACTTGTCTACTGGAGGATATCTTCAGAAATCTTTCTACAACAGGGCTTCCAACCCCACTTTTGTTCTGGTGACCATGCCTCAGGACTAGCCTGAATGTAAGCTCTCCTCTTAGAATAATCTGCTATTGCATTCCCATCTTCCTCCCTGCTTTCTATGCTTATCCCAAAACTTTCCTTTTCCATCCCAATAGACCCCCCTATTTACTCAATCTGAATCTCCTCAACTTGTCACTCCATCAAATCCTTCCTACTGCAAGCTGTTCAGCAAGTGTGTGCCCACAGCCTAGTTTTCAGCTCTGGAGCTATCCTTTGCAAGGACACAGCTAATTTCCCCACAATTCAAATTCTCGTCACATGCTAATATGATTTATTGATCTCTATAGGTATGTTGAAATTGTTCTAATGTGTTTTCTTCCCACAAAGGAATGTGCACAGTTTAATTTCTTGCATGTTAATAATAAATATTCCCCATTGTTTGAAAAAGCTTGTGTGCTTGTGGATTGTTTTGCCATAGACACATTGTTGTTGTTGTTGCTGTTGTTGTTGTTTAAAAAAGAGAATGTTTGTATCAGCCTTAGAAAAAATGGCAAAAAACCCTTGGGGTAGTTGAGAAAGATGTTGTGCTACTGCCTTTGCTAAGGGTGATCCCTATCCCCAGGATACTCTTGGAGAATACCTGGAGAAATTCAGTGAATTTGTTCCCTCAATTCCTCTGCCCAGAAAGAGAGAGAAAAATATCAAGAAAGCTCTAGTTCTTCCCATTATTAATTTGTATAGTGCTTTAAAATGCTATATAGAGAATTTAAAAATAATCCTTCCAGAAGTCTTATAATTTAGCTATCAACACAAGAGACAGAAGGGTGGGAGGGCCAACAGTGGGATTAATTTTAAACATGCAACTATAACATCCCATTTCTAAAAGGTAGCACCTTCATAAAAGTGGACCACATTTCTTAAAAGTCAATTAAAAATGGGGGTTTTATGGGAAGAGGCTGTGGGGGAATGAGGATTGGTCAAAATAGATCAGAGAACTTATGAACGAAAAGTAAGAGGAAAAGATGGAGGCTTTTAAAGTAACAAAGAGGAGGTGGCTCTACCATCAGGGAAAGTATTCAAAATGTCGCAAGAAGTATAAAGGGTTGGGGGAGTAATTAAGAAAGAAAACAGATGGCAAAAAGGAACAGTAAGCAATAAGAGCAGAAAAACAATAGGAGGCAGTGATCTAGTTATTTATTATATTTATATTGTACTGTTTCCTCCGAAAACTTCAAGGCAGCTTCTGTGATACGTTTGACCATTTAATCCTGTGAAGAAGTCTTTGTGCCTCAGCCCAGCCAATGTCAAACTACACATTACCTTTAATATTTAGCATTCACTTGTGTCTGTTCCTTTTTTCCTACTCAAAAGTAAGCATGGGAGAAGTGATATGGATCAGGACTCGTGTGTGTGTATGTGTGTGTGTGTGTGTGTGTGTGTTGCGGGGAGCTTTAACACTTTGCTCTCATTATTGGCCTGGTTTAATATGATACCATATAAGTGTGCTGATCAGGGACCCACAGATGCAATTTGCATGGAAAAAATGTTTCCACTGAAGTGAATGGGAGTGGGGTTTTTTTCTTATGCAAATTGCAGGTGTGGGTCCCTGATCAGCACACTTTGTTTCTGGGGTGCTCTGGTATAAGGATTTTAATTTTTGTTTGAGGATTGCATTTTAAAAATGTTGTGTAAGCTGCATTTTGAGAGTTTTGCTCCAAAAGATGGCCTAAATATATTTAAATAAATAAATAAAAGATGAACTGACTTGCTGAAGATTATGGCATATTTTCACATGGAAAATTTAGGACTAAAAGTTTAGTTTTCAGAAACCTGAGCATTCAGTTTAAGCCAGAGATGAGTGTTGCCTATGGATTACTATTTGCATTCAGCACAGGCTAAATAAGTATCCCAGAGGTCTTTGACATTGCAAATTCTCTAGCATTAACCTGCTGTATTATCTATGCAGCACCATAATTGAAGGCTTGGTTTTTCCATGGATTACGTCTTGTTATTCATTTTAATCCTTGGATTTAAGATGTCTAAAAAAAGGATTTGTATGTTTGTATGTTTGCATTCGTGTGATATATCTGTATATGTCCCAGAGAAATCTCAATCCATTCCCAGGTGAAGCTACCTGCTTCATACATTTTAAAGTGAGTAGTACTTAAAGAGCTTATAATGAGACTGAAGAAAGTCATGAGTTAAGGTTTTAGATCTCATTGTTAGTCAATGTTAGACAACTTTGCTGGGCTTCTAACACAACTTTGCACATGTTACTGAATGTGCTTCTCTCAGATATGTATACTTGTATACATTCATTAGAAAGAACGTTTTGACATTTTCAATAGACAGTGGAGGCTGGAAGCTCCGATTCTGGTGGGGCTAGAATCCACTCTGGGTTTCAGTCAGAACCAGCTGGAACTCTAAAGGAGCTACCCCAGATGCTGAACCTTATTCCCAAAATAGATTCATCATCTTGGATATTCCCCTTATAGTTTTGGCTGGGTCTAACTAAAACCCAGAATAAAGTGTTCTCTCAGAAGTTGTTTTTCAGAGATTAAACTAGGTTGTAGATATTGACTGGGTTCAGACAACATGATAACCAATGATGGGTTAAATAGTCAATAGTGGGTTAAATAGTCAATGGTGGATTATTCAGATGAAATAATCAATGCAAATAATCAATGCTGTGCAGAGCTGATTATTTGAACAATGTTTGGTTATTGTATTGTCTGTCGGGCAATGTTGACAATTTCATTGCACACAGTAGGTTTTTTTGGGTGACTACAGAGTCCCCTGGCAAGAGTAACCAAAGTGACAGCTGCCACTCTAGTCCAGTTGGGAGAATTCATAATGTCTGATGGGGGGGGGGGGGAGAGGGGGAATGTGTCAATCAAACACAACATTGAGAGTGGCCTTAATCCACACCACAATGCAGAGTACCCCCTCAATAATCAACCATGGAGTTGACTATCAACCCAGCCTTGACTGTTGAGTTGTCTGACTGCAGCCATTGACTGTTCAGCTGCAAGTACGTTGATTTGCCGGAGTGAGAGGGTAGAAGGAGGGAATTAGGTAAACTGGGATCTTGGGAATGGTAAAGAAAATATTGGGGGTGGGCATTGAGAGCATAGAAGAGAAGGGAGTGAGAGGAGGATTCATGCTGCTGTGGAGAGATATGCTTAATCCAGAACCTAATGCACAGTCTCCATGGCAAGGAAGGAGAAAGAGTCTATCTAGAGGGGGTCTATCAAAACAGATACAGGGTTTGGAGGCTATGATTGTAGAAAGACCTCTGAAGGAAAGCAGGGGTTTGACTGGGGGGTTGGACTTGATGGCCTTATAGGCCCCTTCCAACTCTACTATTCTATGATACTATGATTCTATATGTTTCCATGTGCTGAAAGGCCCAGGGCTGGAGAGTGATAGAACTCCTAGATGATGAAAACCATGAGTGAAATGGGTGCTAGGAGGGTAACAGAACCACAGTGTCTCTTTCTCTCAGTTTCTCCAAATGTGATCAGAATGCTGGGTGTTGCCTTGATCCAAGGAGAGATTGTTTGGTATTCTTACAAAGGGACAAATATCCAGTAGTGATAACTTGGTGGCATTAAGCCCATAAAGCCATAGCAGGAAACATTCCCCAAATCAGCACACTTTCTGCTCAAAACTCTGAGACTTAGACCTTTAGACCTTTCAGAAAAAATAATTGATGTCACAGCCAGCATGACTATGGCCATTTCTACACCTGCCTTTTCCCCCAGGATCATCCCAGGATCATACCTGTGCATCCAAATGACCTACAGGGGATCCCAGGAGCAGGCAGGGATGATCCGTCCATTTTCCTGGGATAATCCTTAGGTGTAGAAAGGGCCTATAACTCCATAGTTTCATTCAAACTCTCAAAATGCCCATAGCTGCCAATTCTGGACTTGGTGAGTTGCAGGACCTACATTCTAGTCAACAAGTTTGCCAACACAATTTTTATCTGATCACAAAAATGTAATGGCCAACTTGCAAAAACAGTTTTCCATTGTTTTAGGTAGCTGATGTTACCCTAGGCCTTATCAGGGCACAGAGGAACACTCCAGAAATATAGATACCAGCGGAGGAGAGGGACAAATGTTGTATTATTTTCTCATACTGGTCTACTTTTCCACAGCTTGACTAGGGATGTCATGAGTGGCTGAAATGGGGTGGACCCCCCCAGACGTTGCTTGCTGAGACACGGGGCCCTCGCAGATGTACTTGTCAAGCACCATGTGGTCTTGGACACCCTGCAGCTGCCCACCCTAAAAGGGAGCTGCTATTTTTATGCAAGATGGCAGCTGTATAATTATTGTATTTTTAATATTGTGCAAAATGGTGTCCGTAAAGGGCCATTTCCACAACATTACAGTCATAAAGGGGCATTTTGTGCAACATTAAAAAAAAAACCACCAAAAATTATGGAGCCACCATCATGCATAAAATGGCAGCTCACATCAAGGAGCTGTGAGAGCTTCCAGGCCACTTGCTGAGCATTGTAGGGGCTCATGCAGCCTGGGGGTGCAGGAATGGATGGCAGCGGCAACTCCACAAGCAACTGCCAAGTGCAGTTAAGTCCATCCATCCCTAACTTTGAACACAGCATCATCAGCATAATGGCCTTTTCATGCATCTCTGAATCCAGACTGCATGAACTCTCTACCCTCAAGAAAACACAGGCCTGTTTTTTGAACTAAAGTTTTACCCCATTCCATTCCATTCCATTCCATTCCATGGCTCCCTTATAGATCCTCTGTGCCCAATACACAAATCCCCCTAATATGCACATTTTTGTATCCTGACTTGCCTAATATGCAAACTGCCATCTTGGCCCTGTGGGGAAGAAGAAGGACCGAGGGGACAGGAGCAGGCAGAAGTAACATCGGGGCCTGCTCCTGCTGGACTCTTCCCCCACCAACCACAGGGCAAACTGTCATCTTGGCCCTGTGGGGAAGAAGAAGGACCGAGGGGACAGGAGCAGGCAGAAGTAACATCGGGGCCTGCTCCTGCTGGACTCTTCCCCTCCCCCCACAGGGCAAACTGCCATCTTGGCCCTGTGGGGAAGAAGAAGGACCGAGGGGACAGGAGCAGGCAGAAGTAAGATCGGGGCCTGCTCCTGCTGGACTCTTCCCCCCCCCCACAGGGCAAACTGCCATCTTGGCCCTGTGGGGAAGAAGAAGGACCGAGGGGACAGGAGCAGGCAGAAGTAACATCGGGGCCTGCTCCTGCTGGACTCTCTCTCTCTCTCTCTCTCTCTCTCTCTCTCTCTCTCTCTCTCCTCCCTCCCTCCCTCCTTGACTCCTTTTCCTTGTGTGTCATGTCTTTATTAGATTGTAAGCCTGAGGGCAGGGACTGTCTTTTTTGCTAAGTGTAAGCCGCTCCGAGAGCCTTTTTTGGCTGAGGAGCGGGGTATAAGTATGATAAATAAAATAAATAAAATAAATAATATGCATATTTTTTGCAAGCTGTCTTTTTCTCAGTATAATGCTGTTTTGTGCATCTCTCCCCCCCACACTAATACACTTTTTATGTGTGCGCTGTTTGTGAACATATACAATTTGTGTGCACTTTCCCCAAAAGTATTCATTTTTGTATCCATATCTTCATTTGGAGCAGTGTGAATACCAAAGAAGAACTGCATTCCTGTTCATATATTGATTGAAGAATTTTGAGACAATATTATCAAAATGGGAATGGAACAAAATTCCCACCCATTCCTAGATAGCAAGACTGAGGAAAACACATTTGTGAACATGGGCAGCTGCTGCCAGTCACAATACTGGGATAGAGAACCAAAAAGGTGACTCAGGCCATAGCTAGATGGGGCAATATCCAGGGATGATCTCTGGAATCATCCCTGTGCATTCACATGATGCACAGGGGATCCTGGGAGCAGGGAGGGATGATCCCTCCTTTCCCCCAGAATATCACTCTACCCTTTCAGCCTACTATTTCCGTGGTCTTGGGATGCTTCTGAGACCACAGAACATGTGGGCGGGTGTTGCTATTTGTCCTGGCTCATTGCAGTTACTTGTGAGGAGCCAGGAACCGTGCATGCAGCACAGAGCTCCTTAGGAGCTCTGCGCCCATTGGGGATGGGAGGACCTTTGGCACACGAGCGCTTGTGCATTTGTCTCCTTTAAGAAAAACAAAAAACAAAATGGCGGGCATAACGTCCTCTCCCTCTGAGGTCATCGTGCACCACGTGTAAACAGACAGAGAGGTCTCGCAATAAAAATATCGCAAGATCCTCACCCTCCTTCGCGCTAGACCCGAAGGTCCAGCTGAGGCCTCAGTTTAAGGCAGAGTCATGCATACAACCTGGTTTAAATAATATGCCATGACTGGCTCTCCGATTTGATGTGATTTGATTCCTGCATCCATCAGGAAACAACTAAAATGAGCAAGAAAGGATTAATTACAAATCGTTTGCAGCAATTTAATCCAGTCATTTATTAGAAGATTGCAACTGTCACAGCAGAATAAAGCCCAAGATGTTCAGGTGAAGCATGCCCTATCTAACATCTCCCTTGCTATCATACT
The DNA here is from genome assembly GCF_023053635.1 of Elgaria multicarinata webbii. Classification (NCBI taxonomy): domain Eukaryota; kingdom Metazoa; phylum Chordata; class Lepidosauria; order Squamata; family Anguidae; genus Elgaria; species Elgaria multicarinata. Next base: position 30,261,739 of record NC_086176.1, read on the forward strand.
ACTGCATCCAGAATACTCATTAGTAGAATCGTGCTTTATCTTTTAATCTGCCTGACATTTTATAAACAACAATTAGAAAATAAATGTTTGGTGTCCATTCACATTTATATGAGTTTTCCAGTATACTTGTGGGTTTAGCACTACACCGCTGACTTGCTATTAACTAAATTGTTACTGGAAAAATACTGTGCATATTCACAACAGTTATTCATAGAGTGTTTGTTTATTTGTTGTTTCAACCATCATGGTCATACTAACTCACAAATGCATACACCAAAAACATATGAATACAGATATGAAACACAAACTCTGTAATACAAAGGGTTAAAATAGTAAAAAAGATACTAGCATAACTTTTCATTAGATTGTGCCCATAAATTGATCTAACTGCGGCCTTTGACACGGTTGATCACGATCTTCTCTTAGATTCCCTCCATGACCTTGGACTCTGTGGCTCTGTCTATAACTGGTTCGCCTCCTATCTAGAGGGTCGCTCTTTCAGCGTGTCGGCTAACGGCAGCTCGTCCTCCTCTTTTCCCCTTTCAGTAGGGGTTCCGCAAGGCTCGGTGCTTGGCCCATTGCTGTTTTCTTTATACATGCTGCCCTTGGGTAAGCTTATTCAATCTCATGGCCTCCAATATCACCTATATGCCGATGATACACAATTATATCTCTCATCTCCGGAACTTTCTCCTGATGTCCACGATCGTATCTCGGCATGTCTTTCAGATATCTCAGCCTGGCTGCTTCATCGTCGTTTGAAACTTAATATGGCAAAAACTGAACTGCTTGTTTTTCCTCCTAAACCTTCTCCTCACCTCTCATTCTCTCTTACTGTCAACGATGTCACGCTTACTCCGGTCAAGGAATCTCGTAGTCTTGGCTTTATATTTGATTCCTCGCTCTCCTTTATTCCTCATATCGAGGCAGTAGCTAAATCCTGTCGTTTCTTCCTGTATAATATTGCCAGGATTCGACCATTTTTGTCTGTCTCTTCTGCCAAGACTCTCGTTCACGCACTGGTTATCTCTCGGTTGGACTACTGCAACCTTCTTCTCTCTGGCCTTCCCTCATCTCACATCAGTCCGCTGGTCTCTGTCCACCACTCTGCCGCTAAGATCATCTTCTTGGCCCGCCGCTCTGACCATGTCACTCCACTTCTGAAATCTCTTCATTGGCTTCCAATTCACTCCAGAATCCAATATAAACTTCTCCTGCTGACCTTCAAAGCTTTTCATGGTCTAGCTCCTGTCTATCTCTCCTCTCTCATCTCACACTATTGCCCCGCTCGTGCTCTCCGCTCCTCTGATGCCATGCTTCTCGCCTGCCCAAGGACCTCCACTTCCCTTACTCGGCTTCGTCCTTTTTCTTCTGCTGCCCCTTACGCCTGGAACGCTCTTCCAGAACACTTGAGAACTACCAACTCAATCACAGCTTTTAAAACTCAGCTAAAAACTTTTCTTTTCCCTATAGCTTTTAAATGTTGAGTTTGTTCTGACTCTATACTGTTAGCCTCACCCTACCCGGTGCCTGTTTACACTTCCCTGTGCCTGTTTGCATTCTCTTTCCCTCCTTATTGTTTACTACAACTTTATTAGATTGTAAGCCTATGCGGCAGGGTCTTGCTATTTACTGTGTAATCTGTACAGCACCATGTACATTGATGGTGCTATATAAATAAATAATAATAATAAATAATAATAATAAATATGTAGAAGTTAATTGTAATACAAAGGAGTAAAATAATAAGAGACACTAACAAAACTTTACATTAAAAGATGCCCATAAATATATAAAAGTTAACAGTACTGATACATCAAAACGTTCATGTTAAATTTCATCATTACAGTTCACCATATTGAATTTTGTTCTCAACTTTTGGGCACCTACAACAAACCTTGCAACTTTTAGCTGTCAAAAATTTGTCAGCATCAGAGAGTAAATATATAACTTTAACTTGATCATCACTCTCAGATATACCCCATAACACATTCAAAATAAACTTGGGCCAAGGTTCAGAACATAAAGAACAATTACAATATAATTAATGTTGTTTTTACATATTTTATCGTTGTAAGCCGCCATGTGAGTAGTTCTTCCCTGACAGACGGCCAAGAAATGTTTTAAATAAATAAAATATGGACATCTTCTAATGAACAGTTCTGCTAGTGTGTTTTTATGATTTTAATCCTGTGTATTACAGAGTTTATGCATACAAATCTGTAGTCATGTATTTTTGGTTTATGTATATTTGTAAGTTGATATGACCATGAGGGTTGAAATTGCAAATAAAAATTAGCTGTAGAGATACTGCCAAATTGATTGTCAAGATGAGGATTAGGATTTCCAAATTCAGATTTTAAAAACAAGCTAGAGTGGAATTCCATCCACCCAGCAAGTCAACAAAACTCCCAACTCCCACCCCTTTTCATCCACCAGTACCCCAATCCCCCACCTCCGCCCATCTTTTCCACCCCACTTAAAGGACTGGAATAGTCATTTTCCCATTTCCCCAGAGTGTGGTGCATGACTATGCATTGCAGGCGATGCTGAAGCAACCCCTGCAATATGTACTTTTCCTAAGGTCATTTGGTGTTGTAGTAGTCCTTTGAGGAACTGCATTTCTCCAGGAGATACTTCAGCCTTGTATAGTGTACCTCATGACCACACACCTGGTACTGGGAAGGGGGGGAATGTCCCTCCTTTCCTCCTCTCTTCAATAAATTTGATACCACTGCTAGAGCCAGAGTACTACCACTCCATCCCAGTAAGGCCTTAGCTAGTCCTAAGGTTTATCCTGGTATCGTCCCAGGGTTGTCCCTGCCTGCTCCCGGGATCCCCTGTGTGTCATTTACATGAACAGGGATGGCCCCAGGACGATCCTGGGATAAATCTTACGTCTAGCTAAGGCCTAAGTGGACTAGGCTTGAAAGAGAGGGTTGGGAGATCTGTGGGTAGAAAGGTGGATGTTTGGATGGGAGGTAGAGGCTGTGTGTGTGTGAGTGAATTTGGCTTTTGTTAAGAAATTAGTCAAACTATTTCCCAATTTTAGGGAAGTACTCCACTCATTTCTGAGATACTTTTGTTTGAGCTGTGGGCAGCTCGTGCATCTTTAATTCTCAGTTCACTATCTCTCCTTATGTGTAAGTAGAAGTAGGATCTGATGGATTTGAGTTGAAAGAAGAAACTAGTTTATTCATACCCTCTTTAAAAAGAAAAAAGGAAAGGAGAAGAAAAAAAGAAGCTAGTAAATGTGTTTCTATGCAGAGCTTTCTTTGGGAGTGTGTTAAAATCCAATATGCTGAAATGTAATGATATATTGAAATTGTCTCAATGTTTTCCATTCAAGATGTTCCCACTAAGTATTTCCTGCTGCTTTTATTCTTAGCCCATAATTTTAGCACTTCATTCATATTTACAGTGCGAATGCGAAGGATTTATACCAGAGAAAATCAACAGAATCGTGATATTTCCAGGTGAACTGGGCTGGCTTTTCTTATAGCCTTCTGCTACTTTTCACTTTCTGACTTTTTCCCCTTTAGGAAGCAGCGACAGAAATAATTGGCTGAGCAGTTTGTGGTCTATGAATGTCTTGTGTGTGAGCATGTGTGTGTGTGTGTGTGTGTGTGTGTGTGTGTGTGTGTGTGTGTGTAAAGTACCACACAGCTGTGGTTCATTGTTCCTCCTTCAGACACCAAGACCTCCCATATAAACAAGGATAGCAGGTAAAATAGGAGAGGGAGAAGGAGAGGAACAGAGAGAGAAACTCAGGTGGCATCCGTATTAACTGGAAAGTGATGGAGAAAGCTATGCTCTTCCCACAGAGTGGTATAACATTCCCATTATCTACTACCCTGAGGGCCCTCCTGAGAGTGATGGTCTTCCCATTCTCTTTTTACTAGGCCATTTGTAGGTAAGTCCTCAACCTTACTCTATATCATGGTCGGCAGGAAAGGACTTGAAGCAAAACTGGGGAGGGGGGAATGCTAGGGCCCTGACAGATGTAGAGTGCTTGCTTCCCCAGTGTTCCAAATGCTCTTGGGTGAAACTAGGCCCCTTGTGTCCTCTGAGGGGTAGTCTACTACTCCTCTATGAAGTGTGGACAGGGATAGATGTTCAGTCAGTGTACAGGGATAGATGTTCAGTCAGGAAGAGGCAGACACCACATTTTGGGTTAGCATCAGTTATGGTTTTAAGGCCCTTTTCACCAGCTAATATTTGCCCAAGGAACTTGCCTGGCTGCTCATGTCATATTTGCCCCTCTTGTAGTGACCTCGGGCCTAGTGTTTGAGCATGCAGCTGAGATAAGTGCAGTTCCCATTTCCAGCAATTACCCAAAAACTATGGGATCAGCCCCTGCGCACCCCCATGCGTCCACTTACAAGTTACTCCCCAACCTTGCCTCACAACGCACATTGGGGCAGGCATCTAACTTCAGCCTCTCTGGGCAATTACTCCCCATTTCACTTTTCTGTAGAAGTTGTGACCATTTCGCCAGATAGAATTATCTTAAAACAAGATAGAATGGTGTACATATCGCTAAGGTGATACACCAAGGAAAGCAGAAAATATGTCCATCCATAGCATGAAAAATAATCCTGCCTGCCTGTCAATATGATGACCAGCCTGAGGTAAGTACGGTAGATAGGGCGGGTGAATGGGATACACTGCTTTGTTGACTGAGTAAGATTGAGTGATGAGTGACAAGGCCTTATACAGAACTTGACAAAACCTCCCCCTTCCCAAATCTCATGAGACTTGGGGAGTTTAGTCTGTCAACATTTCTTTTGTGCTTTTTATGGTTTTAAATTTTGTATATTTGTTTTTAATGTTCCATGTTTAAATCTTTGTAAACCACCCAGAGAGCTTTGGCTATAGGGCAGTATATAAATGTGAATCATCATCATCTATCAAATAGATATGATTACTAGGTGCTTCCAGCCATTACCTCTTTCTTAGTGCTGTGGTGTCCCAAGATTTATGTATCAACAGGGAAAGTTTGTACTCCTTTCGGCACCTCCTGAAAATATCATTATTCCAGGAAGCCTTTCCTTAATGTCCTGAAATGAGTCACTGTATTTTAAGTGTTTTATTCTGTTTTTAATTTCATTTTATCTTGTACACCGTTCTGAAATTTTCGTTGGGAAGCAGTATATAAATATTGTAAATAAATAAATAATAAATAAAGTTGACACGGGCTCAAGATCATAGAATATAGTGCTATCTGCTTCTCCTGATCCATAGCCATCCTGGTCTTGCATTTATGGCCACAGTTTTAGGACTTCTGTTCCAATATGTTAAGTTTAAACACACACACATGAACATACACACATGTATGAGTGCTAATCATCATCACAATTTCCTTCAGAAGTGAATCATATACTAAATATTAAATTCAAACCATTATAAGGTATACAGTATCTGTTCAATTTATTTCACTCTATTAGTTTCAGCAAATACTTTTTTCACTGTACCCATTTTGTATCACTTCCTAGGATCAACGAAGGAAGAAACCTTTATTTGAGTGTGTGTGGGGGGGGAACTAAGTCTTTTTTTTTTAAAAAAAAAAAGTTTATTGAAACATTTGTGTATGCAATGCAGAATGAACAAACCTACAGAAGTACCCCTCTATTTTTAGACTACGTGCTTTATTGAATTGAATCAATTTATTGAAGGCAATGTATTGGTTTTAGCCAATACATGCTTTTGTTGGTCCCAACCTAGGGATGGGAGAATGAGCAACATTTGCGCTTACTGAGGTTTTTCGTTTTCCACCTCGATGCTCAGTTTGATTCATTCTCACTCTTGAATGGAATTGTCTTTACTTTTCTGTTTTTTGAACAGGGAATGGGTGTATTTTCAAACATGAAATATGTACACTTTTCCAAGCATGCACCCCAATAGGCAGGAGTGGGGGGAATGAACATTTTTGGAAGTGGGCATTTTTAAACATGAATTCAAGTTGGGTAACGTTCTTGAGAATTACGCTCCTGCTCGTGTTCAGGTTGAGAATGGAATACGTTCACATGATTTGTTAACAGCAACAAAATTCTCTTACATCTCTATTTCCAGCATCTCCAGGTAGGGTGTGGAAAGTTCCTTGCCTGAAATTCTAGAGAGCCAATGCCAATCAGCATAAACAGTGAGATGGACCAATGATTCCTCTTGGTAGAAAGTGGGTTCCTATGATCCTATCCTATGTATCCTGCCCAGGTATCCTGCCCTCATCCTATAAACCAAGGGTGGACAACACATGGCCTCCAGATGTTTTGGCTTACATGTACTATCAGCTCAAGACAGCATAGCCAATGCTGTTGAATCATTGGAGTTGAAGGTTAAACATATGGAGAACCACAAGTTGCCTTGCTATCAACACAGCAAATTTAGCCAGAGAGACAAAATAAAATGAAGTTGAGAGAAACGGGGAGAGAGAGAGAGAGAGAGAGAGAGAGAGAGAGAGACGGGGACAGAGAAGGAGGGAAGAGAGAGGAGGAGAAGGGGTGTAAATAAAGGACTAAGCTTATGAAGAGAAAGAACCCTTTCAGCATTGAGGGCCATTCCTGAAAGCATGAAATACATCTTCTCAAGCTGCAACCTAACTATTCTTGGGCAAAAAAGATCACTGCAGTCTTCAAAGCCTTTGTCTCATCTATTACCCTGGACATCATAATAATTTGATTGTTCAAAGAACAATACTTTCCTGCAGTGTAGACACAGGTTAAGTTGGAGTATTTGAGCCTCTATTACAGTGATTTAGAAAGAAAGAAAGAAAAAGATTACTGGTTAAGTGCACCAGCTTCTGAGGTGAGTGGCTCCTTCATACAAAAGGGCACAAGGAGTTGTTCTTATGCCTATCACTCAAGAGAGATTTCAAAATCTCTCCCATAATACGTTTTCCTTACCTAGAATGACACCAACCACATAGAGGTGTTTCCACCCCCCCTGTCATGAACAATAGTCCACAAATGTGAAAATCTAAGGCTGAGCACTCAACACATTTGGTTAAAAATGTATTAGCTACTAGGGGTGTGGTCTCTGACCCAGAATTATCTGGTAACCATGAACATCTGCAGAGCATTCAATCTTCCAGAGTGGAGAGTGGCCACTTCCAATATTAATGTCTCTCTCTGTGTGTGTGTGTGTGTGTCAGTTGAATAACTCCATATTTGGAAAATGCTGGGAGGGGTAGCTTTGATATTGACATCTGTGGTTAACCAATTAGGAATTGCCACAGCACTGTCGGTGACACTAACTGGCTGCTGGTTCTGGCCGGGGGTGGGGGAGAGGGAGCATATTTCTGACCGGACTCATAGAAGTCAATCATCCACATTTCCATAGGCTCTTATTTCAGTTAAACTATTACTCCTATTGGCTGGCTGGGCTTCCAGTGCAGGGTTTTCCCACCCTCCATCCAATAGAATTGGAGGGCACCGGGTTGGAGAAGGCTAGAGTAGAAATCTCCACCCCCAGCAGTGGAACTCTGCAACAGCAAAGTAAAAGATAAAAACTCCCTCCATAAATGCACAGGGGTGGATTAACATGTGTGTGTGTTTAAGAGGGATAATGGTTTGAAGGGGGGAGGGAAATTTTAAAAAATCCTTAAAAAATGCATCAATGCATCTGCTACAAAGTTGGTGGGGCTAAAGCCCTCCGTAAGAGCTATCACTGTGCCACGTTTCATCTCTTTATCTTTAAAAATGATTAAATTTGATTACATTCCATTGACTAGAGTGGTTATCCGAAAATGGGCATTTCTCCGATGGGTAATCTGACAGGGTGAAGTTAGGGAAGCTGATCCAAAATCAGGGCAGAAAATTGCCTCAGTGGAACTCTGGCTTGAATTTTGAGGCAGAGAAGACCCCACTTTGCACACCCCTATTAGCTACATCTTCTCCCACCATTCCTTTAAAACAGTTGGAGGGTCAAGTTTTTATTGTGAGCCCCACATGCACACAGATATTTAATTTCTTTTATAAAGAATTGCCCCATCATTGTGGCAGGACAAGGGAGGGTATAAATCCAACCTCCCAACTTTAAAAATAAATAAATAAATAAATAAATATGTAGCTTTTATCTTTAGCACAATATGTAGCTGAGCTCTGACAGATTTATTTCTATTCCATGATCAAAGCAAGGGACAAAGTAGATGTGACAATGTATTGGTTTCTTTTACTGCAGATGCAGTGGCAAATTCAGCAGGGGCTGTAGAGGCAGGGCCCCTGCAAAAATAAATAAATAAATAAAAATCCATGGAGGGCTGTGTGTGTGTTGCCCGCCCCCCTGGTTTAACTATAGAACTCCCCAATCATGTAGAAAGAAAAGGAGGGCCAGGGATATTAAAAGCAAAACAGGTGAGGTGATTTGACTGAATTCTCTCATCCTCTGTGATTAACTGTCCAGCAGGCCCTCTGCCCACATTATTTTTTCCCCTCAGCTGGGGGGTTACTGCCACGACACAGACTCTGAACAACAGGCCTGGCCATGGACACTCCCTGAACAAGCTAAGCCCCACCACTTGAGGAGCCTGAGGTGAAGTACAACCACTGCCTTTCTCCAAACTATATGGAGAAAGGGGTTAAATTGGAAGGATTTTGGTATTAAAGCGCTGTGAATTATATGTACTGAGGTGAATTATTGTCAGAGTGGGTGTTAAATGTAAATAACTGCAGGTGATAATTGCCAAACAGACATGTGGGATTTTTGTGGTAGTTAAAACAAACTGATTAAAAATTTATTTTAAAAGTTCACAAGCTTTGTTTCATAATGAAACATTTCAAAAAACCTTTTTAAAACCTCTCATCCAATCCTTCCACTCTTCTCATACACGCTTTCCTTTCTCTCACACCTTCACTCTTGAACTTTCTTCATTATCAGTATTGATTAATACACACCAACTGACTATCAGCACACCACCCTCAAAAGACACCACTCTCTACACTGAACCTCAAATTCTCCAGAACCCAAGTACTCTACACACCAAGAGCTAACATACAGAGCTAACACAGAGAGAGATCACAACCCCCTAATTCATTCCCTAATATATCACTCCTCCCCGTCCCAAGACATTCTAACTCCACCCACTCAGGTCAACATTCTAAACACACCAGACTTACAAATTCTAGACATGCTTTAGGGAACTTGTGGGGTGTAACGCCACAATTACTTCCAGTAAGAAAGTGCTCGATGGGAGAAATGAGAGCTTCTTGAAAGAGAAGCTGTGGGGAGTTAACGTACTGGTTGTGGGGAGATTCTGTACTCCTCACATGTGGACCATCTTTGCTTTGAATATTGGAGCCTCCCCCAGGATCTTTTTATGCATGGCTAGTCCTGCCATGCAACTGGGTGAAGCAACCTGCTTCAGGTGTCACCATGGCGGAGGGATAGACGAAGGTCTTAGCTAGACCTACCTGTTATTGCGTGACGGAGGGGTGAAGATCTCGTGATGTTTTTATCATGAGATCCCCCCTCTATTCACATGTGGTGCATGATGACCTCAGAGGGAGAGGCGTTGCACCCACTATTTTTATTTTTAAAGAGACAGCAGCACACAAACGCTCGTGCGCAAAAGGTAGGTTTTTTAAAAAAATATTATTATTATTTTTCCTGCTCTTTCACCACACACCCAATGGGTGCGGTGCTCCTGAGGAGCTCTGTGCCCCATGCATGGGTCCTGGCTCCTCGTGAGGAACCGGGACAAACTATGGTGCCCGGCTCAGCCCGAGAACTCAGAAAAAACAGGCCTAAAGGGTAGGGCGAGATCCTTCCCTTATCCTGGGATCCCCTGTGTGTCATGTGGACACACAGGGATGAATCTGGGGGATCGCCCCGGGATAAAAGCCCCATCTAGCTATGGGTGAAGATCATGTCTGAACGATGCAACAAGAATTTTGTCTTGAAGTGTTGGCTCTTACAAAGGTTGGGAAATGACATTCAAGCAGCAAGAAGTCATAAACCAATAGTGTTTTTTATCTGAGGAGCATCAGTTTCAAGTTGAAACACACAACTGTTGTTCTCCCATTTACTTTGGCATTAAGTATGGGTATGTTATTAAGAATTCTCATACTACATTCCATTTATAGGAATGAAATACACACACATACATGCCTACCACATATCTTCTGGGATCTGAGAAGAGAGCATTTTTATTGGAAAGGGATATTGCTAATTTTGAACAGCTGATATAACATGAGACATTTTGAAAGACTATTTTTATTACAATCCAATAAACTTCAGTGTGATATTCTCTGCAAGATGGAGGCCAGCTGCATTAGTGTGTTGGTATAATAGAGGGGGGAATGGGTTGGGAAGTAAGCCACTGACAGAGCGGGTGCCTTCCAGATGTTTTGGACTTCAACTCCCATCAGTCCCAGCCAGCATGGCCAATAGGCAAGAATGCTGGTAATTGTAGTCCAAAACAGCTGGAAGGTAACTTGCACTTTGTTGTTGTAGGCTGCAATCTATGCACACTCCCATAGGGATAAGTCCTACTGAACTCAATGGGACTTACTTCTGAGCAGATATGCAGAGCAGTGCACTGCAAATGCAATGTGTTTCCTAAAGCCATAGTTTTCACAGTCAAATCCACTGTGGTTGAGAGCAATCACGGTAAAAATAAACTTACCAATCATGAAAGAACTTGTCAGGAAGTTTTTCATTAAATAAGAAAATGAACCACTGGAACATTATTTCTGCCTTTTTAATTTAGAGCGTTATTAAAACAAACCGTAAAGGTTAATAGCAGTGAACACCAAAACCTCTACTTGAGTAATCCCATATACGCCTGATGGGAAATGAATCTTTTCTGTTATAGAAATGGAAAACGAATCTACCCTGTTAAAAAAACTAAGTGTGTCTCTCTTTCTAACCAAGGCAAAGTTTGATTCTATCCAAAGAAAGTGAACTCAATTGTTGATGGTTCTTGTCTTGTCTTTCTCTCTCTCTAAAGCACATCTCTGCTGCTGTTTAATGTCCCTTTCCAGACACAGGGATGTGAGGTGAATGCTATCACATTCATAGCAGATAGATCTCTTGTGTGTTAAGTAGATTTCATTGTAAATAAGCACATTTATCTTTATTTTGTAACAAGGAAATTAAAGGGTTTAAATGGTTGTATTAGATTTTTACCCTCTGTGATATTGGTTCATGAATAATAATTAATTGATTTTTCTTCCTTCACGCTTATTTCTTCGACTAATGCATTGTTCTCTTCCTCCTTTAATTCATTTAATGGGTTGCATTTTAATTTTCTCTGCTGGCCTAGATGGCCATTGATAGAATTGATGAGGGACATAAGCATAGAAGGGGAATGATGGGGAAATGAAACTGGCCCCTGATCCAAAACTCTTGTCAGTCATTTGCATTATTTTATTTATTTATTTATTTATTACATTTCTATACTGCCCAATAGCCGGAGCTCTCTCGGCAGTTCACAAAAATATTTGGTCACTATTGCAATAATGTTAGAGTGCTTTGGCCTTTGGTTAATGGAAATAATGCATTGCATTAAATCATACAGGCAGTGGTGCTCACAGCTGCTGACATATTTCAGGATGGGAAGAGAACGGGATGAGCTTTTTTGCTGTGATATTCAAACTGAGTCTATTATTATTATTATTAATAATAATAATAATATAGCACCATCAGTGTACATGGTGCTGTACAGAGTAAAACAATAAAATAGCAAAATAGCAAAACCCTGCCGCATAGTCTTACATTCTAATAAAATCATAATAAAACAATAAGAAGGGGAAGAGAATGCACCAAACAGGCACAGGGTAGAGTAAAACCAACAGTATAAAAGTATAAAAGTCAGATCAAAATCAAGTTTTAAAAGCTTTAGAAAAAAGAAAAGTTTTTAGCTGAGCTTTAAAAACTGCGATTGAACTTGTAGTTCGCAAATGTTCTGGAAGAGCATTCCAGGCATAAGGGGCAGCGGAAGAAAATGGACGAAGCCGAGCAAGGGAAGTAGAGACCCTTGGGCAGACGAGAAACATGGCATCAGAGTAGCGAAGAGCACGAGCGGGGCAATAGTGTGAGACGAGAGAGGAAAGATAGGAAGGAGCTAGACTGTGAAAAACTTTGTAGGTCAACAGGAGAAGTTTATATTGGATTCTGAGGTGAATTGGAAGCCAATGAAGAGATTTAAGAAGTGGAGTAACATGGTCAGAGCGGCAAGCCAAGAAGATGATCAATCAGTTTTTGCCAAAAATGACAATAAATGGTTCCAATTTTTTTATATATAATATCAATTAATTTGCTTTTTTAATCTTCTTTCTTTTACTGCTTATACTTATGTTCACCACTCTGGGATGTGTTTTAGATATTGAGCAGTATATAAATATTGTACATAAATAAATAAACCTTCAAAAATATTTTAGCAGTTAGATGTTTCTGAAAAACAACCTAACACTATAGTTTCCCCCCTAAAGGCCAAAAGAATAAACATTATCCGAAAGATGACAGTGATAATTATAAATGTCAATTAGATTTCTGCTATATCTAATTTCACCTGTAAGTAACTATAGTCTTCATAAAAATATATCATTTTTGCAATACTAAAATATGTTGCTAAGTTTATTTTTCAGAGATACTTCCATATGAACTTACATTTTGATTTATTAAAAGCCACGTCTCTGACCAGTAAGGTTTAGGCATATACTTTGCCACGATGCCAACGTGTTTTCCCATTAAGTACTATGGCTGCTGTCTAAACAAGACATATGCAACTGAAGAAAAATGACCGAAAAAAACTATTTGAAGAAAAAAATATGCTTCTGGTGGATTACCTTTTCATCAGCATCCAATAGCCATGCAGAAGTGGAAATCTGGATTGTAATGGCTGAATGTCTTTTATTTACATTTTTGACTGCAGATAATAATGTTTCAGTTAAAATACGGAGTGATGACCAAACTAATAGTGTCTCCACATTAGGGAAAATTGCATTGTTTACCCGGGGCTGTTGTGCTTCCTGGTTTTTTGGGCTCAATTGATATGGGCTGCATTACATGGGAGGAGAGGGGCATCAAGGCAGAAGATCCTACTGTTTCCTGAGCATCTCCCTTCCTCCCTCCCTGGCATGTGTGCAAAGGAATGGCAGGGGGCGGGGAGTCTTGTTTTCGTCTGCTGTAAGTCTGCAACGTTCGGCACATTTACTTGGTAGACACAAGGGGAACTACTAGCACAGCTATAATCTTGCATAATGAAGGGTGTTGTTCTTGTGGTCTTATAGATCCCTCTACGTCCCTGTGGCACACTTACTTAGGAGTAAGCCCCATTGAACTTAAAGGGATGCTCTTGGTGGGGTGAGGGATCCATTTTGTCTCATTTTGATGCAGGGAGGCATTTTACAATCTTTCTTCCTCCAGTAGCAGGGAAAGTCCTTTCTCAGCAAGTTGATAGCACCATGCCATCTTTACATACTGCCAATTTCATGCCATTAAGGGTTTATATTGCAGCTTATCTCTGATCTTTTTAAAAACGGAATAAGAGGGGAAATCATGTTTGTTGACAATATCATGAAATTGACCCACAAACTTCCGTGAGTGGCCAGTCACTTGTGTGCTATAAATTAGGGGTGTGCACGGACCCCCCACTCCGCCCCGCGGGCTGATCCGAAAATTTCGGATTGGCCCGCTCCGCTCCATGCCGCTCCGCCTATACTCCGCTCCTCTTCGCCGTGGAGCTCCGGCTGCGAATCGGAGCTCCGCAGTGGAGGGGAGTGGTGCCAGGTAAGGCCGGGAGAGGAGGGCAGGAGGTTTACCGGGCCCTGCCGCCTTCGCCGCCTTTGCGGCGATGGCGGCAGAGCCCGGTAAGGGACCAAGGGGGAGGGGGGCCTTACCTGCCTCCGCCCGCGGTTCATCGGCATCTTCAATTGAGCCCGCGGTTCAACCAGGAAGTCTGGGCCGCTTGCAGGTAAGGGAGAGGCAGGTAAGGGAGAGGAGGGCGGGGGTGGGTGGGTTACCAGACCCTGCTGCTGTCGGGCGACAGCGGCAGCGGCAGGGCCCGGTAAACCCCACTTACCTTTCCGGCGGAGCTCCGGATCGAGGCGAAGGATCCGCCTTCACCTCAATCCTCTTCGCCACGCTCTGCCGGCCCCCCAATCTTCTTCGCCTCCGCCTTAAGGGCAGGCGAAGCCCCCCGCTCTGCTTCTAATTCGCCGGTCCGATTAGAAGCGGAGCACATCCCTACTATAAATCACTTGTTTAGAGAAGCCCTAAATGTTCTGATAATCATGTGTGATAGGGTCCCCCCCCCCATTTTTTTAACCATCTTTGCCTAAGCACGTATGGCCTGGATTTAAATCAGGATGGTGTTTCCTGCCCTCCCCCCCCCATGGGTGGTATAAAAGGAGAAAAAACTCAATTGACTCCAATGGGAGTATTTCTTATTCTTTTAACCTCCCCATGGGGGAGCAGGAAAAATGGGTGAGAGGGAGGTTTTAGCACTCCCTCGAGCACCATGGTCCCAATCAAAATCATGGTTCTGCATGCTTACAAAAACTATTATGCATAACTTCACTATGAGTGTCCATTTTGTGATTGAAAAAAAGGCAAGAAGGAGTGGGAGTCATGTGGTAGGTGAACGTTGTCACCTAAAGGACGCACAAAAACCCATGAGTGGGCAGTAGTGAGTGTGCAATAAAATGCTCATCTGATGAACCCCTATGCATGATTGCATTATTGCATTGCATTGCATTTATATCCCACCTTTTTCTCCTCCAAGGAACCCAAGGCGGCATACATAACCTTCCTCCTCTCCAGTTTTATTTTCACAACAACGACCCTATGAGGTGGGTCGGGCTGAGAGCCTGTGACTGGCCCAAAGCCACCCAGTGGGTTTCCATGGCCAAGTGAGGACTAGAACTGGGATCTCCTGACTCCCAGCCTGACACTTTAGCCACCACACCACATTTAGTTTGACCCTAAGTAGCACAAGACAGAATGTGGGATTTTATATGCAGCTCTCACCGAAGCACACCTGAGCTGTGGTTAAGCCTTGTTTACTTCACTGATATAAGTAATAGAGGCTGGAATCATATATGCTTTTCTGGGAGCAAGACCCATTAAATGCAACAGGACCTCCATCTGAGTTCACATGTATGGGATTGCACTGCCAAGAAAGCATTGTGTGTTGGAATGTTACAGACCATTAGCCATAAATGGCCATTGCCAGGTCTGCTGCAAAGAACTGCACAGCACACTGGATGGCTTACACAGTGTCTCTTACAGGGGCAAAGTGTCTTAGTGGCAGCAAGATGCGGAACACTTGTTCATCTCATGTTGGTCTTGATAATATGGATGTGATGGCTATTGGTTTAGATGTCTCTGCACATCAGCATATGTCTGAAATCCTCTCTGCACTCACAGGCTTCTGCTTCACAACTGTCAAAACCAATCTTGCCCTGCAGATGCATTTTCCCGTGCAACCAGGTTTGGGATATTGAGAGGAGCCCCTAAAATAGTCTCATTGCATCGGTGTTACATGGTGCATTGGCTGAATTCTGAAAGTCACTATATGCAATTTTCCCCTTTGCTTAGTATCATGCATTTAATGATTCTCCTCTCTGGCTTCCAATGTCAGTTTATTTGCTCATATGCTACTTTGAGCTTATGGATATGTAGCCTATAAAAGTTGTTAAATAAAATGCTCTTCCCAGCTTCATTTGTCAGGTACCTCCAATTATTAACATTCACGCAAGATGTGGTGAGAGCTCCGAGAGACATAAGTGGCAGCCTTCCGAGGGGTAAATATCTTTCAGGAATAAAACATACTATAGACTTGCAAAAAAAACAACTTTCAAAGGTAGAGACCAGTCCCTGTGTCATCAATCCAAAGAGAGAGATGGGGAAGAAATTATTATTATTATTATTATTATTATTATTATTATTATTATTATTATTATTGCATTTGTCACCCTCAACTCACAGAGAGCAACTATCTGAAACTGGTGTTCTTCTCACACCCATGGACAAATGCTATACTGCAACAAATGTAGTGACAGAAGGCTCCATCCAACGAACGTTTTATTGCACACGCATTACTGGGCACTCATGGAGTTTGCTCAGGTCCCTCACACGACGTCATCTGCCTCCCGCGCACCTTCCAACCCTTCTGGACTTCCTTGCGTGACAAAAAAAAAAAAAAAAAACTCGTTAAGTGCGATGTATTTTTAAACACGGAATCGCTGCTCTCTCCTGCTTTGTGCAGGAGAAGCAGCACCATTAGAACAGCGGACCCAATGGGCCTCGTGCTCATTGTGTACTTTCTTTTTTGAAAAAGGAAGTAACGGAGGAATGAATACACAGGTGGAGAAACGACGGTAGGGAGCGTGTTCCCCCACCCACCCAGTGTGATGGACCTCAGAGAGTGGTGGGACTGGACTGCTCCTTATCTTCATTCATTTGCTCTATTCGAGTTCAGAAGGCCTGAATACGGCTAGAGCTGAATTAGAATTGCTCAACAGGTTTGATTCTATCACCAGAGGCTCGGCTCAGAATCACACTCCTTCTGGCTTACCTGATGCCAGTATGTTTACGTTATCAGCAACAACTGCACTGCAAATGACCACTGTTAATAATGTGGATGTCATTGTCAGTACTTTCTTTATTTAATTCTCCCTACACCATCTCCCTACTTACTCGATATAAACCTGGAGCTCTTCATATAACTCCATTTATCTAATACTCCAATCTAGAGCCCACCTACATTTATGCCATATAAGTGTGTTGTGGTTGGATTCAGGATCAGTCTTTCATGAGAGGAAGGGCTCCATCTAATTTTGGAGGATCCCCCACACACACCATAGCTCACTCCATTCAGCAGGGTTTCCTGACTGTGCAGCATTTTCGGGCGGGGGGGAGGGACAGGAACTGCTGTGCGAAGGAGGGAGCAGAGGAAATCCACTTCCACCAGCATAGTTGATCTAGCATAAATCTAGATCTAATCTTTAATCTTTAGAGGTGCCACAAATTTGAGGCCAGGGCCATAGCTAGACCGGAAAAATCCCAGGGTGATCTCCGGGATCATTCCTGTGCATCCACATGACACAAAGGGGATCCCAGGATCAGGGAGGGATGATTCCTTCCTTGCTCTAGGATCTTGCCCTCCCCTTTAGGCCTGGCTTTTCTGAGGTCTTGGGCTGAGCCCAAGAACATGTGGCCAGGTGCCGCAGTTTGTGCCAGTCCCTCGCAGTTCCTCGTGAGGAGCCGGGACCCGCACACAGGGCGCAGAGCTCCTCAGGAGCACTGCACCCATCGGGGGTGGGGTGGGGGAGTGGGGAAATTAAAATATATATTTTTAAAAAATCCTTACCTTTTGCACACGAGCACTCGTGCGCATCTTCTCCTTAAAGAAAATTTAAAAATGGGGTCCGTGACGCCTCTCTCTCTGAGAGATCTCACCCCTCCATCATGGACTAACAGGTAGGTCTAGTTAAGGCCAGGTCTACACCAAGCAGGATATAGCATTATGAAAGTGGTATTAAAGTAGTATATAAAAGGCAGGAGCCACACCAAGCAGGATAAAGCAGTACGAATGGGGTATGAAAGTTGCATATGGTATGTGTCAGTGGGCCCCAACAGTTGTCAGTGCACTTCAGTACCACTATAAAGCATTAGTGTGGCTTCTGCTTCTTATAAACTGCTTTCATACTGCTTTCGTTGTGCAATATCCTGCTTGGTGTAGATCTGGCCACACTTACCTTCTGGAAATTATTTTTCCATCCTTACCACCACCACCCACCCCCAACTAGAACATGAAATAGTCTCTTACACCTCAGCTGAACATTCTTTCTTATCAAAAGGGATGATATAATATTTTCCTAACAAGCATATTTCAACCTGGGACTTTTATAATCTGTGTCTTTGATTATGAGAGTATGTTTAAAAATCTTTTAAAAGTCTCTTTCTGAGTACATAGTTCCTTGAGATCCAATAATAAAAAAATACCCTTAAGATAGAAGAGGCATTGTTCATATCTCACTGGCTTTGATTCAGTTATAAATTATGGTCTCTTCCACGTTATGCTGAGATGCTATTTTGATAGTCTTTCATGGCACTGGCTTCCTTTCTGATCTGCCTCTGTGCATATAAGCTTTAATCAAGTCTGAAAGGCAAAACTCCCTGGAAAAGAGCAATTCAACTGACAAGGCGCATAAAAGCTTTAAATAAGAAATGCTGCTAAATTGCAAGATGTATTTTGGCAAGGGCTGGCTAGCAAGGACGAAGCATGGGGTGTAGAAATGACCCCAGATGTGTTTTGTTCTGTTTTTAAGGCCCAAATCCACTCTTAATAGGCTATAAAGTCTAAATATGTGGCTTGTTAATTTAGAGCAATACATGGGTGTTCCTGTTCTTCCTTACCTCTGCAAATATCACCCAGATGCACCATTCCTTCTCTGCACGTGGGCAGGATTTGCAGAGGTAAGAAAGAACAAATACACACACAGATTGCTTTGAAATAACAAGTCACTTTTTTATTATTATTGCTGTAAGCTGCCTTGGGAGGGCTTCTGCCCCAAAAGGCGGCCAGGAAATATTTTAAATAAATAAATAAATAAATAAATAAATAAATTTCTTCCTATCGATTTATTTTCTCTTTTGCGCCTATAGTCCCTGCTACTGCCCTCATTGTACTGGTATTCTCTGTCCAAGCCTCCTTTCCTTATCCTGTTCCTTTTACTTATATAAACCTGCTGTATGCTTGGGCCCTGCCTGGTATTTTTCTAATCCCTTCACAGTGCAATACAATGCATGTTTACTCAGATGGACATCCTGTTGAGTCCAATGGGGGACTTACTCTCAAAGTTGGTGAGCATAGGAATGCAGCATTGGTGACTTTTTTCTTAGGCTTTCTGTCTGCCCAGTTCCTCTCTGCAAGATCTGAACAGTTCAGCCAATTACAATCAGAGGGCTTCATTAGATTAAGGGGAAATGGTGTTTCTTTACCAGTGGTTTGTTTCTTGCTTCCCTTGTGCAATCGTGATGGGGCTGCATTACACGGCCACGGAGGGGTGACTACGGCCTTAGCTAGACCTACCTGTTATTGCATGATGGAGGAGTGAAGATCTCGCAATGTTTTTATTGCGCGATTCCCCCCTCTGCTTACATGCAGCGCGCGATGACCTTAGAGAGGCGTCGCGCCTGCCATTTTTTAATTTTTAAATAGACCGGAGCGCATGAGCGCTCATGTACAAAAGGTAAGTATTTTTTAAAAAATAATAATTTCCCTGCTCACCCCACCCCCGATGGGTGCAGAGCCCGAGACCATGGAAAAAATGGTCCTAAAGGGTAGGGCAAGATCCCGGGACAAGGGAGAGGTCATCCTTCCCTGATCCCGGGATCCCCTATGCGTCGTGTGGAAGCACAGGGATGATCCTGGGGATCACCCTGGGATTTCACCCCTTCTAGCTATGGCCTATGTGATCTATAATGAAAAACTTCCTCTCCACTTGCTGCTCATAGCTCTGAATGTGACAGTGCCCCCTAGTGGGTGATTTATAGCATAACTTCCCCTGTACATGGTAGGAAATTCTGAGCTTTTTCAGCAGAATCAAGATATTATAGGGTGTGTGTGTGTTTTTTTTAATGGAATTACCAGGGGAAGGCACAGGAGACATGCAATAGGTTGCCGACATTGTCAAAAGGACCCGTGAAATTCTGTAAGTGGCCAGTTATAGTGTGCTTTGTTTCACTTGTGTGAAGAAGCCCAGAATCTGTTCTGCTTTTCCTGCCCCACTTTGACATTTGGGGAGATTCTCTTTTGCCAAAAGTTGCAAAATGAAAGATAGAACTGAAATCAGGTCAAGGAGCAGTGTTACTGTATCCCAACAGCATCATTTATCAGTGTGAAGGCAAATTGGGCATTTTTGTTGAAATGCTACCACATTTATACATAAGAAACTTCCTTTTAACTTCACCCTGAGCAGCAAAAGACTGAAACAACACCCTATTATCTTACCAACACCCTGATGCAAAATGCATTGTTTGTAACACAAAGTAACAATATGCATTCATTGTGAAGTTATTTCTTTGATGTTATTTCTGCAGACATCTGAGAGCCAAAGAGACTGCTCTTGAGACAGAATAGTGGCTTTGGTGGTTGGAACTGCTTTGGTGCAAGCTTCCAACAGACCTCTGAATTCATAAGAACATAAGAAGAGCCATGCTGGATCAGACCGAGGGTCCATCTAGTCCAGCACTCAGTTCACACAGTGGCCAACCAGCTGTCGACATTGAACCCACAAGTAGGACATGAGTACAATAGCATCCTCCTGCCCATATTCCCCAGCAACTTGTATTCAGAGACATAGTACTGGTGGAAGTGGCATATAGCCGTTAAGACTAGTAGTGATTGATAGCGTTCTCCTCCAGGAATTTGTCTAACCCCCTTTCAAAGCCATCCAAATGGGTGGCCATCACTATATCTTGTGGTAGCAAATTTCACAGTTTAACTATGTGTGCTGTGTTTATTCATTGTGACTCATGGATATGGGACCTTTAAATTGTAGCCATGATGTGGAAGTTACTTTCTGCTGGAAAATTACTGGGATTTATTTTTGAGTAAAGCATATAAGATCGGGATGTAAATCTCTGACAGTACTTCAAGAGTCGGTGTAGTTTTCTCGTTCCCTTTTTTATGGCTTCCAATTGCAGCTTCAAATACAGCTCACGACACACTTTTTACCCTTACAGAGCTCCCCCAAATATCGATTCATCTGCTTCCATCAGAATTGCAAAAGGCATGTTGCAAAACGTAAGGAAACAAAAATGCCAGGATGCATAGCAATCAATTCTGTGTTTTCAAAGTTGCTGAGGAGCTGTTTTTCCTCCTGTAAAATAGTCTGTCTTTTGTACACAGAAATGCTCATCAATCTCTTTGCTCTTTATTGTTGCCATATTTTATATCAATATCATGTATACCTGGGCAAATAGCTGATGTTATGCTATTTTATACTTAAATAGGACCGTATCTTTAAAAAGAAAGAAAGCAAAAAGCTTTTTGACAAATGCATTCCAAATAGACCCCTTCAAACCCACATTGATTTATTGAGGGATCTCACCATTGATTAAATTCATATTGTATATAAGGAGAATTTCAGATTATTTCTTGGGGTTCAGCAAAATTGTGGATGTTAACTGGTGAACAGAGATGCCAAACAGCTCACAAACGACAATCAAAAAAGGGTTTAAAACAACAACAACCACCTTAGCTATGCTACCTTATCTTCCTTGTATAATGTGTTTTAATGCAATTGTGGGTGGTCATATAACAAACAAAGCCATGGTTTGGCCACTAACCCTTTTGCAGCAAATGGTTAATGAGTGTGTTTAAACCATGGTTATGTAGCTACCATGGTTTGGCATGGTTCACACAACACGCTAAGCCATAATGTTTAGCTCAAAATGCTTAAGCATTGTGGCTTAGTATGCCATCTGAACAGGATCATAATGAGGGTTCCTGAGCTTCAGATGTGAGAAGCCACATGCCAGCATCACCAAGTCATTGAATTTATCCTAAAGTGGACTTTTCAGGTGAAAGATCTATCTGCCACCTCCCAAAGCCTGCTGGCTTATGCCTGCCAGGGTAAGCAATTATGGTGTCATTCATCCAAACGTTTCTGTCGAGTGAGATATATTTGAGCTTACGTGCAACATCAGAAGAATTTTGAGTGCAACTCAAAAGAGTGTCAAGAAGATTATAGCAATTTCTAGAATGATTTCTATTCCCTCTAACCTCACCTGCATTCAATCCAGACAGCAAAACAGCTTCTTTTCGACTATTGCCAAGCCATTCTCCAGTTCCAATGCAACAGAGCATGCAACCTAAAAACCTTAGAACCCATGGATTCCTCCTAAAAGACCAGAGATTTTGGGTTAAGAAGAGCCAGCCAACACCTGTAGCCAGCACAACATCCTACAAGATACATAGGGACAATTAATACTCTCAGATTCAAAAAAATAATAATATCTGTATGTTTTAAAGCTGTGCACAAGTGGCCTCTCGACATTCTCCACCCTATTAGTGGATAGAGAAATGGGGGAGGGGCAATTTCACTGAATTTCTCCAGGGTGAGGAGAAATTCTCCACAATTTCTCACAAGTTATATCACCATTGGCAAGAGTTCTGGGGCAGCTTCTTTCTTTTTTCCTAAGGGCTTTTCTCTCTTTTTTTTGGGGGGGGGGCTTCTTTGCTGCCAACATGCCTCGTGTGGTACAGAGTGGTAAAGCAGCAGTTTCTGCAGCTGAAACTCTCCCCACGGCCTGAGTTCGATCCCAGCGGAAACTGCTTTCAGGCAGTCGGCTCGGATCGACTCAGCCTTCCATCCTCCTGAGGTCGGTAAAATGAGTATCCAGTTAGCTGGGGGAAGGGTAATAATGGCCGGGGAAGGCAACGGCAAACCGCCCCGCTATAAGGCCTGCCGAGAAAACGTCAGCGAAAGCTGGCGTCCCTCCAAGAGTCAGTAATGACCCAGTGCTTGCACAAGAGGTTCCTTTCCTTTTTCCTTCTTTGCTGCCACTGCAAATTGCAACAGCACCAACTGCGTTGGCAGCCTGGTCCCCCTGTTGCATCCTCCACAATGCCCCATAGACTCCACGGTATTGAGGAGAGGGAATGCAGCCATCCCAAAAATAATAGAGAAGATAACGTGAAAAAAATTCTAGGCGGTAAGAAAAGAAAACTCTCAAGAATTTTCTAAGAAAAATGTCTTCTGAGGAACTTTGACTCAGCTGTGGTTGTCATTTTTTTCCAGAACAATTTCTCTAAGGTCTTCCAAATGTTGCATTTCTCAGGGGTGAGTGTGGATACATCTTGTTATTAATGCAGGTGCTGGCAACACTGCTCCTTCACGGAAAGTCCTGTAGCAGATGTAGGGGGGAAGTGTTGCATCCAGCTTCAGGGAAAGGGTAGAACTAACGCTGTGCCAAAATCTGTCCTCCAAATTCCTGAAAGTTTTCTTCTCCCATGAAAGAGGCACCTATTATTATTATTATTATTATTATTATTATTATTATTATTATTATTATTCTCAGGGCAGTTTATAATTTATTTGGAAGGTGTGTTGGTACTTTTGACCTTACCTAATCACTGTAAGGTAGCTGAGGACACGGTCCATATTATTCTTTCTATTACACATCTCACCATTGCTCTATAGTCTCCCAGGCTGCCTGTACTTCCTGATGTCTTCCCCTGGGCAGGAAATGTGGGAAACCAAGGAGGCTACAGGCTGTCAGAGAGATTTTTGCACAATAAAAGACAAAACAACCATGCACACTCCTCAGCCATCTCATAAGTAAGGTAGGCACAAGAACCCTGAACCAAAGGCATGAAGGGTTACCGAAGCTCATAAAGCCCACGGACACATACCCCTTTCTTCTCATCCATGTGGGAACAAATGATGTCGCCAAACAGAGCTACAAAGAAATCATTTCAGACTTTGAAGTTCTGGGAAGGAAACTGAAGAACTTTGGGGCCCAGGTAGTTTTCTCATCCATCCTCCCGGTTCTTGGAAGAGGATTAGAAAGGGAAAGAAAAATACTCCGGATGAACGACTGGCTTCGAAAGTGGTGCCGTCGTGAGAGTTTTGGATTCTGGGACCACGGGCTACGCTACTTGGAACATGGACTGCTGGCAAGGGATGGGTTGCACCTCACAAGGGCTGGAAAGAATGAGTTCGGCCACAGCATGAAGAACTTCATCAGGAGGGCTTTAAACTGAATCTTGCGGGGGTGGGAGACGTAAATTTTGAGGCAACAATGGATGAAGGCCAATGCACCACAGTACAGAGAACAGCTCCAACAGAGTCCCAAAATAGTGTCTGCAACAAGGTAGGAACAAAGCCAGACTATAAAACACATGGTCTTCGATGTCTATATACTAATGCCCAGAGCATGGGAAACAAACAGAATGAACTTGAACTCTTATTACATGAAGGCAAATACGACTTGATAGGTATAACTGAAACTTGGTGGGATGACTCCCATGACTGGAATATAGCAATTGAAGGATATAACTTGTTCAAAAAGAACAGAAGAAATAGAAAGGGAGGTGGAGTTGCACTATAAGTTAAAAATACCTATCCCTGCACAGAAATACAGGCGGATGAGATTGGGAGCCCCGTCGAGAGCGTCTGGATTAAAATAAATGGGGCTAGGAATAAAAAGAATATGATAATCGGAGTCTACTACCGACCACCCAATCAAGGAGAAGATGAGGACGAAACTTTTGAGAAACAAATTGCCAGTGTTTCAAGGAAGTGTGATGTAGTAGTGATGGGGGACTTCAATTACCCTGATATCTGTTGGGAGACCATTACTGCCAAAAGCGGCCCTTCCAAGAAATTCCTGACATGTATGGGTGATAACTTTCTCCTACAGAAAGTGGTGGAAGGAACTAGAGGGTCAGCAATCCTTGACTTGTTATTGACCAATAGGGATGACTTAGTGGATAAAGTGGCAGTTACGGGAACTCTGGGGGAAAGTGACCACGTCATACTTGAATTCTTGATTATGAAGGAGACAAAAGTCGAGCGTAGCCATACACGTACTCTGGATTTTAGGAAAGCTGATTTTAATAAACTCAGAACTATAATAAGTAAGGTCCCGTGGCAAGGGAGCCTAAAAAGAAAAGGAGTGCAGGATGGGTGGGAGTATCTAAAAAATGAAATTTTAAAGGCACAGTTACAAACAATTCCAAAAAGGAGAAAAGATAGAAGACAACAGAGGAAACCAATGTGGCTCCACCAAAAGCTTATTGATGAACTGAAAACAAAAAGGGATACATATAGGAAGTGGAAGGAAGGCCAGGCTACAAAAGAAGAGTACAGACAAGTGGCACAGAAGTGCCGAAATGGCGTCAGGAAGGCTAAAGCTGTGAATGAGCTGAGATTAGCGAGGGATGCTAAAAGCAATAAAAAGGCTTTCTTCAGATACGTGAGTAGTAAAAGACAGAGGAAAGAAATGGTGGTTCAACTGCTTAATGAGGATGGCAAATTGATAACAGACGACAAACAAAAGGCTGAAGTGCTCAATTCCTACTTTGCCTCGGTCTTCTCCCAAAAGCGGATCTATGACCCCCCTGGAAAAAGTGAAGCAGAAGTTGAGGGGGCAGGATTGCAGTTTGAGATTGATAAACAAATGGTCAAAGAACACCTAATTTCCTTGAATGAGTTCAAATCCCCAGGGCCCGATGAACTGCATCCAAGAGTAATGAAGGAGCTAGCGGAAGAACTCTCAGAACCTTTGTCTATTATCTTTGCAAAATCATGGAAGACGGGTGAGGTGCCGGACGACTGGAGGAGGGCTAACGTTGTCCCTATCTTCAAAAAGGGCAAAAAGGAGGAACCTGGGAACTACAGACCAGTCAGCCTGACATCCATCCCTGGGAAAATTCTGGAGCAGATTATAAAGAAGTCAATCTGTAAACACCTTGAAATCAATGCAGTGATTACTAGAAGCCAACATGGATTTGTCAGGAACAAATCCTGTCAGACTAATTTGATCTCATTTTTTGATAGGATAACCTCCCTTGTGGACTGTGGGAATGCTGTGGATGTCATATATCTTGACTTCAGCAAAGCTTTTGACAAAGTACCACATGACATTCTGATTAACAAACTAGCTAAAAGTGGGCTAGATGGAACAACTATTAGGTGGATCCACAGTTGGTTACAGAATCGGACTCAAAGAGTACTTATCAATGGAACCTTCTCAAACTGGGGAGAGGCAACGAGTGGGGTTCCGCAGGGCTCAGTCCTGGGCCCAGTGCTCTTCAACATTTTTATTAATGATTTGGACGAGGAGGTGCAGGGAACGCTGATCAAATTTGCAGATGACACAAAATTGGGTGGGATAGCTAATACCCTGGAAGACAGAAACAAACTTCAAAGTGATCTTGATAGGCTGGAGTGCTGGGCTGAAAACAACAGAATGAAATTTAATAGGGATAAATGCCAAGTTCTACATTTAGGGAATAGAAACCAAATGCACAGTTACAAGATGGGGGACACTTGGCTCAGCAATACTACAAATGAGAAAGATCTTGGAATTGTTGTAGATCACAAGCTGAATATGAGCCAATAGTGCGATATGGCTGCAAGAAAGGCAAATGCTATTTTGGGCTGCATTAATAGAAGTATAGCTTCCAAATCACGTGAGGTACTGGTTCCTCTCTATTCGGCCCTGGTTAGGCCTCATCTAGAGTATTGCGTCCAGTTCTGGGCTCCACAATTCAAGAAGGACGCAGACAAGCTGGAGCGTGTTCAGAAGAGGGCAACGAGGATGATCAGAGGTCTAGAAACAAAGCCCTATGAAGAGAGACTGAAAGAACTGGGCATGTTTAGCCTGGAGAAGAGAAGATTGAGGGGAGACATGATAGCACTCTTCAAATACTTAAAAGGTTGTCACACAGAGGAGGGCCAGGATCTCTTCTCGATTCTCCCAGAGTGCAGGACACGGAATAACGGGCTCAAGTTAAAGGAAGCCAGATTCCGTCTGGACATCAGGAAAAACTTCCTGACTGTTAGAGCAGTGCGACAGTGGAATCAGCTACCTAGGGAGGTTGTGGGCTCTCCCACACTAGAGGCATTCAAGAGGCAGCTGGACAACCATCTGTCAGGGATGCTTTAGGGTGGATTCCTGCATTGAGCAGGGGGTTGGACTCGATGGCCTTGTAGGCCCCTTCCAACTCTGCTATTCTATGATTCTATGATTCTATGATTTTTTCTGAAATTTCTTCTCCTTTGAATTTATTTTTGAAAGCAATTCCTTTCTATCAAATTGAATGAGAATGGTCAGAATTTTCATGGGAGAATTTTTCTGCACAGCGCTAGTATGTTGAAGTGAGCACATTGTGTGATATGTCTCAAGGAAGTCATGGAAATACATGCATATGCACACTTGCCAAATCCCCCCTTGTGGCAGAGGAGGACTGAACATATAAATTTACATGTGCACCAGCTACATTACATGTTACATTGTACTCAAGTGCGTGGACATGCCCGCAGCGTGAGAACTGCACGGCAGAAGCTCTGCCACCATTTCTATGTCATGGCCGCTTGTTTGCTTGTTTCAAGTGTTCAGCAGAACACACTTTCCCACCCTGCCAATCGGCTTGGGCTGGCGAAGGCTGTTGCGGGTGGGGGAGAGGAGAGAAGCAACGTTGCACGTGTCTATGCATGTGTCCTGAGTAAGGCGTGGGCAGGGCTTGCCTATAAGGGTGAGCACCGTGTGCTTACCAGCCTCTTTCGCTTTCTGGATCCCACCCTCCCAGCCTTAACTAGTATGGGATTAGCTAGCTGCCCCCTTTGTAGGGGTGGGGGCTGAGTAGGAATGTTACCTGCCACATATTGGGTGTGGTGTGCAGGTTTTTTGCCTACTCCATACTGGAACTTAAAATTAGTCGAGGATGGGTAAATAGGTTGATTTGTTGGCAGGGTTGTGCAGGAATCTTGGGATATCAGATGAGGTTGGTGAACACTCATTGGGCACTTTTATGGTGATTGGCAGGTCTGAGGCCTGGTCATTGGGGGCTGAAGGGCTCTCGACCCAGGATATGGCTTGCCTTTGGGGACCTCCCTCTCTCACTTACTTGGGGTTAAGTGGCTCTAGGCGGGAGCGTCATGGGGTGGGTTTTCCCCCAAGCACACACATGTAGCTTAAGAAAGGAGCAGGGTTTCTATCCGACTCCTGGCTTGGTCAAGTGGCTCACCCTTATGCAGACTAGTTGCCTGAAGTCAGGATGCTTGGATTCCCACACTCTCACATACAGATCCAGGGAGGGGTGAGTTACCCACTTTAAATAAAGGGGCCTTAGTTATACCCAAGCTCTGGTGTCTGTGTCATTATTTCCTCACTTTTCCTCCTTTCCACAAACTGCTGGGTACATTGGTCCCAAGGGTATGAAGGCAAATGCATTTGAGCATCCTTTTAAAATAAGTTCTCTTTGGGCCTTGCTAGACCTACCTGATAATCCGTCTGGGAGGCGGGGCGACGGCGCGCTACAGCTAGCGCGTGCCGTCGCCCTTTTCCAGACGTCAGCACGCGACGGGGCAAAGGAAAGCCCCATTGCGTGCTCCGCGTTTCCCCCCTTAAAGGGCCATGTGCGTAGGAGTGCACCGCTGAAAAGGTAAGTACTTTTTTAAAAAAATTAAAGGTCCCCACTCCCCCTGCCCCTGATTCCCCCCACAATGCCTGATGCCCCCCTACCCGCTCGCTCACCCGTCCTCTCCCCCTCCCCAATGCCCTGTCCCCCGTCCTTCTTTCCACATCCCCAATGCCCACTCGCTCGCCCATCCTTCTTTCCCCCATCCCCGATGCCCGATGCCCTATCCCCGTCCTTCTTTTTTCCCCTCCCCGATGCCCGTGTCCGTCCTTCTTCCCCCCCTCTCCTGCTGGGTCTGGTCTTTCCCCCGGCTTCTATCTCCCCACCCATGATTCCCCCCCCCCGGCTCGATGGGCACAGCGCTCGTATGAAGCAAGCAGCCGGGAAAAGCCATGGACCCTCCTAGACCCCCCTCCCCCTGCCCCTGATTCCCCCCACAATGCCTGATGCCCCCCCCCTGCCCGCTCGCTCGCCCGTCCTCTCCCCCTCCCCGATGCCCTGTCCCCCATCCTTCTTTCCCCCCTCCCTGATGCCCACTCGCTCGCCCATCCTTCTTTCCCCCCTCCCCGATGCCCGATGCCCTGTCCCTCGTCCTTCTTCCCCCCCTCCCCGATGCCCGTGCCCGTCCTTCTTCCCCCCTCTCCTGCCAGGTCTGGCCTTTCCCCCCGCCCCTATCTCCCCCCCCCAGCTAGATGGGCACAATGCTCGTATGAGCGCTGTGCCCAGTCCATGGCTTCTCCCAGCTACTCGTGAGTAAGCGAGCAGCTGGGAAAAGCCACGGACCCTGCTAGACCCCACTCCCCCTGCTCCTGATTCCCTCCACAATGCCTGATGTCCCCCTGCCCAGGCCGGGGCTGCGGAAAAAACGGGCCATAAACGTATCTGCTTATCCCAGTTCAAGCGAGGTCTTAGCCCGGCCTGACCCTGGAATCCCCTGTGCGTCATCTGGATGCACAGGAGGGAGACCGGGCCTCACACCGTGCTAAGGCCTCATCTAGCAATGGCCTTTGATTTATCTATTAGATGGAAAACTCTACTTCTATTTATTATTGATATCCGTAGAACATTGATGCTGCACATACACGCATAGGTTGAAAGCCATTCTCATTGGACTAAGCCAAAGTTCTTACTTCCCTGTAAATTTCTTTAGGACAGATCCGCCTGCTAAAGAATTGCAGAGGAGATACATTTTACTCCTGAACTGCCATTCCCATGAAGTTAGCTTGATTTCTTTTTAAATGCAGAATGGGTTCTTTTTATGTCATGGCACATTTCAAATGAGTTTTGGAATGTCTGCACCCCAAGTCCTTGCCATTACTCTTGTCCCGTGAATGCCGAACAACCCGTCCCAGCGATCTGTTAGTTTAAGTGGTTTTATGGCACTTTGTGATGTTGTTAACATTACTCAGGGAAGAGGGAGCAGGTGGAAGCACCATCTGTCATGCCTACCTCAACAGGCAATTTACATAAAAGTTTTAAGAACTGCAGCTTAGTGCCGAGACAATCAAAGTTAGCCTAGTAAACGTACCATAAAATCACAGAAATAATAACCGGTATCCAACACTGTTTTTTCCACTGGTGGTTTCCCCCTTGTTTTACTTTACTTCCCAGTAGAGCCAGAAGGGAGGTGACAGATGGCCATACGTTGGAGCTGTAAGGAAGCTGATGGTCCTTCCGCCTTTTAATTCCCTATTTCCCAATCCTCAGAGCACTGCAGCAGCACAAGTACCATTTGTTTTGGTGCCATGAGCATTGTTGATGGAGCCTTTAGGCAGATTGGACGAGAAGCAGAAGGGGTGAGGTGGGAGGGCTGTATGTGTGTGGCAAACAACATCGTGAAGTAGTGGCTGACAAAAAGCAGCAGTCCTGGGAAAATTGTACGCAGAAGGAGGTCATCAGGCAGAAGGATGGAGGATCGATGGGCCCACCCAAAGATGTTCTTTGTCACTTGTCTCTGTATTTCCCCCTCCCCAGCTTCCTCATGTCACAATATCCTGCAGTTTCCGGCCTTCGTTCCCACTCTTGGCTGCCATTGCTGAGGGCACTGGGATAGGAATGAGTAAAGCTGTCAAGCTCAGTTTTGATCAGGTTCTGGTTTTTCCATTCCTAAGTTTGTTCCAACCCATTTCCTGTTTTTATTGTGAATTTGTCTTTTTCATATATAGTCTGCATGAAAATTCTCTCTCTCTCTCACACACACACACACACACAGTGTGTGTATATGTCCTCATATATACATAGAATAGCAGAGTTGGAAGGGGCCTACAAGGCCATCGAGTCCAACCCCCTGCTCAATGCAGGAATCCACCTTAAAGCATCCCTGACAGATGCCTGTCCAGCTGCCTCTTGAATGCCTCTAGTGTGGGAGAGCCCACAACCTCCCTAGGTAACTGATTCCACCGTTGCACTGCTCTAACAGTTAGGAAGTTTTTCCTGATGTCCAGCCGGAATCTGGCTTCCTTTAACTTGAGCCCGTTATTCCGTGTCCTGCACTCTGGGAGGATCGAGAAGAGATCCAGGCCCTCCTCTGTGTGACAACCTTTTAAGTATTTGAAGAGTGCTATCATGTCTCCCCTCAATCTTCTCTTCTCCAGGCTAAACATGCCCAGTTCTTCAGTCTCTCTTCATAGGACTTTGTTTCTAGACCCCTGATCATCCTGGTTGCCCTCTTCTGAACACGCTCCAGCTTGTCTGCGTCCTTCTTGAATTGTGGAGCCCAGAACTGGACACAATACTCTAGATGAGGCCTAACCAGGGCCGAATAGAGAGGAACCAGTACCTCATGTGATTTGGAAGCTATACTTCTATTAATGCAGCCCAAAATAGCATTTGCCTTTCTTGCAGCCATATCGCACTGTTGGCTCATATTCAGCTTGTGATCTACAACAATTCCAAGATCTTTCTCGTTTGTAGTATTGCTGAGCCAAGTGTCCCCCATCTTGTAACTGTGCATTTGGTTTCTATTCCCTAAATGTAGAACTTGGCATTTATCCCTATTAAATTTCATTCTGTTGTTTTCAGCCCAGCACTCCAGCCTATCAAGATCACTTTGAAGTTTGTTTCTGTCTTCCAGGGTATTAGCTATCCCACCCAATTTTGTGTCATCTGCAAATTTGATCAGCGTTCCCTGCACCTCCTCGTCCAAATCATTAATAAAAATGTTGAAGAGCACTGGGCCCAGGACTGAGCCCTGTGGCACCCCACTCGTTGCCTCTCCCCAGTTTGAGAAGGTTCCATTGATAAGTACTCTTTGAGTCCGATTCTGTAGCCAGCTGTGGATCCACCTAATAGTTGTTCCATCTAGCCCACTTTTAGCTAGTTTGTTAATCAGAATGTCATGTGGTACTTTGTCAAAAGCTTTGCTGAAGTCAAGATATATGACGTCCACAGCATTCCCACAGTCCACAAGAGAGGTTATCCTATCAAAAAATGAGATCAAATTAGTCTGACAGGATTTGTTCCTGACAAATCCATGTTGGCTTCTAGTAATCACTGCATTGATTTCAAGGTGTTTACAGACTGACTTCTTTATAATCTGCTCCAGAATTTTCCCAGGGATGGATGTCAGACTGACTGGTCTGTAGTTCCCAGGTTCCTCCTTTTTGCCCTTTTTGAAGATAGGGACAACGTTAGCCCTCCTCCAGTCGTTCGGCACCTCACCCGTCTTCCATGATTTTGCAAAGTTAATAGACAAAGGTTCTGAGAGTTCTTCTGCTAGCTCCTTCACTACTCTTGGATGCAGTTCATCGGGCCCTGGAGATTTAAACTCATTCAAGGAAATTAGGTGTTCTTTGACCATTTGTTTATCAATCTTAAACTGCAATCCTGCCCCTCAACTTCTGCTTCACTTTTTCCAGGGGGGTCATAGACCCGCTTTTGGGAGAAGACCGAGGCAAAGTAGGAATTGAGCATTTCAGCCTTTTCTTTGTCATCTGTTATCAATTTGCCATCCTCATTAAGCAGTTGAACCACCATTTCTTTCCTCTGTCTTTTACTACTCACGTATCAGAAGAAAGCCTTTTTATTGCTTTTAGCATCCCTCGCTAATCTCAGCTCATTCACAGCTTTAGCCTTCCTGACGCCATTTCGGCACTTCTGCGCCACTTGTCTGTACTCTTCTTTTGTAGCCTGGCCTTCCTTCCACTTCCTATATGTATCCCTTTTTATTTTCAGGTCATCTCTAAGCTTTTTGTGGAGCCACATTGGTTTCCTCTGTTGTCTTCTATCTTTTCTCCTTTTTGGAATTGTTTGTAACTGTGCCTTTAAAATTTCCTTTTTAAAATACTCCCACCCATCCTGCACTCCTTTTCTCATTAGGTTCCCTTGCCACGGGACAAGGTTTTAGTATGCACTGTTTAAAAGCCAATGTGGTATATCACAATAATTAAAGCTGCAGGAGCCTTGCCCTCTTTTCTATCTGTTCACTCCAGTGATTTTTGCATTTATTTCTGACTAGATACAAAAGAGGGCAGAGCTCCTGCAGCTTTAACTGTTGTGATGAAGGGGGAGTTTCACCAGGTGCTGCATGCATACAAATGACATCTGCGGAAATTGCTTTTTCTAATCAACTGTTAAAGATACATGGGCCCTGTCCTCCTTTACATGTAGTCACCCTACCTTCCCCGTAATGACCAATCCAAGATTTAAGATCAGCCATGAAGGCTTTGCTTGCTCAGTAGGGATTATTCTACACTGACTGACAGTGACTATCCATGGTTTCAAAACGGAGCTCTCCCAGACCTACTGAGAGGTGCTGGAGACTGAACCTGGGACATGTTGCACACATTGGCCTCATCTACACCTAGAGGCCTTCCAGGATGAGGGGGAGGATCCTGGGCTTACCTGCTTCCGGGATCATACCCCTGCATCTAAACGCCAGGAAGTGAAGAGGGATGTTCCTGGCACAATGTTTTGGTTTTTTAGGGAGACGTTCATGTAATTTTGCAATTGTGTGTCCCCGATCCAGCGCCTTGGCGAGTTTTTTTTTTTTTTTTTTTTAAAGGAAAAATTTGGCACCGGGAAATACTGGCAGCCATCCTGGGGATGGTGAAAATGCTGGGGGGGCCCACCGCGATGGGTATGCACAGCTCCATGCTGGTTTGAAGAGCCCCGCTACTTGCCAGGAGGAAGGAGGAACCGGGAACCTGTGCTACACTGCCCACAGGAAAAACTGGGGAAACCATGGTCCCAATTATCCCAGTACAACTGAGAGGTTGTCCCCAGTTGACCCCAGGATCCTCTGTGTGTCATTTGGATGCACAGGGATGAACTTAAGCTGACCCTGGGATAAATTGCAGGTGTAGATTAGGCCATTGTAAACCATGGAGCCCTTTCCCACATTAAATACTACCATTAGCATAGTGTCCATATATGGACACGCCTAGCTCCCCTTCAGTTCATATTTGCAGCCAGTGTAATGAGTCATTACACAGAATGGGATGTCTGTGTGGGGTTTCGGGAGCCCACGTGTGAAAGCTGGGCCCACAACAGTGCTGAATCATGTGGTGTGACTGTAGTTTTAGAAGAGGTTTGGGAAGAATTTTTAGCACAGGATTTTGAGATTACCATTTGAAACCTATGGAGGACTTTCTACCCTGCTGTGATTAATTCCTTAAGCAAGAGCTATCCTTCAAAATACAGAAAACTGTCTGGACTTTTATCTCTGAACCATATTGTGCTAGTTTTCATCAAACGCTAC